>NW_027672639.1:0-1200000 GCF_964165515.1 Mesoplodon bidens | reverse complement strand
AAGACAGAATATTCGCCAAGGAAAAGAAGCACACAATGCCATTTGCAGCACCGTAGATGAGTCTAGAGGTAATCACGTGACTTGGAGTAAGTCAGAAAGTGAAAGACACATATCATATCATATCACTTATAGGTGTTACCTATAAATTGATACCAGGGCAGATATTTCCACGGAGAAGGGCAATCACAGATTCATTAAACAAACTTATGGTTCACCAAAGGAAAGGTGTGAGGATTGAATTCATTACGATATTGGGGTTAACAGACATATACAAACACAGTAGACATATATAATCACCAAAGACCTACGGAGTACCAAGAGAAGACTACTCAACATTCTGTCATAACGAACATGGGAAAAGGATCCCAGGAAGAACAGACATATGTATATGTGTAAAAGAACCACCTCTTGCACACCTACAACAAGCTAAACGTTGTACTCAAACTTGCTGTAATAAAAAATAAAAAATTAAATTAAAAACACGAACAAGAAGTAGTGAGACAAACTTGAGGGGCTTTCTCCTGGCACATTCCGTTCTATATTCCAATCTAGAACACGACTTCCATTGAGGCTCTGCTGCCCTAGTAACCAGATTTGGTAAGGGAGAACTGCTGCCACCTTGTGGCCGTTTCACACAACAGTAGCTTTAATCCCAGCGCTAATGGTCAGTGGATATTCCAAATCATTACAGGCCTGTAAATGACACCTGCCCTGAAAACAAATCCTGGGGTCATATATCGACCAAAAAATACAAAAGACGTCCATATTTCAAAACGACAGTTTCAAGAGGCATATTTCACGCACATTGTGTTCTGCTTCTTTTGATTTCATTCTTTCTTTGTTAAAAAAACGGGAATGGAAAAAGGCAACCCTCAGAAGGGGCGAAAACTTCACAAACGAATCAATGGACAAAGGTTTAATCTCCAATATATATAAACAGCTCATGCAGCTTAATATTAATACAACAAACAACCCAATACAAAAATGGGCAGAAGATCTAAATAGACGTTTCTTCAAAGAAGACACAGAGATGGCCAAGACGCACATGAAAAGCTGCTCAACATCACTAATTATTAGAGAAATGCAAATCAAAACTACAATGAGGTAAGACCTCACACCTGTTAGAATCGGCATCATCAGATAATCTACAAACAACAAATTCTGGGGAGGGTGTGGACAAAAGGAACCCTCTTCCGCTATTGGTGGGAATGTAAATTGATACAGTCACTATGGAGAACAGTATGGAGGTTCCTTTAAAAAACTAAAAACAGAATTACAATAGGATCCAGCAATCCCACTTCTGGGCATATACCCAGAGAAAACCATAAATCACAAAGACACATTCACCACAATGTTCATTGCAGCACTATTTACAAGAGCCAGGTAATGGAAGCAACCTAAGTGCCCACAGACAGACGAATGGATAAAGATGTGGTACATATATAAAATGGAATATTACTCAGCCATAAAAAGGAATGAAACTGGGTCATTTGTAGAGAAGTTGATGGATCTAGAGACTGTCATACAGAGTGAAGTAAGTCAGAAAGAGAAAAACAAATATTGTATATTAATGCCTATATGTGGAACCTAGAAAAATGCTACAGATGAACTGGTTTGCAGGGCAGAAATAGAGACACAGAGGTAGAGAACAAACGTATGGACACAAAGTGGGGGAAGCCATGGGGTGGTGGTGGTGGGATGAGTTGGGAGATTGGGATTGACCTGTATACATGTCTATGCATAAAATAGTTAACTAATAATAACCTACTGTATAAAAAAAATAAATAAAATTAAATTTCAAAAATTTTCAAAATAAAATGTAAAAATAAAACAGAAAAATGTTCTTCCATTCACACTGATGTATTTATAAGAATGAATTATTTCCATGCTTATATCCATAAATACATAAAAGAGGAATAAAATCTAACTTGAACCAAAAAAGAAAAAAAAATCTGAACCTAACAGTTATACAGAGGAAAACACTACCAAGGCACTTGCTCCAGTGGTAAACAATTCTGAAATTGGTCAGAGGTGGGGAATCATCTCCCATAGAGCCAGCAGCCCCGCCCGCCCACGCAAGGAGCGTCCTTATTGCAAAGCTGGGGGACCGTGCCGAGGCCTCTGTGAGTAAACGTGAGCTGAGCCCCAGGCCAGCTGCTGCTGAACTGTTCCCACCCTTCCCAGGTGAAACACCTGAATATGTACAAGGGCTTGAAAGCCTAGAGGAAGGGCCGTGGAGCCACACCAGCGACAGCACGCAGGCCACCTTGGTGCCTGCAGGTCAGCCAGGATGGTCCTGGCCACGGGCGCTCTTCTGGAAGCTTTCCATTGCCCTGCCTGAGATACCCCTCCTGTCCCGGCCCCCACTCCTTTTTTTCCTTCCTCACCTCAGCCCGGAGAGATATTCCTGTGGAAGTTATGGGTGACACATCCTCTTCTTTACAGGTGGCAGCCTGGCAACTCCTGCAGAAAGTCCAGCAGAGCCCCACTCACACCGGGCCACCCACAAAGCCGTGGACCCTCACACCCTCCCACCAGCACAGCCCCGAGACTGCTGACGGGGCAGAGAATATGGAGTCAGGCACAGCGGCAGGGGCTATTGCTGCCTGGAATGCTGTTTATATTGACCTCAACCCAGGCACACCTGGGGAGGGCTTGCCGGCAGGGTCAGGCTGCCCAGGTCAGCTAATCCTCAGCCCTCAGGGAATCACATTGCAGAAAATGGACCTCGCTAAGACAGAATATTCGCCAAGGAAAAGAAGCACACAATGCCATTTGCAGCACCGTAGAGGAGTCTAGAGGTAATCACGTGACTTGGAGTAAGTCAGAAAGTGAAAGACACATATCATATCATATCACTTATAGGTGTTACCTATAAATTGATACCAGGGCAGATATTTCCACGGAGAAGGGCAATCACAGATTCATTAAACAAACTTATGGTTCACCAAAGGAAAGGTGTGAGGATTGAATTCATTACGATATTGGGGTTAACAGACATATACAAACACAGTAGACATATATAATCACCAAAGACCTACGGAGTACCAAGAGAAGACTACTCAACATTCTGTCATAACGAACATGGGAAAAGGATCCCAGGAAGAACAGACATATGTATATGTGTAAAAGAACCACCTCTTGCACACCTACAACAAGCTAAACGTTGTACTCAAACTTGCTGTAATAAAAAATAAAAAATTAAATTAAAAACACGAACAAGAAGTAGTGAGACAAACTTGAGGGGCTTTCTCCTGGCACATTCCGTTCTATATTCCAATCTAGAACGCGACTTCCATTGAGGCTCTGCTGCCCTAGTAACCAGATTTGGTAAGGGAGAACTGCTGCCACCTTGTGGCCGTTTCACACAACAGCAGCTTTAATCCCAGCGCTAATGGTCAGTGGATATTCCAAATCATTACAGGCCTGTAAATGACACCTGCCCTGAAAACAAATCCTGGGGTCATATATCGACCAAAAAATTCAAAAGACGTCCATATTTCAAAACGACACTTTCAAGAGGCATATTTCACGCACATTAGTGTTCTGCTTCTTTTGATTTCATTCTTTCTTTGTTAAAAAAACGGGAATGGAAAAAGGCAACCCTCAGAAGGGGCGAAAACTTTCACAAACGAATCAATGGACAAAGGTTTAATCTCCAATATATATAAACAGCTCATGCAGCTTAATATTAATACAACAAACAACCCAATACAAAAATGGGCAGAAGATCTAAATAGACGTTTCTTCAAAGAAGACACAGAGATGGCCAAGACGCACATGAAAAGCTGCTCAACATCACTAATTATTAGAGAAATGCAAATCAAAACTACAATGAGGTAAGACCTCACACCTGTTAGAATCGGCATCATCAGATAATCTACAAACAACAAATTCTGGGGAGGGTGTGGACAAAAGGAACCCTCTTCCGCTATTGGTGGGAATGTAAATTGATACAGTCACTATGGAGAACAGTATGGAGGTTCCTTTAAAAAACTAAAAACAGAATTACAATAGGATCCAGCAATCCCACTTCTGGGCATATACCCAGAGAAAACCATAAATCACAAAGACACATTCACCAAAATGTTCATTGCAGCACTATTTACAAGAGCCAGGTAATGGAAGCAACCTAAATGCCCACAGACAGACGAATGGATAAAGATGTGGTACATATATAAAATGGAATATTACTCAGCCATAAAAAGGAATGAAACTGGGTCATTTGTAGAGAAGTTGATGGATCTAGAGACTGTCATACAGAGTGAAGTAAGTCAGAAAGAGAAAAACAAATATTGTATATTAATGCCTATATGTGGAACCTTGAAAAATGCTACAGATGAACTGGTTTGCAGGGCAGAAATAGAGACACAGAGGTAGAGAACAAACGTATGGACACAAAGTGGGGGAAGCCATGGGGTGGTGGTGGTGGGATGAGTTGGGAGATTGGGATTGACCTGTATACATGTCTATGCATAAAATAGATAACTAATAGTAACCTAGTGTATAAAAAAATAAATAAAATTAAATTTCAAAAATTTTAAAAATAAAATGTAAAAATAAAACAGAAAAAATGTTCTTCCATTCACACTGATGTATTTATAAGAATGAATTATTTCCATGCTTATATCCATAAATACATAAAAGAGGAATAAAATCTAACTTGAACCAAAAAAGAAAAAAAAATCTGAACCTAACAGTTATACAGAGGAAAACACTACCAAGGCACTTGCTCCAGTGGTAAACAATTCTGAAATTGGTCAGAGGTGGGGAATCATCTCCCATAGAGCCAGCAGCCCCGCCCACCCACGCAAGGAGCGTCCTTATTGCAAAGCTGGGGGACCGTGCCGAGTCCTCTGTGAGTAAACGTGAGCTGAGCCCCAGGCCAGCTGCTGCTGAACTGTTCCCACCCTTCCCAGGTGAAACACCTGAATATGTACAAGGGCTTGAAAGCCTAGAGGAAGGGCCGTGGAGCCACACCAGCGACAGCACGCAGGCCACCTTGGTGCCTGCAGGTCAGCCAGGATGGTCTTGGCCACGGGCGCTCTTCTGGAAGCTTTCCATTGCCCTGCCTGAGATACCCCTCCTGTCCCGGCCCCCACTCCTTTTTTTCCTTCTTCACCTCAGCCCGGAGAGATATTCCAGTGGAAGTTATGGGTGACACATCCTCTTCTTTACAGGTGGCAGCCTGGCAACTCCTGCAGAAAGTCCAGCAGAGCCCCACACACACCGGGCCACCCACAAAGCCGTGGACCCTCACACCCTCCCACCAGCACAGCCCCGAGACTGCTGACGGGGCAGAGAATATGGAGTCAGGCACCGCTGCAGGGGCTATTGCTGCCTGGAGTGCTGTTTATATTGACCTCAACCCAGGCACACCTGGGGAGGGCTTGCCGGCAGGGTCAGGCTGCCCAGGTCAGCTAATCCTCAGCCCTCAGGGAATCACATTGCAGAAAATGGACCTCGCTAAGACAGAATATTCGCCAAGGAAAAGAAGCACAAAATGCCATTTGCAGCACCGTAGATGAGTCTAGAGGTAATCACGTGACTTGGAGTAAGTCAGAAAGTGAAAGACACATATCATATCATATCACTTATAGGTGTTACCTATATATTGATACCAGGGCAGATATTTCCACGGAGAAGGGCAATCACAGATTCATTAAACAAACTTATGGTTCACCAAAGGAAAGGTGTGAGGATTGAATTCATTACGATATTGGGGTTAACAGACATATACAAACACAGTAGACATATATAATCACCAAAGACCTACGGAGTACCAAGAGAAGACTACTCAACATTCTGTCATAACGTACATGGGAAAAGGATCCCAGGAAGAACAGACATATGTATATGTGTAAAAGAACCACCTCTTGCACACCTACAACAAGCTAAACGTTGTACTCAAACTTGCTGTAATAAAATATAAAAAATTAAATTAAAAACACGAACAAGAATTAGTGAGACAAACTTGAGGGGCTTTCTCCTGGTACATTCCGTTCTACATTCCAATCTAGAACGCGACTTCCATTGAGGCTCTGCTGCCCTAGTAACCAGATTTGGTAAGGGAGAACTGCTGCCACCTTGTGGCCGTTTCACACAACAGCAGCTTTAATCCCAGCGCTAATGGTCAGTGGATATTCCAAATCATTACAGGCCTGTAAATGACACCTGCCCTGAAAACAAATCCTGGGGTCATATATCGACCAAAAAATTCAAAAGACGTCCATATTTCAAAACGACAGTTTCAAGAGGCATATTTCACGCACATTAGTGTTCTGCTTCTTTTGATTTCTTTCTTTCTTTGTTAAAAAAACGGGAATGGAAAAAGGCAACCCTCAGAAGGGGCGAAAACTTTCACAAACGAATCAATGGACAAAGGTTTAATCTCCAATATATATAAACAGCTCATGCAGCTTAATATTAATACAACAAACAACCCAATACAAAAATGGGCAGAAGATCTAAATAGACGTTTCTTCAAAGAAGACACAGAGATGGCCAAGACGCACATGAAAAGCTGCTCAACATCACTAATTATTAGAGAAATGCAAATCAAAACTACAATGAGGTAAGACCTCACACCTGTTAGAATCGGCATCATCAGATAATCTACAAACAACAAATTCTGGGGAGGGTGTGGACAAAAGGAACCCTCTTCCGCTATTGGTGGGAATGTAAATTGATACAGTCACTATGGAGAACAGTATGGAGGTTCTTTAAAAAACTAAAAACAGAATTACAATAGGATCCAGCAATCCCACTTCTGGGCATATACCCAGAGAAAACCAAAAATCACAAAGACACATTCACCACAATGTTCATTGCAGCACTATTTACAATAGCCAGGTAATGGAAGCAACCTAAATGCCCACAGACAGACGAATGGATAAAGATGTGGTACATATATAAAATGGAATATTACTCAGCCATAAAAAGGTATGAACCTGGGTCATTTGTAGAGAAGTTGATGGATCTAGAGACTGTCATACAGAGTGAAGTAAGTCAGAAAGAGAAAGACAAATATTGTATATTAATGCCTACATGTGGAACCTAGAAAAATGCTACAGATGAACTGGTTTGCAGGGCAGAAATAGAGACACAGAGGTAGAGAACAAACGTATGGACACAAAGTGGGGGAAGCAATGGGGTGGTGGTGGTGGGATGAGTTGGGAGATTGGGATTGACCTGTATACATGTCTATGCATAAAATAGATAACTAATAATAACCTACTGTATAAAAAAAATAAATAAAATTAAATTTCAAAAATTTTAAAAATAAAATGTAAAAATAAAACAGAAAAAATGTTCTTCCATTCACACTGATGTATTTATAAGAATGAATTATTTCCATGCTTATATCCATAAATACATAAAAGAGGAATAAAATCTAACTTGAACCAAAAAAGAAAAAAAAAAACTGAACCTAACAGTTATACAGAGGAAAACACTACCAAGGCACTGGCTCCAGTGGTAAACAATTCTGAAATTGGTCAGAGGTGGGGAATCATCTCCCATACAGCCAGCAGCCCCGCCCGCCCACGCAAGGAGCGTCCTTATTGCAAAGCTGGGGGACCGTGCCGAGGCCTCTGTGAGTAAACGTGAGCTGAGCCACAGGCCAGCTGCTGCTGAACTGTTCCCACCCTTCCCAGGTGAAACACCTGAATATGTACAAGGGCTTGAAAGCCTAGAGGAAGGGCCGTGGAGCCACACCAGCGACAGCACGCAGGCCACCTTGGTGCCTGCAGGTCAGCCAGGATGGTCCAGGCCACGGGCACTCTTCTGGAAGCTTTCCATTGCCCTGCCTGAGATACCCCTCCTGTCCCGGCCCCCACTCCTTTTTTTCCTTCCTCACCTCAGCCCGGAGAGATACTCCAGTGGAACTTATGGGTGACACATCCTCTTCTTTACAGGTGGCAGCCTGGCAACTCCTGCAGAAAGTCCAGCAGAGCCCCACTCACACCGGGCCACCCACAAAGCCGTGGACCCTCACACCCTCCCACCAGCACAGCCCCGAGACTGCTGACGGGGCAGAGAATATGGAGTCAGGCACAGCTGCAGGGGCTATTGCTGCCTGGAGTGCTGTTTATATTGACCTCAACCCAGGCACACCTGGGGAGGGCTTGCCGGCAGGGTCAGGCTTCCCAGGTCAGCTAATCCTCAGCCCTCAGGGAATCACATTGCAGAAAATGGACCTCGCTAAGACACAGTATTCGCCAAGAAAAAAAAGCACACAATGCCATTTGCAGCACCGTAGATGAGTCTAGAGGTAATCACGTGACTTGGAGTAAGTCAGAAAGTGAAAGACACATATCATATCATATCACTTATAGGTGTTACCTATAAATTGATACCAGGGCAGATATTTCCACGGAGAAGGGCAATCACAGATTCATTAAAAAAACTTATGGTTCACCAAAGGAAAGGTGTGAGGATTGAATTCATTACGATATTGGGGTTAACAGACATATACAAACACAGTAGACATATATAATCACCAAAGACCTACGGAGTACCAAGAGAAGACTACTCAACATTCTGTCATAACGTACATGGGAAAAGGATCCCAGGAAGAACAGACATATATACGTATATGTGTAAAAGAACCACCTCTTGCACACCTACAACAAGCTAAACATTGTACTCAAACTTGCTGTAATAAAATATAAAAAATTAAATTAAAAACACGAACAAGAATTAGTGAGAAAAACTTGAGGGGCTTTCTCCTGGTACATTCCGTTCTACATTCCAATCTAGAACGCGACTTCCATTGAGGCTCTGCTGCCCTAGTAACCAGATTTGGTAAGGGAGAACTGCTGCCACCTTGTGGCCGTTTCACACAACAGCAGCTTTAATCCCAGCGCTAATGGTCAGTGGATATTCCAAATCATTACAGGCCTGTAAATGACACCTGCCCTGAAAACAAATCCTGGGGTCATATATCGACCAAAAAATTCAAAAGACGTCCATATTTCAAAACGACAGTTTCAAGAGGCATATTTCACGCACATTAGTGTTCTGATTCTTTTGCTTTCTTTCTTTCTTTGTTAAAAAAACGGGAATGGAAAAAGGCAACCCTCAGAAGGGGCGAAAACTTTCACAAACGAATCAATGGACAAAGGTTTAATCTCCAATATATATAAACAGCTCATGCAGCTTAATATTAATACAACAAACAACCCAATACAAAAATGGGCAGAAGATCTAAATAGACGTTTCTTCAAAGAAGACACAGAGATGGCCAAGACGCACATGAAAAGCTGCTCAACATCACTAATTATTAGAGAAATGCAAATCAAAACTACAATGAGGTAAGACCTCACACCTGTTAGAATCGGCATCATCAGATAATCTACAAACAACAAATTCTGGGGAGGGTGTGGACAAAAGGAACCCTCTTCCGCTATTGGTGGGAATGTAAATTGATACAGTCACTATGGAGAACAGTATGGAGGTTCCTTTAAAAAACTAAAAAGAGAATTACCATAGGATCCAGCAATCCCACTTCTGGGCATATACCCAGAGAAAACCATAAATCACAGAGACACATTCACCACAATGTTCATTGCAGCACTATTTACAATAGCCAGGTAATGGAAGCAACCTAAATGCCCACAGACAGACGAATGGATAAAGATGTGGTACATATATAAAATGGAATATTACTCAGCCATAAAAAGGAATGAAACTGGGTCATTTGTAGAGAAGTTGATGGATCTAGAGACTGTCATACAGAGTGAAGTAAGTCAGAAAGAGAAAAACAAATATTGTATATTAATGCCTATATGTGGAACCTAGAAAAATGCTACAGATGAACTGGTTTGCAGGGCAGAAATAGAGACACAGAGGTAGAGAACAAACGTATGGACACAAAGTGGGGGAAGCCATGGGGTGGTGGTTGTGGGATGAGTTGGGAGATTGGGATTGACCTGTATACATGTCTATGCATAAAATAGATAACTAATAATAACCTACTGTATAAAAAAATAAATAAAATTAAATTTCAAAAATTTTAAAAATAAAATGTAAAAATAAAACAGAAAAAATGTTCTTCCATTCACACTGATGTATTTATAAGAAAGAATTATTTCCATGCTTATATCCATAAATACATAAAAGAGGAATAAAATCTAACTTGAACCAAAAAAGAAAAAAAAACTGAACCTAACAGTTATACAGAGGAAAACACTACCAAGGCACTTGCTCCAGTGGTAAACAATTCTGAAATTGGTCAGAGGTGGGGAATCATCTCCCATAGAGCCAGCAGCCCCGCCCGCCCACGCAAGGAGCGTCCTTATTGCAAAGCTGGGGGACCGTGCCGAGGCCTCTGTGAGTAAACGTGAGCTGAGCCTCAGGCCAGCTGCTGCTGAACTGTTCCCACCCTTCCCAGGTGAAACTCCTGAATATGTACAAGGGCTTGAAAGCCTAGAGGAAGGGCCGTGGAGCCACACCAGCGAGAGCACGCAGGCCACCTTGGTGCCTGCAGATCAGCCAGGATGGTCCTGGCCACGGGCACTCTTCTGGAAGCTTTCCATTGCCCTGCCTGAGTTACCCCTCCTGTCCCGGCCCCCACTCCTATTTTTCCTTCCTCACCTCAGCCCGGAGAGATATTGCAGTGGAAGTTATGGGTGACACATTGTCTTCTTTACAGGTGGCAGCCTGGCAACTCCTGCAGAAAGTCCAGCAGAACCCCACTCACACCTGGCCACCCACAAAGCCGTGGACCCTCACACCCTCCCACCAGCACAGCCCCGAGACTGCTGACGGGGCAGAGAATATGGAGCCAGGCACAGCTGCAGGGGCTATTGCTGCCTGGAGTGCTGTTTATATTGACCTCAACCCAGGCACACCTGGGGAGGGCTTGCCGCCAGGGTCAGGTTGCCCAGGTCAGCTAATCCTCAGCCCTCAGGGAATCACATTGCAGAAAATGGACCTCGCTAAGACAGAATATTAGCCAAGGTAAAAAAGCATACAATGCCATTTGCAGCACCGTAGATGAGTCTAGAGGTAATCACGTGACTTGGAGTAAGTCAGAAAGTGAAAGACACATATCATATCATATCACTTATAGGTGTTACCTATAAATTGATACCAGGGCAGATATTTCCACGGAGAAGGGCAATCACAGATTCATTAAACAAACTTATGGTTCACCAAAGCAAAGGTGTGAGGATTGAATTCATTACTATATTGGGGTTAACAGACATATACAAACACAGTAGACATATATAATCACCAAAGACCTACGGAGTACCAAGAGAAGACTACTCAACATTCTGTCATAACGAACATGGGAAAAGGATCCCAGGAAGAACAGACATATGTATATGTGTAAAAGAACCACCTCTTGCACACCTACAACAAGCTAAACGTTGTACTCAAACTTGCTGTAATAAAAAATAAAAAATTAAATTAAAAACAGGAACAAGAAGTAGTGAGACAAACTTGAGGGGCTTTCTCCTGGCACATTCTGTTCTAAATTCCAATCTAGAATGCGACTTCCATTGAGGCTCTGCTGCCCTAGTAACCAGATTTGGTAAGGGAGAACTGCTGCCACCTTGTGGCCGTTTCACACAACAGCAGCTTTAATCCCAGCGCTAATGGTCAGTGGATATTCCAAATCATTACAGGCCTGTAAATGACACCTGCCCTGAAAACAAATCCTGGGGTCATATATCGACCAAAAAATTCAAAAGACGTCCATATTTCAAAACGACAGTTTCAAGAGGCATATTTCACGCACATTAGTGTTCTGATTCTTTTGCTTTCTTTCTTACTTTGTTAAAAAAGCGGGAATGGAAAAAGGTAACCCTCAGAAGGGGCGAAAACGTTCACAAACGAATCAATGGACAAAGGTTTAATCTCCAATATATATATACAGCTCATGCAGCTTAATATTAATACAACAAACAACCCAATACAAAAATGGGCAGAAGATCTAAATAGACGTTTCTTCAAAGAAGACACAGAGATGGCCAAGACGCACATGAAAAGCTGCTCAACATCACTAATTATTAGAGAAATGCAAATCAAAACAACAATGAGGTAAGACCTCACACCTGTTAGAATCGGCATCATCAGATAATCTACAAACAACAAATTCTGGGGAGGGTGTGGACAAAAGGAACCCTCTTCCGCTATTGGTGGGAATGTAAATTGATACAGTCACTATGGAGAACAGTATGGAGGTTCCTTTAAAAAACTAAAAACAGAATTACAATAGGATCCAGCAATATCACTTCTGGGCATATACCCAGAGAAAACCATAAATCACAAAGACACATTCACCACAATGTTCATTGCAGCACTATTTACAATAGCCAGGTAATGGAAGCAACCTAAATGCCCACAGACAGACGAATGGATAAAGATGTGGTACATATATAAAATGGAATATTACTCAGCTATAAAAAGGAATGAAACTGGTTCATTTGTAGAGAAGTTGATGGATCTAGAGACTGTCATACAGAGTGAAGTAAGTCAGAAAGAGAAAAACAAATATTGTATATTAATGCCATATGTGGAACCTAGAAAAATGCTACAGATGAACTGGTTTGCAGGGCAGAAATAGAGACACAGAGGTAGAGAACAAACGTATGGACACAAAGTGGGGGAAGCCATGGGGTGGTGGTGGTGGGATGAGTTGGGAGATTGGGATTGACCTGTATACATGTCTATGCATAAAATAGATAACTAATAATAACCTACTGTATAAAAAAATAAATAAAATTAAATTTCAAAAATTTTAAAAATAAAATGTAAAAATAAAACAGAAAAAATGTTCTTCCATTCACACTGATGTATTTATAAGAATGAATTATTTCCATGCTTATATCCATAAATACATAAAAGAGGAATAAAATCTAACTTGAACCAAAAAAGAAAAAAAAAACTGAACCTAACAGTTATACAGAGGAAAACACTACCAAGGCACTTGC
Organism: Mesoplodon bidens; assembly: GCF_964165515.1. Classification (NCBI taxonomy): domain Eukaryota; kingdom Metazoa; phylum Chordata; class Mammalia; order Artiodactyla; family Ziphiidae; genus Mesoplodon; species Mesoplodon bidens. The sequence continues at coordinate 1,187,059 of NW_027672639.1, read as the reverse complement.
TCCAGTGGTAAACAATTCTGAAATTGGTCAGAGGTGGGGAATCATCTCCCATAGAGCCAGCAGCCCCGCCCGCCCACGCAAGGAGCGTCCTTATTGCAAAGCTGGGGGACCGTGCCGAGGCCTCTGTGAGTAAACGTGAGCTGAGCCCCAGGCCAGCTGCTGCTGAACTGTTCCCACCCTTCCCAGGTGAAACACCTGAATATGTACAAGGGCTTGAAAGCCTAGAGGAAGGGCCGTGGAGCCACACCAGCGACAGTACGCAGGCCACCTTGGTGCCTGCAGGTCAGCCAGGATGGTCCTGGCCACGGGCGCTCTTCTGGAAGCTTTCCATTGCCCTGCCTGAGATACCCCTCCTGTCCCGGCCCCCACTCCTTTTTTTCCTTCCTCACCTCAGCCCGGAGAGATATTCCAGTGGAAGTTATGGGTGACACATCCTCTTCTTTACAGGTGGCAGCCTGGCAACTCCTGCAGAAAGTCCAGCAGAGCCCCACTCACACCGGGCCACCCACAAAGCCGTGGACCCTCACACCCTCCCACCAGCACAGCCCCGAGACTGCTGACGGGGCAGAGAATATGGATTCAGGCACAGCTGCAGGGGCTATTGCTGCCTGGAGTGCTGTTTATATTGACCTCAACCCAGGCACACCTGGGGAGGGCTTGCCGGCAGGGTCAGGCTGCCCAGGTCAGCTAATCCTCAGCCCTCAGGGAATCACATTGCAGAAAATGGACCTCGCTAAGACAGAATATTCGCCAAGGAAAAGAAGCACACAATGCCATTTGCAGCACCGTAGATGAGTCTAGAGGTAATCACGTGACTTGGAGTAAGTCAGAAAGTGAAAGACACATATCATATCATATCACTTATAGGTGTTACCTATAAATTGATACCAGGGCAGATATTTCCACGGAGAAGGGCAATCACAGATTCATTAAACAAACTTATGGTTCACCAAAGGAAAGGTGTGAGGATTGAATTCATTACGATATTGGGGTTAACAGACATATACAAACACAGTAGACGTATATAATCACCAAAGACCTACGGAGTACCAAGAGAAGACTACTCAACATTCTGTCATAACGAACATGGGAAAAGGATCCCAGGAAGAACAGACATATGTATATGTGTAAAAGAACCACCTCTTGCACACCTACAACAAGCTAAACGTTGTACTCAAACTTGCTGTAATAAAAAATAAAAAATTAAATTAAAAACACGAACAAGAATTAGTGAGAAAAACTTGAGGGGCTTTCTCCTGGTACATTCCATTCTACATTCCAATCTAGAACGCGACTTCCATTAAGGCTCTGCTGCCCTAGTAACCAGATTTGGTAAGGGAGAACTGCTGCCACCTTGTGGCCGTTTCACACAACAGCAGCTTTAATCCCAGCGCTAATGGTCAGTGGATATTCCAAATCATTACAGGCCTGTAAATGACACCTGCCCTGAAAACAAATCCTGGGGTCAAATATCGACCAAAAAATTCAAAAGACGTCCATATTTCAAAACGACAGTTTCAAGAGGCATATTTCACGCACATTAGTGTTCTGCTTCTTTTGATTTCTTTCTTTCTTTGTTAAAAAAACGGGAATGGAAAAAGGCAACCCTCAGACGGGGCGAAAACTTTCACAAACGAATCAATGGACACAGGTTTAATCTCCAATATATATAAACAGCTCATGCAGCTTAATATTAATACAAAAAACAACCCAATACAAAAATGGGCAGAAGATCTAAATAGACGTTTCTTCAAAGAAGACACAGAGATGGCCAAGACGCACATGAAAAGCTGCTCAACATCACTAATTATTAGAGAAATGCAAATCAAAACTACAATGAGGTAAGACCTCACACCTGTTAGAATCGGCATCATCAGATAATCTACAAACAACAAATTCTGGGGAGGGTGTGGACAAAAGGAACCCTCTTCCGCTATTGGTGGGAATGTAAATTGATACAGTCACTATGGAGAACAGTATGGAGGTTCCTTTAAAAAACTAAAAACAGAATTACAATAGGATCCAGCAATCCCACTTCTGGGCATATACCCAGAGAAAACCAAAAATCACAAAGACACATTCACCACAATGTTCATTGCAGCACTATTTACAATAGCCAGGTAATGGAAGCAACCTAAATGCCCACAGACAGACGAATGGATAAAGATGTGGTACATATATAAAATGGAATATTACTCAGCCATAAAAAGGAATGAAACTGGGTCATTTGTAGAGAAGTTGATGGATCTAGAGACTGTCATACAGAGTGAAGTAAGTCAGAAAGAGAAAAACAAATATTGTATATTAATGCCTATATGTGGAACCTAGAAAAATGCTACAGATGAACTGGTTTGCAGGGAAGAAATAGAGACACAGAGGTAGAGAACAAACGTATGGACACAAAGTGGGGGAAGCCATGGGGTGGTGGTGGTGGGATGAGTTGGGAGATTGGGATTGACCTGTATACATGTCTATGCATAAAATAGATAACTAATAATAACCTACTGTATAAAAAAAATAAATAAAATTAAATTTCAAAAATTTTAAAAATAAAATGTAAAAATGAAACAGAAAAAATGTTCTTCCATTCACACTGATGTATTTATAAGAATGAATAATTTCCATGCTTATATCCATAAATACATAAAAGAGGAATAAAATCTAACTTGAACCAAAAAAGAAAAAAAAACTGAACCTAACAGTTATACAGAGGAAAACACTACCAAGGCACTTGCTCCAGTGGTAAACAATTCTGAAATTGGTCAGAGGTGGGGAATCATCTCCCATAGAGCCAGCAGCCCCGCCCGCCCATGCAAGGAGCGTCCTTATTGCAAAGCTGGGGGACCGTGCCGAGGCCTCTGTGAGTAAACGTGAGCTGAGCCCCAGGCCAGCTGCTGCTGAACTGTTCCCACCCTTCCCAGGTGAAACACCTGAATATGTACAAGGGCTTGAAAGCCTAGAGGAAGGGCCGTGGAGCCACACCAGCGACAGCACGCAGGCCACCTTGGTGCCTGCAGGTCAGCCAGGATGGTCCAGGCCACGGGCACTCTTCTGGAAGCTTTCCATTGCCCTGCCTGAGATACCCCTCCTGTCCCGGCCCCCACTCCTTTTTTTCCTTACTCACCTCAGCCCGGAGAGATATTCCAGTGGAAGGTATGGGTGACACATCCTCTTCTTTACCGGTGGCAGCCTGGCAACTCCTGCAGAAAGTCCAGCAGAGCCCCACTCACACCGGGCCACCCACAAAGCCGTGGACCCTCACACCCTCCCACCAGCACAGCCCCGAGACTCCTGACGGGGCAGAGAATATGGAGTCAGGCACAGCTGCAGGGGCTATTGCTGCCTGGAGTGCTGTTTATATTGACCTCAACCCAGGCACACCTGGGGAGGGCTTGCCGGCAGGGTCAGGCTGCCCAGGTCAGCTAATCCTCAGCCCTCAGGGAATCACATTGCAGAAAATGGACCTCGCTAAGACAGAATATTCGCCAAGGAAAAGAAGCACACAATGCCATTTGCAGCACCGTAGATGAGTCTAGAGGTAATCACGTGACTTGGAGTAAGTCAGAAAGTGAAAGACACATATCATATCATATCACTTATAGGTGTTACCTATAAATTGATACCAGGGCAGATATTTCCACGGAGAAGGGCAATCACAGATTCATTAAACAAACTTATGGTTCACCAAAGGAAAGGTGTGAGGATTGAATTCATTACGATATTGGGGTTAACAGACATATACAAACACAGTAGACATATATAATCACCAGAGACCTACGGAGTACCAAGAGAAGACTACTCAACATTCTGTCATAACGCACATGGGAAAAGGATCCCAGGAAGAACAGACATATGTATATGTGTAAAAGAACCACCTCTTGCACACCTACAACAAGCTAAACATTGTACTCAAACTTGCTGTAATAAAATATAAAAAATTAAATTAAAAACACGAACAAGAATTAGTGAGAAAAACTTGAGGGGCTTTCTCCTGGTACATTCCGTTCTACATTCCAATCTAGAACGCGACTTCCATTGAGGCTCTGCTGCCCTAGTAACCAGATTTGGTAAGGGAGAACTGCTGCCACCTTGTGGCCGTTTCACACAACAGCAGCTTTAATCCCAGCGCTAATGGTCAGTGGATATTCCAAATCATTACAGGCCTGTAAATGACACCTGCCCTGAAAACAAATCCTGGGGTCATATATCGACCAAAAAATTCAAAAGACGTCCATATTTCAAAACGACAGTTTCAAGAGGCATATTTCACGCACATTAGTGTTCTGATTCTTTTGCTTTCTTTCTTTCTTTGTTAAAAAAACGGGAATGGAAAAAGGTAACCCTCAGAAGGGGCGAAAACGTTCACAAACTAATCAATGTACAAAGGTTTAATCTCCAATATATATAAACAGCTCATGCAGCTTAATATTAATACAACAAACAACCCAATACAAAAATGGGCAGAAGATCTAAATAGACGTTTCTTCAAAGAAGACACAGAGATGGCCAAGACGCACATGAAAAGCTGCTCAACATCACTAATTATTAGAGAAATGCAAATCAAAACTACAATGAGGTAAGACCTCACACCTGTTAGAATCGGCATCATCAGATAATCTACAAACAACAAATTCTGGGGAGGGTGTGGACAAAAGGAACCCTCTTCCGCTATTGGTGGGAATGTAAATTGATACAGTCACTATGGAGAACAGTATGGAGGTTCCTTTAAAAAACTAAAAAGAGAATTACCATAGGATCCAGCAATCCCACTTCTGGGCATATACCCAGAGAAAACCATAAATCACAGAGACACATTCACCACAATGTTCATTGCAGCACTATTTACAATAGCCAGGTAATGGAAGCAACCTAAATGCCCACAGACAGACGAATGGATAAAGATGTGGTACATATATAAAATGGAATATTACTCAGCCATAAAAAGGAATGAAACTGGATCATTTGTAGAGAAGTTGATGGATCTAGAGACTGTCATACAGAGTGAAGTAAGTCAGAAAGAGAAAAACAAATATTGTATATTAATGCTTATATGTGGAACCTAGAAAAATGCTACAGATGAACTGGTTTGCAGGGCAGAAATAGAGACACAGAGGTAGAGAACAAACGTATGGACACAAAGTGGGGGAAGCCATGGGGTGGTGGTGGTGGGATGAGTTGGGAGATTGGGATTGACCTGTATACATGTCTATGCATAAAATAGATAACTAATAATAACCTAGTGTATAAAAAAATAAATAAAATTAAATTTCAAAATTTTTAAAAATAAAATGTAAAAATAAAACAGAAAAAATGTTCTTCCATTCACACTGATGTATTTATAAGAATGAATTATTTCCATGCTTATATCTATAAATACATAAAAGAGGAATAAAATCTAACTTAAACCAAAAAAGAAAAAAAAAAACTGAACCTAACAGTTATACAGAGGAAAACACTACCAAGGCACTTGCTCCAGTGGTAAACAATTCTGAAATTGGTCAGAGGTGGGGAATCATCTCCCATAGAGCCAGCAGCCCCGCCCGCCCACGCAAGGATCGTCCTTATTGCAAAGCTGGGGGACCGTGCCGAGGCCTCTGTGAGTAAACGTGAGCTGAGCCCCAGGCCAGCTGCTGCTGAACTGTTCCCACCCTTCCCACGTGAAACACCTGAATATGTACAAGGGCTTGAAAGCCTAGAGGAAGGGCCGTGGAGCCACACCAGCGAAAGCACGCAGGCCAACTTGGTGCCTGCCGGTCAGCCAGGATGGTCCTGGCCACGGGCGCTCTTCTGGAAGCTTTCCATTGCCCTGCCTGAGATACCCCTCCTGTCCCGGCCCCCACTCCTTTTTTTCCTTCCTCACCTCAGCCCGGAGAGATACTCCAGTGGAAGTTATGGGTGACACATCCTCTTCTTTACAGGTGGCAGCCTGGCAACTCCTGCAGAAAGTCCAGCAGAGCCCCACTCACACCGGGCCACCCACAAAGCCGTGGACCCTCACACCCTCCCACCAGCAGAGCCCCGAGACTGCTGACGGGGCAGAGAATATGGAGTCAGACACAGCTGCAGGGGCTATTGCTGCCTGGAGTGCTGTTTATATTGACCTCAACCCAGGCACACCTGGGGAGGGCTTGCCGGCAGGGTCAGGCTGCCCAGGTCAGCTAATCCTCAGCCCTCAGGGAATCACATTGCAGAAAATGGACCTCGCTAAGACAGAATATTCGCCAAGGAAAAGAAGCACACAATGCCATTTGCAGCACCGTAGATGAGTCTAGAGGTAATCACGTGACTTGGAGTAAGTCAGAAAGTGAAAGACACATATCATATCATATCACTTATAGGTGTTACCTATAAATTGATACCAGGGCAGATATTTCCACGGAGAAGGGCAATCACAGATTCATTAAACAAACTTATGGTTCACCAAAGGAAAAGTGTGAGGATTGAATTCATTACGATATTGGGGTTAACAGACATATACAAACACAGTAGACATATATAATCAGCAAAGACCTACGGAGTACCAAGAGAAGACTACTCAACATTCTGTCATAACGTACATGGGAAAAGGATCCCAGGAAGAACAGACATATGTATATGTGTAAAAGAACCACCTCTTGCACACCTACAACAAGCTAAACGTTGTACTCAAACTTGCTGTAATAAAAAATAAAAAATTAAATTAAAAACAGGAACAAGAATTAGTGAGAAAATCTTGAGGGGCTTTCTCCTGGTACATTCCGTTCTACATTCCAATCTAGAATGCGACTTCCTTTGAGGCTCTGCTGCCCTAGTAACCAGATTTGGTAAGGGAGAACTGCTGCCACCTTGTGGCCGTTTCACACAACAGCAGCTTTAATCCCAGCGCTAATTGTCAGTGGATATTCCAAAGCATTACAGGCCTGTAAATGACACCTGCCCTGAAAACAAATCCTGGGGTCATATATCGACCAAAAAATTCAAAAGACGTCCATATTTCAAAACGACAGTTTCAAGAGGCATATTTCACGCACATTAGTGTTCTGCTTCTTTTGATTTCTTTCTTTCTTTGTTAAAAAAACGGGAATGGAAAAAGGTAACCCTCAGAATGGGCGAAAACATTCACAAACGAATCAATGGACAAAGGTTTAATCTCCAATATATATAAACAGCTCATGCAGCTTAATATTAATAAAACAAACAACCCAATACAAAAATGGGCAGAAGATCTAAATAGACGTTTCTTCAAAGAAGACACAGAGATGGCCAAGACTCACATGAAAAGCTGCTCAACATCACTAATTATTAGAGAAATGCAAATCAAAACTACAATGAGGTAAGACCTCACACCTGTTAGAATCGGCATCATCAGATAATCTACAAACAACAAATTCTGGGGAGGGTGTGGACAAAAGGAACCCTCTTCCGCTATTGGTGGGAATGTAAATTGATACAGTAACTATGGAGAACAGTATGGAGCTTCCTTTAAAAAACTAAAAAGAAAATTACCATAGGATCCAGCAATCCCACTTCTGGGCATATACCGAGAGAAAACCATAAATCACAGAGAGACATTCACCACAATGTTCATTGCAGCACTATTTACAATAGCCAGGTAATGGAAGCAACCTAAATGCCCACAGACAGACGAATGGATAAAGACGTGGTACATATATAAAATGGAATATTACTCAGCCATAAAAAGGAATGAAACTGGGTCATTTGTAGAGAAGTTGATGGATCTAGAGACTGTCATACAGAGTGAAGTAAGTCAGAAAGAGAAAAACAAATATTATATATTAATGCCTATATGTGGAACCTAGAAAAATGCTACAGATGAACTGGTTTGCAGGGCAGAAATAGAGACACAGAGGTAGAGAACAAACGTATGGACACAAAGTGGGGGAAGCCATGGGGTGGTGTTGGTGGGACGAGTTGGGAGATTGGGATTGACCTGTATACATGTCTATGCATAAAATAGATCACTAATAATAACCTACTGTATAAAAAAATAAATAAAATTAAATTTCAAAATTTTTAAAAATAAAATGTAAAAATAAAACAGAAAAAATGTTCTTCCATTCACACTGATTTATTTATAAGAATGAATTATTTCCATGCTTATATCTATAAATACATAAAAGAGGAATAAAATCTAACTTGAACCAAAAAAGAAAAAAAAAATACTGAACCTAACATTTATACAGAGGAAAACACTACCAAGGCACTTGCTCCAGTGGTAAACAATTCTGAAATTGATCAAGGTTGGGAATCATCTCCCATACAGCCAGCAGCCCCACCCGCCCACGCAAAGAGCGTCCTTATTGCAAAGCTGGGGGACCATGCCGAGGCCTCTGTGAGTAAACGTGAGCTGAGCCCCAGGCCAGCTGCTGCTGAACTGTTCCCACCCTTCCCAGGTGAAACACCTGAATATGTACAAGGGCTTGAAAGCCTAGAGGAAGGGCCGTGGAGCCACACCAGCGAAAGCACGCAGGCCAACTTGGTGCCTGCAGGTCAGCCAGGATGGTCCTGGCCACGGGCGCTCTTCTGGAAGCTTTCCATTGCCCTGCCTGAGATACCCCTCCTGTCCCGGCCCCCACTCCTTTTTTTCCTTACTCACCTCAGCCTGGAGAGATACTCCAGTGGAAGTTATGGGTGAAACATCCTCTTCTTTACAGGTGGCAGCCTGGCAACTCCTGCAGAATGTCCAGCAGAGCCCCACTCACACCGGGCCACCCACAAAGTCGTGGACCCTCACACCCTCCCACCAGCACAGCCCCGAGACTGCTGACGGGGCAGAGAATATGGAGTCAGGCACAGCTGCAGGGGCTATTGCTGCCTGGAGTGCTGTTTATATTGACCTCAACCCAAGCACACCTGGGGAGGGCTTGCCGGCAGGGTCAGGCTGCCCAGGTCAGCTAATCCTCAGCCCTCAGGGAATCACATTGCAGAAAATGGACCTCGCTAAGACAGAATATTCGCCAAGGAAAAGAAGCACACAATGCCATTTGCAGCACCGTAGATGAGTCTAGAGGTAATCACGTGACTTGGAGTAAGTCAGAAAGTGAAAGACATATATCATATCATATCACTTATAGGTGTTACCTATAAATTGATACCAGGGCAGATATTTCCACGGAGAAGGGCAATCACAGATTCATTAAACAAACTTATGGTTCACCAAAGGAAAGGTGTGAGGATTGAATTCATTATGATATTGGGGTTAACAGACATATACAAACACAGTAGACGTATATAATCACCAAAGACCTACGGAGTACCAAGAGAAGACTACTCAACATTCTGTCATAACGTACATGGGAAAAGGATCCCAGGAAGAACAGACATATGTATATGTGTAAAAGAACCACCTCTTGCACACCTACAACAAGCTAAACGTTGTACTCAAACTAGCTGTAAAAAAAAATTAAAAATTAAATTAAAAACACGAACAAGAATTAGTGAGAAAAACTTGAGGGGCTTTCTCCTGGTACATTCCATTCAACTTTCCAATCAAGAACGCGACTTCCATTGAGGCTCTGGTGCCCTAGTATCCAGATTTGGTAAGGGAGAACTGCTGCCACCTTGTGGCCGTTTCACACAACAGCAGCTTTAATCCCAGCGCTAATGGTCAGTGGATATTCCAAATCATTACAGGCCTGTAAATGACACCTGCCCTGAAAACAAATCCTGGGGTCATATATCGACCAAAAAATTCAAAAGACGTCCATATTTCAAAACGACAGTTTCAAGAGGCATATTTCACGCACATTAGTGTTCTGCTTCTTTTGATTTCTTTCTTTCTTTGTTAAAAAAACGGGAATGGAAAAAGGCAACCCTCAGAATGGGCGAAAACTTTCACAAACGAATCAATGGACAAAGGTTTAATCTCCAATATATATAAACAGCTCATGCAGCTTAATATTAATAGAACAAACAACCCAATACTAAAATGGGCAGAAGATCTAAATAGAGGTTTCTTCAAAGAAGACACAGAGATGGCCAAGACGCACATGAAAAGCTGCTCAACATCACTAATTATTAGAGAAATGCAAATCAAAACTACAATGAGGTAAGACCTCACACGTGTTAGAATCGGCATCATCAGATAATCTACAAACAACAAATTCTGGGGAGGGTGTGGACATAAGGAACCCTCTTCCGCTATTGGTGGGAATGTAAATTGATACAGTCACTATGGAGAACAGTATGGAGGTTCCTTTAAAAAACTAAAAACAGAATTACCATAGGATCCAGCAATCCCACTTCCGGGCATATACCCAGAGAAAACCATAAATCACAGAGACACATTCACCACAATGTTCATTGCAGCACTATTTACAATAGCCAGGTAATGGAAGCAACCTAAATGCCCACAGACAGACGAATGGATAAAGATGTGGTACATATATAAAATGGAATATAACTCAGCCATAAAAAGGAATGAAACTGAGTCATTTGTAGAGAAATTGATGGATCTAGAGACTGTCATACAGAGTGAAGTAAGTCAGAAAGAGAAAAACAAATATTGTATATTAATTCCTATATGTGGAACCTAGAAAAATGCTACAGCTGAACTGGTTTGCAGGGCAGAAATAGAGACACAGAGGTAGAGAACAAACGTATGGACACAAAGTGGGGGAAGCCATGGGGTGGTGGTGGTGGGATGAGTTGGGAGATTGGGATTGACCTGTATACATGTCTATGCATAAAATAGATAACTAATTATAACCTAGTGAATAAAAAATAAATAAAATTAAATTTCAAAATTTTTAAAAATAAAATGTAAAAATAAAACAGAAAAAAAGTTCTTCCATTCACACTGATGTATTTATAAGAAAGAATTATTTCCATGCTTATATCTATAAATACATAAAAGAGGAATAAAATCTAACTTGAACCAAAAAAGAAAAAAAAAACTGAACCTAACAGTTATACAGAGGAAAACACAACAAAGGCACTTGCTCCATTGGTAAACAATTCTGAAATTGGTCAAAGGTGGGGTATCATCTCCCATACAGCCAGCAGCCCCACCCGCCCACGCAAGGAGCGTCCTTATTGCAAAGCTGGGGGACCGTGCCGAGGCCACTGTGAGTAAACGTTAGCTGAGCCCCAGGCCAGCTGCTGCTGAACTGTTCCCACCCTTCCCAGGTGAAACACCTGAATATGTACAAGGGCTTGAAAGCCTAGAGGAAGGGCCGTGGAACCACACCAGCGAAAGCACGCAGGCCAACTTGGTGCCTGCAGGTCAGCCAGGATGGTCCTGGACACGGGTGCTCTTCTGGAAGCTTTCCATTGCCCTGCCTGAGATACCCCTCCTGTCCCGGCCCCCACTCCTTTTTTTACTTACTCACCTCAGCCCGGAGAGATATTCCAGTGGAAGTTATGGGTGACACATCCTCTTCTTTACAGGTGGCAGCCTGGAAACTACTGCAGAATGTCCAGCAGAGCCCCACTCACACCGGGCCACCCGCAAATCCGTGGACCCTCACACCCTCCCACCAGCACAGCCCCGATTCTGCTGACGGGGCAGAGAATATGCAGTCAGGCACACCTGCAGGGGCTATTGCTGCCTGGAGTGCTGTTTATATTGACCTCAACCCAGGCACACCTGGGGAGGGCTTGCCGGCAGGTTCAGGCTGCCCAGGTCAGCTAATCCTCAGCCCTCAGGGAATCACATTGCAGAAAATGGACCTCGCTAAGACAGAATATTCGCCAAGGAAAAGAAGCACACAATGCCATTTGCAGCACCGTAGATGAGTCTAGAGGTAATCACGTGACTTGGAGTAAGTCAGAAAGTGAAAGACACATATCATATCATATCACTTATAGGTGTTACGTATAAATTGATACCAGGGCAGATATTTCCACGGAGAAGGGCAATCACAGATTCATTAAACAAACTTATGGTTCACCAAAGGAAATGTGTGAGGATTGAATTCATTACGATATTGGGGTTAACAGACATATACAAACACAGTAGACATATATAATCACCAAAGACCTACGGAGTACCAAGAGAAGACTACTCAACATTCTGTCATAACGTACTTGGGAAAAGGATCCCAGGAAGAACAGACATATGTATATGGGTAAAAGAACCACCTCGTGCACACCTACAACAAGCTAAACGTTGTACTCAAACTTGCTGTAATAAAAAATAAAAAATTAAAATAAAAACACGAACAAGAAGTAGTGAGACAAACTAGAGGGGCTTTCTCCTGGCACATTCCGTTCTACATTCCAATCTAGAACACGACTTCCATTGAGGCTCTGCTGCCCTAGTAACCAGATTTGGTAAGGGAGAACTGCTGCCACCTTGTGGCCGTTTCACACAACAGCAGCTTTAATCCCAGCGCTAATGGTCAGTGGATATTCCAAATCATTACAGGCCTGTAAATGACACCTGCCCTGAAAACAAATCCTGGGGTCATATATCGACCAAAAAATTCAAAAGACGTCCATATTTCAAAACGACAGTTTCAAGAGGCATATTTCACGCACATTAGTGTTCTGATTCTTTTGCTTTCTTTCTTTCTTTGTTAAAAAACGGGAATGGAAAAAGGTAACCCTCAGAAGGGGCGAAAACGTTCACAAACGAATCAATGGACAAAGGTTTAATCTCCAATATATATATACAGCTCATGCAGCTTAATATTAATACAACAAACACCCCAATACAAAAATGGGCAGAAGATCTAAATAGACGTTTCTTCAAAGAAGACACAGAGATGGCCAAGACGCACATGAAAAGCTGCTCAACATCACTAATTATTAGAGAAATGCAAATCAAAACTACAATGAGGTAAGACCTCACACCTGTTAGAATCGGCATCATCAGATAATCTACAAACAACAAATTCTGGGGAGGGTGTGGACAAAAGGAACCCTCTTCCGCTATTGGTGGGAATGTAAATTGATACAGTCACTATGGAGAACAGTATGGAGGTTCCTTTAAAAAACTAAAAAGAGAATTACCATAGGATCCAGCAATCCCACTTCCGGGCATATACCGAGAGAAAACCATAAATCACAGAGACACATTCACCACAATGTTCATTGCAGCACTACTTACAATAGCCAGGTAATGGAAGCAACTTAAATGCCCACAGACAGACGAATGGATAAAGATGTGGTACATATATAAAATGGAATATTACTCAGCCATAAAAAGGAATGAAACTGGGTCATTTGTAGAGAATTTGATGGATCTAGAGACTGTCATACAGAGTGTAGTAAGTCAGAAAGAGAAAAAACAAATATTGTATATTAATGCCTATATGTGGAACCTAGAAAAATGCTACAGATGAACTGGTTTGCAGGGCAGAAATAGAGACACAGAGGTAGAGAAAAAACGTATGGACACAAAGTGGGGGAAGCCATGGGGTAGTGGTGGTGGGATGAGTTGGGAGATTGGGATTGACCTGTACACATGTCTGTGCATAAAATAGATAACTAATAATAACCTACTGTATAAAAAAAATAAATAAAATTAAATTTCAAAAATTTTAAAAATAAAATGTAAAAATAAAACAGAAAAAATGTTCTTCCATTCACACTGATGTATTTATAAGAATGAATTATTTCCATGCTTATATCCATAAATACATAAAAGAGGAATAAAATCTAACTTGAACCAAAAAAGAAAAAAAAAACTGAACCTAACAGTTATACAGAGGAAAACACTACCAAGGCACTTTCTCCAGTGGTAAACAATTCTGAAATTGGTCAGAGGTGGGGAATCATCTCCCATACAGCGAGCAGCCCCACCCGCCCACGCAAAGAGCGTCCTTATTGCAAAGCTGGGGGACCGTGCCGAGGCCTCTGTGAGTAAACGTGAGCTGAGCCCCAGGCCAGCTGCTGCTGAACTGTTCCCACCCTTACCAGGTGAAACACCTGAATATGTACAAGGGCTTGAAAGCCTAGAGGAAGGGCCGTGGAGCCACACCAGCGACAGCACGCAGGCCAACTTGGTGACTGCTGGTCAGCCAGGATGGTCCTGGCCACGGGCGCTCTTCTGGAAGCTTTCCATTGCCCTGCCTGAGATACCCCTCCTGTCCCGGCCCCCACTCCTTTTTTTCCTTCCTCACCTCAGCCCGGCGAGATATTCCAGTGGAAGTTATGGGTGACACATCCTCTTCTTTACAGGTGGCAGCCTGGCAACTCCTGCAGAAAGTCCAGCAGAGCCCCACTCACACCGGGCCACCCACAAAGCCGTGGACCCTCACACCCTCCCACCAGCACAGCCCCGAGACTGCTGACGGGGCAGAGAATATGGAGTCAGGCACCGCTGCAGGGGCTATTGCTGCCTGGAGTGCTGTTTATATTGACCTCAACCCCGGCACACCTGGGGAGGGCTTGCCGGCAGGGTCAGGCTGCCCAGGTCAGCTAATCCTCAGCCCTCAGGGAATCACATTGCAGAAAATGGACCTCGCTAAGACAGAATATTCGCCAAGGAAAAGAAGCACACAATGCCATTTGCAGCACCGTAGATGAGTCTAGAGGTAATCACGTGACTTGGAGTAAGTCAGAAAGTGAAAGACACATATCATATCAATTATAGGTGTTACCTATAAATTGATACCAGGGCAGATATTTCCACGGAGAAGGGCAATCACAGATTCATTAAACAAACTTATGGTTCACCAAAGGAAAGGTGTGAGGATTGAATTCATTACGATATTGGGGTTAACAGACATATACAAACACAGTAGACATATATAATCACCAAAGACCTACGGAGTACGAAGAGAAGACTACTCAACATTCTGTCATAACGTACATGGGAAAAGGATCCCAGGAAGAACAGACATATGTATATGTGTAAAAGAACCACCTCTTGCACACCTACAACAAGCTAAACGTTGTACTCAAACTTGCTGTAATAAAAAATAAAAAATTAAATTAAAAACACGAACAAGAAGTAGTGAGACAAACTTGAGGGGCTTTCTCCTGGCACATTCCGTTCTACATTCCAATCTAGAACGCGACTTCCATTGAGGCTCTGCTGCCCTAGTAACCAGATTTGGTAAGGGAGAACTGCTGCCTCCTTGTGGCCGTTTCACACAACAGCAGCTTTAATCCCAGCGCTAATGGTCAGTGGATATTCCAAATCATTACAGGCCTGTAAATGACACCTGCCCTGAAAACAAATCCTGGGGTCATATATCGACCAAAAAATTCAAAAGACGTCCATATTTCAAAACGACAGTTTCAAGAGGCATATTTCACGCACATTAGTGTTCTGCTTCTTTTGCTTTCTTTCTTTCTTTGTTAAAAAAACGGGAATGGAAAAAGGCAACCCTCAGAATGGGCGAAAACTTTCACAAACGAATCAATGGACAAAGGTTTAATCTCCAATATATATAAACAGCTCATGCAGCTTAATATTAATACAACAAACAACCCAATACAAAAATGGGCAGAAGATCTAAATAGACGTTTCTTCAAAGAAGACACAGAGATGGCCAAGACGCACATGAAAAGCTGCTCAACATCACTAATTATTAGAGAAATGCAAATCAAAACTACAATGAGGTAAGACCTCACACCTGTTAGAATCGGCATCATCAGATAATCTACAAACAACAAATTCTGGGGAGGGTGTGGACAAAAGGAACCCTCTTCCGCTATTGGTGGGAATGTAAATTGATACAGTCACTATGGAGAACAGTATGGAGGTTCCTTTAAAAAACTAAAAACAGAATTACCATAGGATCCAGCAATCCCACTTCTGGGCATATACCCAGAGAAAACCATAAATCACAAAGACACATTCACCACAATGTTCATTGCAGCACTATTTACAATAGCCAGGTAATGGAAGCAACCTAAATGCCCACAGACAGACGAATGGATAAAGATGTGGTACATATATAAAATGGAATATTACTCAGCCATAAAATGGAATGAAACTGGGTCATTTGTAGAGAAGTTGATGGATCTAGAGACTGTCATACAGAGTGAAGTAAGTCAGAAAGAGAAAAACAAATATTGTATATTAATGCCTATATGTGGAACCTAGAAAAATGCTACAGATGAACTGGTTTGCAGGGCAGAAATAGAGACACAGAGGTAGAGAACAAACGTATTGACACAAAGTGGGGGAAGCCATGGGGTGGGGGTGTTGGGATGAGTTGGGAGATTGGGATTGACCTGTATACATGTCTATGCATAAAATAGATAACTAATAAAAACCTACTGTATAAAAAAAGATAAATAAAATTAAATTTCAAAAATTTTAAAAATAAAATGTAAAAATAAAACAGAAAAAAAGTTCTTCCATTCACACTGATGTATTTATAAGAATGAATTATTTCCATGCTTATATCCATAAATACATAAAAGAGGAATAAAATCTAACTTGAACCAAAAAAGAAAAAACAAAACTGAACCTAACAGTTATACAGAGGAAAACACTACCAAGGCACTTGCTCCAGTGGTAAACAATTCTGAAATTGGTCAGAGGTGGGGAATCATCTCCCATAGAGCCAGCAGCCCCGCCCGCCCACGCAAGGAGCGTCCTTATTGCAAAGCTGGGGGACCGTGCCGAGGCCTCTGTGAGTAAACGTGAGCTGAGCCCCAGGCCAGCTGCTGCTGAACTGTTCCCACCCTTCCCACGTGAAACACCTGAATATGTACAAGGGCTTGAAAGCCTAGAGGAAGGGCCGTGGAGCCACACCAGCAACAGCACGCAGGCCACCTTGGTGCCTGCCGGTCAGCCAGGATGGTCCTGGCCACGGGCGCTCTTCTGGAAGCTTTCCATTGCCCTGCCTGAGATACCCCTCCTGTCCCGGCCCCCACTCCTTTTTTTCCTTCCTCACCTCAGCCCGGAGAGATATTCCAGTGGAAGTTATGGGTGACACATCCTCTTCTTTACAGGTGGCAGCCTGGCAACTCCTGCAGAAAGTCCAGCAGAGCCCCACTCACACCGGGCCACCCACAAAGCCGTGGACCCTCACACCCTCCCACCAGCACAGCCCCGAGACTGCTGACGGGGCAGAGAATATGGAGTCAGGCACAGCTGCAGGGGCTATTGCTGCCTGGAGTGCTGTTTATATTGACCTCAACCCAGGCACACCTGGGGAGGGCTTGCCGGCAGGGTCAGGCTGCCCAGGTCAGCTAATCCTCAGCCCTCAGGGAATCACATTGCAGAAAATGGACCTCGCTAAGACAGAATATTCGCCAAGGAAAAAAAGCACACAATGCCATTTGCAGCACCGTAGATGAGCCTAGAGGTAATCACGTGACTTGGAGTAAGTCAGAAAGTGAAAGACACATATCATATCATATCACTTATAGGTGTTACCTATAAATTGATACCAGGGCAGATATTTCCACGGAGAAGGGCAATCACAGATTCATTAAACAAACTTATGGTTCACCAAAGGAAAGGTGTGAGGATTGAATTCATTACGATATTGGGGTTAACAGACATATACAAACACAGTAGACATATATAATCACCAAAGACCTACGGAGTACCAAGAGAAGACTACTCAACATTCTGTCATAACGTACATGGGAAAAGGATCCCAGGAAGAACAGACATATGTATATGTGTAAAAGAACCACCTCTTGCACACCTACAACAAGCTAGACGTTGTACTCAAACTTGCTGTAATAAAAAATAAAAAATTAAATTAAAAACACGAACAAGAATTAGTGAGAAAAACTTGAGGGGCTTTCTCCTTGTACATTCCGTTCTACATTCCAATCTAGAACGCGACTTCCATTGAGGCTCTGCTGCCCTAGTAACCAGATTTGGTAAGGGAGAACTGCTGCCACCTTGTGGCCGTTTCACACAACAGCAGCTTTAATCCCAGCGCTAATTGTCAGTGGATATTCCAAATCATTACAGGCCTGTAAATGACACCTGCCCTGAAAACAAATCCTGGGGTCATATATCGACCAAAAAATTCAAAAGACGTCCATATTACAAAACGACAGTTTCAAGAGGCATATTTCACGCACATTAGTGTTCTGATTCTTTTGCTTTCTTTCTTTCTTTGTTAAAAAAACGGGAATGGAAAAAGGTAACCCTCAGAATGGGCGAAAACGTTCACAAACGAATCAATGGACAAAGGTTTAATCTCCAATATATATAAACAGATCATGCAGCTTAATATTAATACAACAAACAACCCAATACAAAAATGGGCAGAAGATCTAAATAGACGTTTCTTCAAAGAAGACACAGAGATGGCCAAGACGCACATGAAAAGCTGCTCAACATCACTAATTATTAGAGAAATGCAAATCAAAACTACAATGAGGTAAGACCTCACACCTGTTAGAATCAGCATCATCAGATAATCTACAAACAACAAATTCTGGGGAGGGTGTGGACAAAAGGAACCCTCTTCCGCTATTGGTGGGAATGTAAATTGATACAGTCACTATGGAGAACAGTATGGAGGTTCCTTTAAAAAACTAAAAAGAGAATTACCATAGGATCCAGCAATCCCACTTCTGGGCATATACCCAGAGAAAACCATAAATCACAGAGACACATTCACCACAATGTTCATTGCAGCACTATTTACAATAGCCAGGTAATGGAAGCAACCTAAATGCCCACAGACAGACGAATGGATAAAGATGTGGTACATATATAAAATGGAATATTACTCAGCTATAAAAAGGAATGAAACTGGGTCATTTGTAGAGAAGTTGATGGATCTAGAGACTGTCATACAGAGTGAAGTAAGTCAGAAAGAGAAAAACAAATATTGTATATTAATGCCTATATGTGGAACCTAGAAAAATGGTAGAGATGAACTGGTTTGCAGGGCAGAAATAGAGACACAGAGGTAGAGAACAAACGTATGGACACAAAGTGTGGGAAGCCATGGGGTGGTGGTGGTGGGATGAGTTGGGAGATTGGGATTGACCTGTATACATGTCTATGCATAAAATAGATAACTAATAATAACCTACTGTGTAAAAAAATAAATAAAATTAAATTTCAAAATTTTTAAAAATAAAATGTAAAAATAAAACAGAAAAAATGTTCTTCCATTCACACTGATGTATTTATAAGAATGAATTATTTCCATGCTTATATCCATATATACATAAAAGAGGAATAAAATCTAACTTGAACCAAAAAAGAAAAAAAAACTGAACCTAACAGTTATACAGAGGAAAACACTACCAAGGCACTTGCTCCAGTGGTAAACAATTCTGAAATTGGTCAGAGGAGGGGAATCATCTCCCATAGAGCCAGCAGCCCCGCCCGCCCACGCAAGGAGCGTCCTTATTGCAATGCTGGGGGACCGTGCCGAGGCCTCTGTGAGTAAACGTGAGCTGAGCCCCAGGCCAGCTGCTGCTGAACTGTTCCCACCCTTCCCAGGTGAAACACCTGAATATGTACAAGGGCTTGAAAGCCTAGAGGAAGGGCCGTGGAGCCACACCAGCGACAGCACGCAGGCCACCTTGGTGCCTGCAGGTCAGCCAGGATGGTCCTGGCCACGGGCGCTCTTCTGGAAGCTTTCCATTGCCCTGCCTGAGATAACCCTCCTGTCCCGGCCCCCACTCCTTTTTTTCCTTCCTCACCTCAGCCCGGAGAGATATTCCAGTGGAAGTTATGGGTGACACATCCTCTTCTTTACAGGTGGCAGCCTGGCAACTCCTGCAGAAAGTCCAGCAGAGCCCCACTCACACCGGGCCACCCACAAAGCCGTGGACCCTCACACCCTCCCACCAGCACAGCCCCGAGACTGCTGACGGGGCAGAGAATATGGAGTCAGGCACCGCTGCAGGGGCTATTGCTGCCTAGAGTGCTGTTTATATTGACCTCAACCCAGGCACACCTGGGGAGGGCTTGCCGGCAGGGTCAGGCTGCCCAGGTCAGCTAATCCTCAGCCCTCAGGGAATCACATTGCAGAAAATGGACCTCGCTAAGACAGAATATTCGCCAAGGAAAAGAAGCACACAATGCCATTTGCAGCACCGTAGATGAGTCTAGAGGTAATCACGTGACTTGGAGTAAGTCAGAAAGTGAAAGACACATATCATATCATATCACTTATAGGTGTTACCTATAAATTGATACCAGGGCAGATATTTCCACGGAGAAGGGCAATCACAGATTCATTAAACAAACTTATGGTTCACCAAAGGAAAGGTGTGAGGATTGAATTCATTACGATATTGGGGTTAACAGACATATACAAACACAGTAGACATATATAATCACCAAAGACCTACGGAGTACGAAGAGAAGACTACTCAACATTCTGTCATAACGTACATGGGAAAAGGATCCCAGGAAGAACAGACATATGTATATGTGTAAAAGAACCACCTCTTGCACACCTACAACAAGCTAAACGTTGTACTCAAACTTGCTGTAATAAAAAATAAAAAATTAAATTAAAAACACGAACAAGAAGTAGTGAGACAAACTTGAGGGGCTTTCTCCTGGCACATTCCGTTCTACATTCCAATCTAGAACGCGACTTCCATTGAGGCTCTGCTGCCCTAGTAACCAGATTTGGTAAGGGAGAACTGCTGCCACCTTGTGGCCGTTTCACACAACAGCAGCTTTAATCCCAGCGCTAATGGTCAGTGGATATTCCAAATCATTACAGGCCTGTAAATGACACCTGCCCTGAAAACAAATCCTGGGGTCATATATCGACCAAAAAATTCAAAAGACGTCCATATTTCAAAACGACAGTTTCAAGAGGCATATTTCACGCACATTAGTGTTCTGCTTCTTTTGCTTTCTTTCTTTCTTTGTTAAAAAAACGGGAATGGAAAAAGGCAACCCTCAGAATGGGCGAAAACTTTCACAAACGAATCAATGGACAAAGGTTTAATCTCCAATATATATAAACAGCTCATGCAGCTTAATATTAATACAACAAACAACCCAATACAAAAATGGGCAGAAGATCTAAATAGACGTTTCTTCAAAGAAGACACAGAGATGGCCAAGACGCACATGAAAAGCTGCTCAACATCACTAATTATTAGAGAAATGCAAATCAAAACTACAATGAGGTAAGACCTCACACCTGTTAGAATCGGCATCATCAGATAATCTACAAACAACAAATTCTGGGGAGGGTGTGGACAAAAGGAACCCTCTTCCGCTATTGGTGGGAATGTAAATTGATACAGTCACTATGGAGAACAGTATGGAGGTTCCTTTAAAAAACTAAAAACAGAATTACCATAGGATCCAGCAATCCCACTTCTGGGCATATACCCAGAGAAAACCATAAATCACAAAGACACATTCACCACAATGTTCATTGCAGCACTATTTACAATAGCCAGGTAATGGAAGCAACCTAAATGCCCACAGACAGACGAATGGATAAAGATGTGGTACATATATAAAATGGAATATTACTCGGCCATAAAATGGAATGAAACTGGGTCATTTGTAGAGAAGTTGATGGATCTAGAGACTGTCATACAGAGTGAAGTAAGTCAGAAAGAGAAAAACAAATATTGTATATTAATGCCTATATGTGGAACCTAGAAAAATGCTACAGATGAACTGGTTTGCAGGGCAGAAATAGAGACACAGATGTAGAGAACAAACGTATTGACACAAAGTGGGGGAAGCCATGGGGTGGGGGTGTTGGGATGAGTTGGGAGATTGGGATTGACCTGTATACATTTCTATGCATAAAATAGATAACTAATAATAACCTACTGTATAAAAAAAGATAAATAAAATTAAATTTCAAAAATTTTAAAAATAAAATGTAAAAATAAAACAGAAAAAAAGTTCTTCCATTCACACTGATGTATTTATAAGAATGAATTATTTCCATGCTTATATCCATAAATACATAAAAGAGGAATAAAATCTAACTTGAACCAAAAAAGAAAAAACAAAACTGAACCTAACAGTTATACAGAGGAAAACACTACCAAGGCACTTGCTCCAGTGGTAAACAATTCTGAAATTGGTCAGAGGTGGGGAATCATCTCCCATAGAGCCAGCAGCCCCGCCCGCCCACGCAAGGAGCGTCCTTATTGCAAAGCTGGGGGACCGTGCCGAGGCCTCTGTGAGTAAACGTGAGCTGAGCCCCAGGCCAGCTGCTGCTGAACTGTTCCCACCCTTCCCACGTGAAACACCTGAATATGTACAAGGGCTTGAAAGCCTAGAGGAAGGGCCGTGGAGCCACACCAGCAACAGCACGCAGGCCACCTTGGTGCCTGCCGGTCAGCCAGGATGGTCCTGGCCACGGGCGCTCTTCTGGAAGCTTTCCATTGCCCTGCCTGAGATACCCCTCCTGTCCCGGCCCCCACTCCTTTTTTTCCTTCCTCACCTCAGCCCGGAGAGATATTCCAGTGGAAGTTATGGGTGACACATCCTCTTCTTTACAGGTGGCAGCCTGGCAACTCCTGCAGAAAGTCCAGCAGAGCCCCACTCACACCGGGCCACCCACAAAGCCGTGGACCCTCACACCCTCCCACCAGCACAGCCCCGAGACTGCTGACGGGGCAGAGAATATGGAGTCAGGCACAGCTGCAGGGGCTATTGCTGCCTGGAGTGCTGTTTATATTGACCTCAACCCAGGCACACCTGGGGAGGGCTTGCCGGCAGGGTCAGGCTGCCCAGGTCAGCTAATCCTCAGCCCTCAGGGAATCACATTGCAGAAAATGGACCTCGCTAAGACAGAATATTCGCCAAGGAAAAAAAGCACACAATGCCATTTGCAGCACCGTAGATGAGCCTAGAGGTAATCACGTGACTTGGAGTAAGTCAGAAAGTGAAAGACACATATCATATCATATCACTTATAGGTGTTACCTATAAATTGATACCAGGGCAGATATTTCCACGGAGAAGGGCAATCACAGATTCATTAAACAAACTTATGGTTCACCAAAGGAAAGGTGTGAGGATTGAATTCATTACGATATTGGGGTTAACAGACATATACAAACACAGTAGACATATATAATCACCAAAGACCTACGGAGTACCAAGAGAAGACTACTCAACATTCTGTCATAACGTACATGGGAAAAGGATCCCAGGAAGAACAGACATATGTATATGTGTAAAAGAACCACCTCTTGCACACCTACAACAAGCTAGACGTTGTACTCAAACTTGCTGTAATAAAAAATAAAAAATTAAATTAAAAACACGAACAAGAATTAGTGAGAAAAACTTGAGGGGCTTTCTCCTGGTACATTCCGTTCAACATTCCAATCACGAACGCGACTTCCATTGAGGCTCTGGTGCCCTAGTAACCAGATTTGGTAAGGGAGAACTGCTGCCACCTTGTGGCCGTTTCACACAACAGCAGCTTTAATCCCAGCGCTAATGGTCAGTGGATATTCCAAAGCATTACAGGCCTGTAAATGACACCTGCCCTGAAAACAAATCCTGGGGTCATATATCGACCAAAAAATTCAAAAGACGTCCATATTTCAAAACGACAGTTTCAAGAGGCATATTTCACGCACATTAGTGTTCTGCTTCTTTTGATTTCTTTCTTTCTTTGTTAAAAAAACGGGAATGGAAAAAGGCAACCCTCAGAATGGGCGAAAACTTTCACAAACGAATCAATGGAAAAAGGTTTAATCTCCAATATATATAAACAGCTCATGCAGCTTAATATTAATAAAACAAACAACCCAATACAAAAATGGGCAGATCTAAATAGACGTTTCTTCAAAGAAGACACAGAGATGGCCAAGACGCACATGAAAAGCTGCTCAACATCACTAATTATTAGAGAAATGCAAATCAAAACTACAATGAGGTAAGACCTCACACCTGTTAGAATCGGCATCATCAGATAATCTACAAACAACAAATTCTGGGGAGGGTGTGGACAAAAGGAACCCTCTTCCGCTATTGGTGGGAATGTAAATTGATACAGTCACTATGGAGAACAGTATGGAGGTTCCTTTAAAAAACTAAAAACAGAATTACCATAGGATCCAGCAATCCCACTTCCGGGCATATACCCAGAGAAAACCATAAATCACAGAGACACATTCACCACAATGGTCATTGCAGCACTATTTACAATAGCCAGGTAATGGAAGCAACCTAAATGCCCACAGACAGACGAATGGATAAAGATGTGGTACATATATAAAATGGAATATAACTCAGCCATAAAAAGGAATGAAACTGAGTCATTTGTAGAGAAATTGATGGATCTAGAGACTGTCATACAGAGTGAAGTAAGTCAGAAAGAGAAAAACAAATATTGTATATTAATGCCTATATGTGGAACCTAGAAAAATGCTACAGCTGAACTGGTTTGCAGGGCAGAAATAGAGACACAGAGGTAGAGAACAAACGTATGGACACAAAGTGGGGGAAGCCATGGGGTGGTGGTGGTGGGATGAGTTGGGAGATTGGGATTGACCTGTATACATGTCTATGCATAAAATAGATAACTAATAATAACCTAGTGAATAAAAAATAAATAAAATTAAATTTCAAAATTTTTAAAAATAAAATGTAAAAATAAAACAGAAAAAAAGTTCTTCCATTCACACTGATGTATTTATAAGAAAGAATTATTTCCATGCTTATATCTATAAATACATAAAAGAGGAATAAAATCTAACTTGAACCAAAAAAGAAAAAAAAAACTGAACCTAACAGTTATACAGAGGAAAACACTACCAAGGCACTTGCTCCATTGGTAAACAATTCTGAAATTGGTCAGAGGTGGGGTATCATCTCCCATACAGCCAGCAGCCCCACCCGCCCATGCAAGGAGCGTCCTTATTGCAAAGCTGGGGGACCGTGCCGAGGCCACTGTGAGTAAACGTTAGCTGAGCCGCAGGCCAGCTGCTGCTGAACTGTTCCCACCCTTCCCAGGTGAAACACCTGAATATGTACAAGGGCTTGAAAGCCTAGAGGAAGGGCCGTGGAACCACACCAGCGAAAGCACGCAGTCCAACTTGGTGCCTGCAGGTCAGCCAGGATGGTCCTGGACACGGGCGCTCTTCTGGAAGCTTTCCATTGCCCTGCCTGAGATACCCCTCCTGTCCCGGCCCCCACTCCTTTTTTTACTTACTCACCTCAGCCCGGAGAGATATTCCAGTGGAAGTTATGGGTGACACATCCTCTTCTTTACAGGTGGCAGCCTGGCAACTCCTGCAGAAAGTCCAGCAGAGCCCCACTCACACCGGGCCACCCGCAAAGCCGTGGACCCTCACACCCTCCCACCAGCACAGCCCCGAGACTGCTGACGGGGCAGAGAATATGCAGTCAGGCACAGCTGCAGGGGCTATTGCTGCCTGGAGTGCTGTTTATATTGACCTCAACCCAGGCACACCTGGGGAGGGCTTGCCGGCAGGTTCAGGCTGCCCAGGTCAGCTAATCCTCAGCCCTCAGGGAATCACATTGCAGAAAATGGACCTCGCTAAGACAGAATATTCGCCAAGGAAAAGAAGCACACAATGCCATTTGCAGCACCGTAGATGAGTCTAGAGGTAATCACGTGACTTGGAGTAAGTCAGAAAGTGAAAGACACATATCATATCATATCACTTATAGGTGTTACCTATAAATTGATACCAGGGCAGATATTTCCACGGAGAAGGGCAATCATAGATTCATTAAACAAACTTATGGTTCACCAAAGGAAAGGTGTGAGGATTGAATTCATTACGATATTGGGGTTAACAGACATATACAAACACAGTAGACATATATAATCACCAAAGACCTACGGAGTACCAAGAGAAGACTACTCAACATTCTGTCATAACGTACTTGGGAAAAGGATCCCAGGAAGAACAGACATATGTATATGGGTAAAAGAACCACCTCTTGCACACCTACAACAAGCTAAACGTTGTACTCAAACTTGCTGTAATAAAAAATAAAAAATTAAAATAAAAACACGAACAAGAAGTAGTGAGACAAACTAGAGGGGCTTTCTCCTGGCACATTCCGTTCTACATTCCAATCTAGAACGCGACTTCCATTGAGGCTCTGCTGCCCTAGTAACCAGATTTGGTAAGGGAGAACTGCTGCCACCTTGTGGCCGTTTCACACAACAGCAGCTTTAATCCCAGCGCTAATGGTCAGTGGATATTCCAAATCATTACAGGCCTGTAAATGACACCTGCCCTGAAAACAAATCCTGGGGTCATATATCGACCAAAAAATTCAAAAGACGTCCATATTTCAAAACGACAGTTTCAAGAGGCATATTTCACGCACATTAGTGTTCTGATTCTTTTGCTTTCTTTCTTTCTTTGTTAAAAAACGGGAATGGAAAAAGGTAACCCTCAGAAGGGGCGAAAACGTTCACAAACGAATCAATGGACAAAGGTTTAATCTCCAATATATATATACAGCTCATGCAGCTTAATATTAATACAACATACAACCCAATACAAAAATGGGCAGAAGATCTAAATAGACGTTTCTTCAAAGAAGACACAGAGATGGCCAAGACGCACATGAAAAGCTGCTCAACATCACTAATTATTAGAGTAATGCAAATCAAAACTACAATGAGGTAAGACCTCACACCTGTTAGAATCGGCATCATCAGATAATCTACAAACAACAAATTCTGGGGAGGGTGTGGACAAAAGGAACCCTCTTCCGCTATTGGTGGGAATGTAAATTGATACAGTCACTATGGAGAACAGTATGGAGGTTCCTTTAAAAAACTAAAAAGAGAATTACCATAGGATCCAGCAATCCCACTTCTGGGCATATACCGAGAGAAAACCATAAATCACAGAGACACATTCACCACAATGTTCATTGCAGCACTACTTACAATAGCCAGGTAATGGAAGCAACCTAAATGCCCACAGACAGACGAAAGGATAAAGATGTGGTACATATATAAAATGGAATATTACTCAGCCATAAAAAGGAATGAAACTGGGTCATTTGTAGAGAAGTTGATGGATCTAGAGACTGTCATACAGAGTGTAGTAAGTCAGAAAGAGAAAAAACAAATATTGTATATTAATGCCTATATGTGGAACCTAGAAAAATGCTACAGATGAACTGGTTTGCAGGGCAGAAATAGAGACACAGAGGTAGAGAACAAACGTATGGACACAAAGTGGGGGAAGCCATGGGGTGGTGGTGGTGGGATGAGTTGGGAGATTGGGATTGACCTGTATACATGTCTGTGCATAAAATAGATAACTAATAATAACCTAGTGTATAAAAAAAATAAATAAAATTAAATTTCAAAAATTTTAAAAATAAAATGTAAAAATAAAACAGAAAAAATGTTCTTCCATTCACACTGATGTATTTATAAGAATGAATTATTTCCATGCTTATATCCATAAATACATAAAAGAGGAATAAAATCTAACTTGAACCAAAAAAGAAAAAAAAAAAAACTAAACCTAACAGTTATACAGAGGAAAACACTACCAAGGCACTTGCTCCATTGGTAAACAATTCTGAAATTGGTCAGAGGTGGGTAATCATCTCCCATAGAGCCAGCAGCACCGCCCGCCCACACAAGGAGCGTCCTTATTGCAAAGCTGGGGGACCGTGCTGAGGCCTCTGTGAGTAAACGTGAGCTGAGCCCCAGGCCAGCTGCTGCTGAACTGTTCCCACCCTTCCCACGTGAAACACCTGAATATGTACAAGCGCTTGAAAGCCTAGAGGAAGGGCCGTGGAGCCACACAAGCGACAGCACGCAGACCACCTTGGTGCCTGCAGGTCAGCCAGGATGGTCCTGGCCACAGGCGCTCTTCTGAAGCTTTCCATTGCCCTGCCTGAGATACCCCTCCTGTCCCGGGCCCCACACCTTTTTTTCCTTCCTCACCTCAGCCCGGCGAGATATTCCAGTGGAAGTTATGGGTGACACATCCTCTTCTTTACAGGTGGCAGCCTGGCAACTCCTGCAGAAAGTCCAGCCGAGCCCCACTCACACCGGGCCACCCAAAAAGCCGAGGACCCTCACACCCTCCCACCAGCACAGCCCCGAGACTGCTGACGGGGCAGAGAATATGGAGTCAGGCACAGCTGCAGGGGCTATTGCTGCCTGGAGTGCTGTTTATATTGACCTCAAACAAGGCACACCTTGGGAGGGCTTGCCGGCAGGGTCAGGATGCCCAGGTCAGCTAATCCTCAGCCCTCAGGGAATCACATTGCAGAAAATGGACCTCGCTAATACAGAATATTCGCCAAGGAAAAGAAGCACTCAATGCCATTTGCAGCACTGTAGATGAGTCTAGAGGTAATCACGTGACTTGGAGTAAGTCAGAAAGTGAAAGACACATATCATATCATATCACTTATAGGTGTTACCTATAAATTGATACCAGGGCAGATATTTCCACGGAGAAGGGCAATCACAGATTCATTAAACAAACTTATGGTTCACCAAAGGAAAGGTGTGAGGATTGAATTCATTACGATATTGGGGTTAACAGACATATACAAACACAGTAGACATATATAATCACCAAAGACCTACGGAGTACCAAGAGAAGACTACTCAACATTCTGTCATAACGTACATGGGAAAAGGATCCCAGGAAGAACAGACATATGTATATGTGTTAAAGAACCACCTCTTGCACACCTTCAACAAGCTAAACGTTGTACTCAAACTTGCTGTAATAAAAAATAAAAAATTAAATTAAAAACACGAACAAGAAGTAGTGAGACAAACTTGAGGGGCTTTCTCTTGGCACATTCCGTTCTAAATTCCAATCTAGAACGCGACTTCCATTGAGGCTCTGCTGCCCTAGTAACCAGATTTGGTAAGGGAGAACTGCTGCCACCTTGTGGCCGTTTCACACAACAGCAGCTTTAATCCCAGCGCTAATGGTCAGTGGATATTCCAAATCATTACAGGCCTGTAAATGACACCTGCCCTGAAAACAAATCCTGGGGTCATATATCGACCAAAAAATTCAAAAGACGTCCATATTTCAAAACGACAGTTTCAAGAGGCATATTTCACGCACATTAGTGTTCTGCTTCTTTTGATTTCTTTCTTTCTTTGTTAAAAAAACGGGAATGGAAAAAGGCCACCCTCAGAATGGGCGAAAACATTCACAAACGAATCAATGGACAAAGGTTTAATCTCCAATATATATAAACAGCTCATGCAGCTTAATATTAATAAAACAAACAACCCAATACAAAAATGGGCAGAAGATCTAAAGAGACGTTTCTTCAAAGAAGACACAGAGATGGCCAAGACGCACATGAAAAGCTGCTCAACATCACTAATTATTAGAGAAATGCAAATCAAAACTACAATGAGGTAAGACCTCACACCTGTTAGAATCGGCATCGTCAGATAATCTACAAACAACAAATTCTGGGGAGGGTGTGGACAAAAGGAACCCTCTTCCGCTATTGGTGGGAATGTAAATTGATACAGTCACTATGGAGAACAGTATGGAGGTTCCTTTAAAAAACTAAAAACAGAATTACAATAGGATCCAGCAATCCCACTTCTGGGCATATACCCAGAGAAAACCAAAAATCACAAAGACACATTCACCACAATGTTCATTGCAGCACTATTTACAATAGCCAGGTAATGGAAGCAACCTAAATGCCCACACACAGACGAATGGATAAAGATGTGGTACATATATAAAATGGAATATTACTCAGCCATAAAAAGGAATTAAACTGGGTCATTTGTAGAGAAGTTGATGGATCTAGAGACTGTCATACAGAGTGAAGTAAGTCAGAAAGAGAAAAACAAATATTGTATATTAATGCCTATATGTGGAACCTAGAAAAATGCTACAGATGAACTGGTTGGCAGGGCAGAAATAGAGACACAGAGGTAGAGAACAAACGTATAGACACAAAGTGGGGGAAGCCATGGGGTGGTGGTTGTGGGATGAGTTGGGAGATTGGGATTGACCTGTATACGTGTCTATGCATAAAATAGATAACTAATAATAACCTACTGTATAAAAAAAATTAATAAAATTAAATTTCAAAAACTTTAAAAATAAAATGTAAAAATAAAACCGAAAAAATGTTCTTCCATTCACACTGATGTATTTATAAGAATGAATTATTTCCAGGCTTATATCCATAAATACATAAAAGAGGAATAAAATCTAACTTGAACCAAAAAAGAAAAAAAAAACTGAACCTAACAGTTATACAGAGGAAAACACTACCAAGGCACTTGCTCCAGTGGTAAACAATTCTGAAATTGGTCAGAGGTTGGGAATCATCTCCCATAGAGCCAGCAGCCCCGCCCGCCCAAGCAAGGAGCGTCCTTAGTGCAAAGCTGGGGGACCGTGCCGAGGCCTCTGTGAGTAAACGTGAGCTGAGCCCCAGGCCAGCTGCTGCTGAACTGTTCCCACCCTTCCCAGGTGAAACACCTGAATATGTACAAGGGCTTGAAAGCCTAGAAGAAGGGACGTGGAGCCACACCAGCGACAGCACGCAGGCCACCTTGGTGCCTGCAGGTCAGCCAGGATGGTCCTGGCCACGGGCGCTCTTCTGGAAGCTTTCCATTGCCCTGCCTGAGATACCCCTCCTGTCCCGGCCCCCACTCCTTTTTTTCCTTCCTCACCTCAGCCCGGAGAGATACTCCAGTGGAAGTTATGGGTGACACATCCTCTTCTTTACAGGTGGCAGCCTGGCAACTCCTGCAGAAAGTCCAGCAGAGCCCCACTCACACCGGGCCACCCACAAAGCCGTGGACCCTCACACCCTCCCACCAGCACAGCCCCGAGACTGCTGACGGGGCAGAGAATATGGAGCCAGGCACAGCTGCAGGGGCTATTGCTGCCTGGAGTGCTGTTTATATTGACCTCAACCCAGGCACACCTGGGGAGGGCTTGCCGGCAGGGTCAGGCTGCCCAGGTCAGCTAATCCTCAGCCCTCAGGGAATCACATTGCAGAAAATGGACCTCGCTAAGACAGAATATTCGCCAAGGAAAAGAAACACACAATGCCATTTGCAGCACCGTAGATGAGTCTAGAGGTAATCACGTGACTTGGAGTAAGTCAGAAAGTGAAAGACTCATATCATATCATATCACTTATAGGTGTTACCTATAAATTGATACCAGGGCAGATATTTCCACGGAGAAGGGCAATCACAGATTCATTAAACAAACTTATGGTTCACCAAAGGAAAGGTGTGAGGATTGAATTCATTACGATATTGGGGTTAACAGACATATACAAACACAGTAGACATATATAATCACCAAAGACCTACGGAGTACCAAGAGAAGACTACTCAACATTCTGTCATAACGTACATGGGAAGAGGATCCCAGGAAGAACAGACATATGTATATGTGTTAAAGAACCACCTCTTGCACACCTTCAACAAGCTAAACGTTGTACTCAAACTTGCTGTAATAAAAAATAAAAAATTAAATTAAAAACACGAACAAGAAGTAGTGAGACAAACTTGAGGGGCTTTCTCCTGGCACATTCCGTTCTACATTCCAATCTAGAACGCAACTTCCATTGAGGCTCTGCTGCCCTAGTAACCAGATTTGGTAAGGGAGAACTGCTGCCACCTTGTGGCCGTTTCACACAACAGCAGCTTTAATCCCAGCGCTAATGGTCAGTGGATATTCCAAATCATTACAGGCCTGTAAATGACACCTGCCCTGAAAACAAATCCTGGGGTCATATATCGACCAAAAAATTCAAAAGACGTCCATATTTCAAAACGACAGTTTCAAGAGGCATATTTCACGCACATTAGTGTTCTGATTCTTTTGCTTTCTTTCTTTCTTTGTTAAAAAAACGGGAATGGAAAAAGGTAACCCTCAGAAGGGGCGAAAACGTTCACAAACGAATCAATGGACAAAGGTTTAATCTCCAATATATATATACAGCTCATGCAGCTTAATATTAATACAACAAACAACCCAATACAAAAATGGGCAGAAGATCTAAATAGACGTTTCTTCAAAGAAGACACAGAGATGGCCAAGACGCACATGAAAAGCTGCTCAACATCACTAATTATTAGAGAAATGCAAATCAAAACTACAATGAGGTAAGACCTCACACCTGTTAGAATCGGCATCATCAGATAATCTACAAACAACAAATTCTGGGGAGGGTGTGGACAAAAGGAACCCTCTTCCGCTATTGGTGGGAATGTAAATTGATACAGTCACTATGGAGAACAGTATGGAGGTTCCTTTAAAAAACTAAAAACAGAATTACCATAGGATCCAGCAATCCCACTTCTGGGCATATACCCAGAGAAAACCATAAATCACAGAGACACATTCACCACAATGTTCATTGCAGCACTATTTACAATAGCCAGGTAATGGAAGCAACCTAAATGCCCACAGACAGACGAATGGATAAAGATGTGGTACATATATAAAATGGAATATTACTCAGCCATAAAAAGGAATGAAACTGAGTCATTTGAAGAGAAGTTGATGGACCTAGAGACTGTCATACAGAGTGAAGTAAGTCAGAAAGAGAAAAACAAATATTGTATATTAATGCCTATATGTGGAACCTAGAAAAATGCTACAGATGAACTGGTTTGCAGGGCAGAAATAGAGACACAGAGGTAGAGAACAAACGTATTGACACAAAGTGGGGGAAGCCATGGGGTGGTGGTGGTGGGATGAGTTGGGAGATTGGGATTGACCTGTATACATGTCTATGCATAAAATAGATAACTAATAATAACCTAGTGTATAAAAAAAAAAAAATTAAATTTCAAAATTTTTAAAAATAAAATGTAAAAATAAAACAGAAAAAATATTCTTCCTTTCACACTGATGTATTTATAAGAATGAATTATTTCCATGCTTATAGATATAAATACATAAAAGAGGAATAAAATCTAACTTGAACCAAAAAAAAAAAAAAAAAACTGAACCTAACAGTTATACAGAGGTAAACACTACCAAGGCACTTGCTCCAGTGGTAAACAGTTCTGAAATTGGTCAGAGGTGGGGAATCATCTCCCATACAGCCAGCAGACCCACCCGCCCACGCAAAGAGCGTCCTTATTGCAAAGCTGTGGGACCATGCCGAGGCCTCTGTGAGTAAACGTGAGCTGAGCACCAGGCCAGCTGCTGCTGGACTGTTCCCACCCTTCGAACGTGTAACTTCTGAATATGTACAAGGGCTTGAAAGCCTAGAGGAAGGGCCGTGGAGCCACACCAGCGACAGCACGCAGGCCACCTTGGTGCCTGCAGGTCAGCCAGGATGGTCCTGGCCACGGGCGCTCTTCTGGAAGCTTTCCATTGCCCTGCCTGAGATACCCCTCCTGTCCCGGCCCCCACTCCTTTTTTTCCTTCCTCACCTCAGCCCGGAGAGATATTCCAGTGGAAGTTATGGGTGACACATCCTCTTCTTTACAGGTGGCAGCCTGGCAACTCCTGCAGAAAGTCCAGCAGAGCCCCACTCACACCTGGCCACCCACAAAGCCGTGGACCCTCACACCCTCCCACCAGCACAGCCCCGAGACTGCTGACGGGGCAGAGAATATGGAGTCAGGCACAGCTGCAGGGGCTATTGCTGCCTGGAGTGCTGTTTATATTGACCTCAACCCAGACACACCTGGGGAGGGCTTGCCGGCAGGGTCAGGCTGCCCAGGTCAGCTAATCCTCAGCCCTCAGGGAATCACATTGCAGAAAATGGACCTCGCTAAGACAGAATATTAGCCAAGGAAAAAAAGCACACAATGCCATTTGCAGCACCGTAGATGAGTCTAGAGGTAATCACGTGACTTGGAGTAAGTCAGAAAGTGAAAGACACATATCATATCATATCACATATAGGTGTTACCTATAAATTGATACCAGGGCAGATATTTCCACGGAGAAGGGCAATCACAGATTCATTAAACAAACTTATGGTTCACCAAAGGAAAGGTGTGAGGATTGAATTCATTATGATATTGGGGTTAACAGACATATACAAACACAGTAGACGTATATAATCACCAAAGACCTACGGAGTACCAAGAGAAGACTACTCAACATTCTGTCATAACGAACATGGGAAAAGGATCCCAGGAAGAACAGACATATGTATATGTGTAAAAGAACCACCTCTTGCACACCTACAACAAGCTAAACGTTGTACTCAAACTTGCTGTAATAAAAAATAAAAAATTAAATTAAAAACACGAACAAGAATTAGTGAGAAAAACTTGAGGGGCTTTCTCCTGGTACATTCCGTTCTACATTCCAATCTAGAACGCGACTTCCATTGAGGCTCTGCTGCCCTAGTAACCAGATTTGGTAAGGGAGAACTGCTGCCACCTTGTGGCCGTTTCACACAACAGCAGCTTTAATCCCAGCGCTAATGGTCAGTGGATATTCCAAATCATTACAGGCCTGTAAATGACACCTGCCCTGAAAACAAATCCTGGGGTCATATATCGACCAAAAAATTCAAAAGACGTCCATATTTCAAAACGACAGTTTCAAGAGGCATATTTCACGCACATTAGTGCTCTGCTTCTTTTGATTTCTTTCTTCTTTGTTAAAAAAACGGGAATGGAAAAAGGCAACCCTCAGAATGGGCGAAAACTTTCACAAACGAATCAATGGACAAAGGTTTAATCTCCAATATATATAAACAGCTCATGCAGCTTAATATTAATAAAACAAACAACCCAATACAAAATTGGGCAGAAGATCTAAATAGACGTTTCTTCAAAGAAGACACAGAGATGGCCAAGACGCACATGAAAAGCTGCTCAACATCACTAATTATTAGAGAAATGCAAATCAAAACTACAATGAGGTAAGACCTCACACCTGTTAGAATCGGCATCGTCAGATAATCTACAAACAACAAAATCTGGGGAGGGTGTGGACAAAAGGAACCCTCTTCCGCTATTGGTGGGAATGTAAATTGATACAGTCACTATGGAGAACAGTATGGAGGTTCCTTTAAAAAACTAAAAACAGAATTACAATAGGATCCAGCAATCCCACTTCTGGGCATATACCCAGAGAAAACCAAAAATCACAAAGACACATTCACCACAATGTTCATTGCAGCACTATTTACAATAGCCAGGTAATGGAAGCAACCTAAATGCCCACACACAGACGAATGGATAAAGATGTGGTACATATATAAAATGGAATATTACTCAGCCATAAAAAGGAATTAAACTGGGTCATTTGTAGAGAAGTTGATGGATCTAGAGACTGTCATACAGAGTGAAGTAAGTCAGAAAGAGAAAAACAAATATTGTATATTAATGCCTATATGTGGAACCTAGAAAAATGCTACAGATGAACTGGTTGGCAGGGCAGAAATAGAGACACAGAGGTAGAGAACAAACGTATAGACACAAAGTGGGGGAAGCCATGGGG
Organism: Mesoplodon bidens; assembly: GCF_964165515.1. Lineage (NCBI taxonomy): Eukaryota > Metazoa > Chordata > Mammalia > Artiodactyla > Ziphiidae > Mesoplodon > Mesoplodon bidens. The sequence continues at coordinate 1,151,818 of NW_027672639.1, read as the reverse complement.
TGGTGGTGGTGGGATGAGTTGGGAGATTGGGATTGACCTGTATACGTGTCTATGCATAAAATAGATAACTAATAATAACCTACTGTATAAAAAAAATTAATAAAATTAAATTTCAAAAACTTTAAAAATAAAATGTAAAAATAAAACCGAAAAAATGTTCTTCCATTCACACTGATGTATTTATAAGAATGAATTATTTCCAGGCTTATATCCATAAATACATAAAAGAGGAATAAAATCTAACTTGAACCAAAAAAGAAAAAAAAAACTGAACCTAACAGTTATACAGAGGAAAACACTACCAAGGCACTTGCTCCAGTAGTAAACAATTCTGAAATTGGTCAGAGGTTGGGAATCATCTCCCATAGAGCCAGCAGCCCCGCCCGCCCACGCAAGGAGCGTCCTTAGTGCAAAGCTGGGGGACCGTGCCGAGGCCTCTGTGAGTAAACGTGAGCTGAGCCCCAGGCCAGCTGCTGCTGAACTGTTCCCACCCTTCCCAGGTGAAACACCTGAATATGTACAAGGGCTTGAAAGCCTAGAAGAAGGGACGTGGAGCCACACCAGCGACAGCACGCAGGCCACCTTGGTGCCTGCAGGTCAGCCAGGATGGTCCTGGCCACGGGCGCTCTTCTGGAAGCTTTCCATTGCCCTGCCTGAGATACCCCTCCTGTCCCGGCCCCCACTCCTTTTTTTCCTTCCTCACCTCAGCCCGGAGAGATACTCCAGTGGAAGTTATGGGTGACACATCCTCTTCTTTACAGGTGGCAGCCTGGCAACTCCTGCAGAAAGTCCAGCAGAGCCCCACTCACACCGGGCCACCCACAAAGCCGTGGACCCTCACACCCTCCCACCAGCACAGCCCCGAGACTGCTGACGGGGCAGAGAATATGGAGCCAGGCACAGCTGCAGGGGCTATTGCTGCCTGGAGTGCTGTTTATATTGACCTCAACCCAGGCACACCTGGGGAGGGCTTGCCGGCAGGGTCAGGCTGCCCAGGTCAGCTAATCCTCAGCCCTCAGGGAATCACATTGCAGAAAATGGACCTCGCTAAGACAGAATATTCGCCAAGGAAAAGAAACACACAATGCCATTTGCAGCACCGTAGATGAGTCTAGAGGTAATCACGTGACTTGGAGTAAGTCAGAAAGTGAAAGACTCATATCATATCATATCACTTATAGGTGTTACCTATAAATTGATACCAGGGCAGATATTTCCACGGAGAAGGGCAATCACAGATTCATTAAACAAACTTATGGTTCACCAAAGGAAAGGTGTGAGGATTGAATTCATTACGATATTGGGGTTAACAGACATATACAAACACAGTAGACATATATAATCACCAAAGACCTACGGAGTACCAAGAGAAGACTACTCAACATTCTGTCATAACGTACATGGGAAGAGGATCCCAGGAAGAACAGACATATGTATATGTGTTAAAGAACCACCTCTTGCACACCTTCAACAAGCTAAACGTTGTACTCAAACTTGCTGTAATAAAAAATAAAAAATTAAATTAAAAACACGAACAAGAAGTAGTGAGACAAACTTGAGGGGCTTTCTCCTGGCACATTCCGTTCTACATTCCAATCTAGAACGCAACTTCCATTGAGGCTCTGCTGCCCTAGTAACCAGATTTGGTAAGGGAGAACTGCTGCCACCTTGTGGCCGTTTCACACAACAGCAGCTTTAATCCCAGCGCTAATGGTCAGTGGATATTCCAAATCATTACAGGCATGTAAATGACACCTGCCCTGAAAACAAATCCTGGGGTCATATATCGACCAAAAAATTCAAAAGACGTCCATATTTCAAAACGACAGTTTCAAGAGGCATATTTCACGCACATTAGTGTTCTGATTCTTTTGCTTTCTTTCTTTCTTTGTTAAAAAAACGGGAATGGAAAAAGGTAACCCTCAGAAGGGGCGAAAACGTTCACAAACGAATCAATGGACAAAGGTTTAATCTCCAATATATATATACAGCTCATGCAGCTTAATATTAATACAACAAACAACCCAATACAAAAATGGGCAGAAGATCTAAATAGACGTTTCTTCAAAGAAGACACAGAGATGGCCAAGACGCACATGAAAAGCTGCTCAACATCACTAATTATTAGAGAAATGCAAATCAAAACTACAATGAGGTAAGACCTCACACCTGTTAGAATCGGCATCATCAGATAATCTACAAACAACAAATTCTGGGGAGGGTGTGGACAAAAGGAACCCTCTTCCGCTATTGGTGGGAATGTAAATTGATACAGTCACTATGGAGAACAGTATGGAGGTTCCTTTAAAAAACTAAAAACAGAATTACCATAGGATCCAGCAATCCCACTTCTGGGCATATACCCAGAGAAAACCATAAATCACAGAGACACATTCACCACAATGTTCATTGCAGCACTATTTACAATAGCCAGGTAATGGAAGCAACCTAAATGCCCACAGACAGACGAATGGATAAAGATGTGGTACATATATAAAATGGAATATTACTCAGCCATAAAAAGGAATGAAACTGAGTCATTTGAAGAGAAGTTGATGGACCTAGAGACTGTCATACAGAGTGAAGTAAGTCAGAAAGAGAAAAACAAATATTGTATATTAATGCCTATATGTGGAACCTAGAAAAATGCTACAGATGAACTGGTTTGCAGGGCAGAAATAGAGACACAGAGGTAGAGAACAAACGTATTGACACAAAGTGGGGGAAGCCATGGGGTGGTGGTGGTGGGATGAGTTGGGAGATTGGGATTGACCTGTATACATGTCTATGCATAAAATAGATAACTAATAATAACCTAGTGTATAAAAAAAAAAATTAAATTTCAAAATTTTTAAAAATAAAATGTAAAAATAAAACAGAAAAAATATTCTTCCTTTCACACTGATGTATTTATAAGAATGAATTATTTCCATGCTTATAGATATAAATACATAAAAGAGGAATAAAATCTAACTTGAACCAAAAAAAAAAAAAAAAACTGAACCTAACAGTTATACAGAGGAAAACACTACCAAGGCACTTGCTCCAGTGGTAAACAGTTCTGAAATTGGTCAGAGGTGGGGAATCATCTCCCATACAGCCAGCAGACCCACCCGCCCACGCAAAGAGCGTCCTTATTGCAAAGCTGTGGGACCATGCCGAGGCCTCTGTGAGTAAACGTGAGCTGAGCACCAGGCCAGCTGCTGCTGGACTGTTCCCACCCTTCGAACGTGTAACTTCTGAATATGTACAAGGGCTTGAAAGCCTAGAGGAAGGGCCGTGGAGCCACACCAGCGACAGCACGCAGGCCACCTTGGTGCCTGCAGGTCAGCCAGGATGGTCCTGGCCACGGGCGCTCTTCTGGAAGCTTTCCATTGCCCTGCCTGAGATACCCCTCCTGTCCCGGCCCCCACTCCTTTTTTTCCTTCCTCACCTCAGCCCGGAGAGATATTCCAGTGGAAGTTATGGGTGACACATCCTCTTCTTTACAGGTGGCAGCCTGGCAACTCCTGCAGAAAGTCCAGCAGAGCCCCACTCACACCTGGCCACCCACAAAGCCGTGGACCCTCACACCCTCCCACCAGCACAGCCCCGAGACTGCTGACGGGGCAGAGAATATGGAGTCAGGCACAGCTGCAGGGGCTATTGCTGCCTGGAGTGCTGTTTATATTGACCTCAACCCAGACACACCTGGGGAGGGCTTGCCGGCAGGGTCAGGCTGCCCAGGTCAGCTAATCCTCAGCCCTCAGGGAATCACATTGCAGAAAATGGACCTCGCTAAGACAGAATATTAGCCAAGGAAAAAAAGCACACAATGCCATTTGCAGCACCGTAGATGAGTCTAGAGGTAATCACGTGACTTGGAGTAAGTCAGAAAGTGAAAGACACATATCATATCATATCACATATAGGTGTTACCTATAAATTGATACCAGGGCAGATATTTCCACGGAGAAGGGCAATCACAGATTCATTAAACAAACTTATGGTTCACCAAAGGAAAGGTGTGAGGATTGAATTCATTATGATATTGGGGTTAACAGACATATACAAACACAGTAGACGTATATAATCACCAAAGACCTACGGAGTACCAAGAGAAGACTACTCAACATTCTGTCATAACGAACATGGGAAAAGGATCCCAGGAAGAACAGACATATGTATATGTGTAAAAGAACCACCTCTTGCACACCTACAACAAGCTAAACGTTGTACTCAAACTTGCTGTAATAAAAAATAAAAAATTAAATTAAAAACACGAACAAGAATTAGTGAGAAAAACTTGAGGGGCTTTCTCCTGGTACATTCCGTTCTACATTCCAATCTAGAACGCGACTTCCATTGAGGCTCTGCTGCCCTAGTAACCAGATTTGGTAAGGGAGAACTGCTGCCACCTTGTGGCCGTTTCACACAACAGCAGCTTTAATCCCAGCGCTAATGGTCAGTGGATATTCCAAATCATTACAGGCCTGTAAATGACACCTGCCCTGAAAACAAATCCTGGGGTCATATATCGACCAAAAAATTCAAAAGACGTCCATATTTCAAAACGACAGTTTCAAGAGGCATATTTCACGCACATTAGTGCTCTGCTTCTTTTGATTTCTTTCTTCTTTGTTAAAAAAACGGGAATGGAAAAAGGCAACCCTCAGAATGGGCGAAAACTTTCACAAACGAATCAATGGACAAAGGTTTAATCTCCAATATATATAAACAGCTCATGCAGCTTAATATTAATAAAACAAACAACCCAATACAAAATTGGGCAGAAGATCTAAATAGACGTTTCTTCAAAGAAGACACAGAGATGGCCAAGACGCACATGAAAAGCTGCTCAACATCACTAATTATTAGAGAAATGCAAATCAAAACTACAATGAGGTAAGACCTCACACCTGTTAGAATCGGCATCATCAGATAATCTACAAACAACAAATTCTGGGGAGGGTGTGGACAAAAGGAACCCTCTTCCGCTATTGGTGGGAATGTAAATTGATACAGTCACTATGGAGAACAGTATGGAGGTTCCTTTAAAAAACTAAAAACAGAATTACCATAGGATCCAGCAATCCCACTTCCGGGCATATACCCAGAGAAAACCATAAATCACAGAGACACATTCACCACAATGGTCATTGCAGCACTATTTACAATAGCCAGGTAATGGAAGCAACCTAAATGCCCACAGACAGACGAATGGATAAAGATGTGGTACATATATAAAATGGAATATAACTCAGCCATAAAAAGGAATGAAACTGAGTCATTTGTAGAGAAATTGATGGATCTAGAGACTGTCATACAGAGTGAAGTAAGTCAGAAAGAGAAAAACAAATATTGTATATTAATGCCTATATGTGGAACCTAGAAAAATGCTACAGATGAACTGGTTTGCAGGGCAGAAATAGAGACACAGAGGTAGAGAACAAACGTATTGACACAAAGTGGGGGAAGCCATGGGGTGGGGGTGTTGGGATGAGTTGGGAGATTGGGATTGACCTGTATACATGTCTATGCATAAAATAGATAACTAATAATAACCTACTGTATAAAAAAAGATAAATAAAATTAAATTTCAAAAATTTTAAAAATAAAATGTAAAAATAAAACAGAAAAAAAGTTCTTCCATTCACACTGATGTATTTATAAGAATGAATTATTTCCATGCTTATATCCATAAATACATAAAAGAGGAATAAAATCTAACTTGAACCAAAAAAGAAAAAACAAAACTGAACCTAACAGTTATACAGAGGAAAACACTACCAAGGCACTTGCTCCAGTGGTAAACAATTCTGAAATTGGTCAGAGGTGGGGAATCATCTCCCATAGAGCCAGCAGCCCCGCCCGCCCACGCAAGGAGCGTCCTTATTGCAAAGCTGGGGGACCGTGCCGAGGCCTCTGTGAGTAAACGTGAGCTGAGCCCCAGGCCAGCTGCTGCTGAACTGTTCCCACCCTTCCCACGTGAAACACCTGAATATGTACAAGGGCTTGAAAGCCTAGAGGAAGGGCCGTGGAGCCACACCAGCAACAGCACGCAGGCCACCTTGGTGCCTGCCGGTCAGCCAGGATGGTCCTGGCCACGGGCGCTCTTCTGGAAGCTTTCCATTGCCCTGCCTGAGATACCCCTCCTGTCCCGGCCCCCACTCCTTTTTTTCCTTCCTCACCTCAGCCCGGAGAGATATTCCAGTGGAAGTTATGGGTGACACATCCTCTTCTTTACAGGTGGCAGCCTGGCAACTCCTGCAGAAAGTCCAGCAGAGCCCCACTCACACCGGGCCACCCACAAAGCCGTGGACCCTCACACCCTCCCACCAGCACAGCCCCGAGACTGCTGACGGGGCAGAGAATATGGAGTCAGGCACAGCTGCAGGGGCTATTGCTGCCTGGAGTGCTGTTTATATTGACCTCAACCCAGGCACACCTGGGGAGGGCTTGCCGGCAGGGTCAGGCTGCCCAGGTCAGCTAATCCTCAGCCCTCAGGGAATCACATTGCAGAAAATGGACCTCGCTAAGACAGAATATTCGCCAAGGAAAAAAAGCACACAATGCCATTTGCAGCACCGTAGATGAGCCTAGAGGTAATCACGTGACTTGGAGTATGTCAGAAAGTGAAAGACACATATCATATCATATCACTTATAGGTGTTACCTATAAATTGATACCAGGGCAGATATTTCCACGGAGAAGGGCAATCACAGATTCATTAAACAAACTTATGGTTCACCAAAGGAAAGGTGTGAGGATTGAATTCATTACGATATTGGGGTTAACAGACATATACAAACACAGTAGACATATATAATCACCAAAGACCTACGGAGTACCAAGAGAAGACTACTCAACATTCTGTCATAACGTACATGGGAAAAGGATCCCAGGAAGAACAGACATATGTATATGTGTAAAAGAACCACCTCTTGCACACCTACAACAAGCTAGACGTTGTACTCAAACTTGCTGTAATAAAAAATAAAAAATTAAATTAAAAACACGAACAAGAATTAGTGAGAAAAACTTGAGGGGCTTTCTCCTTGTACATTCCGTTCTACATTCCAATCTAGAACTCAACTTCCATTGAGGCTCTGCTGCCCTAGTAACCAGATTTGGTAAGGGAGAACTGCTGCCACCTTGTGGCCGTTTCACACAACAGCAGCTTTAATCCCAGCGCTAATGGTCAGTGGATATTCCAAATCATTACAGGCATGTAAATGACACCTGCCCTGAAAACAAATCCTGGGGTCATATATCGACCAAAAAATTCAAAAGACGTCCATATTTCAAAACGACAGTTTCAAGAGGCATATTTCACGCACATTAGTGTTCTGATTCTTTTGCTTTCTTTCTTTCTTTGTTAAAAAAACGGGAATGGAAAAAGGTAACCCTCAGAAGGGGCGAAAACGTTCACAAACGAATCAATGGACAAAGGTTTAATCTCCAATATATATATACAGCTCATGCAGCTTAATATTAATACAACAAACAACCCAATACAAAAATGGGCAGAAGATCTAAATAGACGTTTCTTCAAAGAAGACACAGAGATGGCCAAGACGCACATGAAAAGCTGCTCAACATCACTAATTATTAGAGAAATGCAAATCAAAACTACAATGAGGTAAGACCTCACACCTGTTAGAATCGGCATCATCAGATAATCTACAAACAACAAATTCTGGGGAGGGTGTGGACAAAAGGAACCCTCTTCCGCTATTGGTGGGAATGTAAATTGATACAGTCACTATGGAGAACAGTATGGAGGTTCCTTTAAAAAACTAAAAACAGAATTACCATAGGATCCAGCAATCCCACTTCTGGGCATATACCCAGAGAAAACCATAAATCACAGAGACACATTCACCACAATGTTCATTGCAGCACTATTTACAATAGCCAGGTAATGGAAGCAACCTAAATGCCCACAGACAGACGAATGGATAAAGATGTGGTACATATATAAAATGGAATATTACTCAGCCATAAAAAGGAATGAAACTGAGTCATTTGAAGAGAAGTTGATGGACCTAGAGACTGTCATACAGAGTGAAGTAAGTCAGAAAGAGAAAAACAAATATTGTATATTAATGCCTATATGTGGAACCTAGAAAAATGCTACAGATGAACTGGTTTGCAGGGCAGAAATAGAGACACAGAGGTAGAGAACAAACGTATTGACACAAAGTGGGGGAAGCCATGGGGTGGTGGTGGTGGGATGAGTTGGGAGATTGGGATTGACCTGTATACATGTCTATGCATAAAATAGATAACTAATAATAACCTAGTGTATAAAAAAAAAAAAAATTAAATTTCAAAATTTTTAAAAATAAAATGTAAAAATAAAACAGAAAAAATATTCTTCCTTTCACACTGATGTATTTATAAGAATGAATTATTTCCATGCTTATAGATATAAATACATAAAAGAGGAATAAAATCTAACTTGAACCAAAAAAAAAAAAAAAAAACTGAACCTAACAGTTATACAGAGGAAAACACTACCAAGGCACTTGCTCCAGTGGTAAACAGTTCTGAAATTGGTCAGAGGTGGGGAATCATCTCCCATACAGCCAGCAGACCCACCCGCCCACGCAAAGAGCGTCCTTATTGCAAAGCTGTGGGACCATGCCGAGGCCTCTGTGAGTAAACGTGAGCTGAGCACCAGGCCAGCTGCTGCTGGACTGTTCCCACCCTTCGAACGTGTAACTTCTGAATATGTACAAGGGCTTGAAAGCCTAGAGGAAGGGCCGTGGAGCCACACCAGCGACAGCACGCAGGCCACCTTGGTGCCTGCAGGTCAGCCAGGATGGTCCTGGCCACGGGCGCTCTTCTGGAAGCTTTCCATTGCCCTGCCTGAGATACCCCTCCTGTCCCGGCCCCCACTCCTTTTTTTCCTTCCTCACCTCAGCCCGGAGAGATATTCCAGTGGAAGTTATGGGTGACACATCCTCTTCTTTACAGGTGGCAGCCTGGCAACTCCTGCAGAAAGTCCAGCAGAGCCCCACTCACACCTGGCCACCCACAAAGCCGTGGACCCTCACACCCTCCCACCAGCACAGCCCCGAGACTGCTGACGGGGCAGAGAATATGGAGTCAGGCACAGCTGCAGGGGCTATTGCTGCCTGGAGTGCTGTTTATATTGACCTCAACCCAGACACACCTGGGGAGGGCTTGCCGGCAGGGTCAGGCTGCCCAGGTCAGCTAATCCTCAGCCCTCAGGGAATCACATTGCAGAAAATGGACCTCGCTAAGACAGAATATTAGCCAAGGAAAAAAAGCACACAATGCCATTTGCAGCACCGTAGATGAGTCTAGAGGTAATCACGTGACTTGGAGTAAGTCAGAAAGTGAAAGACACATATCATATCATATCACATATAGGTGTTACCTATAAATTGATACCAGGGCAGATATTTCCACGGAGAAGGGCAATCACAGATTCATTAAACAAACTTATGGTTCACCAAAGGAAAGGTGTGAGGATTGAATTCATTATGATATTGGGGTTAACAGACATATACAAACACAGTAGACGTATATAATCACCAAAGACCTACGGAGTACCAAGAGAAGACTACTCAACATTCTGTCATAACGAACATGGGAAAAGGATCCCAGGAAGAACAGACATATGTATATGTGTAAAAGAACCACCTCTTGCACACCTACAACAAGCTAAACGTTGTACTCAAACTTGCTGTAATAAAAAATAAAAAATTAAATTAAAAACACGAACAAGAATTAGTGAGAAAAACTTGAGGGGCTTTCTCCTGGTACATTCCGTTCTACATTCCAATCTAGAACGCGACTTCCATTGAGGCTCTGCTGCCCTAGTAACCAGATTTGGTAAGGGAGAACTGCTGCCACCTTGTGGCCGTTTCACACAACAGCAGCTTTAATCCCAGCGCTAATGGTCAGTGGATATTCCAAATCATTACAGGCCTGTAAATGACACCTGCCCTGAAAACAAATCCTGGGGTCATATATCGACCAAAAAATTCAAAAGACGTCCATATTTCAAAACGACAGTTTCAAGAGGCATATTTCACGCACATTAGTGCTCTGCTTCTTTTGATTTCTTTCTTCTTTGTTAAAAAAACGGGAATGGAAAAAGGCAACCCTCAGAATGGGCGAAAACTTTCACAAACGAATCAATGGACAAAGGTTTAATCTCCAATATATATAAACAGCTCATGCAGCTTAATATTAATAAAACAAACAACCCAATACAAAATTGGGCAGAAGATCTAAATAGACGTTTCTTCAAAGAAGACACAGAGATGGCCAAGACGCACATGAAAAGCTGCTCAACATCACTAATTATTAGAGAAATGCAAATCAAAACTACAATGAGGTAAGACCTCACACCTGTTAGAATCGGCATCATCAGATAATCTACAAACAACAAATTCTGGGGAGGGTGTGGACAAAAGGAACCCTCTTCCGCTATTGGTGGGAATGTAAATTGATACAGTCACTATGGAGAACAGTATGGAGGTTCCTTTAAAAAACTAAAAACAGAATTACCATAGGATCCAGCAATCCCACTTCCGGGCATATACCCAGAGAAAACCATAAATCACAGAGACACATTCACCAGAATGTTCATTGCAGCACTATTTACAATAGCCAGGTAATGGAAGCAACCTAAATGCCCACAGACAGACGAATGGATAAAGATGTGGTACATATATAAAATGGAATATAACTCAGCCATAAAAAGGAATGAAACTGAGTCATTTGTAGAGAAATTGATGGATCTAGAGACTGTCATACAGAGTGAAGTAAGTCAGAAAGAGAAAAACAAATATTGTATATTAATGCCTATATGTGGAACCTAGAAAAATGCTACAGATGAACTGGTTTGCAGGGCAGAAATAGAGACACAGAGGTAGAGAACAAACGTATTGACACAAAGTGGGGGAAGCCATGGGGTGGGGGTGTTGGGATGAGTTGGGAGATTGGGATTGACCTGTATACATGTCTATGCATAAAATAGATAACTAATAATAACCTACTGTATAAAAAAAGATAAATAAAATTAAATTTCAAAAATTTTAAAAATAAAATGTAAAAATAAAACAGAAAAAAAGTTCTTCCATTCACACTGATGTATTTATAAGAATGAATTATTTCCATGCTTATATCCATAAATACATAAAAGAGGAATAAAATCTAACTTGAACCAAAAAAGAAAAAACAAAACTGAACCTAACAGTTATACAGAGGAAAACACTACCAAGGCACTTGCTCCAGTGGTAAACAATTCTGAAATTGGTCAGAGGTGGGGAATCATCTCCCATAGAGCCAGCAGCCCCGCCCGCCCACGCAAGGAGCGTCCTTATTGCAAAGCTGGGGGACCGTGCCGAGGCCTCTGTGAGTAAACGTGAGCTGAGCCCCAGGCCAGCTGCTGCTGAACTGTTCCCACCCTTCCCACGTGAAACACCTGAATATGTACAAGGGCTTGAAAGCCTAGAGGAAGGGCCGTGGAGCCACACCAGCAACAGCACGCAGGCCACCTTGGTGCCTGCCGGTCAGCCAGGATGGTCCTGGCCACGGGCGCTCTTCTGGAAGCTTTCCATTGCCCTGCCTGAGATACCCCTCCTGTCACGGCCCCCACTCCTTTTTTTCCTTCCTCACCTCAGCCCGGAGAGATATTCCAGTGGAAGTTATGGGTGACACATCCTCTTCTTTACAGGTGGCAGCCTGGCAACTCCTGCAGAAAGTCCAGCAGAGCCCCACTCACACCGGGCCACCCACAAAGCCGTGGACCCTCACACCCTCCCACCAGCACAGCCCCGAGACTGCTGACGGGGCAGAGAATATGGAGTCAGGCACAGCTGCAGGGGCTATTGCTGCCTGGAGTGCTGTTTATATTGACCTCAACCCAGGCACACCTGGGGAGGGCTTGCCGGCAGGGTCAGGCTGCCCAGGTCAGCTAATCCTCAGCCCTCAGGGAATCACATTGCAGAAAATGGACCTCGCTAAGACAGAATATTCGCCAAGGAAAAAAAGCACACAATGCCATTTGCAGCACCGTAGATGAGCCTAGAGGTAATCACGTGACTTGGAGTAAGTCAGAAAGTGAAAGACACATATCATATCATATCACTTATAGGTGTTACCTATAAATTGATACCAGGGCAGATATTTCCACGGAGAAGGGCAATCACAGATTCATTAAACAAACTTATGGTTCACCAAAGGAAAGGTGTGAGGATTGAATTCATTACGATATTGGGGTTAACAGACATATACAAACACAGTAGACATATATAATCACCAAAGACCTACGGAGTACCAAGAGAAGACTACTCAACATTCTGTCATAACGTACATGGGAAAAGGATCCCAGGAAGAACAGACATATGTATATGTGTAAAAGAACCACCTCTTGCACACCTACAACAAGCTAGACGTTGTACTCAAACTTGCTGTAATAAAAAATAAAAAATTAAATTAAAAACACGAACAAGAATTAGTGAGAAAAACTTGAGGGGCTTTCTCCTTGTACATTCCGTTCTACATTCCAATCTAGAACTCAACTTCCATTGAGGCTCTGCTGCCCTAGTAACCAGATTTGGTAAGGGAGAACTGCTGCCACCTTGTGGCCGTTTCACACAACAGCAGCTTTAATCCCAGCGCTAATTGTCAGTGGATATTCCAAATCATTACAGGCCTGTAAATGACACCTGCCCTGAAAACAAATCCTGGGGTCATATATCGACCAAAAAATTCAAAAGACGTCCATATTACAAAACGACAGTTTCAAGAGGCATATTTCACGCACATTAGTGTTCTGATTCTTTTGCTTTCTTTCTTTCTTTGTTAAAAAAACGGGAATGGAAAAAGGTAACCCTCAGAATGGGCGAAAACGTTCACAAACGAATCAATGGACAAAGGTTTAATCTCCAATATATATAAACAGCTCATGCAGCTTAATATTAATACAACAAACAACCCAATACAAAAATGGGCAGAAGATCTAAATAGACGTTTCTTCAAAGAAGACACAGAGATGGCCAAGACGCACATGAAAAGCTGCTCAACATCACTAATTATTAGAGAAATGCAAATCAAAACTACAATGAGGTAAGACCTCACACCTGTTAGAATCAGCATCATCAGATAATCTACAAACAACAAATTCTGGGGAGGGTGTGGACAAAAGGAACCCTCTTCCGCTATTGGTGGGAATGTAAATTGATACAGTCACTATGGAGAACAGTATGGAGGTTCCTTTAAAAAACTAAAAAGAGAACTACCATAGGATCCAGCAATCCCACTTCTGGGCATATACCCAGAGAAAACCATAAATCACAGAGACACATTCACCACAATGTTCATTGCAGCACTATTTACAATAGCCAGGTAATGGAAGCAACCTAAATGCCCACAGACAGACGAATGGATAAAGATGTGGTACATATATAAAATGGAATATTACTCAGCTATAAAAAGGAATGAAACTGGGTCATTTGTAGAGAAGTTGATGGATCTATAGACTGTCATTCAGAGTGAAGTAAGTCAGAAAGAGAAAAACAAATATTGTATATTAATGCCTATATGTGGAACCTAGAAAAATGGTAGAGATGAACTGGTTTGCAGGGCAGAAATAGAGACACAGAGGTAGAGAACAAACGTATGGACACAAAGTGGGGGAAGCCATGGGGTGGTGGTGGTGGGATGAGTTGGGAGATTGGGATTGACCTGTATACATGTCTATGCATAAAATAGATAACTAATAATAACCTACTGTGTAAAAAAATAAATAAAATTAAATTTCAAAAATTTTAAAAATAAAATGTAAAAATAAAACAGAAAAAATGTTCTTCCATTCACACTGATGTATTTATAAGAATGAATTATTTCCATGCTTATATCCATATATACATAAAAGAGGAATAAAATCTAACATGAACCAAAAAAGAAAAAAAAAACTGAACCTAATAGTTATACAGAGGAAAACACTACCAAGGCACTTGCTCCAGTGGTAAACAATTCTGAAATTGGTCAGAGGAGGGGAATCATCTCCCATAGAGCCAGCAGCCCCGCCCGCCCACGCAAGGAGCGTCCTTATTGCAAAGCTGGGGGACCGTGCCGAGGCCTCTGTGAGTAAACGTGAGCTGAGCCCCAGGCCAGCTGCTGCTGAACTGTTCCCACCCTTCCCAGGTGAAACACCTGAATATGTACAAGGGCTTGAAAGCCTAGAGGAAGGGCCGTGGAGCCACACCAGCGACAGCACGCAGGCCACCTTGGTGCCTGCAGGTCAGCCAGGATGGTCCTGGCCACGGGCGCTCTTCTGGAAGCTTTCCATTGCCCTGCCTGAGATACCCCTCCTGTCCCGGCCCCCACTCCTTTTTTTCCTTCCTCACCTCAGCCCGGCGAGATATTCCAGTGGAAGTTATGGGTGACACATCCTCTTCTTTACAGGTGGCAGCCTGGCAACTCCTGCAGAAAGTCCAGCAGAGCCCCACTCACACCGGGCCACCCACAAAGCCGTGGACCCTCACACCCTCCCACCAGCACAGCCCCGAGACTGCTGACGGGGCAGAGAATATGGAGTCAGGCACCGCTGCAGGGGCTATTGCTGCCTGGAGTGCTGTTTATATTGACCTCAACCCAGGCACACCTGGGGAGGGCTTGCCGGCAGGGTCAGGCTGCCCAGGTCAGCTAATCCTCAGCCCTCAGGGAATCACATTGCAGAAAATGGACCTCGCTAAGACAGAATATTCGCCAAGGAAAAGAAGCACACAATGCCATTTGCAGCACCGTAGATGAGTCTAGAGGTAATCACGTGACTTGGAGTAAGTCAGAAAGTGAAAGACACATATCATATCATATCACTTATAGGTGTTACCTATAAATTGATACCAGGGCAGATATTTCCACGGAGAAGGGCAATCACAGATTCATTAAACAAACTTATGGTTCACCAAAGGAAAGGTGTGAGGATTGAATTCATTACGATATTGGGGTTAACAGACATATACAAACACAGTAGACATATATAATCACCAAAGACCTACGGAGTACCAAGAGAAGACTACTCAACATTCTGTCATAACGTACATGGGAAAAGGATCCCAGGAAGAACAGACATATGTATATGTGTAAAAGAACCACCTCTTGCACACCTACAACAAGCTAAACGTTGTACTCAAACTTGCTGTAATAAAAAATAAAAAATTAAATTAAAAACACGAACAAGAAGTAGTGAGACAAACTTGAGGGGCTTTCTCCTGGCACATTCCGTTCTACATTCCAATCTAGAACGCGACTTCCATTGAGGCTCTGCTGCCCTAGTAACCAGATTTGGTAAGGGAGAACTGCTGCCACCTTGTGGCCGTTTCACACAACAGCAGCTTTAATCCCAGCGCTCATGGTCAGTGGATATTCCAAATCATTACAGGCCTGTAAATGACACCTGCCCTGAAAACAAATCCTGGGGTCATATATCGACCAAAAAATTCAAAAGACGTCCATATTTCAAAACGACAGTTTCAAGAGGCATATTTCACGCACATTAGTGTTCTGCTTCTTTTGCTTTCTTTCTTTCTTTGTTAAAAAAACGGGAATGGAAAAAGGTAACCCTCAGAAGGGGCGAAAACTTTCACAAACGAATCAATGGACAAAGGTTTAATGTCCAATATATATAAACAGCTCATGCAGCTTAATATTAATAAAACAAACAACCCAATACAAAATTGGGCAGAAGATCTAAATAGACGTTTCTTCACAGAAGACACAGAGATGGCCAAGACGCACATGAAAAGCTGCTCAACATCACTAATTATTAGAGAAATGCAAATCAAAACTACAATGAGGTAAGACCTCACACCTGTTAGAATCGGCATCATCAGATAATCTACAAACAACAAATTCTGGGGAGGGTGTGGACAAAAGGAACCCTCTTCCGCTATTGGTGGGAATGTAAATTGATACAGTCACTATGGAGAACAGTATGGAGGTTCCTTTAAAAAACTAAAAACAGAATTACCATAGGATCCAGCAATCCCACTTCTGGGCATATACCCAGAGAAAACCATAAATTACAAAGACACATTCACCACAATGTTCATTGCAGCACTATTTACAATAGCCAGGTAATGGAAGCAACCTAAATGCCCACAGACAGACGAATGGATAAAGATGTGGTACATATATAAAATGGAATATTACTCAGCCATAAAATGGAATGAAACTGGGTCATTTGTAGAGAAGTTGATGGATCTAGAGACTGTCATACAGAGTGAAGTAAGTCAGAAAGAGAAAAACAAATATTGTATATTAATGCCTATATGTGGAACCTAGAAAAATGCTACAGATGAACTGGTTTGCAGGGCAGAAATAGAGACACAGAGGTAGAGAACAAACGTATTGACACAAAGTGGGGGAAGCCATGGGGTGGGGGTGTTGGGATGAGTTGGGAGATTGGGATTGACCTGTATACATGTCTATGCATAAAATAGATAACTAATAATAACCTACTGTATAAAAAAAGATAAATAAAATTAAATTTCAAAAATTTTAAAAATAAAATGTAAAAATAAAACAGAAAAAAAGTTCTTCCATTCACACTGATGTATTTATAAGAATGAATTATTTCCATGCTTATATCCATAAATACATAAAAGAGGAATAAAATCTAACTTGAACCAAAAAAGAAAAAACAAAACTGAACCTAACAGTTATACAGAGGAAAACACTACCAAGGCACTTGCTCCAGTGGTAAACAATTCTGAAATTGGTCAGAGGTGGGGAATCATCTCCCATAGAGCCAGCAGCCCCGCCCGCCCACGCAAGGAGCGTCCTTATTGCAAAGCTGGGGGACCGTGCCGAGGCCTCTGTGAGTAAACGTGAGCTGAGCCCCAGGCCAGCTGCTGCTGAACTGTTCCCACCCTTCCCACGTGAAACACCTGAATATGTACAAGGGCTTGAAAGCCTAGAGGAAGGGCCGTGGAGCCACACCAGCAACAGCACGCAGGCCACCTTGGTGCCTGCCGGTCAGCCAGGATGGTCCTGGCCACGGGCGCTCTTCTGGAAGCTTTCCATTGCCCTGCCTGAGATACCCCTCCTGTCCCGGCCCCCACTCCTTTTTTTCCTTCCTCACCTCAGCCCGGAGAGATATTCCAGTGGAAGTTATGGGTGACACATCCTCTTCTTTACAGGTGGCAGCCTGGCAACTCCTGCAGAAAGTCCAGCAGAGCCCCACTCACACCGGGCCACCCACAAAGCCGTGGACCCTCACACCCTCCCACCAGCACAGCCCCGAGACTGCTGACGGGGCAGAGAATATGGAGTCAGGCACAGCTGCAGGGGCTATTGCTGCCTGGAGTGCTGTTTATATTGACCTCAACCCAGGCACACCTGGGGAGGGCTTGCCGGCAGGGTCAGGCTGCCCAGGTCAGCTAATCCTCAGCCCTCAGGGAATCACATTGCAGAAAATGGACCTCGCTAAGACGGAATATTCGCCAAGGAAAAAAAGCACACAATGCCATTTGCAGCACCGTAGATGAGCCTAGAGGTAATCACGTGACTTGGAGTAAGTCAGAAAGTGAAAGACACATATCATATCATATCACTTATAGGAGTTACCTATAAATTGATACCAGGGCAGATATTTCCACGGAGAAGGGCAATCACAGATTCATTAAACAAACTTATGGTTCACCAAAGGAAAGGTGTGAGGATTGAATTCATTACGATATTGGGGTTAACAGACATATACAAACACAGTAGACATATATAATCACCAAAGACCTACGGAGTACCAAGAGAAGACTACTCAACATTCTGTCATAACGTACATGGGAAAAGGATCCCAGGAAGAACAGACATATGTATATGTGTAAAAGAACCACCTCTTGCACACCTACAACAAGCTAGACGTTGTACTCAAACTTGCTGTAATAAAAAATAAAAAATTAAATTAAAAACACGAACAAGAATTAGTGAGAAAAACTTGAGGGGCTTTCTCCTTGTACATTCCGTTCTACATTCCAATCTAGAACGCGACTTCCATTGAGGCTGTGCTGCCCTAGTAACCAGATTTGGTAAGGGAGAACTGCTGCCACCTTGTGGCCGTTTCACACAACAGCAGCTTTAATCCCAGCGCTAATTGTCAGTGGATATTCCAAATCATTACAGGCCTGTAAATGACACCTGCCCTGAAAACAAATCCTGGGGTCATATATCGACCAAAAAATTCAAAAGACGTCCATATTACAAAACGACAGTTTCAAGAGGCATATTTCACGCACATTAGTGTTCTGATTCTTTTGCTTTCTTTCTTTCTTTGTTAAAAAAACGGGAATGGAAAAAGGTAACCCTCAGAAGGGGCGAAAACGTTCACAAACGAATCAATGGACAAAGGTTTAATCTCCAATATATATAAACAGCTCATGCAGCTTAATATTAATACAACAAACAACCCAATACAAAAATGGGCAGAAGATCTAAATAGACGTTTCTTCAAAGAAGACACAGAGATGGCCAAGACGCACATGAAAAGCTGCTCAACATCACTAATTATTAGAGAAATGCAAATCAAAACTACAATGAGGTAAGACCTCACACCTGTTAGAATCGGCATCATCAGATAATCTACAAACAACAAATTCTGGGGAGGGTGTGGACAAAAGGAACCCTCTTCCGCTATTGGTGGGAATGTAAAGTGATACAGTCACTATGGAAAACAGTATGGAGGTTCCTTTAAAAAACTATAAAGAGAATTACCATAGGATCCAGCAATCCCACTTCTGGGCATATACCCAGAGAAAACCATAAATCACAGAGACACATTCACCACAATGTTCATTGCAGCACTATTTACAATAGCCAGGTAATGGAAGCAACCTAAATGCCCACAGACAGACGAATGGATAAAGATGTGGTACATATATAAAATGGAATATTACTCAGCCATATAAAGGAATGAAACTGGGTCATTTGTAGAGAAGTTGATGGATCTAGAGACTGTCATACAGAGTGAAGTAAGTCAGAAAGAGAAAAACAAATATTGTATATTAATGCCTATATGTGGAACCTAGAAAAATGCTACAGATGAACTGGTTTGCAGGGCAGAAATAGAGACACAGAGGTAGAGAACAAACGTATGGACACAAAGTGGGGGAAGACATGTGGTGGTGGTGGTGGGATGAGTTGGGAGATTGGGATTGACCTGTATACATGTCTATGCATAAAATAGATAACTAATAATAACCTAGTGTATAAAAAATAAATAAAATTAAATTTCAAAATTTTTAAAAATAAAATGTAAAAATAAAACAGAAAAAATGTTCTTCCATTCACACTGATGTATTTATAAGAATGAATTATTTCCATGCTTATATCTATAAATACATAAAAGAGGAATAAAATCTAACTTAAACCAAAAAAGAAAAAAAAAAACTGAACCTAACAGTTATACAGAGGAAAACACTACCAAGGCACTTGCTCCAGTGGTAAACAATTCTGAAATTGGTCAGAGGTGGGGAATCATCTCCCATACAGCCAGCAGCCCCGCCCGCCCACGCAAGGATCGTCCTTATTGCAAAGCTGGGGGACCGTGCCGAGGCCTCTGTGAGTAAACGTGAGCTGAGCCCCAGGCCAGCTGCTGCTGAACTGTTCCCACCATTCCCACGTGAAACACCTGAATATGTACAAGGGCTTGAAAGCCTAGAGGAAGGGCCGTGGAGCCACACCAGCGAAAGCACGCAGGCCAACTTGGTGCCTGCAGGTCAGCCAGGATGGTCCTGGCCACGGGCGCTCTTCTGGAAGCTTTCCATTGCCCTGCCTGAGATACCCCTCCTGTCCCGGCCCCCACTCCTTTTTTTCCTTCCTCACCTCAGCCCGGAGAGATACTCCAGTGGAAGTTATGGGTGACACATCCTCTTCTTTACAGGTGGCAGCCTGGCAACTCCTGCAGAAAGTCCAGCAGAGCCCCACTCACACCGGGCCAGCCACAAAGCCGTGGACCCTCACACCCTCCCACCAGCACAGCCCCGAGACTGCTGACGGGGCAGAGAATATGGAGTCAGACACAGCTGCAGGGGCTATTGCTGCCTGGAGTGCTGTTTATATTGACCTCAACCCAGGCACACCTGGGGAGGGCTTGCCGGCAGGGTCAGGCTGCCCAGGTCAGCTAATCCTCAGCCCTCAGGGAATCACATTGCAGAAAATGGACCTCGCTAAGACAGAATATTCGCCAAGGAAAAGAAGCACACAATGCCATTTGCAGCACCGTAGATGAGTCTAGAGGTAATCACGTGACTTGGAGTAAGTCAGAAAGTGAAAGACATATATCATATCATATCACTTATAGGTGTTACCTATAAATTGATACCAGGGCAGATATTTCCACGGAGAAGGGCAATCACAGATTCATTAAACAAACTTATGGCTCACCAAAGGAAAGGTGTGAGGATTGAATTCATTATGATATTGGGGTTAACAGACATATACAAACACAGTAGACGTATATAATCACCAAAGACCTACGGAGTACCAAGAGAAGACTACTCAACATTCTGTCATAACGTACATGGGAAAAGGATCCCAGGAAGAACAGACATATGTATATGTGTAAAAGAACCACCTCTTGCACACCTACAACAAGCTAAACGTTGTACTCAAACTAGCTGTAAAAAAAATAAAAAATTAAATTAAAAACACGAACAAGAATTAGTGAGAAAAACTTGAGGGGCTTTCTCCTGGTACATTCCGTTCTACATTCCAATCTAGAACGCGACTTCCATTGAGGCTCTGCTGCCCTAGTAACCAGATTTGGTAAGGGAGAACTGCTGCCACCTTGTGGCCGTTTCACACAACAGCAGCTTTAATCCCAGCGCTAATGGTCAGTGGATATTCCAAAGCATTACAGGCCTGTAAATGACACCTGCCCTGAAAACAAATCCTGGGGTCATATATCGACCAAAAAATTCAAAAGACGTCCATATTTCAAAACGACAGTTTCAAGAGGCATATTTCACGCACATTAGTGTTCTGCTTCTTTTGATTTCTTTCTTTCTTTGTTAAAAAAACGGGAATGGAAAAAGGCAACCCTCAGAATGGGCGAAAACTTTCACAAACGAATCAATGGACAAAGGTTTAATCTCCAATATATATAAACAGCTCATGCAGCTTAATATTAATAAAACAAACAACCCAATACAAAAATGGGCAGAAGATCTAAATAGACGTTTCTTCAAAGAAGAAACAGAGATGGCCAAGACGCACATGAAAAGCTGCTCAACATCACTAATTATTAGAGAAATGCAAATCAAAACTACAATGAGGTAAGACCTCACACCTGTTAGAATCGGCATCATCAGATAATCTACAAACAACAAATTCTGAGGAGGGTGTGGACAAAAGGAACCCTCTTCCGCTATTGGTGGGAATGTAAATTGATACAGTCACTATGGAGAACAGTATGGAGGTTCCTTTAAAAAACTAAAAACAGAATTACCATAGGATCCAGCAATCCCACTTCCGGGCATATACCCAGAGAAAACCATAAATCACAGAGACACATTCACCACAATGGTCATTGCAGCACTATTTACAATAGCCAGGTAATGGAAGCAACCTAAATGCCCACAGACAGACGAATGGATAAAGATGTGGTACATATATAAAATGGAATATAACTCAGCCATAAAAAGGAATGAAACTGAGTCATTTGTAGAGAAATTGATGGATCTAGAGACTGTCATACAGAGTGAAGTAAGTCAGAAAGAGAAAAACAAATATTGTATATTAATGCCTATATGTGGAACCTAGAAAAATGCTACAGCTGAACTGGTTTGCAGGGCAGAAATAGAGACACAGAGGTAGAGAACAAACGTATGGACACAAAGTGGGGGAAGCCATGGGGTGGTGGTGGTGGGATGAGTTGGGAGATTGGGATTGACCTGTATACATGTCTATGCATAAAATAGATAACTAATAATAACCTAGTGAATAAAAAATAAATAAAATTAAATTTCAAAATTTTTAAAAATAAAATGTAAAAATAAAACAGAAAAAAAGTTCTTCCATTCACACTGATGTATTTATAAGAAAGAATTATTTCCATGCTTATATCTATAAATACATAAAAGAGGAATAAAATCTAACTTGAACCAAAAAAGAAAAAAAAAACTGAACCTAACAGTTATACAGAGGAAAACACTACCAAGGCACTTGCTCCATTGGTAAACAATTCTGAAATTGGTCAGAGGTGGGGTATCATCTCCCATACAGCCAGCAGCCCCACCCGCCCATGCAAGGAGCGTCCTTATTGCAAAGCTGGGGGACCGTGCCGAGGCCACTGTGAGTAAACGTTAGCTGAGCCGCAGGCCAGCTGCTGCTGAACTGTTCCCACCCTTCCCAGGTGAAACACCTGAATATGTACAAGGGCTTGAAAGCCTAGAGGAAGGGCCGTGGAACCACACCAGCGAAAGCACGCAGGCCAACTTGGTGCCTGCAGGTCAGCCAGGATGGTCCTGGACACGGGCGCTCTTCTGGAAGCTTTCCATTGCCCTGCCTGAGATACCCCTCCTGTCCCGGCCCCCACTCCTTTTTTTACTTACTCACCTCAGCCCGGGGAGATATTCCAGTGGAAGTTATGGGTGACACATCCTCTTCTTTACAGGTGGCAGCCTGGCAACTCCTGCAGAAAGTCCAGCAGAGCCCCACTCACACCGGGCCACCCGCAAAGCCGTGGACCCTCACACCATCCCACCAGCACAGCCCCGAGACTGCTGACGGGGCAGAGAATATGCAGTCAGGCACAGCTGCAGGGGCTATTGCTGCCTGGAGTGCTGTTTATATTGACCTCAACCCAGGCACACCTGGGGAGGGCTTGCCGGCAGGTTCAGGCTGCCCAGGTCAGCTAATCCTCAGCCCTCAGGGAATCACATTGCAGAAAATGGACCTCGCTAAGACAGAATATTCGCCAAGGAAAAGAAGCACACAATGCCATTTGCAGCACCGTAGATGAGTCTAGAGGTAATCACGTGACTTGGAGTAAGTCAGAAAGTGAAAGACACATATCATATCATATCACTTATAGGTGTTACCTATAAATTGATACCAGGGCAGATATTTCCACGGAGAAGGGCAATCATAGATTCATTAAACAAACTTATGGTTCACCAAAGGAAAGGTGTGAGGATTGAATTCATTACGATATTGGGGTTAACAGACATATACAAACACAGTAGACATATATAATCACCAAAGACCTACGGAGTACCAAGAGAAGACTACTCAACATTCTGTCATAACGTACTTGGGAAAAGTATCCCAGGAAGAACAGACATATGTATATGGGTAAAAGAACCACCTCTTGCACACCTACAACAAGCTAAACGTTGTACTCAAACTTGCTGTAATAAAAAATAAAAAATTAAAATAAAAACACGAACAAGAAGTAGTGAGACAAACTAGAGGGGCTTTCTCCTGGCACATTCCGTTCTACATTCCAATCTAGAACGCGACTTCCATTGAGGCTCTGCTGCCCTAGTAACCAGATTTGGTAAGGGAGAACTGCTGCCACCTTGTGGCCGTTTCACACAACAGCAGCTTTAATCCCAGCGCTAATGGTCAGTGGATATTCCAAATCATTACAGGCCTGTAAATGACACCTGCCCTGAAAACAAATCCTGGGGTCATATATCGACCAAAAAATTCAAAAGACGTCCATATTTCAAAACGACAGTTTCAAGAGGCATATTTCACGCACATTAGTGTTCTGATTCTTTTGCTTTCTTTCTTTCTTTGTTAAAAAACGGGAATGGAAAAAGGTAACCCTCAGAAGGGGCGAAAACGTTCACAAACGAATCAATGGACAAAGGTTTAATCTCCAATATATATATACAGCTCATGCAGCTTAATATTAATACAACATACAACCCAATACAAAAATGGGCAGAAGATCTAAATAGACGTTTCTTCAAAGAAGACACAGAGATGGCCAAGACGCACATGAAAAGCTGCTCAACATCACTAATTATTAGAGAAATGCAAATCAAAACTACAATGAGGTAAGACCTCACACCTGTTAGAATCGGCATCATCAGATAATCTACAAACAACAAATTCTGGGGAGGGTGTGGACAAAAGGAACCCTCTTCCGCTATTGGTGGGAATGTAAATTGATACAGTCACTATGGAGAACAGTATGGAGGTTCCTTTAAAAAACTAAAAAGAGAATTACCATAGGATCCAGCAATCCCACTTCTGGTCATATACCGAGAGAAAACCATAAATCACAGAGACACATTCACCACAATGTTCATTGCAGCACTACTTACAATAGCCAGGTAATGGAAGCAACCTAAATGCCCACAGACAGACGAATGGATAAAGATGTGGTACATATATAAAATGGAATATTACTCAGCCATAAAAAGGAATGAAACTGGGTCATTTGTAGAGAAGTTGATGGATCTAGAGACTGTCATACAGAGTGTAGTAAGTCAGAAAGAGAAAAAACAAATATTGTATATTAATGCCTATATGTGGAACCTAGAAAAATGCTACAGATGAACTGGTTTGCAGGGCAGAAATAGAGACACAGAGGTAGAGAACAAAAGTATGGACACAAAGTGGGGGAAGCCATGGGGTGGTGGTGGTGGGATGAGTTGGGAGATTGGGATTGACCTGTATACATGTCTGTGCATAAAATAGATAACTAATAATAACCTAGTGTATAAAAAAAATAAATAAAATTAAATTTCAAAAATTTTAAAAATAAAATGTAAAAATAAAACAGAAAAAATGTTCTTCCATTCACACTGATGTATTTATAAGAATGAATTATTTCCATGCTTATATCCATAAATACATAAAAGAGGAATAAAATCTAACTTGAACCAAAAAAGAAAAAAAAAAAACTAAACCTAACAGTTATACAGAGGAAAACACTACCAAGGCACTTGCTCCATTGGTAAACAATTCTGAAATTGGTCAGAGGTGGGTAATCATCTCCCATAGAGCCAGCAGCCCCGCCCGCCCACACAAGGAGCGTCCTTATTGCAAAGCTGGGGGACTGTGCTGAGGCCTCTGTGAGTAAACGTGAGCTGAGCCCCAGGCCAGCTGCTGCTGAACTGTTCCCACCCTTCCCACGTGAAACACCTGAATATGTACAAGCGCTTGAAAGCCTAGAGGAAGGGCCGTGGAGCCACACAAGCGACAGCACGCAGACCACCTTGGTGCCTGCAGGTCAGCCAGGATGGTCCTGGCCACAGGCGCTCTTCTGAAGCTTTCCATTGCCCTGCCTGAGATACCCCTCCTGTCCCGGCCCCCACACCTTTTTTTCCTTCCTCACCTCAGCCCGGAGAGATATTCCAGTGGAAGTTATGGGTGACACATCCTCTTCTTTACAGGTGGCAGCCTGGCAACTCCTGCAGAAAGTCCAGCCGAGCCCCACTCACACCGGGCCACCCAAAAAGCCGAGGACCCTCACACCCTCCCACCAGCACAGCCCCGAGACTGCTGACGGGGCAGAGAATATGGAGTCAGGCACAGCTGAAGGGGCTATTGCTGCCTGGAGTGCTGTTTATATTGACCTCAACCCAGGCACACCTGGGGAGGGCTTGCCGGCAGGGTCAGGCTGCCCAGGTCAGCTAATCCTCAGCCCTCAGGGAATCACATTGCAGAAAATGGACCTCGCTAAGACAGAATATTCGCCAAGGAAAAGAAGCACACAATGCCATTTGCAGCACTGTAGATGAGTCTAGAGGTAATCACGTGACTTGGAGTAAGTCAGAAAGTGAAAGACACATATCATATCATATCACTTATAGGTGTTACCTATAAATTGATACCAGGGCAGATATTTCCACGGAGAAGGGCAATCACAGATTCATTAAACAAACTTATGGTTCACCAAAGGAAAGGTTTGAGGATTGAATTCATTACGATATTGGGGTTAACAGACATATACAAACACAGTAGACATATATAATCACCAAAGACCTACGGAGTACCAAGAGAAGACTACTCAACATTCTGTCATAACGTACATGGGAAAAGGATCCCAGGAAGAACAGACATATGAATATGTGTTAAAGAACCACCTCTTGCACACCTTCAACAAGCTAAACGTTGTACTCAAACTTGCTGTAATAAAAAATAAAAAAATTAAATTAAAAACACGAACAAGAAGTAGTGAGACAAACTTGAGGGGCTTTCTCTTGGCACATTCCGTTCTAAATTCCAATCTAGAACACGACTTCCATTGAGGCTCTGCTGCCCTAGTAACCAGATTTGGTAAGGGAGAACTGCTGCCACCTTGTGGCCGTTTCACACAACAGCAGCTTTAATCCCAGCGCTAATGGTCAGTGGATATTCCAAATCATTACAGGCCTGTAAATGACACCTGCCCTGAAAACAAATCCTGGGGTCATATATCGACCAAAAAATTCAAAAGACGTCCATATTTCAAAACGACAGTTTCAAGAGGCATATTTCACGCACATTAGTGTTCTGCTTCTTTTGCTTTCTTTCTTTCTTTGTTAAAAAAACGGGAATGGAAAAAGGCAACCCTCAGAATGGGCGAAAACGTTCACAAACGAATCAATGGACAAAGGTTTAATCTCCAATATATATAAACAGCTCATGCAGCTTAATATTAATAAAACAAACAACCCAATACAAAAATGGGCAGAAGATCTAAAGAGACGTTTCTTCAAAGAAGAAACAGAGATGGCCATGACGCACATGAAAAGCTGCTCAACATCACTAATTATTAGAGAAATGCAAATCAAAACTACAATGAGGTAAGACCTCACACCTGTTAGAATCGGCATCATCAGATAATCTACAAACAACAAATTCTGGGGAGGGTGTGGACAAAAGGAACCCTCTTCCCCTATGGGTGGGAATGTAAAGTGATACAGTCACTATGGAGAACAGTATGGAGGTTCCTTTAAAAAACTAAAAACAGAATTACCATAGGATCCAGCAATCCCACTTCTGGGCATATACCCAGAGAAAACCATAAATCACAGAGACACATTCACCACAATGTTCATTGCAGCACTATTTACAATAGCCAGGTAATGGAAGCAACCTAAATGCCCACAGACAGACGAATGGATAAAGATGTGGTACATATATAAAATGGAATATTACTCAGCCATAAAAAGGAATGAAACTGGGTCATTTGTAGAGCAGTTGATGGATCTAGAGACTGTCATACAGAGTGAAGTAAGTCAGGAAGAGAAAAACAAATATTATATATTAATGCCTATATGTGGAACCTAGAAAAATGCTACAGATGAACTTGTTTGCAGGGCAGAAATAGAGACACAGAGGTAGAGAACAAACGTATGGACACAAAGTGGGGGAAGCCATGGGGTGGTGGTGGTGGGATGAGTTGGGAGATTGGGATTGACCTGTATACATGTCTATGCATAAAATAGATAACTAATAATAACCTAGTGTATAAAAAATAAATAAAATTAAATTTCAAAATTTTTAAAAATAAAATGTAAAAATAAAACAGAAAAAATGTTCTTCCATTCACACTGATGTATTTATAAGAATGAATTATTTCCATGCTTATATCTATAAATACATAAAAGAGGAATAAAATCTAACTTAAACCAAAAAAGAAAAAAAAAAACTGAACCTAACAGTTATACAGAGGAAAACACTACCAAGGCACTTGCTCCAGTGGTAAACAATTCTGAAATTGGTCAGAGGTGGGGAATCATCTCCCATACAGCCAGCAGCCCCGCCCGCCCACGCAAGGATCGTCCTTATTGCAAAGCTGGGGGACCGTGCCGAGGCCTCTGTGAGTAAACGTGAGCTGAGCCCCAGGCCAGCTGCTGCTGAACTGTTCCCACCATTCCCACGTGAAACACCTGAATATGTACAAGGGCTTGAAAGCCTAGAGGAAGGGCCGTGGAGCCACACCAGCGAAAGCACGCAGGCCAACTTGGTGCCTGCAGGTCAGCCAGGATGGTCCTGGCCACGGGCGCTCTTCTGGAAGCTTTCCATTGCCCTGCCTGAGATACCCCTCCTGTCCCGGCCCCCACTCCTTTTTTTCCTTCCTCACCTCAGCCCGGAGAGATACTCCAGTGGAAGTTATGGGTGACACATCCTCTTCTTTACAGGTGGCAGCCTGGCAACTACTGCAGAAAGTCCAGCAGAGCCCCACTCACACCGGGCCAGCCACAAAGCCGTGGACCCTCACACCCTCCCACCAGCACAGCCCCGAGACTGCTGACGGGGCAGAGAATATGGTGTCAGACACAGCTGCAGGGGCTATTGCTGCCTGGAGTGCTGTTTATATTGACCTCAACCCAGGCACACCTGGGGAGGGCTTGCCGGCAGGGTCAGGCTGCCCAGGTCAGCTAATCCTCAGCCCTCAGGGAATCACATTGCAGAAAATGGACCTCGCTAAGACAGAATATTCGCCAAGGAAAAGAAGCACACAATGCCATTTGCAGCACCGTAGATGAGTCTAGAGGTAATCACGTGACTTGGAGTAAGTCAGAAAGTGAAAGACATATATCATATCATATCACTTATAGGTGTTACCTATAAATTGATACCAGGGCAGATATTTCCACGGAGAAGGGCAATCACAGATTCATTAAACAAACTTATGGCTCACCAAAGGAAAGGTGTGAGGATTGAATTCATTATGATATTGGGGTTAACAGACATATACAAACACAGTAGACGTATATAATCACCAAAGACCTACGGAGTACCAAGAGAAGACTACTCAACATTCTGTCATAACGTACATGGGAAAAGGATCCCAGGAAGAACAGACATATGTATATGTGTAAAAGAACCACCTCTTGCACACCTACAACAAGCTAAACGTTGTACTCAAACTAGCTGTAAAAAAAATAAAAAATTAAATTAAAAACACGAACAAGAATTAGTGAGAAAAACTTGAGGGGCTTTCTCCTGGTACATTCCGTTCAACATTCCAATCACGAACGCGACTTCCATTGAGGCTCTGGTGCCCTAGTAACCAGATTTGGTAAGGGAGAACTGCTGCCACCTTGTGGCCGTTTCACACAACAGCAGCTTTAATCCCAGCGCTAATGGTCAGTGGATATTCCAAAGCATTACAGGCCTGTAAATGACACCTGCCCTGAAAACAAATCCTCGGGTCATATATCGACCAAAAAATTCAAAAGACGTCCATATTTCAAAACGACAGTTTCAAGAGGCATATTTCACGCACATTAGTGTTCTGCTTCTTTTGATTTCTTTCTTTCTTTGTTAAAAAAACGGGAATGGAAAAAGGCAACCCTCAGAATGGGCGAAAACTTTCACAAACGAATCAATGGACAAAGGTTTAATCTCCAATATATATAAACAGCTCATGCAGCTTAATATTAATAAAACAAACAACCCAATACAAAAATGGGCAGAAGATCTAAATAGACGTTTCTTCAAAGAAGAAACAGAGATGGCCAAGACGCACATGAAAAGCTGCTCAACATCACTAATTATTAGAGAAATGCAAATCAAAACTACAATGAGGTAAGACCTCACACCTGTTAGAATCGGCATCATCAGATAATCTACAAACAACAAATTCTGGGGAGGGTGTGGACAAAAGGAACCCTCTTCCGCTATTGGTGGGAATGTAAATTGATACAGTCACTATGGAGAACAGTATGGAGGTTCCTTTAAAAAACTAAAAACAGAATTACCATAGGATCCAGCAATCCCACTTCCGGGCATATACCCAGAGAAAACCATAAATCACAGAGACACATTCACCACAATGGTCATTGCAGCACTATTTACAATAGCCAGGTAATGGAAGCAACCTAAATGCCCACAGACAGACGAATGGATAAAGATGTGGTACATATATAAAATGGAATATAACTCAGCCATAAAAAGGAATGAAACTGAGTCATTTGTAGAGAAATTGATGGATCTAGAGACTGTCATACAGAGTGAAGTAAGTCAGAAAGAGAAAAACAAATATTGTATATTAATGCCTATATGTGGAACCTAGAAAAATGCTACAGCTGAACTGGTTTGCAGGGCAGAAATAGAGACACAGAGGTAGAGAACAAACGTATGGACACAAAGTGGGGGAAGCCATGGGGTGGTGGTGGTGGGATGAGTTGGGAGATTGGGATTGACCTGTATACATGTCTATGCATAAAATAGATAACTAATAATAACCTAGTGAATAAAAAATAAATAAAATTAAATTTCAAAATTTTTAAAAATAAAATGTAAAAATAAAACAGAAAAAAAGTTCTTCCATTCACACTGATGTATTTATAAGAAAGAATTATTTCCATGCTTATATCTATAAATACATAAAAGAGGAATAAAATCTAACTTGAACCAAAAAAGAAAAAAAAAACTGAACCTAACAGTTATACAGAGGAAAACACTACCAAGGCACTTGCTCCATTGGTAAACAATTCTGAAATTGGTCAGAGGTGGGGTATCATCTCCCATACAGCCAGCAGCCCCACCCGCCCATGCAAGGAGCGTCCTTATTGCAAAGCTGGGGGACCGTGCCGAGGCCACTGTGAGTAAACGTTAGCTGAGCCGCAGGCCAGCTGCTGCTGAACTGTTCCCACCCTTCCCAGGTGAAACACCTGAATATGTACAAGGGCTTGAAAGCCTAGAGGAAGGGCCGTGGAACCACACCAGCGAAAGCACGCAGGCCAACTTGGTGCCTGCAGGTCAGCCAGGATGGTCCTGGACACGGGCGCTCTTCTGGAAGCTTTCCATTGCCCTGCCTGAGATACCCCTCCTGTCCCGGCCCCCACTCCTTTTTTTACTTACTCACCTCAGCCCGGAGAGATATTCCAGTGGAAGTTATGGGTGACACATCCTCTTCTTTACAGGTGGCAGCCTGGCAACTCCTGCAGAAAGTCCAGCAGAGCCCCACTCACACCGGGCCACCCGCAAAGCCGTGGACCCTCACACCCTCCCACCAGCACAGCCCCGAGACTGCTGACGGGGCAGAGAATATGCAGTCAGGCACAGCTGCAGGGGCTATTGCTGCCTGGAGTGCTGTTTATATTGACCTCAACCCAGGCACACCTGGGGAGGGCTTGCCGGCAGGTTCAGGCTGCCCAGGTCAGCTAATCCTCAGCCCTCAGGGAATCACATTGCAGAAAATGGACCTCGCTAAGACAGAATATTCGCCAAGGAAAAGAAGCACACAATGCCATTTGCAGCACCGTAGATGAGTCTAGAGGTAATCACGTGACTTGGAGTAAGTCAGAAAGTGAAAGACACATATCATATCATATCACTTATAGGTGTTACCTATAAATTGATACCAGGGCAGATATTTCCACGGAGAAGGGCAATCATAGATTCATTAAACAAACTTATGGTTCACCAAAGGAAAGGTGTGAGGATTGAATTCATTACGATATTGGGGTTAACAGACATATACAAACACAGTAGACATATATAATCACCAAAGACCTACGGAGTACCAAGAGAAGACTACTCAACATTCTGTCATAACGTACTTGGGAAAAGGATCCCAGGAAGAACAGACATATGTATATGGGTAAAAGAACCACCTCTTGCACACCTACAACAAGCTAAACGTTGTACTCAAACTTGCTGTAATAAAAAATAAAAAATTAAAATAAAAACACGAACAAGAAGTAGTGAGACAAACTAGAGGGGCTTTCTCCTGGCACATTCCGTTCTACATTCCAATCTAGAACGCGACTTCCATTGAGGCTCTGCTGCCCTAGTAACCAGATTTGGTAAGGGAGAACTGCTGCCACCTTGTGGCCGTTTCACACAACAGCAGCTTTAATCCCAGCGCTAATGGTCAGTGGATATTCCAAATCATTACAGGCCTGTAAATGACACCTGCCCTGAAAACAAATCCTGGGGTCATATATCGACCAAAAAATTCAAAAGACGTCCATATTTCAAAACGACAGTTTCAAGAGGCATATTTCACGCACATTAGTGTTCTGATTCTTTTGCTTTCTTTCTTTCTTTGTTAAAAAACGGGAATGGAAAAAGGTAACCCTCAGAAGGGGCGAAAACGTTCACAAACGAATCAATGGACAAAGGTTTAATCTCCAATATATATATACAGCTCATGCAGCTTAATATTAATACAACATACAACCCAATACAAAAATGGGCAGAAGATCTAAATAGACGTTTCTTCAAAGAAGACACAGAGATGGCCAAGACGCACATGAAAAGCTGCTCAACATCACTAATTATTAGAGAAATGCAAATCAAAACTACAATGAGGTAAGACCTCACACCTGTTAGAATCGGCATCATCAGATAATCTACAAACAACAAATTCTGGGGAGGGTGTGGACAAAAGGAACCCTCTTCCGCTATTGGTGGGAATGTAAATTGATACAGTCACTATGGAGAACAGTATGGAGGTTCCTTTAAAAAACTAAAAAGAGAATTACCATAGGATCCAGCAATCCCACTTCTGGTCATATACCGAGAGAAAACCATAAATCACAGAGACACATTCACCACAATGTTCATTGCAGCACTACTTACAATAGCCAGGTAATGGAAGCAACCTAAATGCCCACAGACAGACGAATGGATAAAGATGTGGTACATATATAAAATGGAATATTACTCAGCCATAAAAAGGAATGAAACTGGGTCATTTGTAGAGAAGTTGATGGATCTAGAGACTGTCATACAGAGTGTAGTAAGTCAGAAAGAGAAAAAACAAATATTGTGTATTAATGCCTATATGTGGAACCTAGAAAAATGCTACAGATGAACTGGTTTGCAGGGCAGAAATAGAGACACAGAGGTAGAGAACAAAAGTATGGACACAAAGTGGGGGAAGCCATGGGGTGGTGGTGGTGGGATGAGTTGGGAGATTGGGATTGACCTGTATACATGTCTGTGCATAAAATAGATAACTAATAATAACCTAGTGTATAAAAAAAATAAATAAAATTAAATTTCAAAAATTTTAAAAATAAAATGTAAAAATAAAACAGAAAAAATGTTCTTCCATTCACACTGATGTATTTATAAGAATGAATTATTTCCATGCTTATATCCATAAATACATAAAAGAGGAATAAAATCTAACTTGAACCAAAAAAGAAAAAAAAAAAAACTAAACCTAACAGTTATACAGAGGAAAACACTACCAAGGCACTTGCTCCATTGGTAAACAATTCTGAAATTGGTCAGAGGTGGGTAATCATCTCCCATAGAGCCAGCAGCCCCGCCCG
Source organism: Mesoplodon bidens (assembly GCF_964165515.1). NCBI lineage: Eukaryota > Metazoa > Chordata > Mammalia > Artiodactyla > Ziphiidae > Mesoplodon > Mesoplodon bidens. The sequence goes on along the minus strand of NW_027672639.1, from coordinate 1,118,608 downwards.
CCCACACAAGGAGCGTCCTTATTGCAAAGCTGGGGGACCGTGCTGAGGCCTCTGTGAGTAAACGTGAGCTGAGCCCCAGGCCAGCTGCTGCTGAACTGTTCCCACCCTTCCCACGTGAAACACCTGAATATGTACAAGCGCTTGAAAGCCTAGAGGAAGGGCCGTGGAGCCACACAAGCGACAGCACGCAGACCACCTTGGTGCCTGCAGGTCAGCCAGGATGGTCCTGGCCACAGGCGCTCTTCTGAAGCTTTCCATTGCCCTGCCTGAGATACCCCTCCTGTCCCGGCCCCCACACCTTTTTTTCCTTCCTCACCTCAGCCCGGAGAGATATTCCAGTGGAAGTTATGGGTGACACATCCTCTTCTTTACAGGTGGCAGCCTGGCAACTCCTGCAGAAAGTCCAGCCGAGCCCCACTCACACCGGGCCACCCAAAAAGCCGAGGACCCTCACACCCTCCCACCAGCACAGCCCCGAGACTGCTGACGGGGCAGAGAATATGGAGTCAGGCACAGCTGAAGGGGCTATTGCTGCCTGGAGTGCTGTTTATATTGACCTCAACCCAGGCACACCTGGGGAGGGCTTGCCGGCAGGGTCAGGCTGCCCAGGTCAGCTAATCCTCAGCCCTCAGGGAATCACATTGCAGAAAATGGACCTCGCTAATACAGAATATTCGCCAAGGAAAAGAAGCACACAATGCCATTTGCAGCACTGTAGATGAGTCTAGAGGTAATCACGTGACTTGGAGTAAGTCAGAAAGTGAAAGACACATATCATATCATATCACTTATAGGTGTTACCTATAAATTGATACCAGGGCAGATATTTCCACGGAGAAGGGCAATCACAGATTCATTAAACAAACTTATGGTTCACCAAAGGAAAGGTTTGAGGATTGAATTCATTACGATATTGGGGTTAACAGACATATACAAACACAGTAGACATATATAATCACCAAAGACCTACGGAGTACCAAGAGAAGACTACTCAACATTCTGTCATAACGTACATGGGAAAAGGATCCCAGGAAGAACAGACATATGTATATGTGTTAAAGAACCACCTCTTGCACACCTTCAACAAGCTAAACGTTGTACTCAAACTTGCTGTAATAAAAAATAAAAAATTAAATTAAAAACACGAACAAGAAGTAGTGAGACAAACTTGAGGGGCTTTCTCTTGGCACATTCCGTTCTAAATTCCAATCTAGAACGCGACTTCCATTGAGGCTCTGCTGCCCTAGTAACCAGATTTGGTAAGGGAGAACTGCTGCCACCTTGTGGCCGTTTCACACAACAGCAGCTTTAATCCCAGCGCTAATGGTCAGTGGATATTCCAAATCATTACAGGCCTGTAAATGACACCTGCCCTGAAAACAAATCCTGGGGTCATATATCGACCAAAAAATTCAAAAGACGTCCATATTTCAAAACGACAGTTTCAAGAGGCATATTTCACGCACATTAGTGTTCTGCTTCTTTTGCTTTCTTTCTTTCTTTGTTAAAAAAACGGGAATGGAAAAAGGCAACCCTCAGAATGGGCGAAAACGTTCACAAACGAATCAATGGACAAAGGTTTAATCTCCAATATATATAAACAGCTCATGCAGCTTAATATTAATAAAACAAACAACCCAATACAAAAATGGGCAGAAGATCTAAAGAGACGTTTCTTCAAAGAAGAAACAGAGATGGCCATGACGCACATGAAAAGCTGCTCAACATCACTAATTATTAGAGAAATGCAAATCAAAACTACAATGAGGTAAGACCTCACACCTGTTAGAATCGGCATCATCAGATAATCTACAAACAACAAATTCTGGGGAGGGTGTGGACAAAAGGAACCCTCTTCCCCTATGGGTGGGAATGTAAATTGATACAGTCACTATGGAGAACAGTATGGAGGTTCCTTTAAAAAACTAAAAACAGAATTACCATAGGATCCAGCAATCCCTCTTCTGGGCATATACCCAGAGAAAACCATAAATCACAGAGACACATTCACCACAATGTTCATTGCAGCACTATTTACAATAGCCAGGTAATGGAAGCAACCTAAATGCCCACACACAGACGAATGGATAAAGATGTGGTACATATATAAAATGGAATATTACTCAGCCATAAAAAGGAATGAAACTGGGTCATTTGTAGAGCAGTTGATGGATCTAGAGACTGTCATACAGAGTGAAGTAAGTCAGGAAGAGAAAAACAAATATTATATATTAATGCCTATATGTGGAACCTAGAAAAATGCTACAGATGAACTTGTTTGCAGGGCAGAAATAGAGACACAGAGGTAGAGAACAAACGTATGGACACAAAGTGGGGGAAGCCATGGGGTGGTGGTGGTGGGATGAGTTGGGAGATTGGGATTGACCTGTATACATGTCTATGCATAAAATAGATAACTAATAATAACCTAGTGTATAAAAAAATAAATAAAATTAAATTTCAAAATTTTTAAAAATAAAATGTAAAAATAAAACAGAAAAAATGTTCTTCCATTCACACTGATGTATTTATAAGAATGAATTATTTCCATGCTTATATCTATAAATACATAAAAGAGGAATAAAATCTAACTTGAACCAAAAAAGAAAAAAAAAAAAACTGAACCTAACAGTTATACAGAGGAAAACACTACCAAGGCACTTGCTCCAGTGGTAAACAATTCTGAAATTGGTCAAGGTGGGGAATCATCTCCCATACAGCCAGCAGCCCCACCCGCCCACGCAAAGAGCGTCCTTATTGCAAAGCTGGGGGACCATGCCGAGGCCTCTGTGAGTAAACGTGAGCTGAGCCCCAGGCCAGCTGCTGCTGAACTGTTCCCACCCTTCCCAGGTGAAACACCTGAATATGTACAAGGGCTTGAAAGAATAGAGGAAGGGCCGTGGAGCCACACCAGCGAAAGCACGCAGGCCAACTTGGTGCCTGCAGGTCAGCCAGGATGGTCCTGGCCACGGGCGCTCTTCTGGAAGCTTTCCATTGCCCTGCCTGAGATAGCCCTCCTGTCCCGGCCCCCACTCCTTTTTTTCCTTACTCACCTCAGCCCGGAGAGATATTCCAGTGGAAGTTATGGGTGACACATCCTCTTCTTTACAGGTGGCAGCCTGGCAACTCCTGCAGAAAGTCCAGCAGAGCCCCACTCACACCGGGCCACCCACAAAGCCGTGGACCCTCACACCCTCCCACCAGCACAGCCCCGAGACTGCTGACGGGGCAGAGAATATGGAGTCAGGCACAGCTGCAGGGGCTATTGCTGCCTGGAGTGCTGTTTATATTGACCTCAACCCAGGCACACCTGGGGAGGGCTTGCCGGCAGGGTCAGGCTGCCCAGGTCAGCTAATCCTCAGCCCTCAGGGAATCACATTGCAGAAAATGGACCTCGCTAAGACAGAATATTCGCCAAGGAAAAGAAGCACACAATGCCATTTGCAGCACCGTAGATGAGTCTAGAGGTAAACACGTGACTTGGAGTAAGTCAGAAAGTGAAAGACACATATCATATCATATCACTTATAGGTGTTACCTATAAATTGATACCAGGGCAGATATTTCCACGGAGAAGGGCAATCACAGATTAATTAAACAAACTTATGGTTCACCAAAGGAAAGGTGTGAGGATTGAATTCATTATGATATTGGGGTTAACAGACATATACAAACACAGTAGACGTATATAATCACCAAAGACCTACGGAGTACCAAGAGAAGACTACTCAACATTCTGTCATAACGAACATGGGAAAAGGATCCCAGGAAGAACAGACATATGTATATGTGTAAAAGAACCACCTCTTGCACACCTACAACAAGCTAAACGTTGTACTCAAACTAGCTGTAAAAAAAATAAAAAATTAAATTAAAAACTCGAACAAGAATTAGTGAGAAAAACTTGAGGGGCTTTCTCCTGGTACATTCCGTTCAACATTCCAATCAAGAACGCGACTTCCATTGAGGCTCTGGTGCCCTAGTAACCAGATTTGGTAAGGGAGAACTGCTGCCACCTTGTGGCCGTTTCACTCAACAGCAGCTTTAATCCCAGCGCTAACGGTCAGTGGATATTCCAAATCATTACAGGCCTGTAAATGACACCTGCCCTGAAAACAAATCCTGGGGTCATATATCGACCAAAAAATTCAAAAGACGTCCATATTTCAAAACGACACTTTCAAGAGGCATATTTCACGCACATTAGTGTTCTGCTTCTTTTGATTTCTTTCTTTCTTTGTTAAAAAAACGGGAATGGAAAAAGGCAACCCTCAGAATGGGCGAAAACTTTCACAAACGAATCAATGGACAAAGGTTTAATCTCCAATATATATAAACAGCTCATGCAGCTTAATATTAATAAAATAAACAACCCAATACAAAAAGGGGCAGAAGATCTAAATAGACGTTTCTTCAAAGAAGACACAGAGATGGACAAGACGCACATGAAAAGCTGCTCAACATCACTAATTATTAGAGAAATGCAAATCAAAACTACAATGAGGTAAGACCTCACACCTGTTAGAATCGGCATCATCAGATAATCTACAAACAACAAATTCTGGGGAGGGTGTGGACAAAAGGAACCCTCTTCCGCTATTGGTGGGAATGTAAATTGATACAGTCACTATGGAGAACAGTATGGAGGTTCCTTTAAAAAACTAAAAAGAGAATTACCATAGGATCCAGCAATCCCACTTCTGGGCATATACCCAGAGAAAACCATAAATCACAGAGACACATTCACCACAGTGTTCATTGCAGCACTATTTACAATAGCCAGGTAATGGAAGCAACCTAAATGCCCACAGACAGACGAATGGATAAAGACGTGGTACATATATAAAATGGAATATTACTCAGCCATAAAAAGGAATGAAACTGGGTCATTTGTAGAGAAGTTGATGGATCTAGAGACTGTCATACAGAGTGAAGTAAGTCAGAAAGAGAAAAACAAATATTATATATTAATGCCTATATGTGGAACCTAGAAAAATGCTACAGATGAACTGGTTTGGAGGGCAGAAATAGAGACACAGAGGTAGAGAACAAACGTATGGAAACAAAGTGGGGGAAGCCATGGGGTGGTGGTGGTGGGATGAGTTGGGAGATTGGGATTGACCTGTATACATGTCTATGCATAAAATAGATAACTAATAATAACCTAGTGTATAAAAAAATAAATAAAATGAAATTTCAAAATTTTAAAAAATAAAATGTAAAAATAAAACAGAAAAAATGTTCTTCCATTCACACTGATGTATTTATAAGAATGAATTATTTCCAGGCTTATATCCATAAATACATAAAAGAGGAATAAAATCTAACTTGAACGAAAAAAGAAAAAAAAAAAACTTAACCTAACAGTTATACAGAGGAAAACACTACCAAGGCACTTGCTCCAGTGGTAAACAATTCTGAAATTGGTCAGAGGTGGGGAATCATCTCCCATACAGCCAGCAGCCACGCCCGCCCACGCAAGGAGCGTCCTTATTGCAAAGCTCGGGGACCGTGCCAAGGCCTCTGTGAGTAAACGTGAGCTGAGCCCCAGGCCAGCTGCTGCTGAACTGTTCCCAACCTTCCCAGGTGAAACACCTGAATATGTACAAGTGCTTGAAAGCCTAGAGGAAGGGCCGTGGAGCCACACCAGCGACAGCACGCAGGCCAACTTGGTGCCTCCAGGTCAGCCAGGATGGTCCTGGCCACGGGCGCTCTTCTGGAAGCTTTCCATTGCCCTGCCTGAGATACCCCTCCTGTCCCGGCCCCCACTCCTTTTTTTCCTTACTCACCTCAGCCCGGAGAGTTACTCCAGTGGAAGTTATGGGTGACACATCCTCTTCTTTACAGGTGGCAGCCTGGCAACTCCTGCAGAAAGTCCAGCAGAGCCCCACTCACACCGGGCCACCCACAAAGCCGTGGACCCTCACACCCTCCCACCAGCACAGCCCCGAGACTGCTGACGCGGCAGAGAATATGGAGTCAGGCACAGCTGCAGGGGCTATTGCTGCCTGGAGTGCTGTTTATATTGACCTCAAACCAGACACACCTGGGGAGGGCTTGCCGGCAGGGTCAGGCTGCCCAGGTCAGCTAATCCTCAGCCCTCAGGGAATCACATTGCAGAAAATGGACCTCGCTAAGACAGAATATTCGCCAAGGAAAAGAAGCACACAATGCCATTTGCAGCACCGTAGATGAGTCTAGAGGTAATCACGTGACTTGGAGTAAGTCAGAAAGTGAAAGACACATATCATATCATATCACTTATAGGTGTTACCTATAAATTGATACCAGGGCAGATATTTCCACGGAGAAGGGCAATCACAGATTCATTAAACAAACTTATGGTTCACCAAAGGAAAGGTGTGAGGATTGAATTCATTATGATATTGGGATTAACAGACATATACAAACACAGTAGACGTATATAATCACCAAAGACCTACGGAGTACCAAGAGAAGACTACTCAACATTCTGTCATAACGTACATGGGAAAAGGATCCCAGGAAGAACAGACATATGTATATGTGTTAAAGAACCACCTCTTGCACACCTTCAACAAGCTAAACGTTGTACTCAAACTTGCTGTAATAAAAAATAAAAAATTAAATTAAAAACACGAACAAGAAGTAGTGAGACAAACTTGAGGGGCTTTCTCCTGGCACATTCCGTTCTACATTCCAATCTAGAATGCGACTTCCATTGAGGCTCTGCTGCCCTAGTAACCAGATTTGGTAAGGGAGAACTGCTGCCACCTTGTGGCCGTTTCACACAACAGCAGCTTTAATCCCAGCGCTAATGGTCAGTGGATATTCCAAATCATTACAGGCCTGTAAATGACACCTGCCCTGAAAACAAATCCTGGGGTCATATATCGACCAAAAAATTCAAAAGACGTCCATATTTCAAAACGACAGTTTCAAGAGGTATATTTCACGCACATTAGTGTTCTGCTTCTTTTGATTTCTTTCTTTCTTTGTTAAAAAAACGGGAATGGAAAAAGGCAACCCTCAGAATGGGCGAAAACTTACACAAACGAATCAATGGACAAAGGTTTAATCTCCAATATATATAAACAGCTCATGCAGCTTAATATTAATAAAACAAACAACCCAATACTAAAATGGGCAGAAGATCTAAATAGACGTTTCTTCAAAGAAGACACAGAGATGGCCAAGACGCACATGAAAAGCTGCTCAACATCACTAATTATTAGAGAAATGCAAATCAAAACTACAATGAGGTAAGACCTCACACCTGTTAGAATCGGCATCGTCAGATAATCTACAAACAACAAATTCTGGGGAGGGTGTGGACAAAAGGAACCCTCTTCCGCTATTGGTGGGAATGTAAATTGATACAGTCACTATGGAGAACAGTATGGAGGTTCCTTTAAAAAACTAAAAACAGAATTACAATAGGATCCAGCAATCCCACTTCTGGGCATATACCCAGAGAAAACCAAAAATCACAAAGACACATTCACCACAATGTTCATTGCAGCACTATTTACAATAGCCAGGTAATGGAAGCAACCTAAATGCCCACACACAGACGAATGGATAAAGATGTGGTACATATATAAAATGGAATATTACTCAGCCATAAAAAGGAATTAAACTGGGTCATTTGTAGAGAAGTTGATGGATCTAGAGACTGTCATACAGAGTGAAGTAAGTCAGAAAGAGAAAAACAAATATTGTATATTAATGCCTATATGTGGAACCTAGAAAAATGCTACAGATGAACTGGTTGGCAGGGCAGAAATAGAGACACAGAGGTAGAGAACAAACGTATAGACACAAAGTGGGGGAAGCCATGGGGTGGTGGTGGTGGGATGAGTTGGGAGATTGGGATTGACCTGTATACATGTCTATGCATAAAATAGATAACTAATAATAACCTACTGTATAAAAAAAATAAATAAAATTAAATTTCAAAAACTTTAAAAATAAAATGTAAAAATAAAACCGAAAAAATGTTCTTCCATTCACACTGATGTATTTATAAGAATGAATTATTTCCAGGCTTATATCCATAAATACATAAAAGAGGAATAAAATCTAACTTGAACCAAAAAAGAAAAAAAAAAAACTGAACCTAACAGTTATACAGAGGAAAACACTACCAAGGCACTTGCTCCAGTGGTAAACAATTCTGAAATTGGTCAGAGGTTGGGAATCATCTCCCATAGAGCCAGCAGCCCCGCCCGCCCAATCAAGGAGCGTCCTTAGTGCAAAGCTGGGGGACCATGCCGAGGCCTCTGTGAGTAAACGTGAGCTGAGCCCCAGGCCAGCTGCTGCTGAACTGTTCCCACCCTTCCCATGTGAAACACCTGAATATGTACAAGGGCTTGAAAGCCTAGAAGAAGGGATGTGGAGCCACACCAGCGACAGCACGCAGGCCACCTTGGTGCCTGCAGGTCAGCCAGGATGGTCCTGGCCACGGGCGCTCTTCTGGAAGCTTTCCATTGCCCTGCCTGAGATACCCCTCCTGTCCCGGCCCCCAGTCCTTTTTTACCTTACTCACCTCAGCTCGGAGAGATATTCCAGTGGAAGTTATGGGTGACACATCCTCTTCTTTACAGGTGGCAGCCTGGCAACTCCTGCAGAAAGTCCAGCAGAGCCCCACTCACACCGGGCCACCCACAAAGCCGTGGACCCTCACACCCTCCCACCAGCACAGCCCCGAGACTGCTGACGGGGCAGAGAATATGGAGTCAGGCACAGCTGCAGGGGCTATTGCTGCCTGGAGTGCTGTTTATATTGACCTCAACCCAGGCACACCTGGGGAGGGCTTGCCGGCAGGGTCAGGCTGCCCAGGTCAGCTAATCCTCAGCCCTCAGGGAATCACATTGCAGAAAATGGACCTCGCTAAGACAGAATATTCGCCAAGGAAAAGAAACACACAATGCCATTTGCAGCACCGTAGATGAGTCTAGAGGTAATCACGTGACTTGGAGTAAGTCAGAAAGTGAAAGACTCATATCATATCATATCACTTATAGGTGTTACCTATAAATTGATACCAGGGCAGATATTTCCACGGAGAAGGGCAATCACAGATTCATTAAACAAACTTATGGTTCACCAAAGGAAAGGTGTGAGGATTGAATTCATTACGATATTGGGGTTAACAGACATATACAAACACAGTAGACATATATAATCACCAAAGACCTACGGAGTACCAAGAGAAGACTACTCAACATTCTGTCATAACGTACATGTGAAAAGGATCCCAGGAAGAACAGACATATGTATATGTGTAAAAGAACCACCTCTTGCACACCTTCAACAAGCTAAACGTTGTACTCAAACTTGCTGTAATAAAAAATAAAAAATTAAATTAAAAACACGAACAAGAAGTAGTGAGACAAACTTGAGGGGCTTTCTCCTGGCACATTCCGTTCTACATTCCAATCTAGAACGCGACTTCCATTGAGGCTCTGCTGCCCTAGTAACCAGATTTGGTAAGGGAGAACTGCTGCCACCTTGTGGCCGTTTCACACAACAGCAGCTTTAATCCCAGCGCTAATGGTCAGTGGATATTCCAAATCATTACAGGCCTGTAAATGACACCTGCCCTGAAAACAAATCCTGGGGTCATATATCGACCAAAAAATTCAAAAGACGTCCATATTTCAAAACGACAGTTTCAAGAGGCATATTTCACGCACATTAGTGTTCTGATTCTTTTGCTTTCTTTCTTTCTTTGTTAAAAAAACGGGAATGGAAAAAGGTAACCCTCAGAAGGGGCGAAAACGTTCACAAACGAATCAATGGACAAAGGTTTAATCTCCAATATATATATACAGCTCATGCAGCTTAATATTAATACAACAAACAACCCAATACAAAAATGGGCAGAAGATCTAAATAGACGTTTCTTCAAAGAAGACACAGAGATGGCCAAGACGCACATGAAAAGCTGCTCAACATCACTAATTATTAGAGAAATGCAAATCAAAACTACAATGAGGTAAGACCTCACACCTGTTAGAATCGGCATCATCAGATAATCTACAAACAACAAATTCTGGGGAGGGTGTGGACAAAAGGAACCCTCTTCCGCTATTGGTGGGAATGTAAATTGATACAGTCACTATGGAGAACAGTATGGAGGTTCCTTTAAAAAACTAAAAAGAGAATTACCATAGGATCCAGCAATCCCACTTCTGGGCATATACCCAGAGAAAACCATAAATCACAGAGACACATTCACCACAATGTTCATTGCAGCACTATTTACAATAGCCAGGTAATGGAAGCAACCTAAATGCCCACAGACAGACGAATGGATAAAGATGTGGTACATATATAAAATGGAATATTACTCAGCCATAAAAAGGAATGAAACTGAGTCATTTGAAGAGAAGTTGATGGACCTAGAGACTGTCATACAGAGTGAAGTAAGTCAGAAAGAGAAAAACAAATATTGTATATTAATGCCTATATGTGGAACCTAGAAAAATGCTACAGATGAACTGGTTTGCAGGGCAGAAATAGAGACACAGAGGTAGAGAACAAACGTATTGACACAAAGTGGGGGAAGCCATGGGGTGGTGGTGGTGGGATGAGTTGGGAGATTGGGATTGACCTGTATACATGTCTATGCATAAAATAGATAACTAATAATAACCTAGTGTATAAAAAAATAAAAAAAAAATTAAATTTCAAAATTTTTAAAAATAAAATGTAAAAATAAAACAGAAAAAATGTTCTTCCTTTCACACTGATGTATTTATAAGAATGAATTATTTCCATGCTTATAGCTATAAATACATAAAAGAGGAATAAAATCTAACTTGAACCAAAAAAAAAAAAAAAAACTGAACCTAACAGTTATACAGAGGAAAACACTACCAAGGCACTTGCTCCAGTGGTAAACAGTTCTGAAATTGGTCAGAGGTGGGGAATCATCTCCCATACAGCCAGCAGACCCACCCGCCCACGCAAAGAGCGTCCTTATTGCAAAGCTGTGGGACCATGCCGAGGCCTCTGTGAGTAAACGTGAGCTGAGCCCCAGGCCAGCTGCTGCTGGACTGTTCCCACCCTTCGAACGTGTAACTCCTGAATATGTACAAGGGCTTGAAAGCCTAGAGGAAGGGCCGTGGAGCCACACCAGCGACAGCACGCAGTCCACCTTGGTGCCTGCAGGTCAGCCAGGATGGTCCTGGCCACGGGCGCTCTTCTGGAAGCTTTCCATTGCCCTGCCTGAGATACCCCTCCTGTCCCGGCCCCCACTCCTTTTTTTCCTTACTCACCTCAGCCCGGAGAGATATTCCAGTGGAAGTTATGGGTGACACATCCTCTTCTTTACAGGTGGCAGCCTGGCAACTCCTGCAGAAAGTCCAGCAGAGCCCCACTCACACCTGGCCACCCACAAAGCCGTGGACCCTCACACCCTCCCACCAGCACAGCCCCGAGACTGCTGACGGGGCAGAGAATATGGAGTCAGGCACAGCTGCAGGGGCTATTGCTGCCTGGAGTGCTGTTTATATTGACCTCAACCCAGACACACCTGGGGAGGGCTTGCCGGCAGGGTCAGGCTGCCCAGGTCAGCTAATCCTCAGCCCTCAGGGAATCACATTGCAGAAAATGGACCTCGCTAAGACAGAATATTAGCCAAGGAAAAAAAGCACACAATGCCATTTGCAGCACCGTAGATGAGTCTAGAGGTAATCACGTGACTTGGAGTAAGTCAGAAAGTGAAAGACACATATCATATCATATCACATATAGGTGTTACCTATAAATTGATACCAGGGCAGATATTTCCACGGAGAAGGGCAATCACAGATTCATTAAACAAACTTATGGTTCACCAAAGGAAAGGTGTGAGGATTGAATTCATTATGATATTGGGGTTAACAGACATATACAAACACAGTAGACGTATATAATCACCAAAGACCTACGGAGTACCAAGAGAAGACTACTCAACATTCTGTCATAACGAACATGAGAAAAGGATCCCAGGAAGAACAGACATATGTATATGTGTAAAAGAACCACCTCTTGCACACCTACAACAAGCTAAACGTTGTACTCAAACTTGCTGTAATAAAAAATAAAAAATTAAATTAAAAACACGAACAAGAATTAGTGAGAAAAACTTGAGGGGCTTTCTCCTGGTACATTCCGTTCTACATTCCAATCTAGAACGCGACTTCCATTGAGGCTCTGCTGCCCTAGTAACCAGATTTGGTAAGGGAGAACTGCTGCCACCTTGTGGCCGTTTCACACAACAGCAGCTTTAATCCCAGCGCTAATGGTCAGTGGATATTCCAAATCATTACAGGCCTGTAAATGACACCTGCCCTGAAAACAAATCCTGGGGTCATATATCGACCAAAAAATTCAAAAGACGTCCATATTTCAAAACGACAGTTTCAAGAGGCATATTTCACGCACATTAGTGCTCTGCTTCTTTTGATTTCTTTCTTCTTTGTTAAAAAAACGGGAATGGAAAAAGGCAACCCTCAGAATGGGCGAAAACTTTCACAAACGAATCAATGGACAAAGGTTTAATCTCCAATATATATAAACAGCTCATGCAGCTTAATATTAATAAAACAAACAACCCAATACAAAATTGGGCAGAAGATCTAAATAGACGTTTCTTCAAAGAAGACACAGAGATGGCCAAGACGCACATGAAAAGCTGCTCAACATCACTAATTATTAGAGAAATGCAAATCAAAACTACAATGAGGTAAGTCCTCACACCTGTTAGAATCGGCATCATCAGATAATCTACAAACAAAAAATTCTGGGGAGGGTGTGGACAAAAGGAACCCTCTTCTGCTATTGGTGGGAATGTAAATTGATACAGTCACTATGGAGAACAGTATGGAGGTTCCTTTAAAAAACTAAAAACAGAATTACAGTAGGATCCAGCAATCCCACTTCTGGGCATATACCCACAGAAAACCAAAAATCACAAAGACACATTCACCACAATGTTCATTGCAGCACTATTTACAATAGCCAGGTAATGGAAGCAACCTAAATGCCCACAGACAGAAGAATGGATAAAGATGTGGTACATATATAAAATGGAATATTACTCAGCCATAAAAAGGAAAGAAACTGGGTCATTTGTAGAGAAGTTGATGGTTCTAGAGACTGTCATACAGAGTGAAGTAAGTCAGAAAGAGAAAAACAAATATTGTATATTAATGCCTATATGTGGAACCTAGAAAAATGCTACAGATGAACTGGTTTGCAGGGCAGAAATAGAGACACAGAGGTAGAAAACAAACGTATTGACACAAAGTGGGGGAAGCCATGGGGTGGTGGTGGTGGGATGAGTTGGGAGATTGGGATTGACCTGTATACATGTCTATGCATAAAATAGATAACTAATAATAACCTACTGTATAAAAAAACTAAATAAAATTAAATTTCAAAAACTTTAAAAATAAAATGTAAAAATAAAACAGAAAAAATGTTCTTCCATTCACACTGATGTATTTATAAGAATGAATTATTTCCAGGCTTATATCCATAAATACATAAAAGAGGAATAAAATCTAACTTAAACCAAAAAAGAAAAAAAATGAACTTAACAGTTATACAGAGGAAAACACTACCAAGGCACTTGCTCCAGTGGTAAACAATTCTGAAATTGGTCAGAGGTGGGGAATCATCTCCCATAGAGCCAGCAGCCCCGCCCGCCCACGCAAGGAGCGTCCTTAGTGCAAAGCTGTGGGACCGTGCCGAGGCCTCTGTGAGTAAACGTGAGCTGAGCCCCAGGCCAGCTGCTGCTGAACTGTTCCCACCCTTCCCACGTGAAACACCTGAATATGTACAAGGGCTTGAAAGCCTAGAGGAAGGGCCGTGGAGCCACACCAGCGACAGCACGCAGGCCACCTTGGTGCCTGCAGGTCAGCCAGGATGGTCCTGGCCACGGGCGCTCTTCTGGAAGCTTTCCATTGCCCTGCCTGACATACCCCTCCTGTCCCGGCCCCCACTCCTTTTTTTCCTTCCTCACCTCAGCCCGGAGAGATATTCCAGTGGAAGTTATGGGTGACACATCCTCTTCTTTACAGGTGGCAGCCTGGCAACTCCTGCAGAAAGTCCAGCAGAGCCCCACTCACACCGGGCCACCCACAAAGCCGTGGATCCTCACACCCTCCCACCAGCACAGCCCCGAGACTGCTGACGGGGCAGAGAATATGGAGTCAGGCACAGCTGCAGGGGCTATTGCTGCCTGGAGTGCTGTTTATATTGACCTCAACCCAGGCACACCTGGGGAGGGCTTGCCGGCAGGGTCAGGCTGCCCAGGTCAGCTAATCCTCAGCCCTCAGGGAATCACATTGCAGAAAATGGACCTCGCTAAGACAGAATATTAGCCAAGGAAGAAAAGCACACAATGCCATTTGCAGCACCGTAGATGAGTCTAGAGGTAATCACGTGACTTGGAGTAAGTCAGAAAGTGAAAGACACATATCATATCATATCACTTATAGGTGTTACCTATAAATTGATACCAGGGCAGATATTTCCACGGAGAAGGGCAATCACAGATTCATTAAACAAACTTATGGTTCACCAAAGGAAAGGTGTGAGGATTGAATTCATTATGATATTGGGGTTAACAGACATATACAAACACAGTAGACGTATATAATCACCAAAGACCTACGGAGTACCAAGAGAAGACTACTCAACATTCTGTCATAACGAACATGGGAAAAGGATCCCAGGAAGAACAGACATATGTATATGTGTAAAAGAACCACCTCTTGCACACCTACAACAAGCTAAACGTTGTACTCAAACTTGCTGTAATAAAAAATAAAAAATTAAATTAAAAACACGAACAAGAATTAGTGAGAAAAACTTGAGGGGCTTTCTCCTGGTACATTCCGTTCTACATTCCAATCTAGAACGCGACTTCCATTGAGGCTCTGCTGCCCTAGTAACCAGATTTGGTAAGGGAGAACTGCTGCCACCTTGTGGCCGTTTCACACAACAGCAGCTTTAATCCCAGCGCTAATGGTCAGTGGATATTCCAAATCATTACAGGCCTGTAAATGACACCTGCCCTGAAAACAAATCCTGGGGTCATATATCGACCAAAAAATTCAAAAGACGTCCATATTTCAAAACGACAGTTTCAAGAGGCATATTTCACGCACATTAGTGCTCTGCTTCTTTTGATTTCTTTCTTCTTTGTTAAAAAAACGGGAATGGAAAAAGGCAACCCTCAGAATGGGCGAAAACTTTCACAAACGAATCAATGGACAAAGGTTTAATCTCCAATATATATAAACAGCTCATGCAGCTTAATATTAATAAAACAAACAACCCAATACAAAAATGGGCAGAAGATCTAAATAGACGTTTCTTCAAAGAAGACACAGAGATGGCCAAGACGCACATGAAAAGCTGCTCAACATCACTAATTATTAGAGAAATGCAAATCAAAACTACAATGAGGTAAGACCTCACACCTGTTAGAATCGGCATCATCAGATAATCTACAAACAACAAATTCTGGGGAGGGTGTGGACAAAAGGAACCCTCTTCCGCTATTGGTGGGAATGTAAATTGATACAGTCACTATGGAGAACAGTATGGAGGTTCCTTTAAAAAACTAAAGCAGAATAACAATAGGATCCAGCAATCCCACTTCTGGGCATATACCCACAGAAAACCAAAAATCACAAAGACACATTCACCACAATGTTCATTGCAGCACTATTTACAATAGCCAGGTAATGGAAGCAACCTAAATGCCCACACACAGACGAATGGATAAAGATGTGGTACATATATAAATTGGAATATTACCCAGCCATAAAAAGGAATGAAACTGGGTCATTTGTAGAGAAGTTGATGGATCTAGACACTGTCATACAGAGTGAAGTAAGTCAGAAAGAGAAAAACAAATATTGTATATTAATGCCTATATGTGGAACCTAGAAAAATGCTACAGATGAACTGGTTTGCAGGGCAGAAATAGAGACACAGAGGTAGAGAACAAACGTATTGACACAAAGTGGGGGAAGCCATGGGGTGGTGGTGGTGGGATGAGTTGGGAGTTTGGGATTGACCTGTATACATGTCTATGCATAAAATAGATAACTAATAATAACCTACTGTATAAAAAAAATAAATAAAATTAAATTTCAAAAATTTTAAAAATAAAATGTAAAAATAAAACAGAAAAAATGTTCTTCCATTCACACTGATGTATTTATGAGAATGAATTATTTCCATGCTTATATCCATAAATACATAAAAGAGGAATAAAATCTAACTTGAACCAAAAAAGAAAAAAAAAAAAACTGAACCTAACAGTTATACAGAGGAAAACACTACCAAGGCACTTGCTCCAGTGGTAAACAATTCTGAAATTGGTCAGAGGTGGGGAATCATCTCCCATAGAGCCAGCAGCCCCGCACGCCCACGCAAGGAGCGTCCTTAGTGCAAAGCTGGGGGACCGTGCCGAGGCCTCTGTGAGTAAACGTGAGCTGAGCCCCAGGCCAGCTGCTGCTGAACTGTTCCCACCCTTCCCAGGTGAAACACCTGAATATGTACAAGGGCTTGAAAGCCTAGAGGAAGGGCCGTGGAGCCACACCAGCGACAGCACGCAGGCCACCTTGGTGCCTGCAGGTCAGCCAGGATGGTCCTGGCCACGGGCGCTCTTCTGGAAGCTTTCCATTGCCCTGCCTGAGATACCCCTCCTGTCCCGGCCCCCACTCCTTTTTTTCCTTCCTCACCTCAGCCCGGAGAGATATTCCAGTGGAAGTTATGGGTGACACATCCTCTTCTTTACAGGTGGCAGCCTGGCAACTCCTGCAGAAAGTCCAGCAGAGCCCCACTCACACCGGGCCACCCACAAAGCCGTGGACCCTCACACCCTCCCACCAGCACAGCCCCGAGACTGCTGACGGGGCAGAGAATATGGAGTCAGGCACAGCTGAAGGGGCTATTGCTGCCTGGAGTGCTGTTTATATTGACCTCAACCCAGGCACACCTGGGGAGGGCTTGCCGGCAGGGTCAGGCTGCCCAGGTCAGCTAATCCTCAGCCCTCAGGGAATCACATTGCAGAAAATGGACCTCGCTAAGACAGAATATTCGCCAAGGAAAAGAAGCACACAATGCCATTTGCAGCACCGTAGATGAGTCTAGAGGTAATCACGTGACTTGGAGTAAGTCAGAAAGTGAAAGACACATATCATATCATATCACTTATAGGTGTTACCTATAAATTGATACCAGGGCAGATATTTCCACGGAGAAGGGCAATCACAGATTCATTAAACAAACTTATGGTTCACCAAAGGAAAGGTGTGAGGATTGAATTCATTATGATATTGGGGTTAACAGACATATACAAACACAGTAGACGTATATAATCACCAAAGACCTACGGAGTACCAAGAGAAGACTACTCAACATTCTGTCATAACGAACATGGGAAAAGGATCCCAGGAAGAACAGACATATGTATATGTGTAAAAGAACCACCTCTTGCACACCTACAACAAGCTAAACGTTGTACTCAAACTTGCTGTAATAAAACATAAAAAATTAAATTAAAAACACGAACAAGAATTAGTGAGAAAAACTTGAGGGGCTTTCTCCTGGTACATTCCGTTTTACATTCCAATCTAGAACGCGACTTCCATTGAGGCTCTGCTGCCCTAGTAACCAGATTTGGTAAGGGAGAACTGCTGCCACCTTGTGGCCGTTTCACACAACAGCAGCTTTAATCCCAGCACTAATGGTCAGTGGATATTCCAAATCATTACAGGCCTGTAAATGACACCTGCCCTGAAAACAAATCCTGGGGTCATATATCGACCAAAAAATTCAAAAGACGTCCATATTTCAAAACGACAGTTTCAAGAGGCATATTTCACGCACATTAGTGCTCTGCTTCTTTTGATTTCTTTCTTCTTTGTTAAAAAAACGGGAATGGAAAAAGGCAACCCTCAGAATGGGCGAAAACATTCACAAACGAATCAATGGACAAAGGTTTATTCTCCAATATATATAAACAGCTCATGCAGCTTAATATTAATAAAACAAACAACCCAATACAAAAATGGGCAGAAGATCTAAATAGACGTTTCTTCAAAGAAGACACAGAGATGGCCAAGACGCACATGAAAAGCTGCTCAACATCACTAATTATTAGAGAAATGCAAATCAAAACTACAATGAGGTAAGACCTCACACCTGTTAGAATCGGCATCATCAGATAATCTACAAACAAAAAATTCTGGGGAGGGTGTGGACAAAAGGAACCCTCTTCTGCTATTGGTGGGAATGTAAATTGATACAGTCACTATGGAGAACAGTATGGAGGTTCCTTTAAAAAACTAAAAACAGAATTACAATAGGATCCAGCAATCCCACTTCTGGGCATATACCCACAGAAAACCAAAAATCACAAAGACACATTCACCACAATGTTCATTGCAGCACTATTTACAATAGCCAGGTAATGGAAGCAACCTAAATGCCCACACACAGACGAATGGATAAAGATGTGGTACATATATAAAATGGAATATTACCCAGCCATAAAAAGGAATGAAACTGGGTCATTTGTAGAGAAGTTGATGGATCTAGACACTGTCATACAGAGTGAAGTAAGTCAGAAAGAGAAAAACAAATATTGTATATTAATGCCTATATGTGGAACCTAGAAAAATGCTACAGATGAACTGGTTTGCAGGGCAGAAATAGAGACACAGAGGTAGAGAACAAACGTATTGACACAAAGTGGGGGAAGCCATGGGGTGGTGGTGGTGGGATGAGTTGGGAGTTTGGGATTGACCTGTATACATGTCTATGCATAAAATAGATAACTAATAATAACCTACTGTATAAAAAAAATAAATAAAATTAAATTTCAAAAATTTTAAAAATAAAATGTAAAAATAAAACAGAAAAAATGTTCTTCCATTCACACTGATGTATTTATGAGAATGAATTATTTCCATGCTTATATCCATAAATACATAAAAGAGGAATAAAATCTAACTTGAACGAAAAAAGAAAAAAAAAAAACTGAACCTAACAGTTATACAGAGGAAAACACTACCAAGGCACTTGCTCCAGTGGTAAACAATTCTGAAATTGGTCAGAGGTGGGGAATCATCTCCCATACAGCCAGCAGCCACGCCCGCCCACGCAAGGAGCGTCCTTATTGCAAAGCTCGGGGACCGTGCCAAGGCCTCTGTGAGTAAACGTGAGCTGAGCCCCAGGCCAGCTGCTGCTGAACTGTTCCCAACCTTCCCAGGTGAAACACCTGAATATGTACAAGTGCTTGAAAGCCTAGAGGAAGGGCCGTGGAGCCACACCAGCGACAGCACGCAGGCCAACTTGGTGCCTCCAGGTCAGCCAGGATGGTCCTGGCCACGGGCGCTCTTCTGGAAGCTTTCCATTGCCCTGCCTGAGATACCCCTCCTGTCCCGGCCCCCACTCCTTTTTTTCCTTACTCACCTCAGCCCGGAGAGTTACTCCAGTGGAAGTTATGGGTGACACATCCTCTTCTTTACAGGTGGCAGCCTGGCAACTCCTGCAGAAAGTCCAGCAGAGCCCCACTCACACCGGGCCACCCACAAAGCCGTGGACCCTCACACCCTCCCACCAGCACAGCCCCGAGACTGCTGACGCGGCAGAGAATATGGAGTCAGGCACAGCTGCAGGGGCTATTGCTGCCTGGAGTGCTGTTTATATTGACCTCAAACCATACACACCTGGGGAGGGCTTGCCGGCAGGGTCAGGCTGCCCAGGTCAGCTAATCCTCAGCCCTCAGGGAATCACATTGCAGAAAATGGACCTCGCTAAGACAGAATATTCGCCAAGGAAAAGAAGCACACAATGCCATTTGCAGCACCGTAGATGAGTCTAGAGGTAATCACGTGACTTGGAGTAAGTCAGAAAGTGAAAGACACATATCATATCATATCACTTATAGGTGTTACCTATAAATTGATACCAGGGCAGATATTTCCACGGAGAAGGGCAATCACAGATTCATTAAACAAACTTATGGTTCACCAAAGGAAAGGTGTGAGGATTGAATTCATTATGATATTGGGATTAACAGACATATACAAACACAGTAGACGTATATAATCACCAAAGACCTACGGAGTACCAAGAGAAGACTACTCAACATTCTGTCATAACGTACATGGGAAAAGGATCCCAGGAAGAACAGACATATGTATATGTGTTAAAGAACCACCTCTTGCACACCTTCAACAAGCTAAACGTTGTACTCAAACTTGCTGTAATAAAAAATAAAAAATTAAATTAAAAACACGAACAAGAAGTAGTGAGACAAACTTGAGGGGCTTTCTCCTGGCACATTCCGTTCTACATTCCAATCTAGAATGCGACTTCCATTGAGGCTCTGCTGCCCTAGTAACCAGATTTGGTAAGGGAGAACTGCTGCCACCTTGTGGCCGTTTCACACAACAGCAGCTTTAATCCCAGCGCTAATGGTCAGTGGATATTCCAAATCATTACAGGCCTGTAAATGACACCTGCCCTGAAAACAAATCCTGGGGTCATATATCGACCAAAAAATTCAAAAGACGTCCATATTTCAAAACGACAGTTTCAAGAGGTATATTTCACGCACATTAGTGTTCTGCTTCTTTTGATTTCTTTCTTTCTTTGTTAAAAAAACGGGAATGGAAAAAGGCAACCCTCAGAATGGGCGAAAACTTACACAAACGAATCAATGGACAAAGGTTTAATCTCCAATATATATAAACAGCTCATGCAGCTTAATATTAATAAAACAAACAACCCAATACTAAAATGGGCAGAAGATCTAAATAGACGTTTCTTCAAAGAAGACACAGAGATGGCCAAGACGCACATGAAAAGCTGCTCAACATCACTAATTATTAGAGAAATGCAAATCAAAACTACAATGAGGTAAGACCTCACACCTGTTAGAATCGGCATCGTCAGATAATCTACAAACAACAAATTCTGGGGAGGGTGTGGACAAAAGGAACCCTCTTCCGCTATTGGTGGGAATGTAAATTGATACAGTCACTATGGAGAACAGTATGGAGGTTCCTTTAAAAAACTAAAAACAGAATTACAATAGGATCCAGCAATCCCACTTCTGGGCATATACCCAGAGAAAACCAAAAATCACAAAGACACATTCACCACAATGTTCATTGCAGCACTATTTACAATAGCCAGGTAATGGAAGCAACCTAAATGCCCACACACAGACGAATGGATAAAGATGTGGTACATATATAAAATGGAATATTACTCAGCCATAAAAAGGAATTAAACTGGGTCATTTGTAGAGAAGTTGATGGATCTAGAGACTGTCATACAGAGTGAAGTAAGTCAGAAAGAGAAAAACAAATATTGTATATTAATGCCTATATGTGGAACCTAGAAAAATGCTACAGATGAACTGGTTGGCAGGGCAGAAATAGAGACACAGAGGTAGAGAACAAACGTATAGACACAAAGTGGGGGAAGCCATGGGGTGGTGGTGGTGGGATGAGTTGGGAGATTGGGATTGACCTGTATACATGTCTATGCATAAAATAGATAACTAATAATAACCTACTGTATAAAAAAAATAAATAAAATTAAATTTCAAAAACTTTAAAAATAAAATGTAAAAATAAAACCGAAAAAATGTTCTTCCATTCACACTGATGTATTTATAAGAATGAATTATTTCCAGGCTTATATCCATAAATACATAAAAGAGGAATAAAATCTAACTTGAACGAAAAAAGAAAAAAAAAAAACTGAACCTAACAGTTATACAGAGGAAAACACTACCAAGGCACTTGCTCCAGTGGTAAACAATTCTGAAATTGGTCAGAGGTTGGGAATCATCTCCCATAGAGCCAGCAGCCCCGCCCGCCCAATCAAGGAGCGTCCTTAGTGCAAAGCTGGGGGACCATGCCGAGGCCTCTGTGAGTAAACGTGAGCTGAGCCCCAGGCCAGCTGCTGCTGAACTGTTCCCACCCTTCCCATGTGAAACACCTGAATATGTACAAGGGCTTGAAAGCCTAGAAGAAGGGATGTGGAGCCACACCAGCGACAGCACGCAGGCCACCTTGGTGCCTGCAGGTCAGCCAGGATGGTCCTGGCCACGGGCGCTCTTCTGGAAGCTTTCCATTGCCCTGCCTGAGATACCCCTCCTGTCCCGGCCCCCACTCCTTTTTTTCCTTCCTCACCTCAGCCCGGAGAGATATTCCAGTGGAAGTTATGGGTGACACATCGTCTTCTTTACAGGTGGCAGCCTGGCAACTCCTGCAGAAAGTCCAGCAGAGCCCCACTCACACCGGGCCACCCACAAAGCCGTGGACCCTCACACCCTCCCACCAGCACAGCCCCGAGACTGCTGACGGGGCAGAGAATATGGAGTCAGGCACAGCTGCAGGGGCTATTGCTGCCTGGAGTGCTGTTTATATTGACCTCAACCCAGGCACACCTGGGGAGGGCTTGCCGGCAGGGTCAGGCTGCCCAGGTCAGCTAATCCTCAGCCCTCAGGGAATCACATTGCAGAAAATGGACCTCGCTAAGACAGAATATTCGCCAAGGAAAAGAAACACACAATGCCAGTTGCAGCACCGTAGATGAGTCTAGAGGTAATCACGTGACTTGGAGTAAGTCAGAAAGTGAAAGACTCATATCATATCATATCACTTATAGGTGTTACCTATAAATTGATACCAGGGCAGATATTTCCACGGAGAAGGGCAATCACAGATTCATTAAACAAACTTATGGTTCACCAAAGGAAAGGTGTGAGGATTGAATTCATTACGATATTGGGGTTAACAGACATATACAAACACAGTAGACATATATAATCACCAAAGACCTACGGAGTACCAAGAGAAGACTACTCAACATTCTGTCATAACGTACATGTGAAAAGGATCCCAGGAAGAACAGACATATGTATATGTGTAAAAGAACCACCTCTTGCACACCTTCAACAAGCTAAACGTTGTACTCAAACTTGCTGTAATAAAAAATAAAAAATTAAATTAAAAACACGAACAAGAAGTAGTGAGACAAACTTGAGGGGCTTTCTCCTGGCACATTCCGTTCTACATTCCAATCTAGAACGCGACTTCCATTGAGGCTCTGCTGCCCTAGTAACCAGATTTGGTAAGGGAGAACTGCTGCCACCTTGTGGCCGTTTCACACAACAGCAGCTTTAATCCCAGCGCTAATGGTCAGTGGATATTCCAAATCATTACAGGCCTGTAAATGACACCTGCCCTGAAAACAAATCCTGGGGTCATATATCGACCAAAAAATTCAAAAGACGTCCATATTTCAAAACGACAGTTTCAAGAGGCATATTTCACGCACATTAGTGTTCTGATTCTTTTGCTTTCTTTCTTTCTTTGTTAAAAAAACGGGAATGGAAAAAGGTAACCCTCAGAAGGGGCGAAAACGTTCACAAACGAATCAATGGACAAAGGTTTAATCTCCAATATATATATACAGCTCATGCAGCTTAATATTAATACAACAAACAACCCAATACAAAAATGGGCAGAAGATCTAAATAGACGTTTCTTCAAAGAAGACACAGAGATGGCCAAGACGCACATGAAAAGCTGCTCAACATCACTAATTATTAGAGAAATGCAAATCAAAACTACAATGAGGTAAGACCTCACACCTGTTAGAATCGGCATCATCAGATAATCTACAAACAACAAATTCTGGGGAGGGTGTGGACAAAAGGAACCCTCTTCCGCTATTGGTGGGAATGTAAATTGATACAGTCACTATGGAGAACAGTATGGAGGTTCCTTTAAAAAACTAAAAAGAGAATTACCATAGGATCCAGCAATCCCACTTCTGGGCATATACCCAGAGAAAACCATAAATCACAGAGACACATTCACCACAATGTTCATTGCAGCACTATTTACAATAGCCAGGTAATGGAAGCAACCTAAATGCCCACAGACAGACGAATGGATAAAGATGTGGTACATATATAAAATGGAATATTACTCAGCCATAAAAAGGAATGAAACTGAGTCATTTGAAGAGAAGTTGATGGACCTAGAGACTGTCATACAGAGTGAAGTAAGTCAGAAAGAGAAAAACAAATATTGTATATTAATGCCTATATGTGGAACCTAGAAAAATGCTACAGATGAACTGGTTTGCAGGGCAGAAATAGAGACACAGAGGTAGAGAACAAACGTATTGACACAAAGTGGGGGAAGCCATGGGGTGGTGGTGGTGGGATGAGTTGGGAGATTGGGATTGACCTGTATACATGTCTATGCATAAAATAGATAACTAATAATAACCTAGTGTATAAAAAAATAAAAAAAAATTAAATTTCAAAATTTTTAAAAATAAAATGTAAAAATAAAACAGAAAAAATGTTCTTCCTTTCACACTGATGTATTTATAAGAATGAATTATTTCCATGCTTATAGCTATAAATACATAAAAGAGGAATAAAATCTAACTTGAACCAAAAAAAAAAAAAAAAACTGAACCTAACAGTTATACAGAGGAAAACACTACCAAGGCACTTGCTCCAGTGGTAAACAGTTCTGAAATTGGTCAGAGGTGGGGAATCATCTCCCATACAGCCAGCAGACCCACCCGCCCACGCAAAGAGCGTCCTTATTGCAAAGCTGTGGGACCATGCCGAGGCCTCTGTGAGTAAACGTGAGCTGAGCCCCAGGCCAGCTGCTGCTGGACTGTTCCCACCCTTCGAACGTGTAACTCCTGAATATGTACAAGGGCTTGAAAGCCTAGAGGAAGGGCCGTGGAGCCACACCAGCGACAGCACGCAGTCCACCTTGGTGCCTGCAGGTCAGCCAGGATGGTCCTGGCCACGGGCGCTCTTCTGGAAGCTTTCCATTGCCCTGCCTGAGATACCCCTCCTGTCCCGGCCCCCACTCCTTTTTTTCCTTACTCACCTCAGCCCGGAGAGATATTCCAGTGGAAGTTATGGGTGACACATCCTCTTCTTTACAGGTGGCAGCCTGGCAACTCCTGCAGAAAGTCCAGCAGAGCCCCACTCACACCTGGCCACCCACAAAGCCGTGGACCCTCACACCCTCCCACCAGCACAGCCCCGAGACTGCTGACGGGGCAGAGAATATGGAGTCAGGCACAGCTGCAGGGGCTATTGCTGCCTGGAGTGCTGTTTATATTGACCTCAACCCAGACACACCTGGGGAGGGCTTGCCGGCAGGGTCAGGCTGCCCAGGTCAGCTAATCCTCAGCCCTCAGGGAATCACATTGCAGAAAATGGACCTCGCTAAGACAGAATATTAGCCAAGGAAAAAAAGCACACAATGCCATTTGCAGCACCGTAGATGAGTCTAGAGGTAATCACGTGACTTGGAGTAAGTCAGAAAGTGAAAGACACATATCATATCATATCACATATAGGTGTTACCTATAAATTGATACCAGGGCAGATATTTCCACGGAGAAGGGCAATCACAGATTCATTAAACAAACTTATGGTTCACCAAAGGAAAGGTGTGAGGATTGAATTCATTATGATATTGGGGTTAACAGACATATACAAACACAGTAGACGTATATAATCACCAAAGACCTACGGAGTACCAAGAGAAGACTACTCAACATTCTGTCATAACGAACATGAGAAAAGGATCCCAGGAAGAACAGACATATGTATATGTGTAAAAGAACCACCTCTTGCACACCTACAACAAGCTAAACGTTGTACTCAAACTTGCTGTAATAAAAAATAAAAAATTAAATTAAAAACACGAACAAGAATTAGTGAGAAAAACTTGAGGGGCTTTCTCCTGGTACATTCCGTTCTACATTCCAATCTAGAACGCGACTTCCATTGAGGCTCTGCTGCCCTAGTAACCAGATTTGGTAAGGGAGAACTGCTGCCACCTTGTGGCCGTTTCACACAACAGCAGCTTTAATCCCAGCGCTAATGGTCAGTGGATATTCCAAATCATTACAGGCCTGTAAATGACACCTGCCCTGAAAACAAATCCTGGGGTCATATATCGACCAAAAAATTCAAAAGACGTCCATATTTCAAAACGACAGTTTCAAGAGGCATATTTCACGCACATTAGTGCTCTGCTTCTTTTGATTTCTTTCTTCTTTGTTAAAAAAACGGGAATGGAAAAAGGCAACCCTCAGAATGGGCGAAAACTTTCACAAACGAATCAATGGACAAAGGTTTAATCTCCAATATATATAAACAGCTCATGCAGCTTAATATTAATAAAACAAACAACCCAATACAAAATTGGGCAGAAGATCTAAATAGACGTTTCTTCAAAGAAGACACAGAGATGGCCAAGACGCACATGAAAAGCTGCTCAACATCACTAATTATTAGAGAAATGCAAATCAAAACTACAATGAGGTAAGTCCTCACACCTGTTAGAATCGGCATCATCAGATAATCTACAAACAAAAAATTCTGGGGAGGGTGTGGACAAAAGGAACCCTCTTCTGCTATTGGTGGGAATGTAAATTGATACAGTCACTATGGAGAACAGTATGGAGGTTCCTTTAAAAAACTAAAAACAGAATTACAGTAGGATCCAGCAATCCCACTTCTGGGCATATACCCACAGAAAACCAAAAATCACAAAGACACATTCACCACAATGTTCATTGCAGCACTATTTACAATAGCCAGGTAATGGAAGCAACCTAAATGCCCACAGACAGAAGAATGGATAAAGATGTGGTACATATATAAAATGGAATATTACTCAGCCATAAAAAGGAAAGAAACTGGGTCATTTGTAGAGAAGTTGATGGTTCTAGAGACTGTCATACAGAGTGAAGTAAGTCAGAAAGAGAAAAACAAATATTGTATATTAATGCCTATATGTGGAACCTAGAAAAATGCTACAGATGAACTGGTTTGCAGGGCAGAAATAGAGACACAGAGGTAGAAAACAAACGTATTGACACAAAGTGGGGGAAGCCATGGGGTGGTGGTGGTGGGATGAGTTGGGAGATTGGGATTGACCTGTATACATGTCTATGCATAAAATAGATAACTAATAATAACCTACTGTATAAAAAAACTAAATAAAATTAAATTTCAAAAACTTTAAAAATAAAATGTAAAAATAAAACAGAAAAAATGTTCTTCCATTCACACTGATGTATTTATAAGAATGAATTATTTCCAGGCTTATATCCATAAATACATAAAAGAGGAATAAAATCTAACTTAAACCAAAAAAGAAAAAAAATGAACTTAACAGTTATACAGAGGAAAACACTACCAAGGCACTTGCTCCAGTGGTAAACAATTCTGAAATTGGTCAGAGGTGGGGAATCATCTCCCATAGAGCCAGCAGCCCCGCCCGCCCACGCAAGGAGCGTCCTTAGTGCAAAGCTGTGGGACCGTGCCGAGGCCTCTGTGAGTAAACGTGAGCTGAGCCCCAGGCCAGCTGCTGCTGAACTGTTCCCACCCTTCCCACGTGAAACACCTGAATATGTACAAGGGCTTGAAAGCCTAGAGGAAGGGCCGTGGAGCCACACCAGCGACAGCACGCAGGCCACCTTGGTGCCTGCAGGTCAGCCAGGATGGTCCTGGCCACGGGCGCTCTTCTGGAAGCTTTCCATTGCCCTGCCTGACATACCCCTCCTGTCCCGGCCCCCACTCCTTTTTTTCCTTCCTCACCTCAGCCCGGAGAGATATTCCAGTGGAAGTTATGGGTGACACATCCTCTTCTTTACAGGTGGCAGCCTGGCAACTCCTGCAGAAAGTCCAGCAGAGCCCCACTCACACCGGGCCACCCACAAAGCCGTGGATCCTCACACCCTCCCACCAGCACAGCCCCGAGACTGCTGACGGGGCAGAGAATATGGAGTCAGGCACAGCTGCAGGGGCTATTGCTGCCTGGAGTGCTGTTTATATTGACCTCAACCCAGGCACACCTGGGGAGGGCTTGCCGGCAGGGTCAGGCTGCCCAGGTCAGCTAATCCTCAGCCCTCAGGGAATCACATTGCAGAAAATGGACCTCGCTAAGACAGAATATTAGCCAAGGAAGAAAAGCACACAATGCCATTTGCAGCACCGTAGATGAGTCTAGAGGTAATCACGTGACTTGGAGTAAGTCAGAAAGTGAAAGACACATATCATATCATATCACTTATAGGTGTTACCTATAAATTGATACCAGGGCAGATATTTCCACGGAGAAGGGCAATCACAGATTCATTAAACAAACTTATGGTTCACCAAAGGAAAGGTGTGAGGATTGAATTCATTATGATATTGGGGTTAACAGACATATACAAACACAGTAGACGTATATAATCACCAAAGACCTACGGAGTACCAAGAGAAGACTACTCAACATTCTGTCATAACGAACATGGGAAAAGGATCCCAGGAAGAACAGACATATGTATATGTGTAAAAGAACCACCTCTTGCACACCTACAACAAGCTAAACGTTGTACTCAAACTTGCTGTAATAAAAAATAAAAAATTAAATTAAAAACACGAACAAGAATTAGTGAGAAAAACTTGAGGGGCTTTCTCCTGGTACATTCCGTTCTACATTCCAATCTAGAACGCGACTTCCATTGAGGCTCTGCTGCCCTAGTAACCAGATTTGGTAAGGGAGAACTGCTGCCACCTTGTGGCCGTTTCACACAACAGCAGCTTTAATCCCAGCGCTAATGGTCAGTGGATATTCCAAATCATTACAGGCCTGTAAATGACACCTGCCCTGAAAACAAATCCTGGGGTCATATATCGACCAAAAAATTCAAAAGACGTCCATATTTCAAAACGACAGTTTCAAGAGGCATATTTCACGCACATTAGTGCTCTGCTTCTTTTGATTTCTTTCTTCTTTGTTAAAAAAACGGGAATGGAAAAAGGCAACCCTCAGAATGGGCGAAAACTTTCACAAACGAATCAATGGACAAAGGTTTAATCTCCAATATATATAAACAGCTCATGCAGCTTAATATTAATAAAACAAACAACCCAATACAAAAATGGGCAGAAGATCTAAATAGACGTTTCTTCAAAGAAGACACAGAGATGGCCAAGACGCACATGAAAAGCTGCTCAACATCACTAATTATTAGAGAAATGCAAATCAAAACTACAATGAGGTAAGACCTCACACCTGTTAGAATCGGCATCATCAGATAATCTACAAACAACAAATTCTGGGGAGGGTGTGGACAAAAGGAACCCTCTTCCGCTATTGGTGGGAATGTAAATTGATACAGTCACTATGGAGAACAGTATGGAGGTTCCTTTAAAAAACTAAAGCAGAATAACAATAGGATCCAGCAATCCCACTTCTGGGCATATACCCACAGAAAACCAAAAATCACAAAGACACATTCACCACAATGTTCATTGCAGCACTATTTACAATAGCCAGGTAATGGAAGCAACCTAAATGCCCACACACAGACGAATGGATAAAGATGTGGTACATATATAAAATGGAATATTACCCAGCCATAAAAAGGAATGAAACTGGGTCATTTGTAGAGAAGTTGATGGATCTAGACACTGTCATACAGAGTGAAGTAAGTCAGAAAGAGAAAAACAAATATTGTATATTAATGCCTATATGTGGAACCTAGAAAAATGCTACAGATGAACTGGTTTGCAGGGCAGAAATAGAGACACAGAGGTAGAGAACAAACGTATTGACACAAAGTGGGGGAAGCCATGGGGTGGTGGTGGTGGGATGAGTTGGGAGTTTGGGATTGACCTGTATACATGTCTATGCATAAAATAGATAACTAATAATAACCTACTGTATAAAAAAAATAAATAAAATTAAATTTCAAAAATTTTAAAAATAAAATGTAAAAATAAAACAGAAAAAATGTTCTTCCATTCACACTGATGTATTTATGAGAATGAATTATTTCCATGCTTATATCCATAAATACATAAAAGAGGAATAAAATCTAACTTGAACCAAAAAAGAAAAAAAAAAAAACTGAACCTAACAGTTATACAGAGGAAAACACTACCAAGGCACTTGCTCCAGTGGTAAACAATTCTGAAATTGGTCAGAGGTGGGGAATCATCTCCCATAGAGCCAGCAGCCCCGCACGCCCACGCAAGGAGCGTCCTTAGTGCAAAGCTGGGGGACCGTGCCGAGGCCTCTGTGAGTAAACGTGAGCTGAGCCCCAGGCCAGCTGCTGCTGAACTGTTCCCACCCTTCCCAGGTGAAACACCTGAATATGTACAAGGGCTTGAAAGCCTAGAGGAAGGGCCGTGGAGCCACACCAGCGACAGCACGCAGGCCACATTGGTGCCTGCAGGTCAGCCAGGATGGTCCTGGCCACGGGCGCTCTTCTGGAAGCTTTCCATTGCCCTGCCTGAGATACCCCTCCTGTCCCGGCCCCCACTCCTTTTTTTCCTTCCTCACCTCAGCCCGGAGAGATATTCCAGTGGAAGTTATGGGTGACACATCCTCTTCTTTACAGGTGGCAGCCTGGCAACTCCTGCAGAAAGTCCAGCAGAGCCCCACTCACACCGGGCCACCCACAAAGCCGTGGACCCTCACACCCTCCCACCAGCACAGCCCCGAGACTGCTGACGGGGCAGAGAATATGGAGTCAGGCACAGCTGAAGGGGCTATTGCTGCCTGGAGTGCTGTTTATATTGACCTCAACCCAGGCACACCTGGGGAGGGCTTGCCGGCAGGGTCAGGCTGCCCAGGTCAGCTAATCCTCAGCCCTCAGGGAATCACATTGCAGAAAATGGACCTCGCTAAGACAGAATATTCGCCAAGGAAAAGAAGCACACAATGCCATTTGCAGCACCGTAGATGAGTCTAGAGGTAATCACGTGACTTGGAGTAAGTCAGAAAGTGAAAGACACATATCATATCATATCACTTATAGGTGTTACCTATAAATTGATACCAGGGCAGATATTTCCACGGAGAAGGGCAATCACAGATTCATTAAACAAACTTATGGTTCACCAAAGGAAAGGTGTGAGGATTGAATTCATTATGATATTGGGGTTAACAGACATATACAAACACAGTAGACGTATATAATCACCAAAGACCTACGGAGTACCAAGAGAAGACTACTCAACATTCTGTCATAACGAACATGGGAAAAGGATCCCAGGAAGAACAGACATATGTATATGTGTAAAAGAACCACCTCTTGCACACCTACAACAAGCTAAACGTTGTACTCAAACTTGCTGTAATAAAACATAAAAAATTAAATTAAAAACACGAACAAGAATTAGTGAGAAAAACTTGAGGGGCTTTCTCCTGGTACATTCCGTTTTACATTCCAATCTAGAACGCGACTTCCATTGAGGCTCTGCTGCCCTAGTAACCAGATTTGGTAAGGGAGAACTGCTGCCACCTTGTGGCCGTTTCACACAACAGCAGCTTTAATCCCAGCACTAATGGTCAGTGGATATTCCAAATCATTACAGGCCTGTAAATGACACCTGCCCTGAAAACAAATCCTGGGGTCATATATCGACCAAAAAATTCAAAAGACGTCCATATTTCAAAACGACAGTTTCAAGAGGCATATTTCACGCACATTAGTGCTCTGCTTCTTTTGATTTCTTTCTTCTTTGTTAAAAAAACGGGAATGGAAAAAGGCAACCCTCAGAATGGGCGAAAACATTCACAAACGAATCAATGGACAAAGGTTTATTCTCCAATATATATAAACAGCTCATGCAGCTTAATATTAATAAAACAAACAACCCAATACAAAAATGGGCAGAAGATCTAAATAGACGTTTCTTCAAAGAAGACACAGAGATGGCCAAGACGCACATGAAAAGCTGCTCAACATCACTAATTATTAGAGAAATGCAAATCAAAACTACAATGAGGTAAGACCTCACACCTGTTAGAATCGGCATCATCAGATAATCTACAAACAAAAAATTCTGGGGAGGGTGTGGACAAAAGGAACCCTCTTCTGCTATTGGTGGGAATGTAAATTGATACAGTCACTATGGAGAACAGTATGGAGGTTCCTTTAAAAAACTAAAAACAGAATTACAATAGGATCCAGCAATCCCACTTCTGGGCATATACCCACAGAAAACCAAAAATCACAAAGACACATTCACCACAATGTTCATTGCAGCACTATTTACAATAGCCAGGTAATGGAAGCAACCTAAATGCCCACACACAGACGAATGGATAAAGATGTGGTACATATATAAAATGGAATATTACCCAGCCATAAAAAGGAATGAAACTGGGTCATTTGTAGAGAAGTTGATGGATCTAGACACTGTCATACAGAGTGAAGTAAGTCAGAAAGAGAAAAACAAATATTGTATATTAATGCCTATATGTGGAACCTAGAAAAATGCTACAGATGAACTGGTTTGCAGGGCAGAAATAGAGACACAGAGGTAGAGAACAAACGTATTGACACAAAGTGGGGGAAGCCATGGGGTGGTGGTGGTGGGATGAGTTGGGAGTTTGGGATTGACCTGTATACATGTCTATGCATAAAATAGATAACTAATAATAACCTACTGTATAAAAAAAATAAATAAAATTAAATTTCAAAAATTTTAAAAATAAAATGTAAAAATAAAACAGAAAAAATGTTCTTCCATTCACACTGATGTATTTATGAGAATGAATTATTTCCATGCTTATATCCATAAATACATAAAAGAGGAATAAAATCTAACTTGAACCAAAAAAGAAAAAAAAAAAACTGAACCTAACAGTTATACAGAGGAAAACACTACCAAGGCACTTGCTCCAGTGGTAAACAATTCTGAAATTGGTCAGAGGTGGGGAATCATCTCCCATAGAGCCAGCAGCCCCGCCCGCCCACGCAAGGAGCGTCCTTAGTGCAAAGCTGGGGGACCGTGCCGAGGCCTCTGTGAGTAAACGTGAGCTGAGCCCCAGGCCAGCTGCTGCTGAACTGTTCCCACCCTTCCCAGGTGAAACACCTGAATATGTACAAGGGCTTGAAAGCCTAGAGGAAGGGCCGTGGAGCCACACCAGCGACAGCACGCAGGCCACCTTGGTGCCTGCAGGTCAGCCAGGATGGTCCTGGCCACGGGCGCTCTTCTGGAAGCTTTCCATTGCCCTGCCTGAGATACCCTTCCTGTCCCGGCCCCCACTGCTTTTTTTCCTTCCTCACCTCAGCCCGGAGGGATATTCCAGTGGAAGTTATGGGTGACACATCCTCTTCTTTACAGGTGGCAGCCTGGCAACTCCTGCAGAAAGTCCAGCAGAGCCCCACTCACACCGGGCCACCCACAAAGCCGTGGACCCTCACACCCTCCCACCAGCACAGCCCCGAGACTGCTGACGGGGCAGAGAATATGGAGTCAGGCACAGCGGCAGGGGCTATTGCTGCCTGGAGTGCTGTTTATATTGACCTCAACCCTGGCACACCTGGGGAGGGCTTGCCGGCAGGGTCAGGCTGCCCAGGTCAGCTAATCCTCAGCCCTCAGGGAATCACATTGCAGAAAATGGACCTCGCTAAGACAGAATATTCGCCAAGGAAAAGAAGCACACAATGCCATTTGCAGCACCGTAGATGAGTCTAGAGGTAATCACGTGACTTGGAGTAAGTCAGAAAGTGAAAGACACATATCATATCATATCACTTATAGGTGTTACCTATAAATTGATACCAGGGCAGATATTTCCACGGAGAAGGGCAATCACAGATTCATTAAACAAACTTATGGTTCACCAAAGGAAAGGTGTGAGGATTGAATTCATTATGATATTGGGGTTAACAGACATATACAAACACAGTAGACGTATATAATCACCAAAGACCTACGGAGTACCAAGAGAAGACTACTCAACATTCTGTCATAACGAACATGGGAAAAGGATCCCAGGAAGAACAGACATATGTATATGTGTAAAAGAACCACCTCTTGCACACCTACAACAAGCTAAACGTTGTACTCAAACTTGCTGTAATAAAAAATAAAAAATTAAATTAAAAACACGAACAAGAATTAGTGAGAAAAACTTGAGGGGCTTTCTCCTGGTACATTCCGTTCTACATTCCAATCTAGAACGCGACTTCCATTGAGGCTCTGCTGCCCTAGTAACCAGATTTGGTAAGGGAGAACTGCTGCCACCTTGTGGCCGTTTCACACAACAGCAGCTTTAATCCCAGCGCTAATGGTCAGTGGATATTCCAAATCATTACAGGCCTGTAAATGACACCTGCCCTGAAAACAAATCCTGGGGTCATATATCGACCAAAAAATTCCAAAGACGTCCATATTTCAAAACGACAGTTTCAAGAGGCATATTTCACGCGTATTAGTGTTCTGATTCTTTTGCTTTCTTTCTTTCTTTGTTAAAAAAACGGGAATGGAAAAAGGTAACCCTCAGAAGGGGCGAAAACGTTCACAAACGAATCAATGGACAAAGGTTTAATCTCCAATATATATATACAGCTCATGCAGCTTAATATTAATACAACAAACAACCCAATACAAAAATGGGCAGAAGATCTAAATAGACGTTTCTTCAAAGAAGACACAGAGATGGCCAAGACGCACATGAAAAGCTGCTCAACATCACTAATTATTAGAGAAATGCAAATCAAAACTACAATGAGGTAAGACCTCACACCTGTTAGAATCGGCATCATCAGATAATCTACAAACAACAAATTCTGGGGAGGGTGTGGACAAAAGGAACCCTCTTCCGCTATTGGTGGGAATGTAAATTGATACAGTCACTATGGAGAACAGTATGGAGGTTCCTTTAAAAAACTAAAAACAGAATTACCATAGGATCCAGCAATCCCACTTCTGGGCATATACCCAGAGAAAACCATAAATCACAGAGACACATTCACCACAATGTTCATTGCAGCACTATTTAAAATAGCCAGGTAATGGAAGCAACCTAAATGCCCACAGACAGACGAATGGATAAAGATGTGGTACATATATAAAATGGAATATTACTCAGCCATAAAAAGGAATGAAACTGGGTCATTTGTAGAGAAGTTGATGGATCTAGAGACTGTCATACAGAGTGAAGTAAGTCAGAAAGAGAAAAACAAGTATTGTATATTAATGCCTATATGTGGAACCTAGAAAAATGCTACAGATGAACTGGTTTGCAGGGCAGAAATAGAGACACAGAGGTAGAGAACAAACGTATTGACACAAAGTGGGGGAAGCCATATGGTGGTGGTGGTGGGATGAGTTGGGAGATTGGGATTGACCTGTATACATGTCTATGCATAAAATAGATAACTAATAATAACCTAGTGTATAAAAAAATAAATAATATTAAATTTCAAAATTTTTAAAAATAAAATGTAAAAATAAAACAGAAAAAATGTTCTTCCATTCACACTGATGTATTTATAAGAATGAATTATTTCCATGCTTATATCTATAAATACATAAAACAGGAATAAAATCTAACTTGAACCAAAAAAGAAAAAAAAAAAACTGAACCTAACTGTTATACAGAGGAAAACATTACCAAGGCACTTGCTCCAGTGGTAAACAATTCTGAAATTGGTCAGAGGTGGGGAATCATCTCCCATACAGCCAGCAGCCCCGCCCGCCCACGCAAAGAGCGTCCTTATTGCAAAGCTGGGGGACCATGCCGAGGCCTCTGTGAGTAAACGTGAGCTGAGCCCCAGGCCAGCTGCTGCTGAACTGTTCCCACCCTTCCCACGTGTAACACCTGAATACGTACAAGGGCTTGAACGCCTAGAGGAAGGGCCGTGGAGCCACACCAGCGACAGCACGCAGGCCACCTTGGTGCCTGCAGGTCAGCCAGGATGGTCCTGGCCACGGGCGCTCTTCTGGAAGCTTTCCATTGCCCTGCCTGAGATACCCCTCCTGTCCCGGCCCCCACTCCTTTTTTTCCTTCCTCACCTCAGCCCGGAGAGATATTCCAGTGGAAGTTATGGGTGACACATCCTCTTCTTTACAGGTGGCAGCCTGGCAACTCCTGCAGAAAGTCCAGCAGAGCCCCACTCACACCTGGCCACCCACAAAGCCGTGGACCCTCACACCCTCCCACCAGCACAGCCCCGAGACTGCTGACGGGGCAGAGAATATGGAGTCAGGCACAGCTGCAGGGGCTATTGCTGCCTGGAGTGCTGTTTATATTGACCTCAACCCAGGCACACCTGGGGAGGGCTTGCCGGCAAGGTCAGGCTGCCCAGGTCAGCTAATCCTCAGCCCTCAGGGAATCACATTGCAGAAAATGGACCTCGCTAAGACAGAATATTCGCCAAGGAAAAGAAGCACACAATGCCATTTGCAGCACCGTAGATGAGTCTAGAGGTAATCACGTGACTTGGAGTAAGTCAGAAAGTGAAAGACACATATCATATCATATCACTTATAGGTGTTACCTATAAATTGATACCAGGGCAGATATTTCCACGGAGAAGGGCAATCACAGATTCATTAAACAAACTTATGGTTCACCAAAGGAAAGGTGTGAGGATTGAATTCATTATGATATTGGGGTTAACAGACATATACAAACACAGTAGACGTATATAATCACCAAAGACCTACGGAGTACCAAGAGAAGACTACTCAACATTCTGTCATAACGAACATGGGAAAAGGATCCCAGGAAGAACAGACATATGTATATGTGTAAAAGAACCACCTCTTGCACACCTACAACAAGCTAAACGTTGTACTCAAACTTGCTGTAATAAAAAATAAAAAATTAAATTAAAAACACGAACAAGAATTAGTGAGAAAAACTTGAGGGGCTTTCTCCTGGTACATTCCGTTTTACATTCCAATCTAGAACGCGACTTCCATTGAGGCTCTGCTGCCCTAGTAACCAGATTTGGTAAGGGAGAACTGCTGCCACCTTGTGGCCGTTTCACACAACAGCAGCTTTAATCCCAGCGCTAATGGTCAGTGGATATTCCAAATCATTACAGGCCTGTAAATGACACCTGCCCTGAAAACAAATCCTGGGGTCATATATCGACCAAAAAATTCAAAAGACGTCCATATTTCAAAACGACAGTTTCAAGAGGCATATTTCACGCACATTAGTGCTCTGCTTCTTTTGATTTCTTTCTTCTTTGTTAAAAAAACGGGAATGGAAAAAGGCAACCCTCAGAATGGGCGAAAACGTTCACAAACGAATCAATGGACAAAGGTTTAATCTCCAATATATATAAACAGCTCATGCAGCTTAATATTAATAAAACAAACAACCCAATACAAAAATGGGCAGAAGATCTAAATAGACGTTTCTTCAAAGAAGACACAGAGATGGCCAAGACGCACATGAAAAGCTGCTCAACATCACTAATTATTAGAGAAATGCAAATCAAAACTACAATGAGGTAAGACCTCACACCTGTTAGAATCGGCATCATCAGATAATCTACAAACAAAAAATTCTGGGGAGGGTGTGGACAAAAGGAACCCTCTTCTGCTATTGGTGGGAATGTAAATTGATACAGTCACTATGGAGAACAGTATGGAGGTTCCTTTAAAAAACTAAAAACAGAATTACAATAGGATCCAGCAATCCCACTTCTGGGCATATACCCACAGAAAACCAAAAATCACAAAGACACATTCACCACAATGTTCATTGCAGCACTATTTACAATAGCCAGGTAATGGAAGCAACCTAAATGCCCACACACAGACGAATGGATAAAGATGTGGTACATATATAAAATGGAATATTACCCAGCCATAAAAAGGAATGAAACTGGGTCATTTGTAGAGAAGTTGATGGATCTAGACACTGTCATACAGAGTGAAGTAAGTCAGAAAGAGAAAAACAAATATTGTATATTAATGCCTATATGTGGAACCTAGAAAAATGCTACAGATGAACTGGTTTGCAGGGCAGAAATAGAGACACAGAGGTAGAGAACAAACGTATTGACACAAAGTGGGGGAAGCCATGGGGTGGTGGTGGTGGGATGAGTTGGGAGTTTGGGATTGACCTGTATACATGTCTATGCATAAAATAGATAACTAATAATAACCTACTGTATAAAAAAAATAAATAAAATTAAATTTCAAAAATTTTAAAAATAAAATGTAAAAATAAAACAGAAAAAATGTTCTTCCATTCACACTGATGTATTTATGAGAATGAATTATTTCCATGCTTATATCCATAAATACATAAAAGAGGAATAAAATCTAACTTGAACCAAAAAAGAAAAAAAAAAACTGAACCTAACAGTTATACAGAGGAAAACACTACCAAGGCACTTGCTCCAGTGGTAAACAATTCTGAAATTGGTCAGAGGTGGGGAATCATCTCCCATAGAGCCAGCAGCCCCGCACGCCCACGCAAGGAGCGTCCTTAGTGCAAAGCTGGGGGACCGTGCCGAGGCCTCTGTGAGTAAACGTGAGCTGAGCCCCAGGGCAGCTGCTGCTGAACTGTTCCCACCCTTCCCAGGTGAAACACCTGAATATGTACAAGGGCTTGAAAGCCTAGAGGAAGGGCCGTGGAGCCACACCAGCGACAGCACGCAGGCCACCTTGGTGCCTGCAGGTCAGCCAGGATGGTCCTGGCCACGGGCGCTCTTCTGGAAGCTTTCCATTGCCCTGCCTGAGATACCCCTCCTGTCCCGGCCCCCACTCCTTTTTTTCCTTCCTCACCTCAGCCCGGAGAGATATTCCAGTGGAAGTTATGGGTGACACATCCTCTTCTTTACAGGTGGCAGCCTGGCAACTCCTGCAGAAAGTCCAGCAGAGCCCCACTCACACCGGGCCACCCACAAAGCCGTGGACCCTCACACCCTCCCACCAGCACAGCCCCGAGACTGCTGACGGGGCAGAGAATATGGAGTCAGGCACAGCTGAAGGGGCTATTGCTGCCTGGAGTGCTGTTTATATTGACCTCAACCCAGGCACACCTGGGGAGGGCTTGCCGGCAGGGTCAGGCTGCCCAGGTCAGCTAATCCTCAGCCCTCAGGGAAGCACATTGCAGAAAATGGACCTCGCTAAGACAGAATATTCGCCAAGGAAAAGAAGCACACAATGCCATTTGCAGCACCGTAGATGAGTCTAGAGGTAATCACGTGACTTGGAGTAAGTCAGAAAGTGAAAGACACATATCATATCATATCACTTATAGGTGTTACCTATAAATTGATACCAGGGCAGATATTTCCACGGAGAAGGGCAATCACAGATTCATTAAACAAACTTATGGTTCACCAAAGGAAAGGTGTGAGGATTGAATTCATTATGATATTGGGGTTAACAGACATATACAAACACAGTAGACGTATATAATCACCAAAGACCTACGGAGTACCAAGAGAAGACTACTCAACATTCTGTCATAACGAACATGGGAAAAGGATCCCAGGAAGAACAGACATATGTATATGTGTAAAAGAACCACCTCTTGCACACCTACAACAAGCTAAACGTTGTACTCAAACTTGCTGTAATAAAAAATAAAAAATTAAATTAAAAACACGAACAAGAATTAGTGAGAAAAACTTGAGGGGCTTTCTCCTGGTACATTCCGTTTTACATTCCAATCTAGAACGCGACTTCCATTGAGGCTCTGCTGCCCTAGGAACCAGATTTGGTAAGGGAGAACTGCTGCCACCTTGTGGCCGTTTCACACAACAGCAGCTTTAATCCCAGCGCTAATGGTCAGTGGATATTCCAAATCATTACAGGCCTGTAAATGACACCTGCCCTGAAAACAAATCCTGGGGTCATATATCGACCAAAAAATTCAAAAGACGTCCATATTTCAAAACGACAGTTTCAAGAGGCATATTTCACGCACATTAGTGCTCTGCTTCTTTTGATTTCTTTCTTCTTTGTTAAAAAAACGGGAATGGAAAAAGGCAACCCTCAGAATGGGCGAAAACATTCACAAACGAATCAATGGACAAAGGTTTAATCTCCAATATATATAAACAGCTCATGCAGCTTAATATTAATAAAACAAACAACCCAATACAAAAATGGGCAGAAGATCTAAATAGACGTTTCTTCAAAGAAGACACAGAGATGGCCAAGACGCACATGAAAAGCTGCTCAACATCACTATTTATTAGAGAAATGCAAATCAAAACTACAATGAGGTAAGACCTCACACCTGTTAGAATCGGCATCATCAGATAATCTACAAACAAAAAATTCTGGGGAGGGTGTGGACAAAAGGAACCCTCTTCTGCTATTGGTGGGAATGTAAATTGATACAGTCACTATGGAGAACAGTATGGAGGTTCCTTTAAAAAACTAAAAACAGAATTACAATAGGATCCAGCAATCCCACTTCTGGGCATATACCCACAGAAAACCAAAAATCACAAAGACACATTCACCACAATGTTCATTGCAGCACTATTTACAATAGCCAGGTAATGGAAGCAACCTAAATGCCCACACACAGACGAATGGATAAAGATGTGGTACATATATAAAATGGAATATTACCCAGCCATAAAAAGGAATGAAACTGGGTCATTTGTAGAGAAGTTGATGGATCTAGACACTGTCATACAGAGTGAAGTAAGTCAGAAAGAGAAAAACAAATATTGTATATTAATGCCTATATGTGGAACCTAGAAAAATGCTACAGATGAACTGGTTTGCAGGGCAGAAATAGAGACACAGAGGTAGAGACAAACGTATTGACACAAAGTGGGGGAAGCCATGGGGTGGTGGTGGTGGGATGAGTTGGGAGTTTGGGATTGACCTGTATACATGTCTATGCATAAAATAGATAACTAATAATAACCTACTGTATAAAAAAAATAAATAAAATTAAATTTCAAAAATTTTAAAAATAAAATGTAAAAATAAAACAGAAAAAATGTTCTTCCATTCACACTGATGTATTTATGAGAATGAATTATTTCCATGCTTATATCCATAAATACATAAAAGAGGAATAAAATCTAACTTGAACCAAAAAAGAAAAAAAAAAACTGAACCTAACAGTTATACAGAGGAAAACACTACCAAGGCACTTGCTCCAGTGGTAAACAATTCTGAAATTGGTCAGAGGTGGGGAATCATCTCCCATAGAGCCAGCAGCCCCGCACGCCCACGCAAGGAGCGTCCTTAGTGCAAAGCTGGGGGACCGTGCCGAGGCCTCTGTGAGTAAACGTGAGCTGAGCCCCAGGCCAGCTGCTGCTGAACTGTTCCCACCCTTCCCAGGTGAAACACCTGAATATGTACAAGGGCTTGAAAGCCTAGAGGAAGGGCCGTGGAGCCACACCAGCGACAGCACGCAGGCCACCTTGGTGCCTGCAGGTCAGCCACGATGGTCCTGGCCACGGGCGCTCTTCTGGAAGCTTTCCATTGCCCTGCCTGAGATACCCTTCCTGTCCCGGCCCCCACTCCTTTTTTTCCTTCCTCACCTCAGCCCGGAGGGATATTCCAGAGGAAGTTATGGGTGACACATCCTCTTCTTTACAGGTGGCAGCCTGGCAACTCCTGCAGAAAGTCCAGCAGAGCCCCACTCACACCGGGCCACCCACAAAGCCGTGGACCCTCACACCCTCCCAACAGCACAGCCCCGAGACTGCTGACGGGGCAGAGAATATGGAGTCAGGCACAGCGGCAGGGGCTATTGCTGCCTGGAGTGCTGTTTATATTGACCTCAACCCTGGCACACCTGGGGAGGGCTTGCCGGCAGGGTCAGGCTGCCCAGGTCAGCTAATCCTCAGCCCTCAGGGAATCACATTGCAGAAAATGGACCTCGCTAAGACAGAATATTCGCCAAGGAAAAAAAGCACACAATGCCATTTGCAGCACCGTAGATGAGTCTAGAGGTAATCACGTGACTTGGAGTAAGTCAGAAAGTGAAAGACACATATCATATCATATCACTTATAGGTGTTACCTATAAATTGATACCAGGGCAGATATTTCCACGGAGAAGGGCAATCACAGATTCATTAAACAAACTTATTGTTCACCAAAGGAAAGGTGTGAGGATTGAATTCATTATGATATTGGGGTTAACCGACATATACAAACACAGTAGACGTATATAATCAACAAAGACCTACGGAGTAAGAAGAGAAGACTACTCAACATTCTGTCATAACGAACATGGGAAAAGGATCCCAGGAAGAACAGACATATGTATATGTGTAAAAGAACCACCTCTTGCACACCTACAACAAGCTAAACGTTGTACTCAAACTTGCTGTAATAAAAAATAAAAAATTAAATTAAAAACACGAACAAGAATTAGTGAGAAAAACTTGAGGGGCTTTCTCCTGGTACATTCCGTTCTACATTCCAATCTAGAACGCGACTTCCATTGAGGCTCTGCTGCCCTAGTAACCAAATTTGGTAAGGGAGAACTGCTGCCACCTTGTGGCCGTTTCACACAACAGCAGCTTTAATCCCAGCGCTAATGGTCAGTGGATATTCCAAATCATTACAGGCCTGTAAATGACACCTGCCCTGAAAACAAATCCTGGGGTCATATATCGACCAAAAAATTCAAAAGACGTCCATATTTCAAATCGACAGTTTCAAGAGGCATATTTCACACACATTAGTGTTCTGCTTCTTTTGATTTCTTTCTTTCTTTGTTAAAAAAACGGGAATGGAAAAAGGCAACCCTCAGAATGGGCGAAAACTTTCACAAACGAATCAATGGACAAAGGTTTAATCTCCAATATATATAAACAGCTCATGCAGCTTAATATTAATAAAACAAACAACCAATACAAAAATGGGCAGAAGATCTAAATAGACGTTTCTTCAAAGAAGACACAGAGATGGCCAAGACGCACATGAAAAGCTGCTCAACATCACTAATTATTAGAGAAATGCAAATCAAAACTACAATGAGGTAAGACATCACACCTGTTAGAATCGGCATCATCAGATAATCTACAAACAACAAATTCTGGGGAGGGTGTGGACAAAAGGAACCCTCTTCCGCTATTGGTGGGAATGTAAATTGATACAGTCACTATGGAGAACAGTATGGAGGTTCCTTTAAAAAACTAAAAACAGAATTACAATAGGATCCAGCAATCCCACTTCTGGGCATATACCCACAGAAAACCAAAAATCACAAAGACACATTCACCACAATGTTCATTGCAGCACTATTTTCAATAGCCAGGTAGTGGAAGCAACCTAAATGCCCACAGACAGACGAATGGATAAAGATGTGGTACATATATAAAATGGAATATTACTCAGCCATAAAAAGGAATGAAACTGGGTCATTTGTAGAGAAGTTAATGGATCTAGAGACTGTCATACAGAGTGAAGTAAGTCAGAAAGAGAAAAACAAATATTGTATATTAATGCCTATATGTGGAACCTAGAAAAATGCTACAGATGAACTGGTTTGAAGGGCAGAAATAGAGACACAGAGGTAGAGAACAAACGTATGGACACAAAGTGGGGGAAGCCATGGGGTGGGGGTGGTGGGATGAGTTGGGAGATTGGGATTGACCTCTATACATGTCTAAGCATAAAATAGATAACTAATAATAACCTACTGTATAAAAAAATAAATAAAATTAAATTTCAAAAATTTTAAAAATAAAATGTAAAAATAAAACAGAAAAAATGTTCTTCCATTCACACTGATGTATTTATAAGAATGAATTATTTCCATGCTTATATCCATAAATACATAAAAGAGGAAGAAAACCTAACTTGAACCAAAAAAGAAAAAAAAAACTGAACCTAACAGTTATACAGAGGAAAACACTACCAAGGCACTTGCTCCAGTGGTAAACAATTCTGAAATTGGTCAGAGGTGGGGAATCATCTCCCATAGAGCCAGCAACCCCGCCCGCCCACGCAAGGAGCGACCTTATTGCAAAGCTGGGGGACCGTGCCGAGGCCTCTGTGAGTAAACGTGAGCTGAGCCCCAGGCCAGCTGCTGCTGAACTGTTCCCACCCTTCCCAGGTGAAACACCTGAATATGTACAAGGGCTTGAAAGCCTAGAGGAAGGGCCGTGGAGCCACACCAGCGACAGCACGCAGGCCACCTTGGTGCCTGCAGGTCAGCCAGGATGGTCCTGGCCACGGGCGCTCTTCTGGAAGCTTTCCATTGCCCTGCCTGAGATACCCCTCCTGTCCCGGCCCCCACTCCTTTTTTTCCTTCCTCACCTCAGCCCGGAGAGATATTCCAGTGGAAGTTATGGGTGACACATCCTCTTCT
Source organism: Mesoplodon bidens (assembly GCF_964165515.1). Lineage (NCBI taxonomy): Eukaryota > Metazoa > Chordata > Mammalia > Artiodactyla > Ziphiidae > Mesoplodon > Mesoplodon bidens. Next base: position 1,074,464 of record NW_027672639.1, on the reverse strand, counting down.
TTACAGGTGGCAGCCTGGCAACTCCTGCAGAAAGTCCAGCAGAGCCCCACTCACACCGGGCCACCCACAAAGCCGTGGACCCTCACACCCTCCCACCAGCACAGCCCCGAGACTGCTGACGGGGCAGAGAATATGGAGTCAGGCACAGCGGCAGGGGCTATTGCTGCCTGGAGTGCTGTTTATATTGACCTCAACACAGGCACACCTGGGGAGGGCTTGCCGGCAGGGTCAGGCTGCCCAGGTCAGCTAATCCTCAGCCCTCAGGGAATCACATTGCAGAAAATGGACCTCGCTAAGACAGAATATTCGCCAAGGAAAAGAAGCACACAATGCCATTTGCAGCACCGTAGATGAGTCTAGAGGTAATCACGTGACTTGGAGTAAGTCAGAAAGTGAAAGACACATATCATATCAAATCACTTATAGGTGTTACCTATAAATTGATACCAGGGCAGATATTTCCACGGAGAAGGGCAATCACAGATTCATTAAACAAACTTATGGTTCACCAAAGGAAAGGTGTGAGGATTGAATTCATTACGATATTGGGGTTAACAGACATATACAAACACAGTAGACATATATAATCACCAAAGACCTACGGAGTACCAAGAGAAGACTACTCAACATTCTGTCATAACGTACATGGGAAAAGGATCCCAGGAAGAACAGACATATGTATATGTGTAAAAGAACCACCTCTTGCACACCTACAACAAGCTAAACGTTGTACTCAAACTTGCTGTAATAAAAAATAAAAAATTAAATTAAAAACACGAACAAGAAGTAGTGAGACAAACTTGAGGGGCTTTCTCCTGGCACACTCTGTTCTAAATTCCAATCTAGAACGTGACTTCCATTGAGGCTCTGCTGCCCAATAACCAGATTTGGTAAGGGAGAACTGCTGCCACCTTGTGGCCGTTTCACACAACAGCAGCTTTAATCCCAGCGCTAATGGTCAGTGGATATTCCAAATCATTACAGGCCTGTAAATGACACCTGCCCTGAAAACAAATCCTGGGGTCATATATCGACCAAAAAATTCAAAAGACGTCCATATTTCAAAACGACAGTTTCAAGAGGCATATTTCACGCACATTAGTGTTCTGATTCTTTTGCTTTCTTTCTTTCTTTGTTAAAAAAACGGGAATGGAAAAAGGTAACCCTCAGAAGGGGCGAAAACGTTCACAAACGAATCAATGGACAAAGGTTTAATCTCCAATATATATATACAGCTCATGCTGCTTAATATTAATACAACAATCAACCCAATACAAAAATGGGCAGAAGATCTAAATAGACGTTTCTTCAAAGAAGACACAGAGATGGCCAAGACGCACATGAAAAGCTGCTCAACATCACTAATTATTAGAGAAATGCAAATCAAAACTACAATGAGGTAAGACCTCACACCTGTTAGAATCGGCATCATCAGATAATCTACAAACAACAAATTCTGGGGAGGGTGTGGACAAAAGGAACCCTCTTCCGCTATTGGTGGGAATGTAAATTGATACAGTCACTATGGAGAACAGTATGGAGGTTCCTTTAAAAAACTAAAAAGAGAATTACCATAGGATCCAGCAATCCCACTTCTGGGCATATACCCAGAGAAAACCATAAATCACAGAGACACATTCACCACAATGTTCATTGCAGCACTATTTACAATAGCCAGGTAATGGAAGCAACCTAAATGCCCACAGACAGACGAATGGATAAAGATGTGGTACATATATAAAATGGAATATTACTCAGCCATAAAAAGGAATGAAACTGGGTCATTTGTAGAGAAGTTGATGGATCTAGAGACTGTCATACAGAGTGAAGTAAGTCAGAAAGAGAAAAACAAATATTGTATATTAATGCCTATATGTGGAACCTAGAAAAATGCTACAGATGAACTGGTATGCAGGGCAGAAATAGAGACACAGAGGTAGGGAACAAACGTATGGACACAAAGTGGGGGAAGCCATGGGGTGGTGGTGGTGGGATGAGTTGGGAGATTGGGATTGACCTGTATACATGTCTATGCATAAAATTGATAACTAATAATAACCTACTGTATAAAAAAAATAAATAAAATTAAATTTCAAAAATTTTAAAAATAAAATGTAAAAATAAAACAGGAAAAATGTTCTTCCATTCACACTGATGTATTTATAAGAATGAATTATTTCCATGCTTATATCCATAAATACATAAAAGAGGAAGAAAATCTAACTTGAACCAAATAAGAAAAAAAAACTGAACCTAACAGTTATACAGAGGAAAACACTACCAAGGCACTTGCTCCAGTTGTAAACACTTTTGTAATTGGTCAGAGGTGGGGAATCATCTCCCATAGAGCCAGCAGCCCCGCCTGCCCACGCAAGGAGCGTCCTTATTGCAAAGCTGGGGGACCGTGCCGAGGCCTCTGTGAGTAAACGTGAGCTGAGCCCCAGGCCAGCTGCTGCTGAACTGTTCCCACCCTTCCCAGGTGAAACACCTGAATATGTACAAGGGCTTGAAAGCCTAGAGGAAGGGCCGTGGAGCCACACCAGCGACAGCACGCAGGCCACCTTGGTGCCTGCAGGTCAGCCAGGATGGTCCTGGCCACGGGCGCTCTTCTGGAAGCTTTCCATTGCCCTGCCTGAGATACCCCTCCTGTCCCGGCCCCCACTCTTTTTTTTCCTTCCTCACCTCAGCCCGGAGAGATATTCCAGTGGAAGTTATGGGTGACACATCCTCTTCTTTACAGGTGGCAGCCTGGCAACTCCTGCAAGGAAGTCCAGCAGAGCCCCACTCACACCGGGCCACCCACAAAGCCGTGGACCCTCACACCCTCCCACCAGCACAGCCCCGAGACTGCTGACGGGGCAGAGAATATGGAGTCAGGCACAGCGGCAGGGGCTATTGCTGCCTGGAGTGCTGTTTATATTGACCTCAACCCAGGCACACCTGGGGAGGGCTTGCCGGCAGGGTCAGGCTGCCCAGGTCAGCTAATCCTCAGCCCTCAGGGAATCACATTGCAGAAAATGGACCTCGCTAAGACAGAATATTCGCCAAGGAAAAGAAGCACACAATGCCATTTGCAGCACCGTAGATGAGTCTAGAGGTAATCACGTGACTTGGAGTAAGTCAGAAAGTGAAAGACACATATCATATCATATCACTTATAGGTGTTACCTATAAATTGATACCAGGGCAGATATTTCCACGGAGAAGGGCAATCACAGATTCATTAAACAAACTTATGGTTCACCAAAGGAAAGGTGTGAGGATTGAATTCATTACGATATTGGGGTTAACAGACATATACAAACACAGTAGACATATATAATCACCAAAGACCTACAGAGTACCAAGAGAAGACTACTCAACATTCTGTCATAACGTACATGGGAAAAGGATCCCAGGAAGAACAGACATATGTATATGTGTAAAAGAACCACCTCTTGCACACCAACAACAAGCTAAACGTTGTACTCAAACTTGCTGTAATAAAAAATAAAAAATTAAATTAAAAACACGAACAAGAAGTAGTGAGACAAACTTGAGGGTCTTTCTCCTGGCACACTCCGTTCTAAATTCCAATCTAGAACGCAACTTCCATTGAGGCTCTGCTGCCCAATAACCAGATTTGGTAAGGGAGAACTGCTGCCACCTTGTGGCCGTTTCACACGACAGCAGCTTTAATCCCAGCGCTAATGGTCAGTGGATATTCCAAATCATTACAGGCCTGTAAATGACACCTGCCCTGAAAACAAATCCTGGGGTCATATATCGACCAAAAAATTCAAAAGACGTCCATATTTCAAAACGACAGTTTCAAGAGGCATATTTCACGCACATTAGTGTTCTGATTCTTTTGCTTTCTTTCTTTCTTTGTTAAAAAAACGGGAATGGAAAAAGGTAACCCTCAGAAGGGGCGAAAACTTTCACAAACGAATCAATGGACAAAGGTTTAATCTCCAATATATATATACAGCTCATGCGGCTTAATATTAATACAACAATCAACCCAATACAAAAATGGGCAGAAGATCTAAATAGACGTTTCTTCAAAGAAGACACAGAGATGGCCAAGACGCACATGAAAAGCTGCTCAACATCACTAATTATTAGAGAAATGCAAATCAAAACTACAATGAGGTAAGACCTCACACCAGTTAGAATCGGCATCATCAGATAGTCTACAAACAACAAATTCTGGGGAGGGTGTGGACAAAAGGAACCCTCTTCCGCTATTGGTGGGAATGTAAATTGATACAGTCACTATGGAGAACAGTATGGAGGTTCCTTTAAAAAACTAAAAAGAGAATTACCATAGGATCCAGCAATCCCACTTCTGGGCATATACCCAGAGAAAACCATAAATCACAGAGACACATTCACCACAATGTTCATTGCAGCACTATTTACAACAGCCAGGTAATGGAAGCAACCTAAATGCCCACAGACAGACGAATGGATAAAGATGTGGTACATATATAAAATGGAATATTACTCAGCCATATAAAGGAATGAAACTGAGTCATTTGTAGAGAAGTTGATGGATATAGAGACTGTCATACAGAGTGAAGTAAGTCAGAAAGAGAAAAACAAATATTGTATATTAATGCCTATATGTGGAACCTAGAAAAATGCTACAGATGAACTGGTTTGCAGGGCAGAAATAGAGACACAGAGGTAGAGAACAAACGTATCGACACAAAGTGGGGGAAGCCATGGCGTGGTGGTGGTGGGATGAGTTGGGAGATTGGGATTGACCTGTATACATGTCTATGCATAAAATTGATAACTAATAATAACCTCCTGTATAAAAAAAATAAATAAAATTAAATTTCAAAAATTTTAAAAATAAAATGTAAAAATAAAACAGAAAAAAAGTTCTTCCATTCACACTGATGTATTTATAAGAATGAATTATTTCCATGCTTATATCCATAAATACATAAAAGAGGAATAAAATCTAACTTGAACCAAAAAAGAAAAAGAAAACTGAACCTAACAGTTATACAGAGGAAAACACTACCAAGGCACTTGCTCCAGTGGTAAACAATTCTGAAATTGGTCAGAGGTGGGGAATCATCTCCCATAGAGCCAGCAGCCCCGCCCGCCCACGTAAGGAGCATCCTTATTGCAAAGCTGGGGGACCGTGCCGAGGCCTCTGTGAGTAAACGTGAGCTGAGCCCCAGGCCAGCTGCTGCTGAACTGTTCCCACCCTTCCCAGGTGAAACACCTGAATATGTACAAGGGCTTGAAAGCCTAGAGGAAGGGCCATGGAGCCACACCAGCGACAGCACGCAGGCCACCTTGGTGCCTGCAGGTCAGCCAGGATGGTCCTGGCCACGGGCACTCTTCTGGAAGCTTTCCATTGCCCTGCCTGAGATACCCCTCCTGTCCCGGCCCCCACTCCTTTTTTTCCTTCCTCACCTCAGCCCGGAGAGATATTCCAGTGGAAGTTATGGGTGACACATCCTCTTCTTTACAGGTGGCAGCCTGGCAACTCCTGCAGAAAGTCCAGCAGAGCCCCACTCACACCGGGCCACCCACAAAGCCGTGGACCCTCACACCCTCCCACCAGCACAGCCCCGAGACTGCTGACGGGGCAGAGAATATGGAGTCAGGCACAGCTGCAGGGGCTATTGCTGCCTGGAGTGCTGTTTATATTGACCTCAACCCAGGCACACCTGGGGAGGGCTTGCCGGCAGGGTCAGGCTGCCCAGGTCAGCTAATCCTCAGCCCTCAGGGAATCACATTGCAGAAAATGGACCCCGCTAAGACAGAATATTCGCCAAGGAAAAGAAGCACACAATGCCATTTGCAGCACCGTAGATGAGTCTAGAGGTAATCACGTGACTTGGAGTAAGTCAGAAAGTGAAAGACACATATCATATCATATCACTTATAGGTGTTACCTATAAATTGATACCAGGGCAGATATTTCCACGGAGAAGGGCAATCACAGATTCATTAAACAAACTTATGGTTCACCAAAGGAAAGGTGTGAGGATTGAATTCATTACGATATTGGGGTTAACAGACATATACAAACCCAGTAGACATATATAATCACCAAAGACCTACGGAGTACCAAGAGAAGACTACTCAACATTCTGTCATAACGTACATGGGAAAAGGATCCCAGGAAGAACAGACATATGTATATGTGTAAAAGAACCACCTCTTGCACACCTTCAACAAGCTAAACGTTGTACTCAAACTTGCTGTAATAAAAAATAAAAAATTAAATTAAAAACACGAACAAGAAGTAGTGAGACAAACTTGAGGGGCTTTCTCCTGGCACACTCCGTTCTAAATTCCAATCTAGAACGTGACTTCCATTGAGGCTCTGCTGCCCAGTAACCATATTTGGTAAGGGTGAACTGCTGCCACCTTGTGGCCGTTTCACACAACATCAGCTTTAATCCCAGCGCTAATGGTCAGTGGATATTCCAAATCATTACAGGCCTGTAAATGACACCTGCCCTGAAAACAAAACCTGGGGTCATATATCGAGCAAAAAATTTAAAAGACGTCCATATTTCAAAACGACAGTTTCAAGAGGCATATTTCACGCACATTAGTGTTCTGATTCTTTTGCTTACTTTCTTTCTTTGTTAAAAAAACGGGAATGGAAAAAGGTAACCCTCAGAAGGGGCGAAAATGTTCACAAACGAATCAATGGACAAAGGTTTAATCTCCAATATATATATACAGCTCATGCGGCTTAATATTTATACAACAAACAACCCAATACAAAAATGGGCAGAAGATCTAAATAGACGTTTCTTCAAAGAAGACACAGAGATGGCCAAGACGCACATGAAAAGCTGCTCAACATCACTAATTATTAGAGAAATGCAAATCAAAACTACAATGAGGTAAGACCTCACACCTGTTAGAATCGGCATCATCAGATAATCTACAAACAACAAATTCTGGGGAGGGTGTGGACAAAAGGAACCCTCTTCCGCTATTGGTGGGAATGTAAATTGATACAGTCACTATGGAGAACAGTATGGAGGTTCCTTTAAAAAACTAAAAACAGAATTACCATAGGATCCAGCAATCCCACTTCTGGGCATATACCCAGAGAAAACCATAAATCACAGAGACACATTCACCACAATGTTCATTGCAGCACTATTTACAACAGCCAGGTAATGGAAGCAACCTAAATGCCCACAGACAGACGAATGGATAAAGATGTGGTACATATATAAAATGGAATATTACTCAGCCATATAAAGGAATGAAACTGAGTGATTTGTAGAGAAGTTGATGGATATAGAGACTGTCATACAGAGTGAAGTAAGTCAGAAAGAGAAAAACAAATATTGTATATTAATGCCTATATGTGGAACCTAGAAAAATCCTACAGATGAACTGGTTTGCAGGGCAGAAATAGAGACACAGAGGTAGAGAACAAACGTATGGACACAAAGTGGGGGAAGCCATGGGGTGGTGGTGGTGGGATGAGTTGGGAGATTGGGATTGACCTGTATACATGTCTATGCATAAAATTGATAACTAATAATAACCTCCTGTATAAAAAAAATAAATAAAATTAAATTTCAAAAATTTTAAAAATAAAATGTAAAAATAAAACAGAAAAAAAAATTCTTCCATTCACACTGATGTATTTATAAGAATGAATTATTTCCATGCTTATATCCATAAATACATAAAAGAGGAATAAAATCTAACTTGAACCAAAAAAGAAAAAGAAAACTGAACCTAACAGTTATACAGAGGAAAACACTACCAAGGCACTTGCTCCAGTGGTAAACAATTCTGAAATTGGTCAGAGGTGGGGAATCATCTCCCATACAGCCAGCAGCCCCGCCCGCCCACGTAAGGAGCGTCCTTATTGCAAAGCTGGGGGACCGTGCCGAGGCCTCTGTGAGTAAACGTGAGCTGAGCCCCAGGCCAGCTGCTGCTGAACTGTTCCCACCCTTCCCAGGTGAAACACCTGAATATGTACAAGGGCTTGAAAGCCTAGAGGAAGGGCCGTGGAGCCACACCAGCGACAGCACGCAGGCCACCTTGGTGCCTGCAGGTCAGCCAGGATGGTCCTGGCCACGGGCACTCTTCTGGAAGCTTTCCATTGCCCTGCCTGAGATACCCCTCCTGTCCCGGCCCCCACTCCTTTTTTTCCTTCCTCACCTCAGCCCGGAGAGATATTCCAGTGGAAGTTATGGGTGACACATCCTCTTCTTTACAGGTGGCAGCCTGGCAACTCCTGCAGAAAGTCCAGCAGAGCCCCACTCACACCGGGCCACCCACAAAGCCGTGGACCCTCACACCCTCCCACCAGCACAGCCCCGAGACTGCTGACGGGGCAGAGAATATGGAGTCAGGCACAGCTGCAGGGGCTATTGCTGCCTGGAGTGCTGTTTATATTGACCTCAACCCAGGCACACCTGGGGAGGGCTTGCCGGCTTGGTCAGGCTGCCCAGGTCAGCTATTCCTCAGCCCTCAGGGAATCACATTGCAGAAAATGGACCCCGCTAAGACAGAATATTCGCCAAGGAAAAGAAGCACACAATGCCATTTGCAGCACCGTAGATGAGTCTAGAGTTAATCACGTGACTTGGAGTAAGTCAGAAAGTGAAAGACACATATCATATCATATCACTTATAGGTGTTACCTATAAATTGATACCAGGGCAGATATTTCCACGGAGAAGGGCAATCACAGATTCATTAAACAAACTTATGGTTCACCAAAGGCAAGGTGTGAGGATTGAATTCATTACGATATTGGGGTTAACAGACATATACAAACACAGTAGACATATATAATCACCAAAGACCTACGGAGTACCAAGAGAAGACTACTCAACATTCTGTCATAACGTACATGGGAAAAGGATCCCAGGAAGAACAGACATATGTATATGTGTAAAAGAACCACCTCTTGCACACCTACAACAAGCTAAACGTTGTACTCAAACTTGCTGTAATAAAAAATAAAAAAGTAAATTAAAAACACGAACAAGAAGTAGTGAGACAAACTTGAGGGGCTTTCTCCTGGCACACTCCATTCTAAATTCCAATCTAGAACGTGACTTCCATTGAGGCTCTGCTGCCCAATAACCAGATTAGGTAAGGGAGAACTGCTGCCACCCTGTGGCCGTTTCACACAACAGCAGCTTTAATCCCAGCGCTAATGGTCAGTGGATATTCCAAATCATTACAGGCCTGTAAATGACACCTGCCCTGAAAACAAATCCTGGGGTCATATATCGACCAAAAAATTCAAAAGACGTCCATATTTCAAAACGACAGTTTCAAGAGGCATATTTCACGCACATTAGTGTTCTGATTCTTTTGCTTTCTTTCTTTCTTTGTTAAAAAAACGGGAATGGAAAAAGGTAACCCTCAGAAGGGGCGAAACGTTCACAAACGAATCAATGGACAAAGGTTTAATCTCCAATATATATATACAGCTCATGCAGCTTAATATTAATACAACAAACAACCCAATACAAAAACGGGCAGAAGATCTAAATAGACGTTTCTTCAAAGAAGACACAGAGATGGCCAAGACGCACATGAAAAGCTGCTCAACATCACTAATTATTAGAGAAATGCAAATCAAAACTACAATGAGGTAAGACCTCACAACAGTTAGAAGCAGCATCATCAGATAATCTACAAACAACAAATTCTGGGGAGGGTGTGGACAAAAGGAACCCTCTTCCGCTATTGGTGGGAATGTAAATTGATAGAGTCACTATGGAGAACAGTATGGAGGTTCCTTTAAAAAACTAAAAAGAGAATTACCATAGGATCCAGCAATCCCACTTCTGGGCATATACCCAGAGAAAACCATAAATCACAGAGACACATTCACCACAATGTTCATTGCAGCACTATTTACAATAGCCAGGTAATGGAAGCAACCTAAATGCCCACAGACAGACGAATGGATAAAGATGTGGTACATATATAAAATGGAATATTACTCAGCCATAAAAAGGAATGAAACTGAGTCATTTGTAGAGAAGTTGATGGATCTAGAGACTGTCATACAGAGTGAAGTAAGTCAGAAAGAGAAAAAGAAATATTGTATATTAATGCCTATATGTGGAACCTAGAAAAATGCTACAGATGAACTGGTTTGCAGGGCAGAAATAGAGACACAGAGGTAGAGAACAAACGTATGGACACAAAGTGGGGGAAGCCATGGGGTGGTGGTGGTGGGATGAGTTGGGAGATTGGGATTGACCTGTATACATGTCTATGCATAAAATAGATAATAATAACATACTGTATAAAAAAATAAATAAAATTAAATTTCAAAAATTTTAAAAATAAAATGTAAAAATAAAACAGAAAAAATGTTCTTCCATTCACACTGATGTATTTATAAGAATGAATTATTTCCATGCTTATATCCATAAATACATAAAAGAGGAATAAAATCTACCTTGAACCAAAAAAGAAAAAAAAAAACTGAACCTAACACTTATACAGAGGAAAACACTACCAAGGCACTTGCTCCAGTGGTAAACAATTCTGAAATTGGTCAGAGGTGGGGAATCATCTCCCATAGAGCCAGCAGCGCCGTCCGCCCACGCAAGGAGCGTCCTTATTGCAAAGCTGGGGGACCGTGCCGAGGCCTCTGTGAGTAAACGTGAGCTGAGCCCCAGGCCAGCTGCTGCTGAACTGTTCCCACCCTTCCCAGGTGAAACACCTGAATATGTACAAGGGCTTGAAAGCCTAGAGGAAGGGCCGTGGAGCCACACCAGTGACAGCACGCACTCCACCTTGGTGCCTGCAGGTCAGCCAGGATGGTCCTGGCCACGGGCGCTCTTCTGGAAGCTTTCCATTGCCCTGCCTGAGATACCCCTCCTGTCCCGGCCCCCACTCCTTTTTTTCCTTCCTCACCTCAGCCCGGAGAGATATTCCAGTGGAAGTTATGGGTGACACATCCTCTTCTTTACAGGTGGCAGCCTGGCAACTCCTGCCGAAAGTCCAGCAGAGCCCCACTCACACCGGGCCACCCACAAAGCCGTGGACCCTCACACCCTCCCACCAGCACAGCCCCGAGACTGCTGACGGGGCAGAGAATATGGAGTCAGGCACAGCTGCAGGGGCTATTGTTGCCTGGAGTGCTGTTTATATTGACCTCAACCCAGGCACACCTGGGGAGGGCTTGCCGGCAGGGTCAGGCTGCCCAGGTCAGCTAATCCTCAGCCCTCAGGGAATCACATTGCAGAAAATGGACCTCGCTAAGACAGAATATTCGCCAAGGAAAAGAAGCACACAATGCCATTTGCAGCACCGTAGATGAGTCTAGAGGTAATCACGTGACTTGGAGTAAGTCAGAAAGTGAAAGACACATATCATATCATATCACTTATAGGTGTTACCTATAAATTGATACCAGGGCAGATATTTCCACGGAGAAGGGCAATCACAGATTCATTAAACAAACTTATGGTTCACCAAAGGAAAGGTGTGAGGATTGAATTCATTACGATATTGGGGTTAACAGACATATACAAACACAGTAGACATATATAATCACCAAAGACCTACGGAGTACCAAGAGAAGACTACTCAACATTCTGTCATAACGTACATGGGAAAAGGATCCCAGGAAGAACAGACATATGTATATGTGTAAAAGAACCACCTCTTGCACACCTACAACAAGCTAAACGTTGTACTCAAACTTGCTGTAATAAAAAATAAAAAATTAAATTAAAAACACGAACAAGAAGTAGTGAGACAAACTTGAGGGGCTTTCTCCTGGCACACTCCGTTCTAAATTCCAATTTAGAACGTGACTTCCTTTGAGGCTCTGCTGCCCAATAACCAGATTTGGTAAGGGAGAACTGCTGCCACCTTGTGGCCGTTTCACACAACAGCAGCTTTAATCCCAGCGCTAATGGTCAGTGGATATTCCAAATCATTACAGGCCTGTAAATGACACCTGCCCTGAAAACAAATCCTGGGGTCATATATCGACCAAAAAATTCAAAAGACGTCCATATTTCAAAACGACAGTTTCAAGAGGCATATTTCACGCACATTACTGTTCTGATTCTTTTGATTTCTTTCTTTCTTTGTTAAAAAAACGGGAATGGAAAAAGGTAACCCTCAGAAGGGGCGAAAACGTTCACAAACGAATCAATGGACAAAGGTTTAATCTCCAATATATATATACAGCTCATGCGGCTTAATATTAATACAACAATCAACCCAATACAAAAATGGGCAGAAGATCTAAATAGACGTTTCTTCAAAGAAGACACAGAGATGGCCAAGACGCACATGAAAAGCTGCTCAACATCACTAATTATTAGAGAAATGCAAATCAAAACTACAATGAGGTAAGACCTCACACCTGTTAGAATCGGCATCATCAGATAATCTACAAACAACAAATTCTGGGGAGGGTGTGGACAAAAGGAACCCTCTTCCGCTATTGGTGGGAATGTAAATTGATACAGTCACTATGGAGAACAGTATGGAGGTTCCTTTAAAAAACTAAAAAGAGAATTACCATAGGATCCAGCAATCCCACTTCTGGGCATATACCCAGAGAAAACCATAAATCACAGAGACACATTCACCACAATGTTCATTGCAGCACTATTTACAATAGCCAGGTAATGGAAGCAACCTAAATGCCCACAGACAGACGAATGGATAAAGATGTGGTACATATATAAAATGGAATATTACTCAGCCATAAAAAGGAATGAAACTGGGTCATTTGTAGAGAAGTTGATGGATCTAGAGACTGTCATACAGAGTGAAGTAAGTCAGAAAGAGAAAAACAAATATTGTATATTAATGCCTATATGTGGAACCTAGAAAAATGCTACAGATGAACTGGTATGCAGGGCAGAAATAGAGACACAGAGGTAGGGAACAAACGTATGGACACAAAGTGGGGGAAGCCATGGGGTGGTGGTGGTGGGATGAGTTGGGAGATTGGGATTGACCTGTATACATGTCTATGCATAAAATTGATAACTAATAATAACCTACTGTATAAAAAAAATTAATAAAATTAAATTTCAAAAATTTTAAAAATAAAATGTAAAAATAAAACAGGAAAAATGTTCTTCCATTCACACTGATGTATTTATAAGAATGAATTATTTCCATGCTTATATCCATAAATACATAAAAGAGGAAGAAAATCTAACTTGAACCAAATAAGAAAAAAAAAACTGAACCTAAGAGTTATACAGAGGAAAACACTACCAAGGCACTTGCTCCAGTGGTAAACAATTTTGTAATTGGTCAGAGGTGGGGAATCATCTCCCATAGAGCCAGCAGCCCCGCCTGCCCACGCAAGGAGCGTCCTTATTGCAAAGCTGGGGGACCGTGCCGAGGCCTCTGTGAGTAAACGTGAGCTGAGCCCCAGGCCAGCTGCTGCTGAACTGTTCCCACCCTTCCCAGGTGAAACAACTGAATATGTACAAGGGCTTGAAAGCCTAGAGGAAGGGCCGTGGAGCCACACCAGCGACAGCACGCAGGCCACCTTGGTGCCTGCAGGTCAGCCAGGATGGTCCTGGCCACGGGCGCTCTTCTGGAAGCTTTCCATTGCCCTGCCTGAGATACCCCTCCTGTCCCGGCCCCCACTCCTTTCTTTCCTTCCTCACCTCAGCCCGGAGAGATATTCCAGTGGAAGTTATGGGTGAAACATCCTCTTCTTTACAGGTGGCAGCCTGGCAACTCCTGCAGGAAGTCCAGCAGAGCCCCACTCACACCGGGCCACCCACAAAGCCGTGGACCCTCACACCCTCCCACCAGCACAGCCCCGAGACTGCTGACGGGGCAGAGAATATGGAGTCAGGCACAGCGGCAGGGGCTATTGCTGCCTGGAGTGCTGTTTATATTGACCTCAACCCAGGCACACCTGGGGAGGGCTTGCCGGCAGGGTCAGGCTGCCCAGGTCAGCTAATCCTCAGCCCTCAGGGAATCACATTGCAGAAAATGGACCTCGCTAAGACAGAATATTCGCCAAGGAAAAGAAGCACACAATGCCATTTGCAGCACCGTAGATGAGTCTAGAGGTAATCACGTGACTTGGAGTAAGTCAGAAAGTGAAAGACACATATCATATCATATCACTTATAGGTGTTACCTATAAATTGATACCAGGGCAGATATTTCCACGGAAAAGGGCAATCACAGATTAATTAAACAAACTTATGGTTCACCCAAGGAAAGGTGTGAGGATTGAATTCATTATGATATTGGGGTTAACAGACATATACAAACACAGTAGACGTATATAATCACCAAAGACCTACGGAGTACCAAGAGAAGACTACTCAACATTGTGTCATAACGAACATGGGAAAAGGATCCCAGGAAGAACAGACATATGTATATGTGTAAAAGAACCACCTCTTGCACACCTACAACAAGCTAAACGTTGTAGTCAAACTTGCTGTAATAAAAAATAAAAAATTAAATTAAAAACACGAACAAGAATTAGTGAGAAAAACTTGAGGGGCTTTCTCCTGGTACATTCCGTTCTACATTCCAATCTAGAACGCGACTTCCACTGAGGCTCTGCTGCCCTAGTAACCAGATTTGGTAAGGGAGAACTGCTGCCACCTTGTGGCCGTTTCACACAACAGCAGCTTTAATCCCAGCGCTAAAGGTCAGTGGATATTCCAAATCATTACAGGCCTGTAAATGACACCTGTCCTGAAAACAAATCCTGGGGTCATATATCGACCAAAAAATTCAAAAGACGTCCATATTTCAAAACGACAGTTTCAAGAGGCATATTTCACGCACATTAGTGTTCTGATTCTTTTGCTTTCTTTCTTTCTTAGTTAAAAAAACGGGAATGGAAAAAGGTAACCCTCAGAAGGGGCGAAAACGTTCACAAACGAATCAATGGACAAAGGTTTAATCTCCAATATATATATACAGCTCATGCAGCTTAATATTAATACAACAAACAACCCAATACAAAAATGGGCAGAAGATCTAAATAGACGTTTCTTCAAAGAAGACACAGAGACGGCCAAGACGCACATGAAAAGCTGCTCAACATCACTAATTATTAGAGAAATGCAAATCAAAACTACAATGAGGTAAGACCTCACACCTGTGAGAATCGGCATCATCAGATAATCTACAAACAACAAATTCTGGGGAGGGTGTGGACAAAAGGAACCCTCTTCCGCTATTGGTGGGAATGTAAATTGATACAGTCACTATGGAGAACAGTATGGAGGTTCCTTTAAAAAACTAAAAAGAGAATTACCATAGGATCCAGCAATCCCACTTCTGGGCATATACCCAGAGAAAACCATAAATCACAGAGACACATTCACCACAATGTTCATTGCAGCACTATTTACAAGAGCCAGGTAATGGAAGCAACCTAAATGCCCACAGACAGCCGAATGGATAAAGATGTGGTACATATATAAAATGGAATATTACTCAGCCATAAAAAGGAATGAAACTGAGTCATTTGTAGAGAAGTTGATGGATCTAGAGACTGTCATACAGAGTGAAGTAAGTCAGAAAGAGAGAAACAAATATTGTATATTAATGCCTATATGTGGAACCTAGAAAAATGCTACAGATGAACTGGTTTGCAGGGCAGAAATAGAGACACAGAGGTAGAGAACAAACGTATGGACACAAAGTGGGGGAAGCCATGGGGTGGTGCTGGTGGGATGAGTTGGGAGATTGGGATTGACCTGTATTCATGTATATGCATATAATTGATAACTAATAATAACCTACTGTATAAAAAAATAAATAAAATTAAATTTCAAAAATTTTAAAAATAAAATGTAAAAATAAAACAGAAAAAATGTTCTTCCATTCACACTGATGTATTTATAAGAATGAATTATTTCCATGCTTATATCCATAAATACATAAAAGAGGAATAAAATCTGACTTGAACCAAAAAAGAAAAAAAAATCTGAACCTAACAGTTATACAGAGGAAAACACTACCAAGGCACTTGCTCCAGTGGTAAACAATTCTGAAATTGGTCAGAGGTGGGGAATCATCTCCCATAGAGCCAGCAGCGCCGTCCGCCCACGCAAGGAGCGTCCTTATTGCAAAGCTGGGGGACCGTGCCGAGGCCTCTGTGAGTAAACGTGAGCTGAGCCCCAGGCCAGCTGCTGCTGAACTGTTCCCACCCTTCCCAGGTGAAACACCTGAATATGTACAAGGGATTGAAAGCCTAGAGGAAGGGCCGTGGAGCCACACCAGCGACAGCACGCAGGCCACCTTGGTGCCTGCAGGTCAGCCAGGATGCTCCTGGCCACGGGCGCTCTTCTGGAAGCTTTCCATTGCCCTGCCTGAGATACCCCTCCTGTCCCGGCCCCCACTCCTTTTTTTCCTTCCTCACCTCAGCCCGGAGAGATATTCCAGTGGAAGTTATGGGTGACACATCCTCTTCTTTACAGGTGGCAGCCTGGCAACTCCTGCAGAAAAATCCAGCAGAGCCCCACTCACACCGGGCCACCCACAAACCCGTGGACCCTCACACCCTCCCACCAGCACAGCCCTGAGACTGCTGACGGGGCAGAGAATATGGAGTCAGGCACAGCGGCAGGGGCTATTGCTGCCTGGAGTGCTGTTTATATTGACCTCAACCCAGGCACACCTGGGGAGGGCTTGCCGGCAGGGTCAGGCTGCCCAGGTCAGCTAATCCTCAGCCCTCAGGGAATCACATTGCAGAAAATGGACCTCGCTAAGACAGAATATTCGCCAAGGAAAAAAAGCACACAATGCCATTTGCAGCACCGTAGATGAGTCTAGAGGTAATCACGTGACTTGGAGTAAGTCAGAAAGTGAAAGACACATATCATGTCATATCACTTATAGGTGTTACCTATAAATTGATACCAGGGCAGATATTTCCACGGAGAAGGGCAATCACAGATTCATTAAACAAACTTATGGTTCACCAAAGGAAAGGTGTGAGGATTGAATTCATTACGATATTGGGGTTAACAGACATATACAAACACAGTAGACATATATAATCACCAAAGACCTACGGAGTACCAAGAGAAGACTACTCAACATTCTGTCATAACGTACATGGGAAAAGGATCCCAGGAAGAACAGACATATGTATATGTGTAAAAGAACCACCTCTTGCACACCTACAACAAGCTAAACGTCGTACTCAAACTTGCTGTAATAAAAAATAAAAAATTAAATTAAAAACACGAACAAGAAGTAGTGAGACAAACTAGAGGGGCTTTCTCATGGCACATTCCGTTCTACATTCCAATCTAGAACGCGACTTCCACTGAGGCTCTGCTGCCCTAGTAACCAGATTTGGTAAGGGAGAACTGCTGCCACCTTGTGGCCGTTTCACACAACAGAAGCTTTAATCCCAGCCCTAATGGTCAGTGGATATTCCAAATCATTACAGGCCTGTAAATGACACCTGCCCTGAAAACAAATCCTGGGGTCATATATCGACCAAAAAATTCAAAAGACGTCCATATTTCAAAACGACAGTTTCAAGAGGCATATTTCACGCACATTAGTGTTCTGCTTCTTTTGCTTGTTTCTTTCCTTGTTAAAAAAACGGGAATGGAAAAATGCAACCCTCAGAATGGGCGAAATCGTTCACCATCGAATCAATGGACAAAGGTTTAATCTCCAATATATATAAACATCTCATGCAGCTTAATATTAATAAAACAAACAACCCAATACAAAAATGGGCAGAAGATCTAAAGAGACGTTTCTTCAAAGAAGACACAGAGATGGCCAAGACGCACATGAAAAGCTGCTCAACATCACTAATTATTAGAGAAATGCAAATCAAATCTACAAAGAGGTAAGACCTCACACCTGTTAGAATCGGCATCATCAGATAATCTACAAACAACAAATTCTGGGGAGGGTGTGGACAAAAGGAACCCTCTCCCGCTATTGGTGGGAATGTAAATTGATACAGTCACTATGGAGAACAGTATGGAGGTTCCTTTAAAAAACTAAAAAGAGAATTACCATAGGATCCAGCAATCCCACTTCTGGGCATATACCCAGAGAAAACCATAAATCACAAAGACACAATCACCAAAATGTTCATTGCAGCACTATTTACAATAGCCAGGTAATGGAAGCAACCTAAATGGCCACAGACAGACGAATGGATAAAGATGTGGTACATATATAAAATGGAATATTACTAAGCCATAAAAAAGAATGAAACTGGGTCATTTGTAGAGAAGTTGATGGATCTAGAGACTGTCATACAGAGTGAAGTAAGTCAGAAAGAGAAAAACAAATATTGTATATTAATGCCTATATGTGGAACCTAGAAAAATAGTACAGATGAACTGGTTTGCAGGGCAGAAATAGAGACACAGAGGTAGAGAACAAACGTATGGACACAAAGTGGGTGAAGCCATGGGGTCGTGGTGGTGGGATGAGTTGGGAGATTGGGAATGACCTGTATACATGTATATGCATAAAATAGATAACTAATAATCACCTACTGTATAAAAAAAATAAATTAAATTAAATTTCAAATTTTTTAAAAATAAAATGTAAAAATAAACAGAAAAAAAGTTCTTCCTTTCACACTGATGTATTTATAAGAATGAATTATTTCCATGCTTATATCCATAAATACATAAAAGAGGAATAAAATCTAACTTGAACCAAAAAAGAAAAATAAAACTGAACCTAACAGTTATACAGAGGAAAACACTACCAAGGCACTTGCTCCAGTGGTAAACAATTCTGAAATTGGTCAGAGGTGGGGAATCATCTCCCATACAGCCAGCAGCCCCTCCCGCCCATACAAGGAGCGTCCTTATTGCAAAGCTGGGGGACCGTGCTGAGGCCTCTGTGAGTAAACGTGAGCTGAGCCACAGGCCAGCTGCTGCTGAACTGTTCCCACCCTTCCCAGGTGAAACACCTGAATATGTACAAGGGCTTGAAAGCCTAGAGGAAGGGCCGTGGAGCCACACCAGCGACAGCACGCAGGCCAACTTGGTGCCGGCAGGTCAGCCAGGATGGTCCTGGCCACGGGCGCTCTTCTGGAAGATTTCCATTGCCCTGCCTGAGATACCCCTCCTGTCCCGGCCCCCACTCCTTTTTTTCCTTACTCACCTCAGCCCGGAGAGATATTCCAGTGGAAGTTATGGGTGACAATCCTCTTCTTTACAGGTGGCAGCCTGGCAACTCCTGCCGAAAGTCCAGCAGAGCCCCACTCACACCGGGCCACCCACAAAGCCATGGACCCTCACACCCTCCCACCAGCACAGCCCCGAGACTGCTGACAGGGCAGAGAATATGGAGTCAGGCAAAGCTGCAGGGGCTATTGCTTCCTGGAGTGCTGTTTATATTGACCTCAACCCAAGCACATCTGGGGAGGGCTTGCCGGCAGGGTCAGGCTGCCCAGGTCAGCTAATCCTCAGCCCTCGGGAAATCACATTCCAGAAAACGGAACTCGCTAAGACAGTATATTCGCCAAGGAAAAAAAGGACACAATGGCGTATGCAGCAGCGTAGATAAGTCTAGAGGTAATCACGTGACTTTGAGTAAGTCAGAAAGTGAAAGACACATATCATATCATATCACTTATAGGTGTTACCTATAAATTGATACCAGGGCAGATATTTCCACGGAGAAGGGCAATCACAGATTCATTAAACAAACTTACGGTTCACCAAAGGAAAGGTGTGAGGATTGAATTCATTACGATATTGGGGTTAACAGACATATACAAACACAGTAGACGTATATAATCACCAAAGACCTACGAAGTACCAAGAGAAGACTACTCAACATTCTGTCATAACGTACATGGGAAAAGGATCCCAGGAAGAACAGACATATGTATATGTGTCAAAGAACCACCTCTTGCACACCTACAACAAGCTAAACGTCGTACTCAAACTTGCTGTAATAAAAAATAAAAAATTAAATTAAAAACACGAACAAGAAGTAGTGAGACAAACTAGAGGGGCTTTCTCATGGCACATTCCGTTCTACATTCCAATCTAGAACGCGACATCCATTGAGGCTCTGCTGCCCTAGTAACCAGATTTGGTAAGGGAGAACTGCTGCCACCTTTTGGCCGTTTCACACAACAGCAGCTTTAATCCCAGCACTAATGGTCAGTGGATATTCCAAATCATTACAGGCCTGTAAATGACACCTGCCCTGAAAACAAATCCTGGGGTCATATATCGACCAAAAAATTCAAAAGACGTCCATATTTCAAAACGACAGTTTCAAGAGGCATATTTCACGCACATTAGTGTTCTGATTCTTTTGCTTTCTTTCTTTCTTTGTTAAAAAAACAGGAATGGAAAAAGGCAACCCTCAGAAGGGGCGAAAACGTTCACAAACGAATCAATGGGCAAAGGTTTAATCTCCAATATATATAAACAGCTCATGCAGCTTAATATTAATAAAACAAACAACCCAATACAAAAATGGGCAGAAGATCTAAAGAGACGTTTCTTCAAGAAGACACAGAGATGGCCAAGACGCACATGAAAAGCTGCTCAACATCACTAATTATTAGAGAAATGCAAATGAAAACTACAATGAGGTACGACCTCACACCTGTTAGAATCGACATCATCAGATAATCTACAAACAACAAATTCTGGGGAGGGTGTGGACAAAAGGAACCCTCTTCCGCTAGTGGTGGGAATGTAAATTGATACAGTCACTATGGAGAAGAGTATGGAAGTTCCTTTAAAAAACTAAAAAGAGAATTACCATAGGATCCAGCAATCCCACTACTGGGCATATACCCAGAGAAAACCATAAATCACAAAGACACATTCACCACAATGTTCATTGCAGCACTATATACAATAGCCAGGTAATGGAAGCAACCTAAATGGCCACAGACAGACGAATGGATAAAGATGTGGTACATATATAAAATGGAATATTACTCAGCCATAAAAAGGAATGTAACTGGGTCATTTGTAGAGAAGTTGATGGATCTAGAGACTGTCATATAGAGTGAAGTAAGTCACAAAGAGAAAAACAAATATTGTATATTAATGCCTATATGTGGAACCTAGAAAAATGGTACAGATTAACTGGTTTGCATGGCAGAAAGAGACACAGAGGTAGGGAAAAAACGTATGGACACAAAGTGGGGGAAGCCATGGGGTGGTGGTGGTGGGATGAGTTGGGAGATTGGGATTGACCTGTATACATGTATATGCATAAAATAGATAACTAATAATAACCTACTGTATAAAAAAATAAATTAAATTAAATTTTAATATTTTTAAAAATAAAATGTAAATATAAAACAGAAAAAAATTTCTTCCATTCACACTGATGTATTTATAAGAATGAATTATTTCCATGCTTATATCCATAAATACATAAAAGAGGAATAAAATCTAACTTGAACCAAAAAAAAAAAAAACTGAACCTAACAGTTATACAGAGGAAAACACTACTAAGGCACATGCTCCAGTGGTAAACAATTCTGAAATTGGTCAGAGGTGGGGAATCATCTCCCATACAGCCAGCAGCCCCGCCCGCCCACGCAAGGAGTGTCCTTATTGCAAAGCTGGGGGACCGTGCCGTGGCCTCTGTGAGTAAACGTGAGCTGAGCCCCAGGCCAGCTGCTGCTGAACTGTTCCCACTCTTCCCAGGTGAAACACCTGAATATGTACAAGGGCTTGAAAGCCTAGAGGAAGGGCCGTGGAGCCACACCAGCGACAGCACGCAGGCCAACCTGGTGCCTGCAGGTCATCCAGGATGGTCCTGGCCACGGGTGCTCTTCTGGAAGCTTTCCATTGCCCTGCCTGAGATACCCCTCCTGTCCCGGCCCCCACTCCTTTTTTTCCTTCCTCACCTCAGCCCGGAGAGATATTCCAGTGGAAGTTATGGGTGACACATCCTCTTCTTTACAGGTGGCAGCCTGGCAACTCCTGCAGAAAGTCCAGCAGAGCCCCACTCACACCGGGCCACCCACAAAGCCGTGGACCCTCACACCCTCCCACCAGCACAGCCCCGAGACTGCTGACGGGGCAGAGAATATGGAGTCAGGCACAGCTGCAGGGGCTATTGCTGCCTGGAGTGCTGTTTATATTGACCTCAACCCAGGCACACCTGGGGAGGGCTTGCCGGCAGGGTCAGGCTGCCCAGGTCAGCTAATCCTCAGCCCTCAGGGAATCACATTGCAGAAAATGGACCTCGCTAAGACAGAATATTCGCCAAGGAAAAGAAGCACACAATGCCATTTGCAGCACCATAGATGAGTCTAGAGGTAATCACGTGACTTGGAGTAAGTCAGAAAGTGAAAGACACATATCATATCATATCACTTATAGGTGTTACCTATAAATTGATACCAGGGCAGATATTTCCACGGAGAAGGGCAATCACAGATTCATTAAACAAACTTATGGTTCACCAAAGGAAAGGTGTGAGGATTGAATTCATTATGATATTGGGGTTAACAGACATATACAAACACAGTAGACATATATAATCACCAAAGACCTACGGAGTACCAAGAGAAGACTACTCAACATTCTGTCATAACGTACATGGGAAAAGGATCCCAGGAAGAACAGACATATGTATATGTGTAAAAGAACCACCTCTTGCACACCTACAACAAGCTAAACGTTGTACTCAAACTTGCTGTAATAAAAAATAAAAAATTAAATTAAGAACACGAACAAGAAGTAGTGAGACAAACTTGAGGGGCTTTCTCCTGGCACTTTCCGTTCTACATTCCAATCTAGAACACGACTTCCATTGAGTCTCTGCTGCCCTAGTAACCAGAATTGGTAAGGGAGAACTGCTGCCACCTTGTGGCCGTTTCACACAACTGCAGGTTTAATGCCAGCGCTAATGGTCAGTGGATATTCCAAATCATTACAGGCCTGTAAATGACACCTGCCCTGAAAACAAATCCTGGGGTCATATATCGACCAAAAAATTCAAAAGACGTCCATATTTCAAAACGACAGTTTCAAGAGGCATATTTCACGCACATTAGTGTTCTGCTTCTTTTGCTTTCTTTCTTTCTTTGTTAAAAAAAAACGGGAATGGAAAAAGGCAACCCTCAGAATGGGCGAAAACGTTCACAAATGAATCAATGGACAAAGGTTTAATCTCCAATATATATAAACAGCTCATGCAGCTTAATATTAATAAAACAAACAACCCAATACAAAAATGGGCAGAAGATCTAAAGAGACGTTTCTTCAAAGAAGACACAGAGATGGCCAAGACGCACATGAAAAGCTGCTCAACATCACTAATCATTAGACAAATGCAAATCAAAACTACAATGAGGTAAGACCTCACACCTGTTAGAATCGGCATCATCAGATAATCTACAAACAACAAATTCTGGGGAGGGTGTGGACAAAAGGAACCCTCTTCCGCTATTGGTGGGAATGTAAATTGATACAGTCACTATGGAGAACAGTATGGAGGTTCCTTTAAAAAACTAAAAAGAGAATTACCATAGGATCCAGCAATCCCACTTCTGGGCATATACCCAGAGAAAACCATAAATCACAGAGACACATTCACCACAATGTTCATTGCAGCACTATTTACAATAGCCAGGTTATGGAAGCAACATAAATGCCCACAGACAGACGAATGGATAAAGATGTGGTACATATATAAAATGGAATATTACTCAGCCATAAAAAGGAATGAAACTGGGTGATTTGTAGAGAAGTTGATGGATCTAGAGACTGTCATACAGAGTGAAGTAAGCCAGAAAGAGAAAAACAAATATTGTATATTAATGCCTATATGTGGAACCTAGAAAAATGGTAGAGATGAACTGGTTTGCAGGGCAGAAATAGAGACACAGAGGTAGAGAACAAACGTATGGACACTAAGTGGGGGAAGCCATGGGGTGGTGGTGGTGGGATGAGTTGGGAGATTAGGATTGACCTGTATACATGTCTATGCATAAAATAGATAACTAATAATAACCTACTGTATAAAAAAATAACTAAAATTAAATTTCAAAATTTTTAAAAATAAAATGTAAAAATAAAACAGAAAAAAAGTTCTTCCATTCACACTGATGTATTTATACGAATGAATTATTTCCATGCTTATATCTATAAATACATAAATGAGGAATAAAATCTAACTTGAACCAACAAAGAAAAAAAAAAACTGAACCTAACAGTTATACAGAGGAAAACACTACCAAGGCACTTGCTCCAGTGGTAAACAATTCTGAAATTGGTCAGAGGTGGGGAATCATCTCCCAAACAGCCAGCAGCCCCGCCCGCCCACGCAAGGAGCATCCTCATTGCAAAGCTGGGAGACCGTGCCGAGGCCTCTGTGAGTAAACGTGAGCTGAGCCCCAGGCCAGATGCTGCTGAACTGTTCCCACCCTTCCCAGGTGAAACACCTGAATATGTACAAGGGCTTGAAAGCCTAGAGGAAGGGCCGTGGAGCCACACCAGCGACAGCACGCAGGCCAACTTGGTGCCTGCAGGTCAGCCAGGATGGTACTGGCCACGGGCGCTCTTCTGGAAGCTTTCTATTGCCCTGCCTGAGATACCCCTCCTGTCCCGGCCCCCACTCCTTTTTTTCCTTCCTCACCTCAGCCCGGAGAGATATTCCAGTGGAAGTTATGGGTGACACATCCTCTTCTTTACAGGTGGCAGTCTGGCAACTCCTGCCGAAAGTCCAGCAGAGCCCCACTCACACCGGGCCACCCACAAAGCCGTGGACCCTCACACCCTCCCACCAGCACAGCCCCGAGACAGCTGACGGGGCAGAGGATATGGAGTAAGGCACAGCTGCAGGGGCTATTGCTGCCTGGAGTGATGTTTATATTGACCTCAACCCAGGCACACCTGGGGAGGGCTTGCCGGCAGGGTCAGGCTGCCCAGGTCAGCTAAACCTCAGCCCTCAGGGAATCACATTGCAGAATATGGTCCTCGCTAAGACAGAATATTCGCCAAGGAAAAAAAGGACACAATGCCATTTGCAGCACCGTAGATGAGTCTCGAGGTAATCACGTGACTTGGAGTAAGTCAGAAAGTGAAAGACACATATCATATCATATCACTTATAGGTGTTACCTATAAATTGATACCAGGGCAGATATTTCCACGGAGAAGGGCAATCACAGATTCATTAAACAAACTTATGGTTCACCAAAGGAAAGGTGTGAGGATTGAATTCATTATGATATTGGGGTTAACAGACATATACAAACACAGTAGACGTATATAATCACCAAAGACCTACGAAGTACCAAGAGAAGACTACTCAACATTCTGTCATAACGTACATGGGAAAAGGATCCCAGGAAGAACAGACATATGTATATGTGTAAAAGAACCACCTCTTGCACACCTACAACAAGCTAAACGTTGTACTCAATCTTGCTGTAATAAAAAATAAAAAATTAAATTAAAAACACAAACAAGAAGTAGTGAGACAAACTTGAGGGGCTTTCTCCTGGCACATTCCGTTCTACATTCCAATCTAGAACAGGACTACCATTGAGGCTCTGCTGCCCTAGTAACCAGATTTGGTAAGGGAGAACTGCTGCCACCTTGTGGCCGTTTCACACAACTGCAGGTTTAATGCCAGCGCTAATGGTCAGTGGATATTCCAAATAATTACAGGCCTGTAAATGACACCTGCCCTGAAAACAAATCCTGGGGTCATATATCGACCAAAAAATTCAAAAGACGTCCATATTTCAAAACGACAGTTTCAAGAGGCATATTTCACGCACATTAGTGTTCTGCTTCTTTTGCTTTCTTTCTTTCTTTGTTAAAAAAAACGGGAATGGAGAAAGGCAACCCTCAGAATGGGCGAAAACGTTCACAAACGAATCAATGGACAAAGGTTTAATCTCCAATATATATAAACAGCTCATGCAGCTTAATATTAATAAAACAAACAACCCAATACAAAAATGGGCAGAAGATCTAAAGAGACGTTTCTTCAAAGAAGACACAGAGATGGCCAAGATGCACATGAAAAGCTGCTCAACATCACTAATTATTAGAGAAATGCAAATCAAAACTACAATGAGGTAAGACCTCACACCTGTTAGAATCGACATCATCAGATAATCTACAATCAACAAATTCTGGGGAGGGTGTGGACAAAAGGAACCCTCTTCCGCTATTGGTGGGAATGTAAATTGATACAGTCACTATGGAGAACAGTATGGAGGTTCCTTTAAAAAACTAAAAAGAGAATTACCATAGGATCCAGCAATCCCACTTCTGGGCATATACCCAGAGAAAACCATAAATCACAAAGACACATTCACCAGAATGTTCATTGCAGCACTATTTACAATAGCCAGGTAATGGAAGCAACCTAAATGCCCACAGACAGACGAATGGATAAAGATGTGGTACATATACAAAATGGAATATTACTCAGCCATAAAAAGGAATGAAACTGGGTCATTTGTAGAGAAGTTGATGGATCTAGAGACTGTCATACAGAGTGAAGTAAGTCAGAAAGAGAAAAACAAATATTGTATATTAATGCCTATATGTGGAACCTAGAAAAATGGTAGAGATGAACTGGTTTGCAGGGCAGAAATAGAGACACAGAGGTAGAGAACAAACGTATGGACACAAAGTGGGGGAAGCCATGGGGTGGTGGTGGTGGGATGAGTTGGGAGATTAGGATTGACCTGTATACATGTCTATGCATAAAATAGATAACTAAAAATAACCTACTGTATAAAAAAAAATAACTAAAATTAAATTTCAAAATTTTAAAAAATAAAATGTAAAAATAAAACAGAAAAAAAGTTCTTCCATTCACACTGATGTATTTATACGAATGAATTATTTCCATGCTTATATCTATAAATACATAAATGAGGAATAAAATCTAACTTGAACCAAAAAAGAAAAAAAAAAAATGAACCTAACAGTTATACAGAGGAAAACACTACCAAGGCACTTGCTCCAGTGATAAACAATTCTGAAATTGGTCAGAGGTGGGGAATCATCTCCCATACAGCCAGCAGCCCCGCCCACCCACGCAAGGAGCATCCTCATTGCAAAGCTGGGAGACCGTGCCGAGGCCTCTGTGAGTAAACGTGAGCTGAGCCCCAGGCCAGATGCTGCTGAACTGTTCCCACGCTTCCCAGGTGAAACACCTGAATATGTTCAAGGGCTTGAAAGCCTAGAGGAAGGGCCGTGGAGCCACACCAGCGACAGCACGCAGGCCAACTTGGTGCCTGCAGGTCAGCCAGGATGGTACTGGCCACGGGCGCTCTTCTGGAAGCTTTCTATTGCCCTGCCTGAGATACCCCTCCTGTCCCGGCCCCCACTCCTTTTTTTCCTTCCTCACCTCAGCCCGGAGAGATATTCCAGTGGAAGTTATGGGTGACACATCCTCTTCTTTACAGGTGGCAGCCTGGCAACTCCTGCCGAAAGTCCAGCAGAGCCCCACTCACACCGGGCCACCCACAAAGCCGTGGACCCTCACACCCTCCCACCAGCACAGCCCCGAGACTGCTGACGGGGCAGAGAATATGGAGTAAGGCACAGCTGCAGGGGCTATTGCTGCCTGGAGTGCTGTTTATATTGACCTCAACCCAGGCACACCTGGGGAGGTCTTGCCGGCAGGGTCAGGCTGCCCAGGTCAGCTAATCCTCAGCCCTCAGGGAATCACATTGCAGAAAATGGACCTCGCTAAGACAGAATATTCGCCAAGGAGAAAAAGGACACAATGCCATTTGCAGCACCGTAGATGAGTCTCGAGGTAATCACGTGACTTGGAGTAAGTCAGAAAGTGAAAGACACATATCATATCATATCACTTATAGGTGTTACCTATAAATTGATACCAGGGCAGATATTTCCACGGAGAAGGGCAATCACAGATTCATTAAACAAACTTATGGTTCACCAAAGGAAAGGTGTGAGGATTGAATTCATTACGATATTGGGGTTAACAGACATATACAAACACAGTAGACGTATATAATCACCAAAGACCTACGGAGTACCAAGAGAAGACTACTCAACATTCTGTCATAACGTACATGGGAAAAGGATCCCAGGAAGAACAGACATATGTATATGTGTAAAAGAACCACCTCTTGCACACCTACAACAAGCTAAACGTTGTACTCAAACTTGCTGTAATAAAAAATAAAAAATTAAATTAAAAACACGAACAAGAAGTAGTGAGACAAACTTGAGGGGCTTTCTCCTGGCACATTCCGTTCTACATTCCAATGTAGAACGCGACTTCCATTGAGGCTCTGCTGCCCTAGTAACCAGATTTGGTAAGGGAGAACGGCAGCAACCTTGTGGCCGTTTCACACAACAGCAGCTTTAATCCCAGCGCTAATGGTCAGTGGATATTCCAAATCATTACAGGCCTGTAAATGACACCTGCCCTGAAAACAAATCCTGGGGTCATATATCGACCAAAAAATTCAAAAGACGTCCATATTTCAAAACGACAGTTTCAAGAGGCATATTTCACGCACATTAGTGTTCTGATTCTTTTGCTTGCTTTCTTTCTTTGTTAAAAAAACGGGAATGGAAAAAGGTAACCCTCAGAAGGGGCGAAACGTTCACAAACGAATCAATGGACAAAGGTTTAATCTCCAATATATATATACAGCTCATGCAGCTTAATATTAATACAACAAACAACCCAATACAAAAACGGGCAGAAGATCTAAATAGACGTTTCTTCAAAGAAGACACAGAGATGGCCAAGACGCACATGAAAAGCTGCTCAACATCACTAATTATTAGAGAAATGCAAATCAAAACTACAATGAGGTAAGACCTCACACCTGTTAGAATCGGCATCATCAGATAATCTACAAACAACAAATTCTTGGGAGTGTATGGACAAAAGGAACCCTCTTCCGCTATTGGTGGGAATGTAAATTGATACAGTCACTATGGAGAACAGTATGGAGGTTCCTTTAAAAAACTAAAAAGAGAATTACCATAGGATCCAGCAATCCCACTTCTGGGCATATACCCAGAGAAAACCATAAATCACAGAGACACATTCACCACAATGTTCATTGCAGCACTATTTACAATAGCCAGGTAATGGAAGCAACCTAAATGCCCACAGACAGACGAATGGATAAAGATGTGGTACATATATAAAATGGAATATTACTCAGCCATAAAAAGGAATGAAACTGAGTCATTTGTAGAGAAGTTGATGGATCTAGAGACTGTCATACAGAGTGAAGTAAGTCAGAAAGAGAAAAACAAATATTGTATATTAATGCCTATATGTGGAACGTAGAAAAATGATACAGATGAACTGGTTTGCAGGGCAGAAATAGAGACACAGAGGTAGAGAAAAAACGTATGGACACAAAGAGGGGGAAGCCATGGGGTGGTGGTGGTGGGATGAGTTGGGATATTGGGATTGAAGTGTATACATGTCTATGCATAAAATAGATAACTAATAATAACCTAGTGTATAAAAAAATAAATAAAATTAAATTTCAAAATTTTTAAAAATAAAATGTAAAAATAAAACAGAAAAAAAGTTCTTCCATTCACACTGATGTATTTATAAGAATGAATTATTTCCATGCTTATATCTATAAATACATAAATGAGGAATAAAATCTAACTTGAACCAAAAAAGAAAAAAAAAACTGAACCTAACTGTTATACAGAGGAAAACACTACCAAGGCACTTGCTCCACTGGTAAACAATTCTGAAATTGGTCAGAGGTGGGGAATCATCTCCCATACAGCCAGCAGCCCCGCCCACCCACGCAAGGAGCATCCTCATTGCAAAGCTGGGAGACCGTGCCAAGGCCTCTGTGAGTAAACGTGAGCTGAGCCCCAGGCCAGATGCTGCTGAACAGTTCCCACCCTTCCCAGGTGAAACACCTGAATATGTACAAGGGCTTGAAAGCCTAGAGGAAGGGCCGTGGAGCCACACCAGCGACAGCACGCAGGCCAACTTGGTGCCTGCAGGTCAGCCAGGATGGTACTGGCCACGGGCGCTCTTCTGGAAGCTTTCTATTGCCCTGCCTGAGATACCCCTCCTGTCCCGGCCCCCACTCCTTTTTTTCCTTCCTCACCTCAGCCTGGAGAGATATTCCAGTGGAAGCTATGGGTGACACATCCTCTTCTTTACAGGTGGCACCCAGGCAACTCCTGCCGAAAGTCCAGCAGAGCCCCACTCACACCGGGCCACCCACAAAGCCGTGGACCCACACACCCTCCCACCAGCACAGCCCCGAGACTGCTGACGGGGCAGAGAATATGGAGTCAGGCACAGCTGCAGGGGCTATTGCTGCCTGGAGTGCTGTTTATATTGACCTCAACCCAGGCACACCTGGGGAGTGCTTGCCGGCAGGGTCAGGCTGCCCAGGTCAGCTAATCCTCAGCCCTCAGGGAATCACATTGCAGAAAATGGACCTCGCTAAGACAGAATATTCGCCAAGGAGAAAAAGGACACAATGCCATTTGCAGCACCGTAGATGAGTCTCGAGGTAATCACGTGACTTGGAGTAAGTCAGAAAGTGAAAGACACATATCATATCATATCACTTATAGGTGTTACCTATAAATTGATACCAGGGCAGATATTTCCACGGAGAAGGGCAATCACAGATTCATTAAACAAACTTATGGTTCACCAAAGGAAAGGTGTGAGGATAGAATTCATTACGATATTGGGGTTAACAGACATATACAAACACAGTAGACGTATATAATCACCAAAGACCTACGGAGTACCAAGAGAAGACTACTCAACATTCTGTCATAACGTACATGGGAAAAGGATCCCAGGAAGAACAGACATATGTATATGTGTAAAAGAACCACCTCTTCCACACCTACAACAAGCTAAACGTTGTACTCAAACTTGCTGTAATAAAAAATAAAAAATTAAATTAAAAACACGAACAAGAATTAGTGAGAAAAACTTGAGGGGCTTTCTCCTGGTACATTCCGTTCTACATTCCAATCTAGAACGCGACTTCCATTGAGGCTCTGCTGCCCTAGGAACCAGATTTGGTAAGGGAGAACTGCTGCCACCTTGTGTCCGTTTCACACAACAGCAGCTTTAATCCCAGCGCTAATGGTCAGTGGATATTCCAAATCATTACAGGCCTGTAAATGACACCTGCCCTGAAAACAAATCCTGGGGTCATATATCGACCAAAAAATTCAAAAGACGTCCATATTTCAAAACGACAGTTTCAAGAGGCATGTTTCACGCACATTAGTGTTCTGATTCTTTTGCTTGCTTGCTTTCTTTGTTAAAAAAACGGGAATGGAAAAAGGTAACCCTCAGAAGGGGCGAAACGTTCACAAACGAATCAATGGACACAGGTTTAATCTCCAATATATATATACAGCTCATGCAGCTTAATATTAATACAACAAACAACCCAATACAAAAACGGGCAGAAGATCTAAATAGACGTTTCTTCAAAGAAGACACAGAGATGGCCAAGACGCACATGAAAAGCTGCTCAACATCACTAATTATTAGAGAAATGCAAATCAAAACTACAATGAGGTAAGACCTCACACCTGTTAGAATCGGCATCATCAGATAATCTACAAACAACAAATCCTGGGGAGGGTATGGACAAAAGGAACCCTCTTCCGCTATTGGTGGGAATGTAAATTGATACAGTCACTATGGAGAACAGTATGGAGGTTCCTTTAAAAAACTAAAAAGAGAATTACCATAGGATCCAGCAATCCCACTTCTGGGCATATACCCAGAGAAAACCATAAATCACAGAGACACATTCACCACAATGTTCATTGCAGCACTATTTACAATAGCCAGGTAATGGAAGCAACCTAAATGCCCACAGACAGACGAATGGATAAAGATGTGGTACATATATAAAATGGAATATTACTCAGCCATAAAAAGGAATGAAACTGAGTCATTTGTAGAGAAGTTGATGGATCTAGAGACTGTCATACAGAGTGAAGTAAGTCAGAAAGAGAAAAACAAATATTGTATATTAATGCCTATATGTGGAACCTAGAAAAATGATACAGATGAACTGGTTTGCAGGGCAGAAATAGAGACAAAGAGGTAGAGAAAAAACGTATGGACACAAAGTGGGGGAAGCCATGGGGTGGTGGTGGTGGGATGAGTTGGGATATTGGGATTGACCTGTATACATGTCTATGCATAAAATAGATAACTAATAATAACCTAGTGTATAAAAAAATAAATAAAATTAAATTTCAAAATTTTTAAAAATAAAATGTAAAAATAAAACAGAAAAAAAGTTCTTCCATTCACACTGATGTATTTATAAGAATGAATTATTTCCATGCTTATACCTATAAATACATAAAAGAGGAATAAAATCTAACTTGAACCAAAAAAGAAAAAAAAAAACTGAACCTAACAGTTATACAGAGGAAAACACTACCAAGGCACTTGCTCCAGTGGTAAACAATTCTGAAATTGGTCAGAGGTGGGGAATCATCTCCCATACAGCCAGCAGCCCCACCCGCCCAGGCAAAGAGCGTCCTTATTGCAAAGCTGGGGGACCGTGCCGAGTCCTCTGTGAGTAAACGTGAGCTGAGCCCCAGGCCAGCTGCTGCTGAACTGTTCCCACCCTTCCCAGGTGAAACACCTGAATATGTACAAGGGCTTGAAAGCCTAGAGGAAGGGCCGTGGAGCCACACCAGCGAAAGCACGCAGGCCAACTTGGTGCCTGCAGGTCAGCCAGGATGGTACTGGCCACGGGCGCTCCTATGGAAGCTTTCTATTGCCCTGCCTGAGATACCCCTCCTGTCCCGGCCCCCACTCCTTTTTTTCCTTCCTCACCTCAGCCTGGAGAGATATTCCAGTGGAAGCTATGGGTGACACATCCTCTTCTTTACAGGTGGCACCCAGGCAACTCCTGCCGAAAGTCCAGCAGAGCCCCACTCACACCGGGCCACCCACAAAGCCGTGGACCCACACACCCTCCCACCAGCACAGCCCCGAGACTGCTGACGGGGCAGAGAATATGGAGTCAGGCACAGCTGCAGGGGCTATTGCTGCCTGGAGTGCTGTTTATATTGACCTCAACCCAGGCACACCTGGGGAGTGCTTGCCGGCAGGGTCAGGCTGCCCAGGTCAGCTAATCCTCAGCCCTCAGGGAATCACATTGCAGAAAATGGACCTCGCTAAGACAGAATATTCGCCAAGGAGAAAAAGGACACAATGCCATTTGCAGCACCGTAGATGAGTCTCGAGGTAATCACGTGACTTGGAGTAAGTCAGAAAGTGAAAGACACATATCATATCATATCACTTATAGGTGTTACCTATAAATTGATACCAGGGCAGATATTTCCACGGAGAAGGGCAATCACAGATTCATTAAACAAACTTATGGTTCACCAAAGGAAAGGTGTGAGGATAGAATTCATTACGATATTGGGGTTAACAGACATATACAAACACAGTAGACGTATATAATCACCAAAGACCTACGGAGTACCAAGAGAAGACTACTCAACATTCTGTCATAACGTACATGGGAAAAGGATCCCAGGAAGAACAGACATATGTATATGTGTAAAAGAACCACCTCTTCCACACCTACAACAAGCTAAACGTTGTACTCAAACTTGCTGTAATAAAAAATAAAAAATTAAATTAAAAACACGAACAAGAATTAGTGAGAAAAACTTGAGGGGCTTTCTCCTGGTACATTCCGTTCTACATTCCAATCTAGAACGCGACTTCCATTGAGGCTCTGCTGCCCTAGGAACCAGATTTGGTAAGGGAGAACTGCTGCCACCTTGTGTCCGTTTCACACAACAGCAGCTTTAATCCCAGCGCTAATGGTCAGTGGATATTCCAAATCATTACAGGCCTGTAAATGACACCTGCCCTGAAAACAAATCCTGGGGTCATATATCGACCAAAAAATTCAAAAGACGTCCATATTTCAAAACGACAGTTTCAAGAGGCATGTTTCACGCACATTAGTGTTCTGATTCTTTTGCTTGCTTGCTTTCTTTGTTAAAAAAACGGGAATGGAAAAAGGTAACCCTCAGAAGGGGCGAAACGTTCACAAACGAATCAATGGACACAGGTTTAATCTCCAATATATATATACAGCTCATGCAGCTTAATATTAATACAACAAACAACCCAATACAAAAACGGGCAGAAGATCTAAATAGACGTTTCTTCAAAGAAGACACAGAGACGGCCAAGACGCACATGAAAAGCTGCTCAACATCACTAATTATTAGAGAAATGCAAATCAAAACTACAATGAGGTAAGACCTCACACCTGTTAGAATCGGCATCATCAGATAATCTACAAACAACAAATCCTGGGGAGGGTATGGACAAAAGGAACCCTCTTCCGCTATTGGTGGGAATGTAAATTGATACAGTCACTATGGAGAACAGTATGGAGGTTCCTTTAAAAAACTAAAAAGAGAATTACCATAGGATCCAGCAATCCCACTTCTGGGCATATACCCAGAGAAAACCATAAATCACAGAGACACATTCACCACAATGTTCATTGCAGCACTATTTACAATAGCCAGGTAATGGAAGCAACCTAAATGCCCACAGACAGACGAATGGATAAAGATGTGGTACATATATAAAATGGAATATTACTCAGCCATAAAAAGGAATGAAACTGAGTCATTTGTAGAGAAGTTGATGGATCTAGAGACTGTCATACAGAGTGAAGTAAGTCAGAAAGAGAAAAACAAATATTGTATATTAATGCCTATATGTGGAACCTAGAAAAATGATACAGATGAACTGGTTTGCAGGGCAGAAATAGAGACAAAGAGGTAGAGAAAAAACGTATGGACACAAAGTGGGGGAAGCCATGGGGTGGTGGTGGTGGGATGAGTTGGGATATTGGGATTGACCTGTATACATGTCTATGCATAAAATAGATAACTAATAATAACCTAGTGTATAAAAAAATAAATAAAATTAAATTTCAAAATTTTTAAAAATAAAATGTAAAAATAAAACAGAAAAAAAGTTCTTCCATTCACACTGATGTATTTATAAGAATGAATTATTTCCATGCTTATACCTATAAATACATAAAAGAGGAATAAAATCTAACTTGAACCAAAAAAGAAAAAAAAAAACTGAACCTAACAGTTATACAGAGGAAAACACTACCAAGGCACTTGCTCCAGTGGTAAACAATTCTGAAATTGGTCAGAGGTGGGGAATCATCTCCCATACAGCCAGCAGCCCCACCCGCCCAGGCAAAGAGCGTCCTTATTGCAAAGCTGGGGGACCGTGCCGAGTCCTCTGTGAGTAAACGTGAGCTGAGCCCCAGGCCAGCTGCTGCTGAACTGTTCCCACCCTTCCCAGGTGAAACACCTGAATATGTACAAGGGCTTGAAAGCCTAGAGGAAGGGCCGTGGAGCCACACCAGCGAAAGCACGCAGGCCAACTTGGTGCCTGCAGGTCAGCCAGGATGGTACTGGCCACGGGCGCTCCTATGGAAGCTTTCTATTGCCCTGCCTGAGATACCCCTCCTGTCCCGGCCCCCACTCCTTTTTTTCCTTCCTCACCTCAGCCCGGAGAGATATTCCAGTGGAAGTTATGGGTGACACATCCTCTTCTTTACAGGTGGCAGCCTGGCAACTCCTGCAGAAAGTCCAGCAGAGCCCCACTCACACCGGGCCACCCACAAAGCCGTGGACCCTCACACCCTCCCACCAGCACAGCCCCGAGACTGCTGACGGGGCAGAGAATATGGAGTCAGGCACAGCTGCAGGGGCTATTGCTGCCTGGAGTGCTGTTTATATTGACCTCAACCCAGGCAACCCTGGGGAGGGCTTGCCGGCAGGGTCAGGCTGCCCAGGTCAGCTAATCCTCAGCCCTCAGGGAATCACATTGCAGAATATGGACCTCGCTAAGACAGAATATTCGCCAAGGAAAAAAAGGACACAATGCCATTTGCAGCACCTTAGATGAGTCTCGAGGTAATCACGTGACTTGGAGTAAGTCAGAAAGTGAAAGACACATATCATATCATATCACTTATAGGTGTTACCTATAAATTGATACCAGGGCAGATATTTCCACGGAGAAGGGCAATCACAGATTCATTAAACAAACTTATGGTTCACCAAAGGAAAGGTGTGAGGATTGAATTCATTACGATATTGGGGTTAACAGACAGATACAAACACAGTAGACGTATATAATCACCAAAGACCTACGGAGTACCAAGAGAAGACTACTCAACATTCTGTCATAACGTACATGGGAAAAGGATCCCAGGAAGAACAGACATATGTATATGTGTAAAAGAACCACCTCTTGCACACCTACAACAAGCTAAACGTTGTACTCAAACTTGCTGTAATAAAAAATAAAAAATTAAATTAAAAACACGAACAAGAAGTAGTGAGACAAACTTGAGGGGCTTTCTCCTTGCACATTCCGTTCTACAATCTAATCTAGAACAGGACTTCCATTGAGGCTCTGCTGCCCTAGTAACCAGATATGGTAAGGGAGAACTGCTGCCACCTTGTGGCCGTTTCACACAACTGCAGGTTTAATGCCAGCGCTAATGGTCAGTGGATATTCCAAATCATTACAGGCCTGTAAATGACACCTGCCCTGAAAACAAATCCTGTGGTCATATATCGACCAAAAAATTCAAAAGACGTCCATATTTCAAAACGACAGTTTCAAGAGGCATATTTCACTCACATTAGTGTTCTGCTTCTTTTGCTTTCTTTCTTTCTTTGTTAAAAAAATCGGGAATGGAGAAAGCAACCCTCAGAATGGGCGAAAACGTTCACAAACGAATCAATGGACAAAGGTTTAATCTCCAATATATATAAACAGCTCATGCAGCTTAATATTAATAAAACAAACAACCCAATACAAAAATGGGCAGAAGATCTAAAGAGACGTTTCTTCAAAGAAGACACAGAGATGGCCAAGACGCACATGAAAAGCTGCTCAACATCACTAATTATTAGAGAAATGCAAATCAAAACTACACTGAGTTAAGACCTCACAACTGTTAGAATCGGCATCATCAGATAATCTACAATCAACAAATTCAGGGGACTGTGTGGACAAAAGGAACCCTCTTCCGCTATTGGTGGGAATGTAAATTGATACAGTCACTATGGAGAACAGTATGGAGGTTCCTTTAAAAAACTAAAAAGAGAATTACCATAGGATCCAGCAATCCCACTTCTGGGCATATACCCAGAGAAAACCATAAATCACAAAGACACATTCACCACAATGTTCATTGCAGCACTATTTACAATAGCCAGGTAATGGAAGCAACCTAAATGCCCACAGACAGACGAATGGATAAAGATGTGGTACATATACAAAATGGAATATTACTCAGCCATAAAAAGGAATGAAACTGGGTCATTTGTAGAGAAGTTGATGGATCTAGAGACTGTCATACAGAGTGAAGTAAGTCAGAAAGAGAAAAACAAATATTGTATATTAATGCCTATATGTGGAACCTAGAAAAATGGTAGAGATGAACTGGTTTGCAGGGCAGAAATAGAGACACAGAGGTAGAGAACAAACGAATGGACACAAAGTGGGGGAAGCCATGGAGTGGTGGTGGTGGGATGAGTTGGGAGATTAGGATTGACCTGTGTACATGTCTATGCATAAAATAGATAACTAATAATAACCTACTGTATAAAAAAATAACTAAAATTAAATTTCAAAATTTTAAAAAATAAAATGTAAAAATAAAACAGAAAAAAAGTTCTTCCATTCACACTGATGTATTTATACGAATGAATTATTTCCATGCTTATATCTATAAATACATAAATGAGGAATAATATCTAACTTGAACCAAAAAAGAAAAAAAAAACTGAACCTAAGAATTATACAGAGGAAAACACTACCAAGGCACTTGCTCCAGTGGTAAACAATTCTGAATTTGGTCAGAGGTGGGGAATCATCTCCCATACAGCCAGCAGCCCCGCCCGCCCACGCAAGGAGCATCCTCATTGCAAAGCTGGGAGACCGTGCCGAGGCCTCTGTGAGTAAACGTGAGCTGAGCCCCAGGCCAGATGCTGCTGAACTGTTCCCACCCTTCCCAGGTGAAACACCTGAATATGTACAAGGGCTTGAAAGCCTAGAGGAAGGGCCGTGGAGCCACACCAGCGACAGCACGCAGGCCAACTTGGTGCCTGCATGTCAGCCAGGATGGTACTGGCCACGGGCGCTCTTCTGGAAGCTTTCTATTGCCCTGCCTGAGATACCCCTCCTGTCCCGGCCCCCACTCCTTTTTTTCCTTCCTCACCTCAGCCCGGAGAGATATTCCAGTGGAAGTTATGGGTGACACATCCTCTTCTTTACAGGTGGCAGCCTGGCAACTCCTGCCGAAAGTCCAGCAGAGCCCCACTCACACCGGGCCACCCACAAAGCCGTGGACCCTCACACCCTCCCACCAGCACAGCCCCGAGACTGCTGACGGGGCAGAGAATATGGAGTAAGGCACAGCTGCAGGGGCTATTGATGCCTGGAGTGCTGTTTATATTGACCTCAACCCAGGCACACCTGGGGAGGGCTTGCCGGCAGGGTCAGGCTGCCCAGGTCAGCTAATCCTCAGCCCTCAGGGAATCACATTGCAGAAAATGGACCTCGCTAAGACAGAATATTCGCCAAGGAGAAAAAGGACACAATGCCATTTGCAGCACCGTAGATGAGTCTCGAGGTAATCACGTGACTTGGAGTAAGTCAGAAAGTGAAAGACACATATCATATCATATCACTTATAGGTGTTACCTATAAATTGATACCAGGGCAGATATTTCCACGGAGAAGGGCAATCACAGATTCATTAAACAAACTTATGGTTCACCAAAGGAAAGGTGTGAAGATTGAATTCATTACGATATTGGGGTTAACAGACAGATACAAACACAGTAGACGTATATAATCACCAAAGACCTACGGAGTACCAAGAGAAGACTACTCAACATTCTGTCATAACGTACATGGGAAAAGGATCCCAGGAAGAACAGACATATGTATATGTGTAAAAGAACCACCTCTTGCACACCTACAACAAGCTAAACCTTGTACTCAAACTTGCTGTAATAAAAAATAAAAAATTAAATTAAAAACACGAACAAGAAGTAGTGAGACAAACTTGAGGGGCTTTCTCCTGGCACATTCCGTTCTACATTCCAATCTAGAACACGACTTCCATTGAGGCTCTGCTGCCCTAGTAACCAGATTTGGTAAGGGAGAACTGCTGCCACCTTGTGGCCGTTTCACACAACTGCAGGTTTAATGCCAGCGCTAATGGTCAGTGGATATTCCAAATCACTACAGGCCTGTAAATGACACCTGCCCTGAAAACAAATCCTGGGGTCATATATCGACCAAAAAATTCAAAAGACGTCCATATTTCAAAACGACAGTTTCAAGAGGCATATTTCACGCACATTAGTGTTCTGCTTCTTTTGATTTCTTTCTTTCTTTGTTAAAAAACAGGAATGGAAAAAGGCAACCCTCAGAATGGGCGAAAACGTTCACAAATGAATCAATGGACAAAGGTTTAATCTCCAATATATATAAACAGCTCATGCAGCTTAATATTAATAAAACAAACAACCCAAAACAAAAATGGGCAGAAGATCTAAAGAGACGTTTCTTCAAAGAAGACACAGAGATGGCCAAGACGCACATGAAAAGCTGCTCAACATCACTAATCATTAGAGAAATGCAAATCAAAACTACAATGAGGTAAGACCTCACACCTGTTAGAATCGGCATCATCAGATAATCTACAAACAACAAATTCTGGGGAGGGTGTGGACAAAAGGAACCCTCTTCCGCTATTGGTGGGAATGTAAATTGATACAGTCACTATGGAGAACAGTATGGAGGTTCCTTTAAAAAACTAAAAAGAGAATTACCATAGGATCCAGCAATCCCACTTCTGGGCATATACCCAGAGAAAACCATAAATCACAGAGACACATTCACCACAATGTTCATTGCAGCACTATTTACAATAGCCAGGTTATGGAAGCAACATAAATGCCCACAGACAGACGAATGGATAAAGATGTGGTACATATATAAAATGGAATATTACTCAGCCATAAAAAGGAATGAAACTGGGTCATTTGTAGAGAAGTTGATGGATCTAGAGACTGTCATACAGAGTGAAGTAAGCCAGAAAGAGAAAAACAAATATTGTATATTAATGCCTATATGTGGAACCTAGAAAAATGGTAGAGATGAACTGGTTTGCAGGGCAGAAATAGAGACACAGAGGTAGAGAACAAACGTATGGACACAAAGTGGGGGAAGCCATGGTGTGGTGGTGGTGGGATGAGTTGGGAGATTAGGATTGACCTGTATACATGTCTATGCATAAAATAGATAACTAATAATAACCTAGTGTATAAAAAATAAATAAAATTAAATTTCAAAATTTTTAAAAATAAAATGTAAAAATAAAACAGAAAAAAAGTTCTTCCATTCACACGGATGTATTTATAAGAATGAATTATTTCCTTGCTTATATCTATAAATACATAAAAGAGGAATAAAATCTAACTTGAACCAAAAAAGAAAAAAAAAAACTGTACCTAACAGATATACAGAGGAAAACACTACCAAGGCACTTGCTCCAGTGGTAAACAATTCTGAAAGTGGTCAGAGGTGGGGAATCATCTCCCATACAGCCAGCAGCCCCACCCGCCCACGCAAGGACCGTCCTTATTGCAAAGTTGGGGGACCGTGCCGAGGCCTCTGTGAGTAAACGTGAGCTGAGCCCCAGGCCAGCTGCTGCTGAACTGTTCCCACCCTTCCCAGGTGAAACACCTGAATATGTACAAGGGCTTGAAAGCCTAGAGGAAGGGCCGTGGAGCCACACCAGCGAAAGCACGCAGGCCAACTTGGTGCCTGCAGGTCAGCCAGGATGGTCCTGGCCACGGGCGCTCTTCTGGAAGCTTTCCATTGCCCTGCCTGAGATACCTCTCCTGTCACGGCCCCCACTCCTTTTTTTCCTTCCTCACCTCAGCCCGGAGAGATACTCCAGTGGAAGTTATGGGTGACACATCCTCTTCTTTACAGGTGGCAGCCTGGCAACTCCTGCAGAAAGTCCAGCAGAGCCCCACTCACACCGGGCCACCCACAAAGCCGTGGACCCTCACACCCTCCCACCAGCGCAGCCCCGAGACTGCTGACGGGGCAGAGAATATGGAGTCAGGCACAGCTGCAGGGGCTATTGCTGCCTGGAGTGCTGTTTATATTGACCTCAACCCAGGCACACCTGGGGAGGGCTTGCCGGCAGGGTCAGGCTGCCCAGGTCAGCTAATCCTCAGCCCTCAGGGAATCACATTGCAGAAAATGGACCTCGCTAAGACAGAATATTAGCCAAGGAAAAAACGCACACAATGCCATTTGCATCACCGTAGATGAGTCTAGAGGTAATCACGTGACTTGGAGTAAGTCAGAAAGTGAAAGACACATATCATATCATATCACTTATAGGTGTTACCTATAAATTGATACCAGGGCAGATATTTCCACGGAGAAGGGCAATCACAGATTCATTAAACAAACTTATGGTTCACCAAAGGAAAGGTGTGAGGATTGAATTCATTATGATATTGTGGTTAACACACATATACAAACACAGTAGACGTATATAATCACAAAAGACCTACGGAGTACCAAGAGAAGACTACTCAACATTCTGTCATAACGAACATGGGAAAAGGATCCCAGGAAGAACAGACATATGTATATGTGTAAAAGAACCACCTCTTGCACAACCTACAACAAGCTAAACGTTGTAGTCAAACTTGCTGTAATAAAAAATAAAAAATTAAATTAAAAACACGAACAAGAATTAGTGAGAAAAACTTGAGGGGCTTTCTACTGGTACATTCCGTTCTACATTCCAATCTAGAACGCGACTTCCATTGAAGCTCTGCTGCCCTAGTAACCAGATTTGGTAAGGGAGAACTGCTGCCACCTTGTGGCCGTTTCACACAACAGCAGCTTTAATCCCAGCGCTAATGGTCAGTGGATATTCCAAATCATTACAGGCCTGTAAATGACACCTGCCCTGAAAACAAATCCTGGGGTCATATATCGACCAAAAAATTCAAAAGACGTCCATATTTCAAAACGACAGTTTCAAGAGGCATATTTCACGCACATTAGTGTTCTGCTTCTTTTGATTTCTTTCTTTCTTTGTTAAAAAAACGGGAATGGAAAAAGGCAACCCTCAGAATGGGCGAAAACTTTCACAAAAGAATCAATGGACAAAGGTTTCATCTCCAATATATATAAACAGCTCATGCAGCTTAATATTAATAAAACAAACAACCCAATACAAAAATGGGCAGAAGATCTAAATAGACGTTTCTTCAAAGAAGACACAGAGATGGCCAAGACGCACATGAAAAGCTGCTCAACATCACTAATTATTAGAGAAATGCAAATCAAAACTACAATGAGGTAAGACCTCACACCTGTTAGAATCGGCATCATCAGATAATCTACAAACAACAAATTCTGGGGAGGGTGTGGACAAAAGGAACCCTCTTCCGCTATTGGTGGGAATGTAAATTGATACAGTCACTAAGGAGAACAGTATGGAGGTTCCTTTAAAAAACTAAAAAGAGAATTACCATAGGATCCAGCAATCCCACTTCTGGGCATATACCCAGAGAAAACCATAAATCACAGAGACACATTCACCACAATGTTCATTGCAGCACTATTTACAATAGCCAGGTAATGGAAGCAACCTAAATGCCCACAGACAGACGAATGGATAAAGATGTGGTACATATATAAAATGGAATATTACTCAGCCATAAAAAGGAATGAAACTGAGTCATTTGTAGAGAAGTTGATGGATCTAGAGACTGTCATACAGAGTGAAGTAAGTCAGAAAGAGAAAAACAAATATTGTATATTAATGCCTATATGTGGAACCTAGAAAAATGCTACAGATGAACTGGTTTGCAGGGCAGAAATAGAGACACAGAGGTAGAGAAAAAACGTATGGACACAAAGTGGG
The DNA here is from genome assembly GCF_964165515.1 of Mesoplodon bidens. Taxonomy (NCBI): domain Eukaryota; kingdom Metazoa; phylum Chordata; class Mammalia; order Artiodactyla; family Ziphiidae; genus Mesoplodon; species Mesoplodon bidens. The sequence goes on along the minus strand of NW_027672639.1, from coordinate 1,031,476 downwards.
GGAAGCCATGGGTTGGTGGTGGTGGGATGAGTTGGGAGATTGGGATTGACCTGTATACATGTCTATGCATAAAATAGATAACTAATAATAACCTAGTGTATAAAAAAATAAATAAAATTAAATTTCAAAATTTTTAAAAATAAAATGTAAAAATAAAACAGAAAAAAGTTCTTCCATTCACACTGATGTATTTATAAGAATGAATTATTTCCATGCTTATATCTATAAATATATAAAAGAGGAATAAAATCTAACTTGAACCAAAAAAGAAAAAAAAACTGAACCTAAGTATTATACAGAGGAAAACACTACGAAGGCACTTGCTCCAGTGGTAAACAATTCTGAAATTGGTCAGAGGTGGGGAATCATCTCCCATACAGCCAGCAGCCCCGCCCGCCCACGCAAGGAGCATCCTCATTGCAAAGCTGGGAGACCGTGCCGAGTCCTCTGTGAGTAAACGTGAGCTGAGCCCCAGGCCAGCTGCTGCTGAACTGTTCCCACCCTTCCCAGGTGAAACACCTGAATATGTACAAGGGCTTGAAAGCCTAGAGGAAGGGCCGTGGAGCCACACCAGCGAAAGCATGCAGGCCAACTTGGTGCCTGCAGGTCAGCCAGGATGGTCCTGGCCACGGGCGCTCTTCTGGAAGCTTTCCATTGCCCTGCCTGAGATACCCCTCCTGTCCCGGCCCCCACTCCTTTTTTTCCTTCCTCACCTCAGCCCGCAGAGATACTCCAGTGGAAGTTATGGGTGACACATCCTCTTCTTTACAGGTGGCAGCCTGGCAACTCCTGCCGAAAGTCCAGCAGAGCCCCACTCACACCGGGCCACCCACAAAGCCGTGGACCCTGACACCCTCCCACCAGCACAGCCCCGAGACTGCTGACGGGGCAGAGAATATGGAGTCAGGCACAGCTGCAGGGGCTATTGCTGCCTGGAGTGCTGTTTATATTGACCTCAACCCAGGCACACCTGGGGAGGGCTTGCCGGCAGGGTCAGGCTGCCCAGGTCAGCTAATCCTCAGCCCTCAGGGAATCACATTGCAGAAAATGGACCTCGCTAAGACAGAGTATTCGCCAAGGAAAAAAAGCACACAATGCCATTTGCAGCACCGTAGATGAGTCTAGAGGTAATCACGTGACTTGGAGTAAGTCAGAAAGTGAAAGACACATATCATATCATATCACTTATAGGTGTTACCTATAAATTGATACCAGGGCAGATATTTCCACGGAGAAGGGCAATCACAGATTCATTAAACAAACTTATGGTTCACCAAAGGAAAGGTGTGAGGATTGAATTCATTACGATATTGGGGTTAACAGACAGATACAAACACAGTAGACGTATATAATCACCAAAGACCTACGGAGTACCAAGAGAAGACTACTCAACATTCTGTCATAACGTACATGGGAAAAGGATCCCAGGAAGAACAGACATATGTATATGTGTAAAAGAACCACCTCTTGCACACCTACAACAAGCTAAACGTTGTACTCAAACTTGCTGTAATAAAAAATAAAAAATTAAATTAAAAACACGAACAAGAAGTAGTGAGACAAACTTGAGGGGCTTTCTCCTGGCACATTCCGTTCTACATTCCAATCTAGAACACGACTTCCATTGAGTCTCTGCTGCCCTAGTAACCAGAATTGGTAAGGGAGAACTGCTGCCACCTTGTGGCCGTTTCACACAACTGCAGGTTTAATGCCAGCGCTAATGGTCAGTGGATATTCCAAATCATTACAGGCCTGTAAATGACACCTGCCCTGAAAACAAATCCTGGGGTCATATATCGACCAAAAAATTCAAAAGACGTCCATATTTCAAAACGACAGTTTCAAGAGGCATATTACACGCACATTAGTGTTCTGCTTCTTTTGCTTTCTTTCTTTCTTTGTTAAAAAAAACGGGAATGGAGAAAGGCAACCCTCAGAATGGGCGGAAACGTTCACAAACGAATCAATGGACAAAGGTTTAATCTCCAATATATATAAACAGCTCATGCAGCTTAATATTAATAAAACAAACAACCCAATACAAAAATGGGCAGAAGATCTAAAGAGACGTTTCTTCAAAGAAGACACAGAGATGGCCAAGACGCACATGAAAAGCTGCTCAACATCACTAATTATTAGAGAAATGCAAATCAAAACTACAATGAGGTAAGACCTCACACCTGTTAGAATCGGCATCATCAGATAATCTACAAACAACAAATTCTGGGGAGGGTGTGGACAAAAGGAACCCTCTTCCGCTATTGGTGGGAATGTAAATTGATACAGTCACTATGGAGAACAGTATGGAGGTTCCTTTAAAAAACTAAAAAGAGAATTACCATAGGATCCAGCAATCCCACTTCTGGGCATATACCCAGAGAAAACCATAAATCACAAAGACACATTCACCACAATGTTCATTGCAGCACTATTTACAATAGCCAGGTAATGGAAGCAATCTAAATGCCCACAGACAGACGAATGGATAAAGATGTGGTACATATACAAAATGGAATATTACTCAGCCATAAAAAGGAATGAAACTGGGTCATTTGTAGAGAAGTTGATGGATCTAGAGACTGTCATACAGAGTGAAGTAAGTCAAAAGAGAAAAACAAATATTGTATATTAATGCCTATATGTGGAACCTAGAAAAATGGTAGAGATGAACTGGTTTGCAGGGCAGAAATAGAGACACAGAGGTAGAGAACAAACGTATGGACACAAAGTGGGGGAAGCCATGGGGTGGTGGTGGTGGGATGAGTTGGGAGATTAGGATTGACCTGTATACATGTCTATGCATAAAATAGATAACTAATAATAACCTACTGTATAAAAAAATAACTAAAATTAAATTTCAAAATTTTAAAAAATAAAATGTAAAAATAAAACAGAAAAAAAGTTCTTCCATTCACACTGATGTATTTATACGAATGAATTATTTCCATGCTTATATCTATAAATACATAAATGAGGAATAAAATCTAACTTGAACCAAAAAAGAAAAAAAAAAAAACTGAACCTAACAGTTATACAGAGGAAAACACTACCAAGGCACTTGCTCCAGTGGTAAACAATTCTGAAATTGGTCAGAGGTGGGGAATCATCTCCCATACTGCCAGCAGCCCCGCCCGCCCACGCAAGGAGCATCCTCATTGCAAAGCTGGGAGACCGTGCCGAGGCCTCTGTGAGTAAACGTGAGCTGAGCCCCAGGCCAGATGCTGCTGAACTGTTCCCACCCTTCCCAGGTGAAACACCTGAATATGTACAAGGGCTTGAAAGCCTAGAGGAAGGGCCGTGGAGCCACACCAGCGACAGCACGCAGGCCAACTTGGTGCCTGCAGGTCAGCCAGGATGGTACTGGCCACGGGCGCTCTTCTGGAAGCTTTCTATTGCCCTGCCTGAGATACCCCTCCTGTCCCGGCCCCCACTCCTTTTTTTCCTTCCTCACCTCAGCCCGGAGAGATATTCCAGTGGAAGTTATGGGTGACACATCCTCTTCTTTACAGGTGGCAGCCTGGCAACTCCTGCCGAAAGTCCAGCAGAGCCCCACTCACACCGGGCCACCCAAAAAGCCGTGGACCCTCACACCCTCCCACCAGCACAGCCCCGAGACTGCTGACGGGGCAGAGAATATGGAGTAAGGCACAGCTGCAGGGGCTATTGCTGCCTGGAGTGCTGTTTATATTGACCTCAACCCAGGCACACCTGGGGAGGGCTTGCCGGCAGGGTCAGGCTGCCCAGGTCAGCTAATCCTCAGCCCTCAGGGAATCACATTGCAGAAAATGGACCTCGCTAAGACAGAATATTCGCCAAGGAGAAAAAGGACACAATGCCATTTGCAGCACCGTAGATGAGTCTCGAGGTAATCACGTGACTTGGAGTAAGTCAGAAAGTGAAAGACACGTATCATATCATATCACTTATAGGGGTTACCTATAAATTGATACCAGGGCAGATATTTCCACGGAGAAGGGCAATCACAGATTCATTAAACAAACTTATGGTTCACCAAAGGAAAGGTGTGAGGATTGAATTCATTACGATATTGGGGTTAACAGACATATACAAACACAGTAGACGTATATAATCACCAAAGACCTACGGAGTACCAAGAGAAGACTACTCAACATTCTGTCATAACGTACATGGGAAAAGGATCCCAGGAAGAACAGACATATGTATATGTGTAAAAGAACCACCTCTTGCACACCTACAACAAGCTAAACGTTGTACTCAAACTTGTTGTAATAAAAAATAAAAAATTAAATTAAGAACACGAACAAGAAGTAGTGAGACAAACTTGAGGGGCTTTCTCCTGGCACTTTCCGTTCTACATTCCAATCTAGAACACGACTTCCATTGAGTCTCTGCTGCCCTAGTAACCAGAATTGGTAAGGGAGAACTGCTGCCACCTTGTGGCCGTTTCACACAACTGCAGGTTTAATGCCAGCGCTAATGGTCAGTGGATATTCCAAATCATTACAGGCCTGTAAATGACACCTGCCCTGAAAACAAATCCTGGGGTCATATATCGACCAAAAAATTCAAAAGACGTCCATATTTCAAAACGACAGTTTCAAGAGGCATATTTCACGCACATTAGTGTTCTGCTTCTTTTGCTTTCTTTCTTTCTTTGTTAAAAAAAACGGGAATGGAAAAAGGCAACCCTCAGAATGGGCGAAAACGTTCACAAATGAATCAATGGACAAAGGTTTAATCTCCAATATATATAAACAGCTCATGCAGCTTAATATTAATAAAACAAACAACCCAATACAAAAATGGGCAGAAGATCTAAAGAGACGTTTCTTCAAAGAAGACACAGAGATGGCCAAGACGCACATGAAAAGCTGCTCAACATCACTAATCATTAGAGAAATGCAAATCAAAACTACAATGAGGTAAGACCTCACACCTGTTAGAATCGGCATCATCAGATAATCTACAAACAACAAATTCTGGGGAGGGTGTGGACAAAAGGAAGCCTCTTCCGCTATTGGTGGGAATGTAAATTGATACAGTCACTATGGAGAACAGTATGGAGGTTCCTTTAAAAAACTAAAAAGAGAATTACCATAGGATCCAGCAATCCCACTTCTGGGCATATACCCAGAGAAAACCATAAATCACAGAGACACATTCACCACAATGTTCATTGCAGCACTATTTACAATAGCCAGGTTATGGAAGCAACATAAATGCCCACAGACAGACGAATGGATAAAGATGTGGTACATATATAAAATGGAATATTACTCAGCCATAAAAAGGAATGAAACTGGGTCATTTGTAGAGAAGTTGATGGATCTAGAGACTGTCATACAGAGTGAAGTAAGCCAGAAAGAGGAAAACAAATATTGTATATTAATGCCTATATGTGGAACCTAGAAAAATGGTAGAGATGAACTGGTTTGCAGGGCAGAAATAGAGACACAGAGGTAGAGAACAAACGTATGGACACTAAGTGGGGGAAGCCATGGGGTGGTGGTGGTGGGATGAGTTGGGAGATTAGGATTGACCTGTATACATGTCTATGCATAAAATAGATAACTAATAATAACCTACTGTATAAAAAAATAACTAAAATTAAATTTCAAAATTTTTAAAAATAAAATGTAAAAATAAAACAGAAAAAAAGTTCTTCCATTCACACTGATGTATTTATACGAATGAATTATTTCCATGCTTATATCTATAAATACATAAATGAGGAATAAAATCTAACTTGAACCAAAAAAGAAAAAAAAAAAAACTGAACCTAACAGTTATACAGAGGAAAACACTACCAAGGCACTTGCTCCAGTGGTAAACAATTCTGAAATTGGTCAGAGGTGGGGAATCATCTCCCATACAGCCAGCAGCCCCGCCCGCCCACGCAAGGAGCATCCTCATTGCAAAGCTGGGAGACCGTGCCGAGGCCTCTGTGAGTAAACGTGAGCTGAGCCCCAGGCCAGATGCTGCTGAACTGTTCCCACCCTTCCCAGGTGAAACACCTGAATATGTACAAGGGCTTGAAAGCCTAGAGGAAGGGCCGTGGAGCCACACCAGCGACAGCACGCAGGCCAACTTGGTGCCTGCAGGTCAGCCCGGATGGTACTGGCCACGGGCGCTCTTCTGGAAGCTTTCTATTGCCCTGCCTGAGATACCCCTCCTGTCCCGGCCCCCACTCCTTTTTTTCCTTACTCACCTCAGCCCGGAGAGATATTCCAGTGGAAGTTATGGGTGACACATCCTCTTCTTTACAGGTGGCAGTCTGGCAACTCCTGCCGAAAGTCCAGCAGAGCCCCACTCACACCGGGCCACCCACAAAGCCGTGGACCCTCACACCCTCCCACCAGCACAGCCCCGAGACTGCTGACGGGGCAGAGGATATGGAGTAAGGCACAGCTGCAGGGGCTATTGCTGCCTGGAGTGATGTTTATATTGACCTCAACCCAGGCACACCTGGGGAGGGCTTGCCGGCAGGGTAAGGCTGCCCAGGTCAGCTAATCCTCAGCCCTCAGGGAATCACATTGCAGAATATGGTCCTCGCTAAGACAGAATATTCGCCAAGGAAAAAAAGGACACAATGCCATTTGCAGCACCGTAGATGAGTCTCGAGGTAATCACGTGACTTGGAGTAAGTCAGAAAGTGAAAGACACATATCATATCATATCACTTATAGGTGTTACCTATAAATTGATACCAGGGCAGATATTTCCACGGAGAAGGGCAATCACAGATTCATTAAACAAACTTATGGTTCACCAAAGGAAAGGTGTGAGGATTGAATTCATTATGATATTGGGGTTAACAGACATATACAAACACAGTAGACGTATATAATCACCAAAGACCTACGAAGTAGCAAGAGAAGACTACTCAACATTCTGTCATAACGTACATGGGAAAAGGATCCCAGGAAGAACAGACATATGTATATGTGTAAAAGAACCACCTCTTGCACACCTACAACAAGCTAAACGTTGTACTCAATCTTGCTGTAATAAAAAATAAAAAATTAAATTAAAAACACGAACAAGAAGTAGTGAGACAAACTTGAGGGGCTTTCTCCTGGCACATTCCGTTCTACATTCCAATCTAGAACAGGACTTCCATTGAGGCTCTGCTGCCCTAGTAACCAGATTTGGTAAGGGAGAACTGCTGCCACCTTGTGGCCGTTTCACACAACTGCAGGTTTAATGCCAGCGCTAATGGTCAGTGGATATTCCAAATCATTACAGGCCTGTAAATGACACCTGCCCTGAAAACAAATCCTGGGGTCATATATCGACCAAAAAATTCAAAAGACGTCCATATTTCAAAACGACAGTTTCAAGAGGCATATTTCACGCACATTAGTGTTCTGCTTCTTTTGCTTTCTTTCTTTCTTTGTTAAAAAAAACGGGAATGGAGAAAGGCAACCCTCAGAATGGGCGAAAACGTTCACAAACGAATCAATGGACAAAGGTTTAATCTCCAATATATATAAACAGCTCATGCAGCTTAATATTAATACAACAAACAACCCAATACAAAAATGGGCAGAAGATCTAAAGAGACGTTTCTTCAAAGAAGACACAGAGATGGCCAAGACGCACATGAAAAGCTGCTCAACATCACTAATTATTAGAGAAATGCAAATCAAAACTACAATGAGGTAAGACCTCACACCTGTTAGAATCGGCATCATCAGATAATCTACAATCAACAAATTCTGGGGAGGGTGTGGACAAAAGGAACCCTCTTCCGCTATTGGTGGGAATGTAAATTGATACAGTCACTATGGAGAACAGTATGGAGGTTCCTTTAAAAAACTAAAAAGAGAATTACCATAGGATCCAGCAATCCCACTTCTGGGCATATACCCAGAGAAAACCATAAATCACAAAGACACTTTCACCAGAATGTTCATTGCAGCACTATTTACAATAGCCAGGTAATGGAAGCAACCTAAATGCCCACAGACAGACGAATGGATAAAGATGTGGTACATATACAAAATGGAATATTACTCAGCCATAAAAAGGAATGAAACTGGGTCATTTGTAGAGAAGTTGATGGATCTAGAGACTGTCATACAGAGTGAAGTAAGTCAGAAAGAGAAAAACAAATATTGTATATTAATGCCTATATGTGGAACCAAGAAAAATGGTAGAGATGAACTGGTTTGCAGGGCAGAAATAGAGACACAGAGGTAGAGAACAAACGTATGGACACAAAGTGGGGGAAGCCATGGGGTGGTGGTGGTGGGATGAGTTGGGAGATTAGGATTGACCTGTATACATGTCTATGCATAAAATAGATAACTAAAAATAACCTACTGTATAAAAAAAATAACTAAAATTAAATTTCAAAATTTTAAAAAATAAAATGTAAAAATAAAACAGAAAAAAAGTTATTCCATTCACACTGATGTATTTATACGAATGAATTATTTCCATGCTTATATCTATAAATACATAAATGAGGAATAAAATCTAACTTGAACCAAAAAAGAAAAAAAAAAATGAACCTAACAGTTATACAGAGGAAAACACTACCAAGGCACTTGCTCCAGTGGTAAACAATTCTGAAATTGGTCAGAGGTGGGGAATCATCTCCCATACAGCCAGCAGCCCCGCCCGCCCACGCAAGGAGCATCCTCATTGCAAAGCTGGGAGACCGTGCCGAGGCCTCTGTGAGTAAACGTGAGCTGAGCCCCAGGCCAGATGCTGCTGAACTGTTCCCACCCTTCCCAGGTGAAACACCTGAATATGTACAAGGGCTTGAAAGCCTAGAGGAAGGGCCGTGGAGCCACACCAGCGACAGCACGCAGGCCAACTTGGTGCCTGCAGGTCAGCCAGGATGGTACTGGCCACGGGCGCTCTTCTGGAAGCTTTCTATTGCCCTGCCTGAGATACCCCTCCTGTCCCGGCCCCCACTCCTTTTTTTCCTTCCTCACCTCAGCCCGGAGAGATATTCCAGTGGAAGTTATGGGTGACACATCCTCTTCTTTACAGGTGGCAGCCTGGCAACTCCTGCCGAAAGTCCAGCAGAGCCCCACTCACACCGGGCCACCCACAAAGCCGTGGACCCTCACACCCTCCCACCAGCACAGCCCCGAGACTGCTGACGGGGCAGAGAATATGGAGTAAGGCACAGCTGCAGGGGCTATTGCTGCCTGGAGTACTGTTTATATTGACCTCAACCCAGGCACACCTGGGGAGGTCTTGCCGGCAGGGTCAGGCTGCCCAGGTCAGCTAATCCTCAGCCCTCAGGGAATCACATTGCAGAAAATGGACCTCGCTAAGACAGAATATTCGCCAAGGAGAAAAAGGACACAATGCCATTTGCAGCACCGTAGATGAGTCTCGAGGTAATCACGTGACTTGGAGTAAGTCAGAAAGTGAAAGACACATATCATATCATATCACTTATAGGTGTTACCTATAAATTGATACCAGGGCAGATATTTCCACGGAGAAGGGCAATCACAGATTCATTAAACAAACTTATGGTTCACCAAAGGAAAGGTGTGAGGATTGAATTCATTACGATATTGGGGTTAACAGACATATACAAACACAGTAGACGTATATAATCACCAAAGACCTACGGAGTACCAAGAGAAGACTACTCAACATTCTGTCATAACGAACATGGGAAAAGGATCCCAGGAAGAACAGACATATGTATATGTGTAAAAGAACCACCTCTTGCACACCTACAACAAGCTAAACGTTGTACTCAAACTTGCTGTAATAAAAAATAAAAAATTAAATTAAAAACACGAACAAGAAGTAGTGAGACAAACTTGAGGGGCTTTCTCCTGGCACATTCCGTTCTACATTCCAATCTAGAACGCGACTTCCATTGAGGCTCTGCTGCCCTAGTAACCAGATTTGGTAAGGGAGAACTGCTGCCACCTTGTGGCCGTTTCACACAACAGCAGCTTTAATCCCAGCGCTAATGGTCAGTGGATATTCCAAATCATTACAGGCCTGTAAATGACACCTGCCCTGAAAACAAATCCTGGGGTCATATATCGACCAAAAAATTCAAAAGACGTCCATATTTCAAAACGACAGTTTCAAGAGGCATATTTCACGCACATTAGTGTTCTGATTCTTTTGCTTTCTTTCTTTCTTTGTTAAAAAAAACGGGAATGGAGAAAGGCAACCCTCAGAATGGGCGAAAACGTTCACAAACGAATCAATGGACAAAGGTTTAATCTCCAATATATATAAACAGCTCATGCAGCTTAATATTAATACAACAAACAACCCAATACAAAAATGGGCAGAAGATCTAAAGAGACGTTTCTTCAAAGAAGACACAGAGATGGCCAAGACGCACATGAAAAGCTGCTCAACATCACTAATTATTAGAGAAATGCAAATCAAAACTACAATGAGGTAAGACCTCACACCTGTTAGAATCGGCATCATCAGATAATCTACAATCAACAAATTCTGGGGAGGGTGTGGACAAAAGGAACCCTCTTCCGCTATTGGTGGGAATGTAAATTGATACAGTCACTATGGAGAACAGTATGGAGGTTCCTTTAAAAAACTAAAAAGAGAATTACCATAGGATCCAGCAATCCCACTTCTGGGCATATACCCAGAGAAAACCATAAATCACAAAGACACATTCACCAGAATGTTCATTGCAGCACTATTTACAATAGCCAGGTAATGGAAGCAACCTAAATGCCCACAGACAGACGAATGGATAAAGATGTGGTACATATACAAAATGGAATATTACTCAGCCATAAAAAGGAATGAAACTGGGTCATTTGTAGAGAAGTTGATGGATCTAGAGACTGTCATACAGAGTGAAGTAAGTCAGAAAGAGAAAAACAAATATTGTATATTAATGCCTATATGTGGAACCAAGAAAAATGGTAGAGATGAACTGGTTTGCAGGGCAGAAATAGAGACACAGAGGTAGAGAACAAACGTATGGACACAAAGTGGGGGAAGCCATGGGGTGGTGGTGGTGGGATGAGTTGGGAGATTAGGATTGACCTGTATACATGTCTATGCATAAAATAGATAACTAAAAATAACCTACTGTATAAAAAAAATAACTAAAATTAAATTTCAAAATTTTAAAAAATAAAATGTAAAAATAAAACAGAAAAAAAGTTATTCCATTCACACTGATGTATTTATACGAATGAATTATTTCCATGCTTATATCTATAAATACATAAATGAGGAATAAAATCTAACTTGAACCAAAAAAGAAAAAAAAAAAATGAACCTAACAGTTATACAGAGGAAAACACTACCAAGGCACTTGCTCCAGTGGTAAACAATTCTGAAATTGGTCAGAGGTGGGGAATCATCTCCCATACAGCCAGCAGCCCCGCCCGCCCACGCAAGGAGCATCCTCATTGCAAAGCTGGGAGACCGTGCCGAGGCCTCTGTGAGTAAACGTGAGCTGAGCCCCAGGCCAGATGCTGCTGAACTGTTCCCACCCTTCCCAGGTGAAACACCTGAATATGTACAAGGGCTTGAAAGCCTAGAGGAAGGGCCGTGGAGCCACACCAGCGACAGCACGCAGGCCAACTTGGTGCCTGCAGGTCAGCCAGGATGGTACTGGCCACGGGCGCTCTTCTGGAAACTTTCTATTGCCCTGCCTGAGATACCCCTCCTGTCCCGGCCCCCACTCCTTTTTTTCCTTCCTCACCTCAGCCCGGAGAGATATTCCAGTGGAAGTTATGGGTGACACATCCTCTTCTTTACAGGTGGCAGCCTGGCAACTCCTGCCGAAAGTCCAGCAGAGCCCCACTCACACCGGGCCACCCACAAAGCCGTGGACCCTCACACCCTCCCACCAGCACAGCCCCGAGACTGCTGACGGGGCAGAGAATATGGAGTAAGGCACAGCTGCAGGGGCTATTGCTGCCTGGAGTGCTGTTTATATTGACCTCAACCCAGGCACACCTGGGGAGGTCTTGCCGGCAGGGTCAGGCTGCCCAGGTCAGCTAATCCTCAGCCCTCAGGGAATCACATTGCAGAAAATGGACCTCGCTAAGACAGAATATTCGCCAAGGAGAAAAAGGACACAATGCCATTTGCAGCACCGTAGATGAGTCTCGAGGTAATCACGTGACTTGGAGTAAGTCAGAAAGTGAAAGACACATATCATATCATATCACTTATAGGTGTTACCTATAAATTGATACCAGGGCAGATATTTCCACGGAGAAGGGCAATCACAGATTCATTAAACAAACTTATGGTTCACCAAAGGAAAGGTGTGAGGATTGAATTCATTACGATATTGGGGTTAACAGACATATACAAACACAGTAGACGTATATAATCACCAAAGACCTACGGAGTACCAAGAGAAGACTACTCAACATTCTGTCATAACGAACATGGGAAAAGGATCCCAGGAAGAACAGACATATGTATATGTGTAAAAGAACCACCTCTTGCACACCTACAACAAGCTAAACGTTGTACTCAAACTTGCTGTAATAAAAAATAAAAAATTAAATTAAAAACACGAACAAGAAGTAGTGAGACAAACTTGAGGGGCTTTCTCCTGGCACATTCCGTTCTACATTCCAATCTAGAACGCGACTTCCATTGAGGCTCTGCTGCCCTAGTAACCAGATTTGGTAAGGGAGAACTGCTGCCACCTTGTGGCCGTTTCACACAACAGCAGCTTTAATCCCAGCGCTAATGGTCAGTGGATATTCCAAATCATTACAGGCCTGTAAATGACACCTGCCCTGAAAACAAATCCTGGGGTCATATATCGACCAAAAAATTCAAAAGACGTCCATATTTCAAAACGACAGTTTCAAGAGGCATATTTCACGCACATTAGTGTTCTGATTCTTTTGCTTGCTTTCTTTCTTTGTTAAAAAAACTGGAATGGAAAAATGTAACCCTCAGAAGGGGCGAAACGTTCACAAACGAATCAATGGACAAAGGTTTAATCTCCAATATATATATACAGCACATGCAGCTTAATATTAATACAACAAACAACCCAATACAAAAACGGGCAGAAGATCTAAATAGACGTTTCTTCAAAGAAGACACAGAGATGGCCAAGACGCACATGAAAAGCTGCTCAACATCACTAATTATTAGAGAAATGCAAATCAAAACTACAATGAGGTAAGACCTCACACCTGTTAGAATCGGCATCATCAGATAATCTACAAACAACAAATTCTTGGGAGTGTATGGACAAAAGGAACCCTCTTCCGCTATTGGTGGGAATGTAAATTGATACAGTCACTATGGAGAACAGTATGGAGGTTCCTTTAAAAAACTAAAAAGAGAATTACCATAGGATCCAGCAATCCCACTTCTGGGCATATACCCAGAGAAAACCATAAATCACAGAGACACATTCACCACAATGTTCATTGCAGCACTATTTACAATAGCCAGGTAATGGAAGCAACCTAAATGCCCACAGACAGACGAATGGATAAAGATGTGGTACATATATAAAATGGAATATTACTCAGCCATAAAAAGGAATGAAACTGAGTCATTTGTAGAGAAGTTGATGGATCTAGAGACTGTCATACAGAGTGAAGTAAGTCAGAAAGAGAAAAACAAATATTGTATATTAATGCCTATATGTGGAACGTAGAAAAATGATACAGATGAACTGGTTTGCAGGGCAGAAATAGAGACACAGAGGTAGAGAAAAAACGTATGGACACAAAGTGGGGGAAGCCATGGGGTGGTGGTGGTGGGATGAGTTGGGATATTGGGATTGAAGTGTATACATGTCTATGCATAAAATAGATAACTAATAATAACCTAGTGTATAAAAAAATAAATAAAATTAAATTTCAAAATTTTTAAAAATAAAATGTAAAAATAAAACAGAAAAAAAGTTCTTCCATTCACACTGATGTATTTATAAGAATGAATTATTTCCATGCTTATATCTATAAATACATAAATGAGGAATAAAATCTAACTTGAACCAAAAAAGAAAAAAAAAACTGAACCTAACAGTTATACAGAGGAAAACACTACCAAGGCACTTGCTCCACTGGTAAACAATTCTGAAATTGGTCAGAGGTGGGGAACCATCTCCCATACAGCCAGCAGCCCCGCCCACCCACGCAAGGAGCATCCTCATTGCAAAGCTGGGAGACCGTGCCAAGGCCTCTGTGAGTAAACGTGAGCTGAGCCCCAGGCCACATGCTGCTGAACAGTTCCCACCCTTCCCAGGTGAAACACCTGAATATGTACAAGGGCTTGAAAGCCTAGAGGAAGGGCCGTGGAGCAACACCAGCGACAGCACGCAGGCCAACTTGGTGCCTGCAGGTCAGCCAGGATGGTACTCCCACGGGCGCTCTTCTGGAAGCTTTCTATTGCCCTGCCTGAGATACCCCTCCTGTCCCGGCCCCCACTCCTTTTTTTCCTTCCTCACCTCAGCCTGGAGAGATATTCCAGTGGAAGTTATGGGTGACACATCCTCTTCTTTACAGGTGGCACCCAGGCAACTCCTGCCGAAAGTCCAGCAGAGCCCCACTCACACCGGGCCACCCACAAAGCCGTGGACCCACACACCCTCCCACCAGCACAGCCCCGAGACTGCTGACGGGGCAGAGAATATGGAGTCAGGCACAGCTGCAGGGGCTATTGCTGCCTGGAGTGCTGTTTATATTGACCTCAACCCAGGCACACCTGGGGAGTGCTTGCCGGCAGGGTCAGGCTGCCCAGGTCAGCTAATCCTCAGCCCTCAGGGAATCACATTGCAGAAAATGGACCTCGCTAAGACAGAATATTCGCCAAGGAGAAAAAGGACACAATGCCATTTGCAGCACCGTAGATGAGTCTCGAGGTAATCACGTGACTTGGAGTAAGTCAGAAAGTGAAAGACACATATCATATCATATCACTTATAGGTGTTACCTATAAATTGATACCAGGGCAGATATTTCCACGGAGAAGGGCAATCACAGATTCATTAAACAAACTTATGGTTCACCAAAGGAAAGGTGTGAGGATAGAATTCATTACGATATTGGGGTTAACAGACATATACAAACACAGTAGACGTATATAATCACCAAAGACCTACGGAGTACCAAGAGAAGACTACTCAACATTCTGTCATAACGTACATGGGAAAAGGATCCCAGGAAGAACAGACATATGTATATGTGTAAAAGAACCACCTCTTGCACACCTACAACAAGCTAAACGTTGTACTCAAACTTGCTGTAATAAAAAATAAAAAATTAAATTAAAAACACGAACAAGAATTAGTGAGAAAAACTTGAGGGGCTTTCTCCTGGTACATTCCGTTCTACATTCCAATCTAGAACGCGACTTCCATTGAGGCTCTGCTGCCCTAGGAACCAGATTTGGTAAGGGAGAACTGCTGCCACCTTGTGTCCGTTTCACACAACAGCAGCATTAATCCCAGCGCTAATGGTCAGTGGATATTCCAAATCATTACAGGCCTGTAAATGACACCTGCCCTGAAAACAAATCCTGGGGTCATATATCGACCAAAAAATTCAAAAGACGTCCATATTTCAAAACGACAGTATCAAGAGGCATGTTTCACGCACATTAGTGTTCTGATTCTTTTGCTTGCTTGCTTTCTTTGTTAAAAAAACGGGAATGGAAAAAGGTAACCCTCAGAAGGGGCGAAACGTTCACAAACGAATCAATGGACACAGGTTTAATCTCCAATATATATATACAGCTCATGCAGCTTAATATTAATACAACAAACAACCCAATACAAAAACGGGCAGAAGATCTAAATAGACGTTTCTTCAAAGAAGACACAGAGATGGCCAAGACGCACATGAAAAGCTGCTCAACATCACTAATTATTAGAGAAATGCAAATCAAAACTACAATGAGGTAAGACCTCACACCTGTTAGAATCGGCATCATCAGATAATCTACAAACAACAAATTCTGGGGAGGGTGTGGACAAAAGGAACCCTCTTCCGCTATTGGTGGGAATGTAAATTGATACAGTCACTATGGAGAACAGTATGGAGGTTCCTTTAAAAAACTAAAAAGAGAATTACCATAGGATCCAGCAATCCCACTTCTGGGCATATACCCAGAGAAAACCATAAATCACAAAGACACATTCACCAGAATGTTCATTGCAGCACTATTTACAATAGCCAGGTAATGGAAGCAACCTAAATGCCCACAGACAGACGAATGGATAAAGATGTGGTACATATACAAAATGGAATATTACTCAGCCATAAAAAGGAATGAAACTGGGTCATTTGTAGAGAAGTTGATGGATCTAGAGACTGTCATACAGAGTGAAGTAAGTCAGAAAGAGAAAAACAAATATTGTATATTAATGCCTATATGTGGAACCAAGAAAAATGGTAGAGATGAACTGGTTTGCAGGGCAGAAATAGAGACACAGAGGTAGAGAACAAACGTATGGACACAAAGTGGGGGAAGCCATGGGGTGGTGGTGGTGGGATGAGTTGGGAGATTAGGATTGACCTGTATACATGTCTATGCATAAAATAGATAACTAAAAATAACCTACTGTATAAAAAAAATAACTAAAATTAAATTTCAAAATTTTAAAAAATAAAATGTAAAAATAAAACAGAAAAAAAGTTCTTCCATTCACACTGATGTATTTATACGAATGAATTATTTCCATGCTTATATCTATAAATACATAAATGAGGAATAAAATCTAACTTGAACCAAAAAAGAAAAAAAAAAAATGAACCTAACAGTTATACAGAGGAAAACACTACCAAGGCACTTGCTCCAGTGGTAAACAATTCTGAAATTGGTCAGAGGTGGGGAATCATCTCCCATACAGCCAGCAGCCCCGCCCGCCCACGCAAGGAGCATCCTCATTGCAAAGCTGGGAGACCGTGCCGAGGCCTCTGTGAGTAAACGTGAGCTGAGCCCCAGGCCAGATGCTGCTGAACTGTTCCCACCCTTCCCAGGTGAAACACCTGAATATGTACAAGGGCTTGAAAGCCTAGAGGAAGGGCCGTGGAGCCACACCAGCGACAGCACGCAGGCCAACTTGGTGCCTGCAGGTCAGCCAGGATGGTCCTGGCCACGGGCGCTCCTCTGGAAGCTTTCTATTGCCCTGCCTGAGATACCCCTCCTGTCCCGGCCCCCACTCCTTTTTTTCCTTCCTCACCTCAGCCCGGAGAGATATTCCAGTGGAAGTTATGGGTGACACATCCTCTTCTTTACAGGTGGCAGCCTGGCAACTCCTGCAGAAAGTCCAGCAGAGCCCCACTCACACCGGGCCACCCACAAAGCCGTGGACCCTCACACCCTCCCACCAGCACAGCCCCGAGACGGCTGACGGGGCAGAGAATATGGAGTCAGGCACAGCTGCAGGGGCTATTGCTGCCTGGAGTGCTGTTTATATTGACCTCAACCCAGGCAACCCTGGGGAGGGCTTGCCGGCAGGGTCAGGCTGCCCAGGTCAGCTAATCCTCAGCCCTCAGGGAATCACATTGCAGAATATGGACCTCGCTAAGACAGAATATTCGCCAAGGAAAAAAAGGACACAATGCCATTTGCAGCACCTTAGATGAGTCTCGAGGTAATCACGTGACTTGGAGTAAGTCAGAAAGTGAAAGACACATATCATATCATATCACTTATAGGTGTTACCTATAAATTGATACCAGGGCAGATATTTCCACGGAGAAGGGCAATCACAGATTCATTAAACAAACTTATGGTTCACCAAAGGAAAGGTGTGAGGATTGAATTCATTACGATATTGGGGTTAACAGACAGATACAAACACAGTAGACGTATATAATCACCAAAGACCTACGGAGTACCAAGAGAAGACTACTCAACATTCTGTCATAACGTACATGGGAAAAGGATCCCAGGAAGAACAGACATATGTATATGTGTAAAAGAACCACCTCTTGCACACCTACAACAAGCTAAACGTTGTACTCAAACTTGCTGTAATAAAAAATAAAAAATTAAATTAAAAACACGAACAAGAAGTAGTGAGACAAACTTGAGGGGCTTTCTCCTTGCACATTCCGTTCTACATTCTAATCTAGAACAGGAATTCCATTGAGGCTCTGCTGCCCTAGTAACCAGATATGGTAAGGGAGAACTGCTGCCACCTTGTGGCCGTTTCACACAACTGCAGGTTTAATGCCAGCGCTAATGGTCAGTGGATATTCCAAATCATTACAGGCCTGTAAATGACACCTGCCCTGAAAACAAATCCTGTGGTCATATATCGACCAAAAAATTCAAAAGACGTCCATATTTCAAAACGACAGTTTCAAGAGGCATATTTCACTCACATTAGTGTTCTGCTTCTTTTGCTTTCTTTCTTTCTTTGTTAAAAAAATCGGGAATGGAGAAAGGCAACCCTCAGAATGGGCGAAAACGTTCACAAACGAATCAATGGACAAAGGTTTAATCTCCAATATATATAAACAGCTCATGCAGCTTAATATTAATAAAACAAACAACCCAATACAAAAATGGGCAGAAGATCTAAAGAGACGTTTCTTCAAAGAAGACACAGAGATGGCCAAGACGCACATGAAAAGCTGCTCAACATCACTAATTATTAGAGAAATGCAAATCAAAACTACAATGAGGTAAGACCTCACAACTGTTAGAATCGGCATCATCAGATAATCTACAATCAACAAATTCTGGGGACTGTGTGGACAAAAGGAACCCTCTTCCGCTATTGGTGGGAATGTAAATTGATACAGTCACTATGGAGAACAGTATGGAGGTTCCTTTAAAAAACTAAAAAGAGAATTACCATAGGATCCAGCAATCCCACTTCTGGGCATATACCCAGAGAAAACCGTAAATCACAAAGACACATTCACCACAATGTTCATTGCAGCACTATTTACAATAGCCAGGTAATGGAAGCAACCTAAATGCCCACAGACAGACGAATGGATAAAGATGTGGTACATATACAAAATGGAATATTACTCAGCCATAAAAAGGAATGAAACTGGGTCATTTGTAGAGAAGTTGATGGATCTAGAGACTGTCATACAGAGTGAAGTAAGCCAGAAAGAGAAAAACAAATATTGTATATTAATGCCTATATGTGGAACCTAGAAAAATGGTAGAGATGAACTGGTTTGCAGGGCAGAAATAGAGACACAGAGGTAGAGAACAAACGTATGGACACAAAGTGGGGGCAGCCATGGGGTGGTGGTGGTGGGATGAGTTGGGAGATTAGGATTGACCTGTATACATGTCTATGCATAAAATAGATAACTAATAATAACCAACTGTAGAAAAAAATAACTAAAATTAACTTTCAAAATTTTAAAAAATAAAATGTAAAAATAAAACAGAAAAAAAGTTCTTCCATTCACACTGATGTATTTATACGAATGAATTATTTCCATGCTTATATCTATAAATACATAAATGAGGAATAAAATCTAACTTGAACCAAAAAAGAAAAAAAAAACTGAACCTAACAGTTATACAGAGGAAAACACTACCAAGGCACTTGCTCCACTGGTAAACAATTCTGAAATTGGTCAGAGGTGGGGAATCATCTCCCATACAGCCAGCAGCCCCGCCCGCCCACGCAAGGAGCATCCTCATTGCAAAGCTGGGAGACCGTGCCAAGGCCTCTGTGAGTAAACGTGAGCTGAGCCCCAGGCCAGATGCTGCTGAACTGTTCCCACCCTTCCCAGGTGAAACACCTGAATATGTACAAGGGCTTGAAAGCCTAGAGGAAGGGCCGTGGAGCCACACCAGCGACAGCACGCAGGCCAACTTGGTGCCTGCAGGTCAGCCAGGATGGTACTGGCCACGGGCGCTCTTCTGGAAGCTTTCTATTGCCCTGCCTGAGATACCCCTCCTGTCCCGGACCCCACTCCTTTTCTTCCTTCCTCACCTCAGCCTGGAGAGATATTCCAGTGGAAGTTATGGGTGACACATCCTCTTCTTTACAGGTGGCACCCAGGCAACTCCTGCCGAAAGTCCAGCAGAGCCCCACTCACACCGGGCCACCCACAAAGCCGTGGACCCTCAAACCCTCCCACCAGCACAGCCCCGAGACTGCTGACGGGGCAGAGAATATGGAGTCAGGCACAGCTGCAGGGGCTATTGCTGCCTGGAGTGCTGTTTATATTGACCTCAACCCAGGCACACCTGGGGAGGGCTTGCCGGCAGGGTCAGGCTGCCCAGGTCAGCTAATCCTCAGCCCTCAGGGAATCAAATTGCAGAAAATGGACCACGCTGAGACAGAATATTTGCCAAGGAAAAAATGGACACAATGCCATTTGCAGCACCGTAGATGAGTCTCGAGGTAATCACGTGACTTGGAGTAAGTCAGAAAGTGAAAGACACATATCATATCATATCACTTATAGGTGTTACCTATAAATTGATACCAGGGCAGATATTTCCACGGAGAAGGGCAATCACAGATTCATTAAACAAACTTATGGTTCACCAAAGGAAAGGTGTTAGGATTGAATTCATTACGATATTCGTGTTAACTGACAGATACAAACACAGTAGACGTATATAATCACCAAAGACCTATGGAGTACCAAGAGAAGACTACTCAACATTCTGTCATAACGTACATGGGAAAAGGATCCCAGGAAGAACAGACATATGTATATGTGTAAAAGAACCACCTCTTGCACACCTACAACAAGCTAAACGTTGTACTCAAACTTGCTGTAATAAAAAATAAAAAATTAAATTAAAAACACGAACAAGAAGTAGTGAGACAAACTTGAGGGGCTTTCTCCTGGCACATTCCGTTCTACATTCCAATCTAGAACACGACTTCCATTGAGGCTCTGCTGCCCTAGTAACCAGATTTGGTAAGGGAGAACTGCTGCCACCTTGTGGCCGTTTCACACAACTGCAGGTTTAATGCCAGCGCTAATGGTCAGTGGATATTCCAAATCATTACAGGCCTGTAAATGACACCTGCCCTGAAAACAAATCCTGGGGTCATATATCGACCAAAAAATTCAAAAGACGTCCATATTTCAAAACGACAGTTTCAAGAGGCATATTTCACGCACATTAGTGTTCTGCTTCTTTTGCTTTCATTCTTTCTTTGTTAAAAAAAACGGGAATGGAAAAAGGCAACCCTCAGAAGGGGCGAAAACGTTCACAAACGAATCAATGGACAAAGGTTTAATCTCCAATATATATAAACAGCTCATGCAGCTTAATATTAATAAAACAAACAACCCAATACAAAAATGGGCAGAAGATCTAAAGAGACGTTTCTTCAAAGAAGACACAGAGATGGCCAAGACGCACATGAAAAGCTGCTCAACATCACTAATTATTAGAGAAATGCAAATCAAAACTACAATGAGGTAAGACCTCACACCTGTTAGTATCGGCATCATCAGATAATCTACAAACAACAAATTCTGGGGAGGGTGTGGACAAAAGGAACCCTCTTCCGCTATTGTTGGGAATGTAAATTGATACAGTCACTATGGAGAACAGTATGGAGGTTCCTTTAAAAAACTAAAAAGAGAATTACCATAGGATCCAGCAATCCCACTTCTGGGCATATACCCTGAGAAAACCATAAATCACAGAGACACATTCACCACAATGTTCATTGCAGCACTATTTACAATAGCCAGGTAATGGAAGCAACCTAAATGCCCACAGACAGACGAAAGGATAAAGATGTGGTACATATACAAAATGGAATATTACTCAGCCATAAAAAGGAATGAAACTGGGTCATTTGTAGAGAAGTTGATGGATCTAGAGACTGTCATACAGAGTGAAGTAAGCCAGAAAGAGAAAAACAAATATTGTATATTAATGCCTATATGTGGAACCTAGAAAAATGCTACAGATGAACTGGTTTGCAGGGCAGAAATAGAGACACAGAGGTAGAGAACAAACGTATGGACACAAAGTGGGGGAAGCAATGGGGTGGTGGTGGTGGGATGAGTTGGGAGATTAGGATTGACCTGTATACATGTCTATGCATAAAATAGATAACTAATAATAACCTACTGTATAAAAAAATAACTAAACTTAAATTTCAAATTTTTTAAAAATAAAACGTAAAAATAAAACAGAAAAAAATTTCTTCCATTCACACTGATGTATTTATACGAATGAATTATTTCCATGCTTATATCTATAAATACATAAATGAGGAATAAAATCTAACTTGAACCAAAAAAGAAAAAAAAAATGAACCTAACAGTTATACAGAGGAAAACACTACCAAGGCACTTGCTCCAGTGGTAAACAATTCTGAAATTGGTCAGAGGTGGGGAATCATCTCCCATACAGCCAGCAGCCCCGCCCGCCCACGCAAGGAGCATCCTCATTGCAAAGCTGGGAGACCGTGCCGAGGCCTCTGTGAGTAAACGTGAGCTGAGCCCCAGGCCAGATGCTGCTGAACTGTTCCCACCCTTCCCAGGTGAAACACCTGAATATGTACAAGGGCTTGAAAGCCTAGAGGAAGGGCCGTGGAGCCACACCAGCGACAGCACGCAGGCCAACTTGGTGCCTGCAGGTCAGCCAGGATGGTACTGGCCACGGGCGCTCCTCTGGAAGCTTTCTATTGCCCTGCCTGAGATACCCCTCCTGTCCCGGCCCCCACTCCTTTTTTTCCTTCCTCACCTCAGCCCGGAGAGATATTCCAGTGGAAGTTATGGGTGACACATCCTCTTCTTTACAGGTGGCAGCCTGGCAACTCCTGCCGAAAGTCCAGCAGAGCCCCACTCACACCGGGCCACCCACAAAGCCGTGGACCCTCACACCCTCCCACCAGCACAGCCCCGAGACTGCTGACGGGGCAGAGAATATGGAGTAAGGCACAGCTGCAGGGGCTATTGATGCCTGGAGTGCTGTTTATATTGACCTCAACCCAGGCACACCTGGGGAGGGCTTGCCGGCAGGGTCAGGCTGCCCAGGTCAGCTAATCCTCAGCCCTCAGGGAATCACATTGCAGAAAATGGACCTCGCTAAGACAGAATATTCGCCAAGGAGAAAAAGGACACAATGCCATTTCCAGCACCGTAGATGAGTCTCGAGGTAATCACGTGACTTGGAGTAAGTCAGAAAGTGAAAGACACATATCATATCATATCACTTATAGGTGTTACCTATAAATTGATACCAGGGCAGATATTTCCACGGAGAAGGGCAATCACAGATTCATTAAACAAACTTATGGTTCACCAAAGGAAAGGTGTGAGGATTGAATTCATTACGATATTGGGGTTAACAGACATATACAAACACAGTAGACGTATATAATCACCAAAGACCTACGGAGTACCAAGAGAAGACTACTCAACATTCTGTCATAACGTACATGGGAAAAGGATCCCAGGAAGAACAGACATATGTATATGTGTAAAAGAACAACCTCTTGCACACCTACAACAAGCTAAACGTTGTACTCAAACTTGCTGTAATAAAAAATAAAAAATTAAATTAAAAACACGAACAAGAAGTAGTGAGACAAACTTGAGGGGCTTTCTCCTGGCACATTCCGTTCTACATTCCAATCTAGAACACGACTTCCATTGAGGCTCTGCTGCCCTAGTAACCAGATTTGGTAAGGGAGAACTGCTGCCACCTTGTGGCCGTTTCACACAACTGCAGGTTTAATGCCAGCGCTAATGGTCAGTGGATATTCCAAATCATTACAGGCCTGTAAATGACACCTGCCCTGAAAACAAATCCTGGTGTCATATATCGACCAAAAAATTCAAAAGACGTCCATATTTCAAAACGACAGTTTCAAGAGGCATATTTCACGCACATTAGTGTTCTGCTTCTTTTGCTTTCTTTCTTTCTTTGTTAAAAAAAACGGGAATGGAAAAAGGCAACCCTCAGAATGGGCGAAAACGTTCACAAACGAATCAATGGACAAAGGTTTAATATCCAATATATATAAACAGCTCATGCAGCTTAATATTAATAAAACAAACAACCCAATACAAAAATGGGCAGAAGATCTAAAGAGACGTTTCTTCAAAGAAGACACAGAGATGGCCAAGACGCACATGAAAAGCTGCTCAACATAACTAATTATTAGAGAAATGCAAATCAAAACTACAATGAGGTAAGACCTCACACCTGTTAGAATCGGCATCATCAGATAATCTACAAACAACAAATTCTGGGGAGGGTGTGGACAAAAGGAACCCTCTTCCGCTATTGGTGGGAATGTAAATTGATACAGTCACTATGGAGAACAGTATGGAGGTTCCTTTAAAAAACTAAAAAGAGAATTACCATAGGATCCAGCAATCCCACTTATGGGCATATACCCAGAGAAAACCATAAATCACAAAGACACATTCACCACAATGTTCATTGCAGCACTATTTACAATAGCCAGGTAATGGAAGCAACCTAAATGCCCACAGACAGACGAATGGATAAAGATGTGGTACATATACAAAATGGAATATTACTCAGCCATAAAAAGGAATGAAACTGGGTCATTTGTAGAGAAGTTGATGGATCTAGAGACTGTCATACAGAGTGAAGTAAGTCAGAAAGAGAAAAACAAATATTGTATATTAATGCCTATATGTGGAACCTAGAAAAATGGTAGAGATGAACTGGTTTGCAGGGCAGAAATAGAGACACAGAGGTAGAGAACATACGTATGGACACAAAGTGGGGGAAGCCATGGGGTGGTGGTGGTGGGATGAGTTGGGAGATTAGGATTGACCTGTATACATGTCTATGCATAAAATAGATAACTAAAAATAACCTACTGTATAAAAAAATAACTAAAATTAAATTTCAAAATTTTAAAAAATAAAATGTAAAAATAAAACAGAAAAAAAGTTCTTCCATTCACACTGATGTATTTATACGAATGAATTATTTCCATGCTTATATCTATAAATACATAAATGAGGAATAAAATCTAACTTGAACCAAAAAAGAAAAAAAAACCTGAACCTAAGAATTATACAGAGGAAAACACTACCAAGGCACTTGCTCCAGTGGTAAACAATTCTGAAATTGGTCAGAGGTGGGGAATCATCTCCCATACAGCCAGCAGCCCCGCCTGCCCACGCAAGGAGCATCCTCATTGCAAAGCTGGGAGACCGTGCCGAGTCCTCTGTGAGTAAACGTGAGCTGAGCCCCAGGCCAGATGCTGCTGAACTGTTCC
Source organism: Mesoplodon bidens (assembly GCF_964165515.1). Taxonomy (NCBI): domain Eukaryota; kingdom Metazoa; phylum Chordata; class Mammalia; order Artiodactyla; family Ziphiidae; genus Mesoplodon; species Mesoplodon bidens. The sequence goes on along the minus strand of NW_027672639.1, from coordinate 1,006,350 downwards.
CACCCTTCCCAGGTGAAACACCTGAATATGTACAAGGGCTTGAAAGCCTAGAGGAAGGGCCATGGAGCCACACCAGCGAAAGCACGCAGGCCAACTTGGTGCCTGCAGGTCAGCCAGGATGGTCCTGGCCAGGGGCGCTCTTCTGGAAACTTTCCATTGCCCTGCCTGAGATGCCCCTCCTGTCCAGGCCCCCACTCCTTTTTTTCCTTACTCACCTCAGCCCGGAGAGATACTCCAGTGGAAGTTATGGGTGACACATCCTCTTCTTTACAAGTGGCAGCCTGGCAACTCCTGCAGAAAGTCCAGCAGAGCCCCACTCACACCGGGCCACCCACAAAGCCGTTGACCCACACACCCTCCCACCAGCACAGCCCCGAGACTGCTGACGGGGCAGAGAATATGGAGTCAGGCACAGCTGCAGGGGCTATTGCTGCCTGGAGTGCTGTTTATATTGACCTCAACCCAGGCACACCTGGGGAGGGCTTTCCGGCAGGGTCAGGCTGCCCAGGTCAGCTAATCCTCAGCCCTCAGGGAATCACATTGCAGAAAATGGACCTCGCTAAGACAGAATATTAGCCAAGGAAAAAAAGCACACAATGCCATTTGCAGCACCGTAGATGAGTCTAGAGGTAATCACGTGACTTGGAGTAAGTCAGAAAGTGAAAGGCACATATCATATCATATCACTTATAGGTGTTACCTATAAATTGATACCAGGGCAGATATTTCCACGGAGAAGGGCAATCACAGATTCATTAAACAAACTTATGGTTCACCAAAGGAAAGGTGTGAGGATTGAATTCATTACGATATTGGGGTTAACAGACATATACAAACACAGTAGACACATATAATCACCAAAGACCTACGGAGTACCAAGAGAAGACTACTCAACATTCTGTCATAACGTACATGGGAAAAGGATCCCAGGAAGAACAGACATATGTATATGTGTAAAAGAACCACCTCTTGCACACCTACAACAAGCTAAACGTTGTACTCAAACTTGCTGTAATAAAAAATAAAAAATTAAATTAAAAACACGAACAAGAAATAGTGAGACAAACTTGAGGGTCTTTCTCCTGGCACATTCCGTTCTACATTCCAATCTAGAACACGACTTCCATTGAGGCTCTGCTGCCCTAGTAACCAGATTTGGTAAGGGAGAACTGCTGCCACCTTGTGGCCGTTTCACACAACTGCAGGTTTAATGCCAGCGCTAATGGTCAGTGGATATTCCAAATCATTACAGGCCTGTAAATGACACCTGCCCTGAAAACAAATCCTGGTGTCATATATCGACCAAAAAATTCAAAAGACGTCCATATTTCAAAACGACAGTTTCAAGAGGCATATTTCACGCACATTAGTGTTCTGCTTCTTTTGCTTTCTTTCTTTCTTCGTTAAAAAAAACGGGAATGGAAAAAGGCAACCCTCAGAATGGGCGAAAACGTTCACAAACGAATCAATGGACAAAGGTTTAATCTCCAATATATATAAACAGCTCATGCAGCTTAATATTAATAAAACAAACAACCCAATACAAAAATGGGCAGAAGATCTAAAGAGACGTTTCTTCAAAGAAGACACAGAGATGGCCAAGACGCACATGAAAAGCTGCTCAACATCACTAATTATTAGAGAAATGCAAATCAAAACTACAATGAGGTAAGACCTCACACCTGTTAGAATCGGCATCATCAGATAATCTATAATCAACAAATTCTGGGGAGGGTGTGGACAAAAGGAACCCTCTTCCGCTATTGGTGGGAATGTAAATTGATACAGTCACTATGGAGAACAGTATGGAGGTTCCTTTAAAAAACTAAAAAGAGAATTACCATAGGATCCAGCAATCCCACTTCTGGGCATATACCCAGAGAAAACCATAAATCACAAAGACACATTCACCACAATGTTCATTGCAGCACTATTTACAATAGCCAGGTAATGGAAGCAACCTAAATGCCCACAGACAGACGAATGGATAAAGATGTGGTACATATACAAAATGGAATATTACTCAGCCATAAAAAGGAATGAAACTGGGTCATTTGTAGAGAAGTTGATGGATCTAGAGACTGTCATACAGAGTGAAGTAAGTCAGAAAGAGAAAAACAAATATTGTATATTAATGCCTATATGTGGAACCTAGAAAAATGGTAGAGATGAACTCGTTTGCAGGGCAGAAATAGAGACACAGAGTTAGAGAACAAACGTATGGACACAAAGTGGGGGAAGCCATGGGGTGGTGGTGGTGGGATGAGTTGGGAGATTAGGATTGACCTTTATACATGTCTATGCATAAAATAGATAACTAAAAATAACCTACAGTATAAAAAAAATAACTAAAATTAAATTTCAAAATTTTAAAAAATAAAATGTAAAAATAAAACAGAAAAAAAGTTCTTCCATTCACACTGATGTATTTATACGAATGAATTATTTCCATGCTTATATCTATAAATACATAAATGAGGAATAAAATCTAACTTGAACCAAAAAAGAAAAAAAAACCTGAACCTAAGAATTATACAGAGGAAAACACTACCAAGGCACTTGCTCCAGTGGTAAACAATTCTGAAATTGGTCAGAGGTGGGGAATCATCTCCCATACAGCCAGCAGCCCCGCCCGCCCACGCAAGGAGCATCCTCATTGCAAAGCTGGGAGACCGTGCCGAGGCCTCTGTGAGTAAACGTGAGCTGAGCCCCAGGCCAGATGCTGCTGAACTGTTCCCACCCTTCCCAGGTGAAACACCTGAATATGTACAAGGGCTTGAAAGCCTAGAGGAAGGGCCGTGGAGCCACACCAGCGACAGCACGCAGGCCAACTTGGTGCCTGCAGGTCAGCCAGGATGGTACTGGCCACGGGCGCTCCTCTGGAAGCTTTCTATTGCCCTGCCTGAGATACCCCTCCTGTCCCGGCCCCCACTCCTTTTTTTCCTTCCTCACCTCAGCCCGGAGAGATATTCCAGTGGAAGTTATGGGTGACACATGCTCTTCTTTACAGGTGGCAGCCTGGCAACTCCTGCCGAAAGTCCAGCAGAGCCCCACTCACACCGGGCCACCCACAAAGCCGTGGACCCTCACACCCTCCCACCAGCACAGCCCCGAGACTGCTGACGGGGCAGAGAATATGGAGTCAGGCACAGCTGCAGGGGCTATTGCTGCCTGGAGTGCTGTTTATATTGACCTCAACCCAGGCACACCTGGGGAGGGCTTGCCAGCAGGGTCAGGCTGCCCAGGTCAGCTAATCCTCAGCCCTCAGGGAATCACATTGCAGAATATGGACCTCGCTAAGACAGAATATTCGCCAAGGAAAAAAAGGACACAATGCCATTTGCAGCACCGTAGATGAGTCTCGAGGTAATCACGTGACTTGGAGTAAGTCAGAAAGTGAAAGACACATATCATATCATATCACTTATAGGTGTTACCTATAAATTGATACCAGGGCAGATATTTCCACGGAGAAGGGCAATCACAGATTCATTAAACAAACTTATGGTTCACCAAAGGAAAGGTGTGAGGATTGAATTCATTACGATATTGGGGTTAACAGACATATACAAACACAGTAGACGTATATAATCACCAAAGACCTATGGAGTACCAAGAGAAGACTACTCAACATTCTGTCATAACGTACATGGGAAAAGGATCCCAGGAAGAACAGACATATGTATATGTGTAAAAGAACCACCTCTTGCACACCTACAACAAGCTAAACGTTGTACTCAAACTTGCTGTAATAAAAAATAAAAAATTAAATTAAAAACACGAACAAGAAGTAGTGAGACAAACTTGAGGGGCTTTCTCCTGGCACATTCCGTTCTACATTCCAATCTAAAACAGGACTTCCATTGAGGCTCTGCTGCCCTAGTAACCAGATTTGGTAACGGAGAACTGCTGCCACCTTGTGGCCGTTTCACACAACTGCAGATTTAATGCCAGCGCTAATGGTCAGTGGATATTCCAAATCATTACAGGCCTGTAAATGACACCTGCCCTGAAAACAAATCCTGGGGTCATATATCGACCAAAAAATTCAAAAGACGTCCATATTTCAAAACGACAGTTTCAAGAGGCATATTTCACGCACATTAGTGTTCTGCTTCTTTTGCTTTCTTTCTTTCTTTGTTAAAAAAACGGGAATGGAGAAAGGCAACCCTCAGAATGGGCGAAAACGTTCACAAACGAATCAATGGACAAAGGTTTAATCTCCAATATATATAAACAGCTCATGCAGCTTAATATTAATAAAACAAACAACCCAATACAAAAATGGGCAGAAGATCTAAAGAGACGTTTCTTCAAAGAAGACACAGAGATGGCCAAGACGCACATGAAAAGCTGCTCAACATCACTAATTATTAGAGAAATGCAAATCAAAACTACAATGAGGTAAGACCTCACACCTGTTAGAATCGGCATCATCAGATAATCTACAATCAACAAATTCTGGGGACGGTGTGGACAAAAGGAACCCTCTTCCGCTATTGGTGGGAATGTAAATTGATACAGTCACTATGGAGAACAGTATGGAGGTTCCTTTAAAAAACTAAAAAGAGGGCCTCCCTGGTGGCGCAGTGGTTGAGAGTCCGCCTGCCGATGCAGGGGATACGGGTTCTTGCCCCGGTCCGGGAGGATCCCATATGCCGCTGAGCGGCTGGGCCCGTGAGCCATGGCCGCTGAGCCTGCGCGTCCGGAGCCTGTGCTCCGCAGCGGGAGAGGCCACAACAGTGAGAGGCCCGCATACAGCAAAAAAAAAAAAAAAAAAAAAAACTAATAAGAGAATTACCATAGGATCCAGCAATCCCACTTCTGGGCATATACCCAGAGAAAACCATAAATCACAGAGACACATTCACCACAATGTTCATTGCAGCACTATTTACAATAGCCAGGTAATGGAAGCAACCTAAATGCCCACAGACAGACGAATGGATAAAGATGTGGTACATATATAAAATGGAATATTACTGAGCCATAAAAAGGAATGAAAATGGGTCATTTGTAGAGAAGTTGATGGATCTAGAGACTGTCATACACAGTGAAGTAAGTCAGAAAGAGAAAAACAAATATTGTATATTAATGCCTATATGTGGAACCTAGAAAAATGCTACAGATGAACTGGTTTGCAGGGCAGAAATAGAGACACAGAGGTAGAGAACAAACGTATGGACACAAAGTGGGGGATGCCATGGGGTGGTGGTGGTGGGATGAGTTGGGAGATTGGGATTGACCTGTATACATGTCTATGCATAAAATAGATAACTAATAATAACCTAGTGTATAAAAAAATAAATAAAATTAAATTTCAAAAATTTTAAAAATAAAATGTAAAAATAAAACAGAAAAAATGTTCTTCCATTCACACTGATGTATTTATAAGAATGAATTATTTCCATGCTTATATCTATAAATACATATAAGAGGAATAAAATCTAACTTGAACCAAAAAAGAAAAAAAAACTGAACCTAACAGTTATACAGAGGAAAACACTACCAAGGCACTTGCTCCAGTGGTAAACAATTCTGAAATTGGTCAGAGGTGGGGAATCATCTCCCATACAGCCAGCAGCCCCACCCGCCCACGCAAAGAGCGTCCTTATTGCAAAGCTGCGGGACCGTGCCGAGGCCTCTGTGAGTAAACGTGAGCTGAGCCCCAGGCCAGCTGCTGCTGAACTGTTCCCACCCTTCCCAGGTGAAACACCTGAATATGTACAAGGGCTTGAAAGCCTAGAGGAAGGGCCGTGGAGCCACACCAGCGACAGCACGCAGGCCAACTTGGTGCCTGCAGGTCAGCCAGCATGGTCCTGGCCACGGGCGCTCTTCTGGAAGATTTCCATTGCCCTGCCTGAGATACCCCTCCTGTCCCGGCCCCCACTCCTTTTTTTCCTTCCTCACCTCAGCCCGGAGAGATACTCCAGTGGAAGTTATGGGTGACACATCCTCTTCTTTACAGGTCGCAGGCTGGCAACTCCTGCAGAAAGTCCAGCAGAGCCCCACTCACACCGGGCCACCCACAAAGCCGTGGACCCTCACACCCTCCCACCAGCACAGCCCCGAGACTGCTGACGGGGCAGAGAATATGGAGTCAGGCACAGCTGCAGGGGCTATTGCTGCCTGGAGTGCTGTTTATATGGACCTCAACCCAGGCACACCTGGGGAGGGCTTGCCGGCAGCGTCAGGCTGCCCAGGTCAGCTAATCCTCAGCCCTCAGGGAATCACATTGCAGAAAATGGACCTCGCTAAGACAGAATATTCGCCAAGGAAAAGAAGCACACAATGCCATTTGCAGCACCATAGATGAGTCTAGAGGTAATCACGTGACTTGGAGTAAGTCAGAAAGTGAAAGACACATATCATATCCTATCACTTATAGGTGTTACCTATAAATTGATACCAGGGCAGATATTTCCACGGAGAAGGGCAATCACAGATTCATTAAACAAACTTATGGTTCACCAAAGGAAAGGTGTGAGGATTGAATTCATTACGATATTGGGGTTAACAGACATATACAAACACAGTAGACGTATATAATCACCAAAGACCTATGGAGTACCAAGAGAAGACTACTCAACATTCTGTCATAACGTACATGGGAAAAGGATCCCAGGAAGAACAGACATATGTATATGTGTAAAAGAACCACCTCTTGCACACCTACAACAAGCTAAACGTTGTATTCAAACTTGCTGTAATAAAAAAAAATTAAATTAAAAACACGAACAAGAAGTAGTGAGACAAACTTGAGGGGCTTTCTCCTGGCACATTCCGTTCTAAATTCCAATCTAGAACGCGACTTCCATTGAGGCTCTGCTGCCCTAGTAACCAGACTTGGTAAGGGAGAACTGCTGCCACCTTGTGGCCGTTTCACACAACAGCAGCTCTAATCCCAGCGCTAATGGTCAGTGGATATTCCAAATCTTTACAGGCCTGTAAATGACACCTGCCCTGAAAACAAATCCTGGGGTCATATATCGACCAAAATATTCAAAAGACGTCCATATTTCAAAACGACAGTTTCAAGAGGCATATTTCACGCACATTAGTGTTCTGCTTCTTTTGATTTCTTTCTTTCTTTGTTAAAAAAACGGGAATGGAAAAAGGCATCCCTCAGAAGGGGCGAAAACTTTCACAAACGAATCAATGGACAAAGGTTTAATCTCCAATATATATAAACAGCTCATGCAGCTTAATATTAATACAACAAACAAGCCAATACAAAAATGGGCAGAAGATCTAAATAGACGTTTATTCAAAGAAGACACAGAGATGGCCAAGACGCACATGAAAAGCTGCTCAACATCACTAATTATTAGAGAAATGCAAATCAAAACTACAATGAGGTAAGACCTCACACCTGTTAGAATCGGCATCATCAGATAATCTACAAACAACAAATTCTGGGGAGGGTGTGGACAAAAGGAACCCTCTTCCGCTATTGGTGGGAATGTAAATTGATACAGTCACTATGGAGAACAGTATGGAGGTTCTTTTAAAAAACTAAAAACAGAATTACAATAGGATCCAGCAATCCCACTTCTGGGCATATACCCAGAGAAAACCAAAAATCACAAAGACACATTCACCACAATGTTCATTGCAGCACTATTTACAATAGCCAGGTAATGGAAGCAACCTAAATGCCCACAGACAGACGAATGGATAAAGATGTGGTACATATATAAAATGGAATATTACTCAGCCATAAAAAGGAATGAAACTGGGTCATTTGTATAGAAGTTGATGGATCTAGAGACTGTCATACAGAGTGAAGTAAGTCAGAAAGAGAAAAACAAATATTGTATATTAATGCCTATATGTGGAACCTAGAAAAATGCTACAGATGAACTGGTTTGCAGGGCAGAAATAGAGACACAGAGGTAGAGAACAAACGTATGGACACAAAGTGGGCGAAGCCATGGCGTGGTGGTGGTGGGATGAGTTCGGAGATTGGGATTGACCTGTATACATGTCTAAGCATAAAATAGATAACTAATAATAACCTACTGTATAAAAAAATAAATAAAATTAAATTTCAAAAATTTTAAAAATAAAATGTAAAAATAAAACAGAAAAAATGTTCTTCCATTCACACTGATGTATTTATAAGAATGAATTATTTCCATGCTTATATCCATAAATACATAAAAGAGGAATAAAATCTAACTTGAACCAAAAAAGAAAAAAAAACTGAACCTAACAGATATACAGAGGAAAACACTACCAAGGCACTGGCTCCAGTGGTAAACAATTCTGAAATTGGTCAGAGGTGGGGAATCATCTCCCATAGAGCCAGCAGCCCCGCCCGCCCACGCAAGGAGCGTCCTTATTGCAAAGCTGGGGGACCGTGCCGAGGCCTCTGTGAGTAAACGTGAGCTGAGCCCCAGGCCAGCTGCTGCTGAACTGTTCCCACCCTTCCCAGGTGAAACTCCTGAATATGTACAAGGGCTTGAAAGCCTAGAGGAAGGGCCGTGGAGCCACACCAGCGACAGCACGCAGGCCACCTTGGTGCCTGAAGATCAGCCAGGATGGTCCTGGCCACGGGCACTCTTCTGGAAGCTTTCCATTGCCCTGCCTGAGTTACCCCTCCTGTCCCGGCCCCCACTCCTTTTTTTCCTTCCTCACCTCAGCCCGGAGAGATATTCCAGTGGAAGTTATGGGTGACACATCCTCTTCTTTACAGGTGGCAGCCTGGCAACTCCTGCAGAAAGTCCAGCAGAGCCCCACTCACACCGGGCCACCCACAAAGCCGTGGACCCTCACACCCTCCCACCAGCACAGCCCCGAGACTGCTGACGGGGCAGAGAATATGGAGTCAGGCACAGCTGCAGGGGCTATTGCTGCCTGGAGTGCTGTTTATATTGACCTCAAACCAGGCACACCTGGGGAGGGCTTGCCGGCAGGGTCAGGCTGCCCAGGTCAGATAATCCTCAGCCCTCAGGGAATCACATTGCAGAAAATGGACCTCGCTAAGACAGAATATTCGCCAAGGAAAAGAAGCACACAATGCCATTTGCAGCACCGTAGATGAGTCTAGAGGTAATCACGTGACTTGGAGTAAGTCAGAAAGTGAAAGACACATATCATATCATATCACTTATAGGTGTTACCTATAAATTGATACCAGGGCAGATATTTCCACGGAGAAGGGCAATCACAGATTCATTAAACAAACTTATGGTTCACCAAAGGAAAGGTGTGAGGATTGAATTCATTACGATATTGGGGTTAACAGACATATACAATCACAGTAGACATATATAATCACCAAAGACCTACGGAGTACCAAGAGAAGACTACTCAACATTCTGTCATAACGTACATGGGAAAAGGATCCCAGGAAGAACAGACATATGTATATGTGTAAAAGAACCACCTCTTGCACACCTACAACAAGCTAAACGTTGTACTCAAACTTGCTGTAATAAAAAATAAAAAATTAAATTAAAAACACGAACAAGAAGTAGTGAGACAAACTTGTGGTGCTTTCTCCTGGCACATTCCGTTCTAAATTCCAATCTAGAACGCGACTTCCATTGAGGCTCTGCTGCCCTAGTAACCAGATTTGGTAAGGGAGAACTGCTGCCACCTTGTGGCCGTTTCACACAACAGCAGCTTTAATCCCAGCGCTAATGGTCAGTGGATATTCCAAATCATTACAGGCCTGTAAATGACACCTGTCCTGAAAACAAATCCTGGGGTCATATATCGACCAAAAAATTCAAAAGACGTCCATATTTCAAAACGACAGTTTCAAGAGGCATATTTCACGCACATTAGTGTTCTGATTCTTTTGCTTTCTTTCTTTGTTAAAAAAACGGGAATGGAAAAAGTTAACCCCCAGAAAGGGCGAAAACGTGCACAAACGAATCAATGGACAAAGGTTTAATCTCCAATATATATATACAACTCATGCATCTTAATATTAATACAACAAACAACCCAATACAAAAATGGGCAGAAGATCTAAATAGACGTTTCTTCAAAGAAGACACAGAGATGGCCAAGACGCACAAGAAAAGCTGCTCAACATCACTAATTATTAGAGAAATGCAAATCAAAACTACAATGAGGTAAGACCTCACACCTGTTAGAATCGGCATCATCAGATAATCTACAAACAACAAATTCTGGGGAGGGTGTGGACAAAAGGAACCCTCTTCCGCTATTGGTGGGAATGTAAATTGATACAGTCACTATGGAGAACAGTATGGAGGTTCCTTTAAAAAACTAAAAAGAGAATTACCATAGGATCCAGCAATCCCACTTCTGGGCATATACCCAGAGAAAACCATAAATCACAGAGACACATTCACCACAATGTTCATTGCAGCACTATTTACAATAGCCAGGTAATGGAAGCAAACTAAATGCCCACAGACAGACGAATGGATAAAGATGTGGTACATATATAAAATGGAATATTACTCAGCCATAAAAAGGAATGAAACTGGGTCATTTGTAGAGAAGTTGATGGATCTAGGGACTGTCATACAGAGTGAAGTAAGTTAGAAAGAGAAAAACAAATATTGTATATTAATGCCTATATGTGGAACCTAGAAAAATGCTACAGATGAACTGGTTTGCAGGGCAGAAATAGAGACACAGAGGTAGAGAACAAACGTATTGACACAAAGTGTGGGAAGCCATGGGGTGGTGGTGGTGGGATGAGTTGGGAGATTGGGATTGACCTGTATACATGTCTATGCATAAAATAGATAACTAATAATAACCTAGTGTATAAAAAAATAAATAAATTTAAATTTCAAAATTTTTAAAAATAAAATGTAAAAATAAAACAGAAAAAATGTTCTTCCATTCACACTGATGTATTTATAAGAATGAATTATTTCCATGCTTATATCTATAAATACATATAAGAGGAATAAAATCTAACTTGAACCAAAAAAGAAAAAAAAACTGAACCTAACAGTTATACAGAGGAAAACACTACCAAGGCACTTGCTCCAGTGGTAAACAATTCTGAAATTGGTCAGAGGTGGGGAATCATCTCCCATAGAGCCAGCAGCCCCACCCGCCCACGCAAAGAGCGTCCTTATTGCAAAGCTGGGGGACCGTGCCGAGGCCTCTGTGAGTAAACGTGAGCTGAGCCCCAGGCCAGCTGCTGCTGAACTGTTCCCACCCTTCCCAGGTGAAACACCTGAATATGTACAAGGGCTTGAAAGCCTAGAGGAAGGGCCGTGGAGCCACACCAGCGAAAGCACGCAGGCCAACTTGGTGACTGCAGTTCAGCCAGGATGGTCCTGGCCACGGGCGCTCTTCTGAAAGCTTTCCATTGCCCTGCCTGAGATACCCCTCCTGTCCCGGCCCCCACTCCTTTTTTTCCTTCCTCACCTCAGCCCGGAGAGATACTCCAGTGGAAGTTATGGGTGACACATCCTCTTCTTTACAGGTGGCAGCCTGGCAACTCCTGCAGAAAGTCCAGCAGAGCCCCACTCATACTGGGCCACCCACAAAGCCGTGGACCCTCACACCCTCCCACCAGCACAGCCCCGAGACTGCTGACGGGGCAGAGAATATGGAGTCAGGCACAGCTGCAGGGGCTATTGCTGCCTGGAGTGCTGTTTATATTGACCTCAACACAGGCACACCTGGGGAGGGCTTGACGGCAGTGTCAGGCTGCCCAGGTCAGCTAATCCTCAGCCCTCAGGGAATCACATTGCAGAAAATGGACCTCGCTAAGACAGAATATTAGCCAAGGAAAAAAAGCATACAATGCCATTTGCAGCACCGTAGATGAGTCTAGAGGAAATCACGTGACTTGGAGTAAGTCAGAAAGTGAAAGACACATATCATATCATATCACTTATAGGTGTTACCTATAAATTGATACCAGGGCAGATATTTCCACGGAGAAGGGCAATCACAGATTCATTAAACAAACTTATGGTTCACCAAAGCAAAGGTGTGAGGATTGAATTCATTACTATATTGGGGTTAACAGACATATACAAACACAGTAGACATATATAATCACCAAAGACCTACGGAGTATCAAGAGAAGACTACTCAACATTCTGTCATAACGTACATGGGAAAAGGATCCCAGGAAGAACAGACATATGTATATGTGTAAAAGAACCACCTCTTGCACACCTACAACAAGCTAAACGTTGTACTCAAACTTGCTGTAATAAAAAATAAAAAATTAAATTAAAAACACGAACAAGAAATAGTGAGACAAACTTGAGGGTCTTTCTCCTGGCACATTCCGTTCTACATTCCAATCTAGAACACGACTTCCATTGAGGCTCTGCTGCCCTAGTAACCAGATTTGGTAAGGGAGAACTGCTGCCACCTTGTGGCCGTTTCACACAACTGCAGGTTTAATGCCAGCGCTAATGGTCAGTGGATATTCCAAATCATTACAGGCCTGTAAATGACACCTGCCCTGAAAACAAATCCTGGTGTCATATATCGACCAAAAAATTCAAAAGACGTCCATATTTCAAAACGACAGTTTCAAGAGGCATATTTCACGCACATTAGTGTTCTGCTTCTTTTGCTTTCTTTCTTTCTTCGTTAAAAAAAACGGGAATGGAAAAAGGCAACCCTCAGAATGGGCGAAAACGTTCACAAACGAATCAATGGACAAAGGTTTAATCTCCAATATATATAAACAGCTCATGCAGCTTAATATTAATAAAACAAACAACCCAATACAAAAATGGGCAGAAGATCTAAAGAGACGTTTCTTCAAAGAAGACACAGAGATGGCCAAGACGCACATGAAAAGCTGCTCAACATCACTAATTATTAGAGAAATGCAAATCAAAACTACAATGAGGTAAGACCTCACACCTGTTAGAATCGGCATCATCAGATAATCTATAATCAACAAATTCTGGGGAGGGTGTGGACAAAAGGAACCCTCTTCCGCTATTGGTGGGAATGTAAATTGATACAGTCACTATGGAGAACAGTATGGAGGTTCCTTTAAAAAACTAAAAAGAGAATTACCATAGGATCCAGCAATCCCACTTCTGGGCATATACCCAGAGAAAACCATAAATCACAAAGACACATTCACCACAATGTTCATTGCAGCACTATTTACAATAGCCAGGTAATGGAAGCAACCTAAATGCCCACAGACAGACGAATGGATAAAGATGTGGTACATATACAAAATGGAATATTACTCAGCCATAAAAAGGAATGAAACTGGGTCATTTGTAGAGAAGTTGATGGATCTAGAGACTGTCATACAGAGTGAAGTAAGTCAGAAAGAGAAAAACAAATATTGTATATTAATGCCTATATGTGGAACCTAGAAAAATGGTAGAGATGAACTCGTTTGCAGGGCAGAAATAGAGACACAGAGTTAGAGAACAAACGTATGGACACAAAGTGGGGGAAGCCATGGGGTGGTGGTGGTGGGATGAGTTGGGAGATTAGGATTGACCTTTATACATGTCTATGCATAAAATAGATAACTAAAAATAACCTACTGTATAAAAAAAATAACTAAAATTAAATTTCAAAATTTTAAAAAATAAAATGTAAAAATAAAACAGAAAAAAAGTTCTTCCATTCACACTGATGTATTTATACGAATGAATTATTTCCATGCTTATATCTATAAATACATAAATGAGGAATAAAATCTAACTTGAACCAAAAAAGAAAAAAAAACCTGAACCTAAGAATTATACAGAGGAAAACACTACCAAGGCACTTGCTCCAGTGGTAAACAATTCTGAAATTGGTCAGAGGTGGGGAATCATCTCCCATACAGCCAGCAGCCCCGCCCGCCCACGCAAGGAGCATCCTCATTGCAAAGCTGGGAGACCGTGCCGAGGCCTCTGTGAGTAAACGTGAGCTGAGCCCCAGGCCAGATGCTGCTGAACTGTTCCCACCCTTCCCAGGTGAAACACCTGAATATGTACAAGGGCTTGAAAGCCTAGAGGAAGGGCCGTGGAGCCACACCAGCGACAGCACGCAGGCCAACTTGGTGCCTGCAGGTCAGCCAGGATGGTACTGGCCACGGGCGCTCCTCTGGAAGCTTTCTATTGCCCTGCCTGAGATACCCCTCCTGTCCCGGCCCCCACTCCTTTTTTTCCTTCCTCACCTCAGCCCGGAGAGATATTCCAGTGGAAGTTATGGGTGACACATGCTCTTCTTTACAGGTGGCAGCCTGGCAACTCCTGCCGAAAGTCCAGCAGAGCCCCACTCACACCGGGCCACCCACAAAGCCGTGGACCCTCACACCCTCCCACCAGCACAGCCCCGAGACTGCTGACGGGGCAGAGAATATGGAGTCAGGCACAGCTGCAGGGGCTATTGCTGCCTGGAGTGCTGTTTATATTGACCTCAACCCAGGCACACCTGGGGAGGGCTTGCCAGCAGGGTCAGGCTGCCCAGGTCAGCTAATCCTCAGCCCTCAGGGAATCACATTGCAGAATATGGACCTCGCTAAGACAGAATATTCGCCAAGGAAAAAAAGGACACAATGCCATTTGCAGCACCGTAGATGAGTCTCGAGGTAATCACGTGACTTGGAGTAAGTCAGAAAGTGAAAGACACATATCATATCATATCACTTATAGGTGTTACCTATAAATTGATACCAGGGCAGATATTTCCACGGAGAAGGGCAATCACAGATTCATTAAACAAACTTATGGTTCACCAAAGGAAAGGTGTGAGGATTGAATTCATTACGATATTGGGGTTAACAGACATATACAAACACAGTAGACGTATATAATCACCAAAGACCTACGGAGTACCAAGAGAAGACTACTCAACATTCTGTCATAACGTACATGGGAAAAGGATCCCAGGAAGAACAGACATATGTATATGTGTAAAAGAACCACCTCTTGCACACCTACAACAAGCTAAACGTTGTACTCAAACTTGCTGTAATAAAAAATAAAAAATTAAATTAAAAACACGAACAAGAAGTAGTGAGACAAACTTGAGGGGCTTTCTCCTGGCACATTCCGTTCTACATTCCAATCTAAAACAGGACTTCCATTGAGGCTCTGCTGCCCTAGTAACCAGATTTGGTAACGGAGAACTGCTGCCACCTTGTGGCCGTTTCACACAACTGCAGATTTAATGCCAGCGCTAATGGTCAGTGGATATTCCAAATCATTACAGGCCTGTAAATGACACCTGCCCTGAAAACAAATCCTGGGGTCATATATCGACCAAAAAATTCAAAAGACGTCCATATTTCAAAACGACAGTTTCAAGAGGCATATTTCACGCACATTAGTGTTCTGCTTCTTTTGCTTTCTTTCTTTCTTTGTTAAAAAAACGGGAATGGAGAAAGGCAACCCTCAGAATGGGCGAAAACGTTCACAAACGAATCAATGGACAAAGGTTTAATCTCCAATATATATAAACAGCTCATGCAGCTTAATATTAATAAAACAAACAACCCAATACAAAAATGGGCAGAAGATCTAAAGAGACGTTTCTTCAAAGAAGACACAGAGATGGCCAAGACGCACATGAAAAGCTGCTCAACATCACTAATTATTAGAGAAATGCAAATCAAAACTACAATGAGGTAAGACCTCACACCTGTTAGAATCGGCATCATCAGATAATCTACAATCAACAAATTCTGGGGACGGTGTGGACAAAAGGAACCCTCTTCCGCTATTGGTGGGAATGTAAATTGATACAGTCACTATGGAGAACAGTATGGAGGTTCCTTTAAAAAACTAAAAAGAGGGCCTCCCTGGTGGCGCAGTGGTTGAGAGTCCGCCTGCCGATGCAGGGGATACGGGTTCTTGCCCCGGTCCGGGAGGATCCCATATGCCGCTGAGCGGCTGGGCCCGTGAGCCATGGCCGCTGAGCCTGCGCGTCCGGAGCCTGTGCTCCGCAGCGGGAGAGGCCACAACAGTGAGAGGCCCGCATACAGCAAAAAAAAAAAAAAAAAAAAAAACTAATAAGAGAATTACCATAGGATCCAGCAATCCCACTTCTGGGCATATACCCAGAGAAAACCATAAATCACAGAGACACATTCACCACAATGTTCATTGCAGCACTATTTACAATAGCCAGGTAATGGAAGCAACCTAAATGCCCACAGACAGACGAATGGATAAAGATGTGGTACATATATAAAATGGAATATTACTGAGCCATAAAAAGGAATGAAAATGGGTCATTTGTAGAGAAGTTGATGGATCTAGAGACTGTCATACACAGTGAAGTAAGTCAGAAAGAGAAAAACAAATATTGTATATTAATGCCTATATGTGGAACCTAGAAAAATGCTACAGATGAACTGGTTTGCAGGGCAGAAATAGAGACACAGAGGTAGAGAACAAACGTATGGACACAAAGTGGGGGATGCCATGGGGTGGTGGTGGTGGGATGAGTTGGGAGATTGGGATTGACCTGTATACATGTCTATGCATAAAATAGATAACTAATAATAACCTAGTGTATAAAAAAATAAATAAAATTAAATTTCAAAAATTTTAAAAATAAAATGTAAAAATAAAACAGAAAAAATGTTCTTCCATTCACACTGATGTATTTATAAGAATGAATTATTTCCATGCTTATATCTATAAATACATATAAGAGGAATAAAATCTAACTTGAACCAAAAAAGAAAAAAAAACTGAACCTAACAGTTATACAGAGGAAAACACTACCAAGGCACTTGCTCCAGTGGTAAACAATTCTGAAATTGGTCAGAGGTGGGGAATCATCTCCCATACAGCCAGCAGCCCCACCCGCCCACGCAAAGAGCGTCCTTATTGCAAAGCTGCGGGACCGTGCCGAGGCCTCTGTGAGTAAACGTGAGCTGAGCCCCAGGCCAGCTGCTGCTGAACTGTTCCCACCCTTCCCAGGTGAAACACCTGAATATGTACAAGGGCTTGAAAGCCTAGAGGAAGGGCCGTGGAGCCACACCAGCGACAGCACGCAGGCCAACTTGGTGCCTCCAGGTCAGCCAGCATGGTCCTGGCCACGGGCGCTCTTCTGGAAGATTTCCATTGCCCTGCCTGAGATACCCCTCCTGTCCCGGCCCCCACTCCTTTTTTTCCTTCCTCACCTCAGCCCGGAGAGATACTCCAGTGGAAGTTATGGGTGACACATCCTCTTCTTTACAGGTCGCAGGCTGGCAACTCCTGCAGAAAGTCCAGCAGAGCCCCACTCACACCGGGCCACCCACAAAGCCGTGGACCCTCACACCCTCCCACCAGCACAGCCCCGAGACTGCTGACGGGGCAGAGAATATGGAGTCAGGCACAGCTGCAGGGGCTATTGCTGCCTGGAGTGCTGTTTATATGGACCTCAACCCAGGCACACCTGGGGAGGGCTTGCCGGCAGCGTCAGGCTGCCCAGGTCAGCTAATCCTCAGCCCTCAGGGAATCACATTGCAGAAAATGGACCTCGCTAAGACAGAATATTCGCCAAGGAAAAGAAGCACACAATGCCATTTGCAGCACCATAGATGAGTCTAGAGGTAATCACGTGACTTGGAGTAAGTCAGAAAGTGAAAGACACATATCATATCCTATCACTTATAGGGGTTACCTATAAATTGATACCAGGGCAGATATTTCCACGGAGAAGGGCAATCACAGATTCATTAAACAAACTTATGGTTCACCAAAGGAAAGGTGTGAGGATTGAATTCATTACGATATTGGGGTTAACAGACATATACAAACACAGTAGACGTATATAATCACCAAAGACCTACGGAGTACCAAGAGAAGACTACTCAACATTCTGTCATAACGTACATGGGAAAAGGATCCCAGGAAGAACAGACATATGTATATGTGTAAAAGAACCACCTCTTGCACACCTACAACAAGCTAAACGTTGTATTCAAACTTGCTGTAATAAAAAAAAATTAAATTAAAAACACGAACAAGAAGTAGTGAGACAAACTTGAGGGGCTTTCTCCTGGCACATTCCGTTCTAAATTCCAATCTAGAACGCGACTTCCATTGAGGCTCTGCTGCCCTAGTAACCAGACTTGGTAAGGGAGAACTGCTGCCACCTTGTGGCCGTTTCACACAACAGCAGCTCTAATCCCAGCGCTAATGGTCAGTGGATATTCCAAATCTTTACAGGCCTGTAAATGACACCTGCCCTGAAAACAAATCCTGGGGTCATATATCGACCAAAATATTCAAAAGACGTCCATATTTCAAAACGACAGTTTCAAGAGGCATATTTCACGCACATTAGTGTTCTGCTTCTTTTGATTTCTTTCTTTCTTTGTTAAAAAAACGGGAATGGAAAAAGGCATCCCTCAGAAGGGGCGAAAACTTTCACAAACGAATCAATGGACAAAGGTTTAATCTCCAATATATATAAACAGCTCATGCAGCTTAATATTAATACAACAAACAAGCCAATACAAAAATGGGCAGAAGATCTAAATAGACGTTTATTCAAAGAAGACACAGAGATGGCCAAGACGCACATGAAAAGCTGCTCAACATCACTAATTATTAGAGAAATGCAAATCAAAACTACAATGAGGTAAGACCTCACACCTGTTAGAATCGGCATCATCAGATAATCTACAAACAACAAATTCTGGGGAGGGTGTGGACAAAAGGAACCCTCTTCCGCTATTGGTGGGAATGTAAATTGATACAGTCACTATGGAGAACAGTATGGAGGTTCTTTTAAAAAACTAAAAACAGAATTACAATAGGATCCAGCAATCCCACTTCTGGGCATATACCCAGAGAAAACCAAAAATCACAAAGACACATTCACCACAATGTTCATTGCAGCACTATTTACAATAGCCAGGTAATGGAAGCAACCTAAATGCCCACAGACAGACGAATGGATAAAGATGTGGTACATATATAAAATGGAATATTACTCAGCCATAAAAAGGAATGAAACTGGGTCATTTGTATAGAAGTTGATGGATCTAGAGACTGTCATACAGAGTGAAGTAAGTCAGAAAGAGAAAAACAAATATTGTATATTAATGCCTATATGTGGAACCTAGAAAAATGCTACAGATGAACTGGTTTGCAGGGCAGAAATAGAGACACAGAGGTAGAGAACAAACGTATGGACACAAAGTGGGCGAAGCCATGGCGTGGTGGTGGTGGGATGAGTTCGGAGATTGGGATTGACCTGTATACATGTCTAAGCATAAAATAGATAACTAATAATAACCTACTGTATAAAAAAATAAATAAAATTAAATTTCAAAAATTTTAAAAATAAAATGTAAAAATAAAACAGAAAAAATGTTCTTCCATTCACACTGATGTATTTATAAGAATGAATTATTTCCATGCTTATATCCATAAATACATAAAAGAGGAATAAAATCTAACTTGAACCAAAAAAGAAAAAAAAACTGAACCTAACAGTTATACAGAGGAAAACACTACCAAGGCACTGGCTCCAGTGGTAAACAATTCTGAAATTGGTCAGAGGTGGGGAATCATCTCCCATAGAGCCAGCAGCCCCGCCCGCCCACGCAAGGAGCGTCCTTATTGCAAAGCTGGGGGACCGTGCCGAGGCCTCTGTGAGTAAACGTGAGCTGAGCCCCAGGCCAGCTGCTGCTGAACTGTTCCCACCCTTCCCAGGTGAAACTCCTGAATATGTACAAGGGCTTGAAAGCCTAGAGGAAGGGCCGTGGAGCCACACCAGCGACAGCACGCAGGCCACCTTGGTGCCTGAAGATCAGCCAGGATGGTCCTGGCCACGGGCACTCTTCTGGAAGCTTTCCATTGCCCTGCCTGAGTTACCCCTCCTGCCCCGGCCCCCACTCCTTTTTTTCCTTCCTCACCTCAGCCCGGAGAGATATTCCAGTGGAAGTTATGGGTGACACATCCTCTTCTTTACAGGTGGCAGCCTGGCAACTCCTGCAGAAAGTCCAGCAGAGCCCCACTCACACCGGGCCACCCACAAAGCCGTGGACCCTCACACCCTCCCACCAGCACAGCCCCGAGACTGCTGACGGGGCAGAGAATATGGAGTCAGGCACAGCTGCAGGGGCTATTGCTGCCTGGAGTGCTGTTTATATTGACCTCAAACCAGGCACACCTGGGGAGGGCTTGCCGGCAGGGTCAGGCTGCCCAGGTCAGATAATCCTCAGCCCTCAGGGAATCACATTGCAGAAAATGGACCTCGCTAAGACAGAATATTCGCCAAGGAAAAGAAGCACACAATGCCATTTGCAGCACCGTAGATGAGTCTAGAGGTAATCACGTGACTTGGAGTAAGTCAGAAAGTGAAAGACACATATCATATCATATCACTTATAGGTGTTACCTATAAATTGATACCAGGGCAGATATTTCCACGGAGAAGGGCAATCACAGATTCATTAAACAAACTTATGGTTCACCAAAGGAAAGGTGTGAGGATTGAATTCATTACGATATTGGGGTTAACAGACATATACAATCACAGTAGACATATATAATCACCAAAGACCTACGGAGTACCAAGAGAAGACTACTCAACATTCTGTCATAACGTACATGGGAAAAGGATCCCAGGAAGAACAGACATATGTATATGTGTAAAAGAACCACCTCTTGCACACCTACAACAAGCTAAACGTTGTATTCAAACTTGCTGTAATAAAAAAAAATTAAATTAAAAACACGAACAAGAAGTAGTGAGACAAACTTGAGGGGCTTTCTCCTGGCACATTCCGTTCTAAATTCCAATCTAGAACGCGACTTCCATTGAGGCTCTGCTGCCCTAGTAACCAGACTTGGTAAGGGAGAACTGCTGCCACCTTGTGGCCGTTTCACACAACAGCAGCTCTAATCCCAGCGCTAATGGTCAGTGGATATTCCAAATCTTTACAGGCCTGTAAATGACACCTGCCCTGAAAACAAATCCTGGGGTCATATATCGACCAAAATATTCAAAAGACGTCCATATTTCAAAACGACAGTTTCAAGAGGCATATTTCACGCACATTAGTGTTCTGCTTCTTTTGATTTCTTTCTTTCTTTGTTAAAAAAACGGGAATGGAAAAAGGCATCCCTCAGAAGGGGCGAAAACTTTCACAAACGAATCAATGGACAAAGGTTTAATCTCCAATATATATAAACAGCTCATGCAGCTTAATATTAATACAACAAACAAGCCAATACAAAAATGGGCAGAAGATCTAAATAGACGTTTATTCAAAGAAGACACAGAGATGGCCAAGACGCACATGAAAAGCTGCTCAACATCACTAATTATTAGAGAAATGCAAATCAAAACTACAATGAGGTAAGACCTCACACCTGTTAGAATCGGCATCATCAGATAATCTACAAACAACAAATTCTGGGGAGGGTGTGGACAAAAGGAACCCTCTTCCGCTATTGGTGGGAATGTAAATTGATACAGTCACTATGGAGAACAGTATGGAGGTTCTTTTAAAAAACTAAAAACAGAATTACAATAGGATCCAGCAATCCCACTTCTGGGCATATACCCAGAGAAAACCAAAAATCACAAAGACACATTCACCACAATGTTCATTGCAGCACTATTTACAATAGCCAGGTAATGGAAGCAACCTAAATGCCCACAGACAGACGAATGGATAAAGATGTGGTACATATATAAAATGGAATATTACTCAGCCATAAAAAGGAATGAAACTGGGTCATTTGTATAGAAGTTGATGGATCTAGAGACTGTCATACAGAGTGAAGTAAGTCAGAAAGAGAAAAACAAATATTGTATATTAATGCCTATATGTGGAACCTAGAAAAATGCTACAGATGAACTGGTTTGCAGGGCAGAAATAGAGACACAGAGGTAGAGAACAAACGTATGGACACAAAGTGGGCGAAGCCATGGCGTGGTGGTGGTGGGATGAGTTCGGAGATTGGGATTGACCTGTATACATGTCTAAGCATAAAATAGATAACTAATAATAACCTACTGTATAAAAAAATAAATAAAATTAAATTTCAAAAATTTTAAAAATAAAATGTAAAAATAAAACAGAAAAAATGTTCTTCCATTCACACTGATGTATTTATAAGAATGAATTATTTCCATGCTTATATCCATAAATACATAAAAGAGGAATAAAATCTAACTTGAACCAAAAAAGAAAAAAAAACTGAACCTAACAGTTATACAGAGGAAAACACTACCAAGGCACTGGCTCCAGTGGTAAACAATTCTGAAATTGGTCAGAGGTGGGGAATCATCTCCCATAGAGCCAGCAGCCCCGCCCGCCCACGCAAGGAGCGTCCTTATTGCAAAGCTGGGGGACCGTGCCGAGGCCTCTGTGAGTAAACGTGAGCTGAGCCCCAGGCCAGCTGCTGCTGAACTGTTCCCACCCTTCCCAGGTGAAACTCCTGAATATGTACAAGGGCTTGAAAGCCTAGAGGAAGGGCCGTGGAGCCACACCAGCGACAGCACGCAGGCCACCTTGGTGCCTGAAGATCAGCCAGGATGGTCCTGGCCACGGGCACTCTTCTGGAAGCTTTCCATTGCCCTGCCTGAGTTACCCCTCCTGCCCCGGCCCCCACTCCTTTTTTTCCTTCCTCACCTCAGCCCGGAGAGATATTCCAGTGGAAGTTATGGGTGACACATCCTCTTCTTTACAGGTGGCAGCCTGGCAACTCCTGCAGAAAGTCCAGCAGAGCCCCACTCACACCGGGCCACCCACAAAGCCGTGGACCCTCACACCCTCCCACCAGCACAGCCCCGAGACTGCTGACGGGGCAGAGAATATGGAGTCAGGCACAGCTGCAGGGGCTATTGCTGCCTGGAGTGCTGTTTATATTGACCTCAAACCAGGCACACCTGGGGAGGGCTTGCCGGCAGGGTCAGGCTGCCCAGGTCAGATAATCCTCAGCCCTCAGGGAATCACATTGCAGAAAATGGACCTCGCTAAGACAGAATATTCGCCAAGGAAAAGAAGCACACAATGCCATTTGCAGCACCGTAGATGAGTCTAGAGGTAATCACGTGACTTGGAGTAAGTCAGAAAGTGAAAGACACATATCATATCATATCACTTATAGGTGTTACCTATAAATTGATACCAGGGCAGATATTTCCACGGAGAAGGGCAATCACAGATTCATTAAACAAACTTATGGTTCACCAAAGGAAAGGTGTGAGGATTGAATTCATTACGATATTGGGGTTAACAGACATATACAATCACAGTAGACATATATAATCACCAAAGACCTACGGAGTACCAAGAGAAGACTACTCAACATTCTGTCATAACGTACATGGGAAAAGGATCCCAGGAAGAACAGACATATGTATATGTGTAAAAGAACCACCTCTTGCACACCTACAACAAGCTAAACGTTGTACTCAAACTTGCTGTAATAAAAAATAAAAAATTAAATTAAAAACACGAACAAGAAGTAGTGAGACAAACTTGTGGTGCTTTCTCCTGGCACATTCCGTTCTAAATTCCAATCTAGAACGCGACTTCCATTGAGGCTCTGCTGCCCTAGTAACCAGATTTGGTAAGGGAGAACTGCTGCCACCTTGTGGCCGTTTCACACAACAGCAGCTTTAATCCCAGCGCTAATGGTCAGTGGATATTCCAAATCATTACAGGCCTGTAAATGACACCTGTCCTGAAAACAAATCCTGGGGTCATATATCGACCAAAAAATTCAAAAGACGTCCATATTTCAAAACGACAGTTTCAAGAGGCATATTTCACGCACATTAGTGTTCTGATTCTTTTGCTTTCTTTCTTTGTTAAAAAAACGGGAATGGAAAAAGTTAACCCCCAGAAAGGGCGAAAACGTGCACAAACGAATCAATGGACAAAGGTTTAATCTCCAATATATATATACAACTCATGCATCTTAATATTAATACAACAAACAACCCAATACAAAAATGGGCAGAAGATCTAAATAGACGTTTCTTCAAAGAAGACACAGAGATGGCCAAGACGCACAAGAAAAGCTGCTCAACATCACTAATTATTAGAGAAATGCAAATCAAAACTACAATGAGGTAAGACCTCACACCTGTTAGAATCGGCATCATCAGATAATCTACAAACAACAAATTCTGGGGAGGGTGTGGACAAAAGGAACCCTCTTCCGCTATTGGTGGGAATGTAAATTGATACAGTCACTATGGAGAACAGTATGGAGGTTCCTTTAAAAAACTAAAAAGAGAATTACCATAGGATCCAGCAATCCCACTTCTGGGCATATACCCAGAGAAAACCATAAATCACAGAGACACATTCACCACAATGTTCATTGCAGCACTATTTACAATAGCCAGGTAATGGAAGCAAACTAAATGCCCACAGACAGACGAATGGATAAAGATGTGGTACATATATAAAATGGAATATTACTCAGCCATAAAAAGGAATGAAACTGGGTCATTTGTAGAGAAGTTGATGGATCTAGGGACTGTCATACAGAGTGAAGTAAGTTAGAAAGAGAAAAACAAATATTGTATATTAATGCCTATATGTGGAACCTAGAAAAATGCTACAGATGAACTGGTTTGCAGGGCAGAAATAGAGACACAGAGGTAGAGAACAAACGTATTGACACAAAGTGTGGGAAGCCATGGGGTGGTGGTGGTGGGATGAGTTGGGAGATTGGGATTGACCTGTATACATGTCTATGCATAAAATAGATAACTAATAATAACCTAGTGTATAAAAAAATAAATAAATTTAAATTTCAAAATTTTTAAAAATAAAATGTAAAAATAAAACAGAAAAAATGTTCTTCCATTCACACTGATGTATTTATAAGAATGAATTATTTCCATGCTTATATCTATAAATACATATAAGAGGAATAAAATCTAACTTGAACCAAAAAAGAAAAAAAAACTGAACCTAACAGTTATACAGAGGAAAACACTACCAAGGCACTTGCTCCAGTGGTAAACAATTCTGAAATTGGTCAGAGGTGGGGAATCATCTCCCATAGAGCCAGCAGCCCCACCCGCCCACGCAAAGAGCGTCCTTATTGCAAAGCTGGGGGACCGTGCCGAGGCCTCTGTGAGTAAACGTGAGCTGAGCCCCAGGCCAGCTGCTGCTGAACTGTTCCCACCCTTCCCAGGTGAAACACCTGAATATGTACAAGGGCTTGAAAGCCTAGAGGAAGGGCCGTGGAGCCACACCAGCGAAAGCACGCAGGCCAACTTGGTGACTGCAGTTCAGCCAGGATGGTCCTGGCCACGGGCGCTCTTCTGAAAGCTTTCCATTGCCCTGCCTGAGATACCCCTCCTGTCCCGGCCCCCACTCCTTTTTTTCCTTCCTCACCTCAGCCCGGAGAGATACTCCAGTGGAAGTTATGGGTGACACATCCTCTTCTTTACAGGTGGCAGCCTGGCAACTCCTGCAGAAAGTCCAGCAGAGCCCCACTCATACTGGGCCACCCACAAAGCCGTGGACCCTCACACCCTCCCACCAGCACAGCCCCGAGACTGCTGACGGGGCAGAGAATATGGAGTCAGGCACAGCTGCAGGGGCTATTGCTGCCTGGAGTGCTGTTTATATTGACCTCAACACAGGCACACCTGGGGAGGGCTTGACGGCAGTGTCAGGCTGCCCAGGTCAGCTAATCCTCAGCCCTCAGGGAATCACATTGCAGAAAATGGACCTCGCTAAGACAGAATATTAGCCAAGGAAAAAAAGCATACAATGCCATTTGCAGCACCGTAGATGAGTCTAGAGGAAATCACGTGACTTGGAGTAAGTCAGAAAGTGAAAGACACATATCATATCATATCACTTATAGGTGTTACCTATAAATTGATACCAGGGCAGATATTTCCACGGAGAAGGGCAATCACAGATTCATTAAACAAACTTATGGTTCACCAAAGCAAAGGTGTGAGGATTGAATTCATTACTATATTGGGGTTAACAGACATATACAAACACAGTAGACATATATAATCACCAAAGACCTACGGAGTATCAAGAGAAGACTACTCAACATTCTGTCATAACGAACATGGGAAAAGGATCCCAGGAAGAACAGACATATGTATATGTGTAAAAGAACCACCTCTTGCACACCTACAACAAGCTAAACGTTGTACTCAAACTTGCTGTAATAAAAAATAAAAAATTAAATTAAAAACAGGAACAAGAAGTAGTGAGACAAACTTGAGGGGCTTTCTCCTGGCACATTCTGTTCTAAATTCCAATCTAGAACGCAACTTCCATTGAGGCTCTGCTGCCCTAGTAACCAGATTTGGTAAGGGAGAACTGCTGCCACCTTGTGGCCGTTTCACACAACAGCAGCTTTAATCCCAGCGCTAATGGTCAGTGGATATTCCAAATCATTACAGGCCTGTAAATGACACCTGCCCTGAAAACAAATCCTGGGGTCATATATCGACCAAAAAATTCAAAAGACGTCCATATTTCAAAACGACAGTTTCAAGAGGCATATTTCACGCACATTAGTGTTCTGATTCTTTTGCTTTCTTTCTTTCTTTGTTAAAAAAGCGGGAATGGAAAAAGGTAACCCTCAGAAGGGGCGAAAACGTTCACAAACGAATCAATGGACAAAGGTTTAATCTCCAATATATATATACAGCTCATGCAGCTTAATATTAATACAACAAACAACCCAATACAAAAATGGGCAGAAGATCTAAATAGACGTTTCTTCAAAGAAGACACAGAGATGGCCAAGACGCACATGAAAAGCTGCTCAACATCACTAATTATTAGAGAAATGCAAATCAAAACTACAATGAGGTAAGACCTCACACCTGTTAGAATCGGCATCATCAGATAATCTACAAACAACAAATTCTGGGGAGGGTGTGGACAAAAGGAACCCTCTTCCGCTATTGGTGGGAATGTAAATTGATACAGTCACTATGGAGAACAGTATGGAGGTTCCTTTAAAAAACTAAAAACAGAATTACCATAGGATCCAGCAATCCCACTTCTGGGCATATACCCAGAGAAAACCATAAATCACAAAGACACATTCACCACAATGTTCATTGCAGCACTATTTACAATAGCCAGGTAATGGAAGCAACCTAAATGCCCACAGACAGACGAATGGATAAAGATGTGGTACATATATAAAATGGAATATTACTCAGCTATAAAAAGGAATGAAACTGGGTCATTTGTAGAGAAGTTGATGGATCTAGAGACTGTCATACAGAGTGAAGTAAGTCAGAAAGAGAAAAACAAATATTGTATATTAATGCCATATGTGGAACCTAGAAAAATGCTACAGATGAACTGGTTTGCAGGGCAGAAATAGAGACACAGAGGTAGAGAACAAACGTATGGACACAAAGTGGGGGAAGCCATGGGGTGGTGGTGGTGGGATGAGTTGGGAGATTGGGATTGACCTGTATACATGTCTATGCATAAAATAGATAACTAATATTAACCTACTGTATAAAAAAATAAATAAAATTAAATTTCAAAAATTTTAAAAATAAAATGTAAAAATAAAACAGAAAAAATGTTCTTCCATTCACACTGATGTATTTATAAGAATGAATTATTTCCATGCTTATATCCATAAATACATAAAAGAGGAATAAAATCTAACTTGAACTAAAAAAGAAAAAAAAACTGAACCTAACAGTTATACAGAGGAAAACACTACCAAGGCACTTGCTCCAGTGGTAAACAATTCTGAAATTGGTCAGAGGTGGGGAATCATCTCCCATAGAGCCAGCAGCCCCGCCCGCCCACGCAAGGAGCGTCCTTATTGCAAAGCTGGGGGACCGTGCCGAGGCCTCTGTGAGTAAACGTGAGCTGAGCCCCAGGACAGCTGCTGCTGAACTGTTCCCACCCTTCCCAGGTGAAACACCTGAATATGTACAAGGGCTTGAAAGCCTAGAGGAAGGGCCGTGGAGCCACACCAGCGACAGCACGCAGGCCACCTTGGTGCCTGCAGGTCAGCCAGGATGGTCCTGGCCACGGGCGCTCTTCTGGAAGATTTCCATTGCCCTGCCTGAGATACCCCTCCTGTCCCGGCCCCCACTCCATTTTTTCCTTACTCACCTCAGCCCGGAGAGATATTCCAGTGGAAGTTATGGGTGACACATCCTCTTCTTTACAGGTGGCAGCCTGGCAACTCCTGCAGAAAGTCCAGCAGAGCCCCACTCACACCGGGCCACCCACAAAGCCGTGGACCCTCACACCCTCCCACCAGCACAGCCCAGAGACTGCTGACGGGGCAGAGAATATGGAGTCAGGCACAGCTGCAGGGGCTATTGCTGCCTGGAGTGCTGTTTATATTGACCTCAACCCAGGCACACCTGGGGAGGGCTTGCCGGCAGGGTCAGGCTGCCCAGGTCAGCTAATCCTCAGCCCTCAGGGAATCACATTGCAGAAAATGGACCTCGCTAAGACACAATATTCGCCAAGGAAAAGAAGCACACAATGCCATTTGCAGCACCGTAGATGAGTCTAGAGGTAATCACGTGACTTGGTGTAAGTCAGAAAGTGAAAGACACATATCATATCATATCACTTATAGGTGTTACCTATAAATTGATACCAGGGCAGATATTTCCACGGAGAAGGGCAATCACAGATTCATTAAACAAACTTATGGTTCACCAAAAGAAAGGTGTGAGGATTGAATACATTACGATATTGGGGTTAACAGACATATACAAACACAGTAGACGTATATAATCACCAAAGACCTACGGAGTACCAAGAGAAGACTACTCAACATTCTGTCATAACGAACATGGGAAAAGGATCCCAGGAAGAACAGACATATGTATATGTGTAAAAGAACCACCTCTTGCACACCTACAACAAGCTAAACGTTGTACTCAAACTTGCTGTAATAAAAAATAAAAAATTAAATTAAAAACACGAACAAGAATTAGTGAGAAAAACTTGAGGGGCTTTCTCCTGGTACATTCCATTCTACATTCCAATCTAGAACGCGACTTCCATTAAGGCTCTGCTGCCCTAGTAACCAGATTTGGTAAGGGAGAACTGCTGCCACCTTGTGGCCGTTTCACACAACAGCAGCTTTAATCCCAGCGCTAATGGTCAGTGGATATTCCAAATCATTACAGGCCTGTAAATGACACCTGCCCTGAAAACAAATCCTGGGGTCATATATCGACCAAAAAATTCAAAAGACGTCCATATTTCAAAACGACAGTTTCAAGAGGCATATTTCACGCACATTAGTGTTCTGCTTCTTTTGATTTCTTTCTTTCTTTGTTAAAAAAACGGGAATGGAAAAAGGCAACCCTCAGACGGGGCGAAAACTTTCACAAACGAATCAATGGACAAAGGTTTAATCTCCAATATATATAAACAGCTCATGCAGCTTAATATTAATACAACAAACAACCCAATACAAAAATGGGCAGAAGATCTAAATAGACGTTTCTTCAAAGAAGACACAGAGATGGCCAAGACGCACATGAAAAGCTGCTCAACATCACTAATTATTAGAGAAATGCAAATCAAAACTACAATGAGGTAAGACCTCACACCTGTTAGAATCGGCATCATCAGATAATCTACAAACAACAAATTCTGGGGAGGGTGTGGACAAAAGGAACCCTCTTCCGCTATTGGTGGGAATGTAAATTGATACAGTCACTATGGAGAACAGTATGGAGGTTCCTTTAAAAAACTAAAAAGAGAATTACCATAGGATCCAGCAATCCCACTTCTGGGCATATACCCAGAGAAAACCATAAATCACAGAGACACATTCACCACAATGTTCATTGCAGCACTATTTACAATAGCCAGGTAATGGAAGCAACCTAAATGCCCACAGACAGACGAATGGATAAAGATGTGGTACATATATAAAATGGAATATTACTCAGCCATAAAAAGGAATGAAACTGGGTCATTTGTAGAGAAGTTGATGGATCTAGAGACTGTCATACAGAGTGAAGTAAGTCAGAAAGAGAAAAACAAATATTGTATATTAATGCCTATATGTGGAACCTAGAAAAATGCTACAGATGAACTGGTTTGCAGGGCAGAAATAGAGACACAGAGGTAGAGAACAAACGTATGGACACAAAGTGGGGGAAGCCATGGGGTGGTGGTGGTGGGATGAGTTGGGATATTGGGATTGACCTGTATACATGTCTATGCATAAAATAGATAACTAATAATAACCTACTGTATAAAAAAATAAATAAAATTAAATTTCAAAAATTTTAAAAATAAAATGTAAAAATAAAACAGAAAAAATGTTCTTCCATTCACACTGATGTATTTATAAGAATGAATTATTTCCATGCTTATATCCATAAATACATAAAAGAGGAATAAAATCTAACTTGAAACAAAAAAGAAAAAAAAACTGAACCTAACAGTTATACAGAGGAAAACACTACCAAGGCACTGGCTCCAGTGGTAAACAATTCTGAAATTGGTCAGAGGTGGGGAATCATCTCCCATAGAGCCAGCAGCCCCGCCCGCCCACGCAAGGAGCGTCCTTATTGCAAAGCTGGGGGACCGTGCCGAGGCCTCTGTGAGTAAACGTGAGCTGAGCCTCAGGCCAGCTGCTGCTGAACTGTTCCCACCCTTCCCAGGTGAAACTCCTGAATATGTACAAGGGCTTGAAAGCCTAGAGGAAGGGCCGTGGAGCCACACCAGCGACAGCACGCAGGCCACCTTGGTGCCTGAAGATCAGCCAGGATGGTCCTGGCCACGGGCACTCTTCTGGAAGCTTTCCATTGCCCTGCCTCAGTTACCCCTCCTGTCCCGGCCCCCACTCCTTTTTTTCCTTCCTCACCTCAGCCCGGAGAGATATTCCAGTGGAAGTTATGGGTGACACATCGTCTTCTTTACAGGTGGCAGCCTGGCAACTCCTGCAGAAAGTCCAGCAGAGCCCCACTCACACCGGGCCACCCACAAAGCCGTGGACCCTCACACCCTCCCACCAGCACAGCCCCGAGACTGCTGACGGGGCAGAGAATATGGAGTCAGGCACAGCTGCAGGGGCTATTGCTGCCTGGAGTGCTGTTTATATTGACCTCAACCCAGGCACACCTGGGGAGGGCTTGCCGGCAGTGTCAGGCTGCCCAGGTCAGCTAATCCTCAGCCCTCAGGGAATCACATTGCAGAAAATGGACCTCGCTAAGACAGAATATTCGCCAAGGAAAAGAAGCACACAATGCCATTTGCAGCACCGTAGATGAGTCTAGAGTTAATCACGTGACTTGGAGTAAGTCAGAAAGTGAAAGACACATATCATATCATATCACTTATAGGTGTTACCTATAAATTGATACCAGGGCAGATATTTCCACGGAGAAGGGCAATCACAGATTCATTAAACTTATGGTTCACCAAAGGAAAGGTGTGAGGATTGAATTCATTACGATATTGGGGTTAACAGACATATACAAACACAGTAGACATATATAATCACCAAAGACCTACGGAGTACCAAGAGAAGACTACTCAACATTCTGTCATAACGTACATGGGAAAAGGATCCCAGGAAGAACAGACATATGTATATGTGTAAAAGAACCACCTCTTGCACACCTACAACAAGCTAAACGTTGTACTCAAACTTGCTGTAATAAAAAATGAAAAATTAAATTAAAAACACGAACAAGAAGTAGTGAGACAAACTAGAGGGGCTTTCTCCTGGCACATTCCGTTCTACATTCCAATCTAGAACGCGACTTCCATTGAGGCTCTGCTGCCCTAGTAACCAGATTTGGTAAGGGAGAACTGCTGCCACCTTGTGGCCGTTTCACACAACAGCAGCTTTAATCCCAGCGCTAATGGTCAGTGGATATTCCAAATCATTACAGGCCTGTAAATGACACCTGCCCTGAAAACAAATCCTGGGGTCATATATCGACCAAAAAATTCAAAAGACGTCCATATTTCAAAACGACAGTTTCAAGAGGCATATTTCACGCACATTAGTGTTCTGATTCTTTTGCTTTCTTTCTTTCTTTGTTAAAAAAACGGGAATGGAAAAAGGCAACCCTCAGAATGGGCGAAAACGTTCACAAACGAATCAATGGACAAAGGTTTAATCTCCAATATATATAAACAGCTCATGCAGCTTAATATTAATACAACAAACAACCCAATACAAAAATGGGCAGAAGATCTAAATAGACGTTTCTTCAAAGAAGACACAGAGATGGCCAAGACGCACATGAAAAGCTGCTCAACATCACTAATTATTAGAGAAATGCAAATCAAAACTACAATGAGGTAAGACCTCACACCTGTTAGAATCGGCATCAGATAATCTACAAACAACAAATTCTCGGGAGGGTGTGGACAAAAGGAACCCTCTTCCGCTATTGGTGGGAATGTAAATTGATACAGTCACTATGGAGAACAGTATGGAGGTTCCTTTAAAAAACTAAAAAGAGAATTACCATAGGATCCAGCAATCCCACTTCTGGGCAGATACCGAGAGAAAACCATAAATCACAGAGACACATTCACCACAATGTTCATTGCAGCACTATTTACAATAGCCAGGTAATGGAAGCAACCTAAATGCCCACAGACAGACGAATGGATAAAGATGTGGTACATATATAAAATGGAATATTACTCAGCCATAAAAAGGAATGAAACTGAGTCATTTGTAGAGAAGTTGATGGATCTAGAGACTGTCAAACAGAGTGAAGTAAGTCAGAAAGAGAAAAACAAATATTGTATATTAATGCCTATATGTGGAACCTAGAAAAATGCTAAAGATGAACTGGTTTGCAGGGCAGAAATAGAGACACAGAGGTAGAGAACAAACGTATGGACACAAAGTGGGGGAAGCCATGGGGTGGTGGTGGTGGGATGAGTTGGGAGATTGGGATTGACCTGTATACATGTATATGCATAAAATAGATAACTAATAATAACCTAGTGTATAAAAAAATAAATAAAATTAAATTTCAAAATTTTTAAAATTAAAATGTAAAAATAATACAGAAAAAAAGTTCTTCCATTCACACTGATGTATTTATAAGAATGAATTATTTCCATGCTTATATCTATAAATACATAAAAGAGGAATAAAATCTAACTTGAACCAAAAAAGAAAAAAAAAAACTGAACCTAACAGTTATACAGAGGAAAACACTACCAAGGCACTTGCTCCAGTGGTAAACAATTCTGAAAGTGGTCAGAGGTGGGGAATCATCTCCCATACAGCCAGCAGCCCCACCCGCCCACGCAAAGAGCGTCCTTATTGCAAAGCTCGGGGACCGTGCCGAGGCCTCTGTGAGTAAACGTGAGCTGAGCCCCAGGCCAGCGGCTGCTGAACTGTTCCCACCCTTCCCAGGTGAAACACCTGAATATGTACAAGGGCTTGAAAGCCTAGAGGAAGGGCCGTGGAGCCACACCAGCGACAGCACGCAGGCCAACTTGGTGCCTGCAGGTCAGCCAGGATGGTCCTGGCCACGGGCGCTCTTCTGGAAGCTTTCCATTGCCCTGCCTGAGATACCCCTCCTGTCCCGGCCCCCACTCCTTTTTCTGCTTCCTCACCTAAGCCCGGAGAGATACTCCAGTGGAAGTTATGGGTGACACATCCTCTTCTTTACAGGTGGCAGCCTGGCAACTCCTGCAGAAAGTCCAGCAGATCCCCACTCACACCGGGCCACCCACAAAGCCGTGGACCCTCACACCCTCCCACCAGCACAGCCCCGAGACTGCTGACGGGGCAGAGAATATGGAGTCAGGCACAGCTGCAGGGGCTATTGCTGCCTGGAGTGCTGTTTATATTGACCTCAACCCAGGCACACCTGGGGAGGGCTTGCCGGCAGGGTCAGGCTGCCCAGGTCAGCTAATCCTCAGCCCTCAGGGAATCATATTGCAGAAACTGGACCTCGCTAAGACAGAATATTAGCCAAGGAAAAAAAGCACACAATGCCATTTGCAGCACCGTAGATGAGTCTAGAGGTAATCACGTGACTTGGAGTAAGTCAGAAAGTGAAAGACACATATCATATCATATCACTTATAGGTGTTACCTATAAATTGATACCAGGGCAGATATTTCCACGGAGAAGGGCAATCAAAGATTCATTAAACAAACTTATGGTTCACCCAAGGAAATGTGTGAGGATTGAATTCATTATGATATTGGGGTTAACAGACATATACAAACACAGTAGACGTATATAATCACCAAAGTCCTACGGAGTACCAAGAGAAGACTACTCAACATTCTGTCATAACGAACATGGGAAAAGGATCCCAGGAAGAACAGACATATGTATATGTGTAAAAGAACCACCTGTTGCACACCTACAACAAGCTAAATGTTGTACTCAAACTTGCTATAATAAAAAATAAAAAAATTAAATTTAAAACTCGAACAAGAATTAGTGAGAAAAACTTGAGGGGCTTTCTCCTGGTACATTCCGTTCTACATTCCAATCTAGAACGTGACTTCCATTGAGGCTCTGCTGCCCTAGTAACCAGATTTGGTTAGGGAGAACTGCTGCCACCTTGTTGCCGTTTCACAAAACAGCAGCTTTAATCCCAGCGCTAATGGTCAGTGGATATTCCAAATCATTACAGGCCTGTAAATGACACCTGCCCTGAAAACAAATCCTGGGGTCATATATCGACCAAAAAATTCAAAAGACGTCCATATTTCAAAACGACAGTTTCAAGAGGCATATTTCACGCACATTAGTGTTCTGCTTCTTTTGATTTCTTTCTTTCTTTGTTAAAAAAACGGGAATGGAAAAAGGTAACCCTCAGAAGGGGCGAAAACGTTCACAAACGAATCAATGGACAAAGGTTTAATCTCCAATATATATATACAGCTCATGCAGCTTAATATTAATAAAACAAACAACCCAATACAAAAATGGGCAGAAGATCTAAATAGACGTTTCTTCAAAGAAGACACAGAGATGGCCAAGACGCACATGAAAAGCTGCTCAACATCACTAATTATTAGAGAAATGCAAATCAAAACTACAATGAGCTAAGACCTCACACCTGTTAGAATTGGCATCATCAGATAATCTACAAACAACAAATTCTGGGGAGGTTGTGGACAAAAGGAACACTCTTCCGCTATTGGTGGGAATGTAAATTGATACAGTCACTATGGAGAACAGTATGGAGGTTCCTTTAAAAAACTAAAAAGTGGGCTTCCCTGGTGGCGCAGTGGTTGAGAGTCCGCCTGCCGATGCAGGGGCCACAGGTTCGTGCCCCTATCCCGGAAGATCCCACAAGCCGCGCAGCGGCTTGGCCCGCGAGCCATGGCCGCGGAGCCTGTGTGTCCGGAGCCTGTGCTCCGCAACGGGAGAGGCCACAGCAGTGAGAGGCCCGCGTACAGCAAAAAAAAAAAAAAAAAAAAAAAACTGAAAAGAGAATTACCATAGGATCCAGCAATCCCTCTTCTGGGCAGATACCGAGAGAAAACCATAAATCACAGAGACACATTCACCACAATGTTCATTGCAGCACTATTTAAAATAGCCAGGTAATGGAAGCAACCTAAATGGCCACAGACAGACGAATGGATAAAGATGTGGTACATATATAAAATGGAATATTACTCAGCCATAAAAAGGAATGAAACTGAGTCATTTGTAGAGAAGATGATGGATCTAGAGACTGTCATACAGAGTGAAGTAAGTCAGAAAGAGAAAAACAAATATTGTATATTAATGCCTATCTGTGGAACCTAGAAAAATGCTACAGATGAACTGGTTTGCAGGGAAGAAATAGAGACACAGAGGTAGAGAACAAACGTATGGACACAAAGTGGGGGAAACCATGGGGTGGTGGTGGTGGGATGAGTTGGGAGATTGGGATTGACCTGTATACATGTCTATGCATAAAATAGATAACTAATAATAACCTAGTGTATAATAAATAAATAAAATTAAATTTCAAAATTTTTAAAAATAAAATGTAAAAATTAAACAGAAAAAAAGTTCTTCCATTCACACGGATGTATTTATAAGAATGAATTATTTCCTTGCTTATATCTATAAATACATAAAAGAGGAATAAAATCTAACTTGAACCAAAAAAGAAAAAAAAAAAAACTGAACCTAACAGTTATACAGAGGAAAACACTACCAAGGCACTTGCTCCAGTGGTAAACAATTCTGAAAGTGGTCAGAGGTGGGGAATCATCTCCCATACAGCCAGCAGCCCCACCCGCCCACGCAAGGACCGTCCTTATTGCAAAGCTGGGGGACCGTGCCGAGGCCTCTGTGAGTAAACGTGAGCTGAGCCCCAGGCCAGCTGCTGCTGAACTGTTCCCACCCTTCCCAAGTGAAACACCTGAATATGTACAAGGGCTTGAAAGCCTAGAGGAAGGGCCGTGGAGCCACACCAGCGAAAGCACGCAGGCCAACTTGGTGCCTGCAGGTCAGCCAGGATGGTCCTGGCCACGGGCGCTCTTCTGGAAGCTTTCCATTGCCCTGCCTGAGATACCTCTCCTGTCCCGGCCCCCACTCCTTTTTTTCCTTCCTCACCTCAGCCCGGAGACATACTCCTGTGGAAGTTATGGGTGACACATCCTCTTCTTTACAGGTGGCAGCCTGGCAACTCCTGCAGAAAGTCCAGCAGAGCCCCACTCACAACAGGCCACCCACAAAGCCGTGGACCCTCACTCCCTCCCACCAGCACAGCCCCGAGACTGCTGACGGGGCAGAGAATATGGAGTCAGGCACAGCTGCAGGGGCTATTGCTGCCTGGAGTGCTGTTTATATTGACCTCAACCCAGGCACACCTGGGGAGGGCTTGCCGGCAGGGTCAGGCTGCCCAGGTCAGCTAATCCTCAGCCCTCAGGGAATCACATTGCAGAAAATGGACCTCGCTAAGACAGAATATTGGCCAAGGAAAAGAAGCACACAATGCCATTTGCAGCACCGTAGATGAGTCTAGAGGTAATCACGTGACTTGGAGTAAGTCAGAAAGTGAAAGACACATATCATATCATATCACTTATAGGTGTTACCTATAAATTGATACCAGGGCAGATATTTCCACGGAGAAGGGCAATCACAGATTCATTAAACAAACTTATGGTTCACCAAAGGAAAGGTGTGAGGATTGAATTCATTATGATATTGTGGTTAACAGACATATACAAACACAGTAGACGTATATAATCACCAAAGACCTACGGAGTACCAAGAGAAGACTACTCAACATTCTGTCATAACGAACATGGGAAAAGGATCCCAGGAAGAACAGACATATGTATATGTGTAAAAGAACCAACTCTTGCACACCTACAACAAGCTAAACGTTGTACTGAAACGTGCTGTAATAAAAAATAAAAAATTAAATTAAAAACACGAACAAGAATTAGTGAGATAAACTTGAGGGGCTTTCTACTGGTACATTCCGCTCTACATTCCAATCTAGAACACGACTTCCATTGAGGCTCTGCTGCCCTAGTTACCAGATTTGGTAAGGGAGAACTGCTGCCACCTTGTGGCCGTTTCACACAACAGCAGCTTTAATCCCAGCGCTAATGGTCAGTGGATATTCCAAATCATTACAGGCCTGTAAATGACACCTGCCCTGAAAACAAATCCTGGGGTCATATATCGACCAAAAAATTCAAAAGACGTCCATATTTCAAAACGACAGTTTCAAGAGGCATATTTCACGCACATTAGTGTTCTGCTTCTTTTGATTTCTTTCTTTCTTTGTTAAAAAATCGGGAATGGAAAAAGGCAACCCTCAGAATGGGCGAAAACTTTCACAAACCAATCAATGGACAAAGGTTTAATCTCCAATATATATAAACAGCTCATGCAGCTTAATATTAATACAACAAAAAACCCAATACAAAAATGGGCAGAAGATCTAAATAGACGTTTCTTCAAAGAAGACACAGAGATGGCCAAGACGCACATGAAAAGCTGCTCAACGTCACTAATTATTAGAGAAATGCAAATCAAAACTACAATGAGGTAAGACCTCACACCTGTTAGAATCGGCATCATCAGATAATCTACAAACAACAAATTCTGGGGAGGGTGTGGACAAAAGAAACCCCCTTCCGCTATTGGTGGGAATGTAAATGGATACAGTCACTATGGAGAACAGTATGGAGGTTCCTTTAAAAAACTAAAAAGAGAATTACCATAGGATCCAGCAATCCCACTTCTGGGCAGATACCGAGAGAAAACCATAAATCACAGAGACACATTCACCACAATGTTCATTGCAGCACTATTTACAATAGCCAGGTAATGGAAGCAACCTAAATGCCCACAGACAGACGAATGGATAAAGATGTGGTACATATATAAAATGGAATATTACTCAGCCATAAAAAGGAATGAAACTGAGTCATTTGTAGAGAAGTTGATGGATCTAGAGACTGTCAAACAGAGTGAAGTAAGTCAGAAAGAGAAAAACAAATATTGTATATTAATGCCTATATGTGGAACCTAGAAAAATGCTAAAGATGAACTGGTTTGCAGGGCAGAAATAGAGACACAGAGGTAGAGAACAAACGTATGGACACAAAGTGGGGGAAGCCATGGGGTGGTGGTGGTGGGATGAGTTGGGAGATTGGGATTGACCTGTATACATGTATATGCATAAAATAGATAACTAATAATAACCTAGTGTATAAAAAAATAAATAAAATTAAATTTCAAAATTTTTAAAATTAAAATGTAAAAATAATACAGAAAAAAAGTTCTTCCATTCACACTGATGTATTTATAAGAATGAATTATTTCCATGCTTATATCTATAAATACATAAAAGAGGAATAAAATCTAACTTGAACCAAAAAAGAAAAAAAAAAACTGAACCTAACAGTTATACAGAGGAAAACACTACCAAGGCACTTGCTCCAGTGGTAAACAATTCTGAAAGTGGTCAGAGGTGGGGAATCATCTCCCATACAGCCAGCAGCCCCACCCGCCCACGCAAAGAGCGTCCTTATTGCAAAGCTCGGGGACCGTGCCGAGGCCTCTGTGAGTAAACGTGAGCTGAGCCCCAGGCCAGCGGCTGCTGAACTGTTCCCACCCTTCCCAGGTGAAACACCTGAATATGTACAAGGGCTTGAAAGCCTAGAGGAAGGGCCGTGGAGCCACACCAGCGACAGCACGCAGGCCAACTTGGTGCCTGCAGGTCAGCCAGGATGGTCCTGGCCACGGGCGCTCTTCTGGAAGCTTTCCATTGCCCTGCCTGAGATACCCCTCCTGTCCCGGCCCCCACTCCTTTTTCTGCTTCCTCACCTAAGCCCGGAGAGATACTCCAGTGGAAGTTATGGGTGACACATCCTCTTCTTTACAGGTGGCAGCCTGGCAACTCCTGCAGAAAGTCCAGCAGAGCCCCACTCACACCGGGCCACCCACAAAGCCGTGGACCCTCACACCCTCCCACCAGCACAGCCCCGAGACTGCTGACGGGGCAGAGAATATGGAGTCAGGCACAGCTGCAGGGGCTATTGCTGCCTGGAGTGCTGTTTATATTGACCTCAACCCAGGCACACCTGGGGAGGGCTTGCCGGCAGGGTCAGGCTGCCCAGGTCAGCTAATCCTCAGCCCTCAGGGAATCATATTGCAGAAACTGGACCTCGCTAAGACAGAATATTAGCCAAGGAAAAAAAGCACACAATGCCATTTGCAGCACCGTAGATGAGTCTAGAGGTAATCACGTGACTTGGAGTAAGTCAGAAAGTGAAAGACACATATCATATCATATCACTTATAGGTGTTACCTATAAATTGATACCAGGGCAGATATTTCCACGGAGAAGGGCAATCAAAGATTCATTAAACAAACTTATGGTTCACCCAAGGAAATGTGTGAGGATTGAATTCATTATGATATTGGGGTTAACAGACATATACAAACACAGTAGACGTATATAATCACCAAAGTCCTACGGAGTACCAAGAGAAGACTACTCAACATTCTGTCATAACGAACATGGGAAAAGGATCCCAGGAAGAACAGACATATGTATATGTGTAAAAGAACCACCTGTTGCACACCTACAACAAGCTAAATGTTGTACTCAAACTTGCTATAATAAAAAATAAAAAAATTAAATTTAAAACTCGAACAAGAATTAGTGAGAAAAACTTGAGGGGCTTTCTCCTGGTACATTCCGTTCTACATTCCAATCTAGAACGTGACTTCCATTGAGGCTCTGCTGCCCTAGTAACCAGATTTGGTTAGGGAGAACTGCTGCCACCTTGTTGCCGTTTCACAAAACAGCAGCTTTAATCCCAGCGCTAATGGTCAGTGGATATTCCAAATCATTACAGGCCTGTAAATGACACCTGCCCTGAAAACAAATCCTGGGGTCATATATCGACCAAAAAATTCAAAAGACGTCCATATTTCAAAACGACAGTTTCAAGAGGCATATTTCACGCACATTAGTGTTCTGCTTCTTTTGATTTCTTTCTTTCTTTGTTAAAAAAACGGGAATGGAAAAAGGTAACCCTCAGAAGGGGCGAAAACGTTCACAAACGAATCAATGGACAAAGGTTTAATCTCCAATATATATATACAGCTCATGCAGCTTAATATTAATAAAACAAACAACCCAATACAAAAATGGGCAGAAGATCTAAATAGACGTTTCTTCAAAGAAGACACAGAGATGGCCAAGACGCACATGAAAAGCTGCTCAACATCACTAATTATTAGAGAAATGCAAATCAAAACTACAATGAGCTAAGACCTCACACCTGTTAGAATTGGCATCATCAGAT
Organism: Mesoplodon bidens; assembly: GCF_964165515.1. NCBI lineage: Eukaryota > Metazoa > Chordata > Mammalia > Artiodactyla > Ziphiidae > Mesoplodon > Mesoplodon bidens. Next base: position 965,709 of record NW_027672639.1, on the reverse strand, counting down.
AATCTACAAACAACAAATTCTGGGGAGGTTGTGGACAAAAGGAACACTCTTCCGCTATTGGTGGGAATGTAAATTGATACAGTCACTATGGAGAACAGTATGGAGGTTCCTTTAAAAAACTAAAAAGTGGGCTTCCCTGGTGGCGCAGTGGTTGAGAGTCCGCCTGCCGATGCAGGGGCCACAGGTTCGTGCCCCTATCCCGGAAGATCCCACAAGCCGCGCAGCGGCTTGGCCCGCGAGCCATGGCCGCGGAGCCTGTGTGTCCGGAGCCTGTGCTCCGCAACGGGAGAGGCCACAGCAGTGAGAGGCCCGCGTACAGCAAAAAAAAAAAAAAAAAAAAAAAACTGAAAAGAGAATTACCATAGGATCCAGCAATCCCTCTTCTGGGCAGATACCGAGAGAAAACCATAAATCACAGAGACACATTCACCACAATGTTCATTGCAGCACTATTTAAAATAGCCAGGTAATGGAAGCAACCTAAATGGCCACAGACAGACGAATGGATAAAGATGTGGTACATATATAAAATGGAATATTACTCAGCCATAAAAAGGAATGAAACTGAGTCATTTGTAGAGAAGATGATGGATCTAGAGACTGTCATACAGAGTGAAGTAAGTCAGAAAGAGAAAAACAAATATTGTATATTAATGCCTATCTGTGGAACCTAGAAAAATGCTACAGATGAACTGGTTTGCAGGGAAGAAATAGAGACACAGAGGTAGAGAACAAACGTATGGACACAAAGTGGGGGAAACCATGGGGTGGTGGTGGTGGGATGAGTTGGGAGATTGGGATTGACCTGTATACATGTCTATGCATAAAATAGATAACTAATAATAACCTAGTGTATAATAAATAAATAAAATTAAATTTCAAAATTTTTAAAAATAAAATGTAAAAATTAAACAGAAAAAAAGTTCTTCCATTCACACGGATGTATTTATAAGAATGAATTATTTCCTTGCTTATATCTATAAATACATAAAAGAGGAATAAAATCTAACTTGAACCAAAAAAGAAAAAAAAAAAAACTGAACCTAACAGTTATACAGAGGAAAACACTACCAAGGCACTTGCTCCAGTGGTAAACAATTCTGAAAGTGGTCAGAGGTGGGGAATCATCTCCCATACAGCCAGCAGCCCCACCCGCCCACGCAAGGACCGTCCTTATTGCAAAGCTGGGGGACCGTGCCGAGGCCTCTGTGAGTAAACGTGAGCTGAGCCCCAGGCCAGCTGCTGCTGAACTGTTCCCACCCTTCCCAAGTGAAACACCTGAATATGTACAAGGGCTTGAAAGCCTAGAGGAAGGGCCGTGGAGCCACACCAGCGAAAGCACGCAGGCCAACTTGGTGCCTGCAGGTCAGCCAGGATGGTCCTGGCCACGGGCGCTCTTCTGGAAGCTTTCCATTGCCCTGCCTGAGATACCTCTCCTGTCCCGGCCCCCACTCCTTTTTTTCCTTCCTCACCTCAGCCCGGAGACATACTCCTGTGGAAGTTATGGGTGACACATCCTCTTCTTTACAGGTGGCAGCCTGGCAACTCCTGCAGAAAGTCCAGCAGAGCCCCACTCACAACAGGCCACCCACAAAGCCGTGGACCCTCACTCCCTCCCACCAGCACAGCCCCGAGACTGCTGACGGGGCAGAGAATATGGAGTCAGGCACAGCTGCAGGGGCTATTGCTGCCTGGAGTGCTGTTTATATTGACCTCAACCCAGGCACACCTGGGGAGGGCTTGCCGGCAGGGTCAGGCTGCCCAGGTCAGCTAATCCTCAGCCCTCAGGGAATCACATTGCAGAAAATGGACCTCGCTAAGACAGAATATTGGCCAAGGAAAAGAAGCACACAATGCCATTTGCAGCACCGTAGATGAGTCTAGAGGTAATCACGTGACTTGGAGTAAGTCAGAAAGTGAAAGACACATATCATATCATCTCACTTATAGGTGTTACCTATAAATTGATACCAGGGCAGATATTTCCACGGAGAAGGGCAATCACAGATTCATTAAACAAACTTATGGTTCACCAAAGGAAAGGTGTGAGGATTGAATTCATTATGATATTGTGGTTAACAGACATATACAAACACAGTAGACGTATATAATCACCAAAGACCTACGGAGTACCAAGAGAAGACTACTCAACATTCTGTCATAACGAACATGGGAAAAGGATCCCAGGAAGAACAGACATATGTATATGTGTAAAAGAACCAACTCTTGCACACCTACAACAAGCTAAACGTTGTACTGAAACGTGCTGTAATAAAAAATAAAAAATTAAATTAAAAACACGAACAAGAATTAGTGAGATAAACTTGAGGGGCTTTCTACTGGTACATTCCGCTCTACATTCCAATCTAGAACGCGACTTCCATTGAGGCTCTGCTGCCCTAGTTACCAGATTTGGTAAGGGAGAACTGCTGCCACCTTGTGGCCGTTTCACACAACAGCAGCTTTAATCCCAGCGCTAATGGTCAGTGGATATTCCAAATCATTACAGGCCTGTAAATGACACCTGCCCTGAAAACAAATCCTGGGGTCATATATCGACCAAAAAATTCAAAAGACGTCCATATTTCAAAACGACAGTTTCAAGAGGCATATTTCACGCACATTAGTGTTCTGCTTCTTTTGATTTCTTTCTTTCTTTGTTAAAAAATCGGGAATGGAAAAAGGCAACCCTCAGAATGGGCGAAAACTTTCACAAACCAATCAATGGACAAAGGTTTAATCTCCAATATATATAAACAGCTCATGCAGCTTAATATTAATACAACAAAAAACCCAATACAAAAATGGGCAGAAGATCTAAATAGACGTTTCTTCAAAGAAGACACAGAGATGGCCAAGACGCACATGAAAAGCTGCTCAACGTCACTAATTATTAGAGAAATGCAAATCAAAACTACAATGAGGTAAGACCTCACACCTGTTAGAATCGGCATCATCAGATAATCTACAAACAACAAATTCTGGGGAGGGTGTGGACAAAAGAAACCCCCTTCCGCTATTGGTGGGAATGTAAATGGATACAGTCACTATGGAGAACAGTATGGAGGTTCCTTTAAAAAACTAAAAAGAGAATTACCATAGGATCCAGCAATCCCACTTCTGGGCATATACCCAGAGAAAACCATAAATCACAGAGACACATTCACCACAATGTTCATTGCAGCACTATTTACAATAGCCAGGTAATGGAAGCAACCTAAATGCCCACAGACAGACGAATGGATAAAGATGTGGTACATATATAAAATGGAATATTACTCAGCCATAAAAAGGAATGAAACTGAGTCATTTGTAGAGAAGTTGATGGATCTAGAGACTGTCATAGAATGAAGTAAGTCAGAAAGAGAAAAACACATATTGTATATTAATGCCTATATGTGGAACCTAGAAAAATGCTACAGATGAACTGGTTTGCAGGGCAGAAATAGAGACACAGGGGTAGAGAACAAACGTATGGACACAAGGTGGGGTAAGCCATGGGGTGGTGGTGGTGGGATGAGTTGGGAGATTGGGATTGAACTGTATACATGTATATGCTTAAAATAGATAACTAATAATAACCTAGTGTATAAAAAAATAAATAAAATTAAATTTCAAAATTTTTAAAAATAAAATGGAAAAATAAAACAGAAAAAAAGTTCTTCCATTCACACTGATGTATTTATAAGAATGAATTATTTCCATGCTTATATCTATAAATACATAAAAGAGGAATAAAATTTAACTTGAACCAAAAAAGAAAAAAAAAAAAACTGAACCTAACAGTTATACAGAGGAAAACACTACCAAGGCACTTGCTCCAGTGGTAAACAATTCTGAAATTGGTCAGAGGTGGGGAATCATCTCCCATACAGCCAGCATCCCCACCCACCCACGCAAAGAGCGTCCTTATTGCAAAGCTGGGGGACCGTGCCGAGGCCTCTGTGAGTAAACGTGAGCTGAGCCACAGGCCAGCTGCTGCTGAACTGTTCCCACCCTTCCCAGGTGAAACACCTGAATATGTACAAGGGCTTGAAAGCCTAGAGGAAGGGCCGTGGAGCCACACCAGCGAAAGCACGCAGGCCAACTTGGTGCCTGCAGGTCAGCCAGGATGGTCCTGGCCAGGAGCGCTCTTCTGGAAGCTTTCCATTGCCCTGCCTGAGATACCCCTCCTGTCCCGGCCCCCACTCCTTTTTTTCCTTCCTCACCTCAGCCCGGAGAGATACTCCAGTGGAAGTTATGGGTGACACATCCTCTTCTTTACAGGTGGCAGCCTGGCAAATCCTGCAGAAAGTCCAGCAGAGCCCCACTCACACCGGGCCACCCACAAAGCCGTGGACCCTCTCATCCTCCCACCAGCACAGCCCCGAGACTCCTGACAGGGCAGAGAATATGGAGTCAGGCACAGCTGCCGGGGCTATTGCTGCCTGGAGTGCTGTTTATATTGACCTCAAAGCAGGCACACCTGGGGAGGGCTTGCCGACACGGTCAGGCTGCCCAGGTCAGCTAATCCGCAGCCCACAGGGAATCACATTGCAGAAAATGGACCTCGCTAAGACAGAATATTAGCCAAGGAAAAAAAGCACACAATGCCATTTGCAGCACTGTAGATGAGTCTAGAGGTAATCACGTGACTTGGAGTAAGTCAGAAAGTGAAAGACACATATCATATCATATCACTTATACGTGTTACCTATAAATTGATACCAAGGCAGATTTTTCCACGGAGAAGGGCAATCACAGATTCATTAAACAAACTTATGGTTCAACAAAGGAAAGGTGTGAGGATTGAATTCATTACGATATTGGGGTTAACAGACATATACAAACACAGTAGACGTATATAATCACCAAAGACCTACGGAGTACCAAGAGAAGACTACTCAACATTCTGTCATAACGAACATGGGAAAAGGATCCCAGGAAGAACAGACATATGTATATGTGTAAAAGAACCACCTCTTGCACACCTACAACAAGCTAAACGTTGTACTCAACCAGGCTGTAATAAAAAATAAAAAATTAAATTAAAAACACGAACAAGAATTAGTGAGAAAAACTTGAGGGGCTTTCTCCTGGTACATTCCGTTCTACATTCCAATCTAGAACTCGACTTCCATTGAGGCTCTGCTGCCCTAGAAAACCAGATTTGGTAAGGGAGAACTGCTGCCACATTGTGGCCGATACACACAACAGCAGCTTTAATCCCAGCGCTAATGGTCAGTGGATATTCCAAATCATTACAGGCCTGTAAATGACACCTGTCCCGAAAACAAATCCTGGGGTCATATATCGACCAAAAAATTCAAAAGACGTCCATATTTCAAAACGACAGTTTCAAGAGGCATATTTCACGCACATTAGTGTTCTGCTTCTTTTGATTTCTTTCTTTCTTTGTTAAAAAAATGGGAATGGAAAAAGGCAACCCTCAGAATAGGCGAAAACTTTCACAAACGAATCAATGGACAAAGGTTTAATCTCCAATATATATAAACAGCTCATGCAGCTTAATATTAATAAAACAAACAACCCAATACAAAAATGGGCAGAAGATCTAAATAGACGTTTCTTCAAAGAAGACACAGAGATGGCCAAGACGCACATGAAAAGCTGCTCGACATCACTAATTATTAGAGAAATGCAAATCAAAACTACAATGAGGTAAGACCTCACACCTGTTAGAATCGGCATCATCAGATAATCTACAAACAACAAATTCTGGGGAGGGTGTGGACAAAAGGAACCCCCTTCCGCTATTGGTGGGAATGTAAATGGATACAGTCACTATGGAGAACAGTATGGAGGTTCCTTTAAAAAACTAAAAAGAGAATTACCATAGGATCCAGCAATCCCAATTCTGGGCATATACCCAAAGAAAACCATAAATCACAGAGACACATTCACCACAATTTTCATTGCAGCACTATTTACAATAGCCAGGTAATGGAAGCAACCTAAATGCCCACAGACAGACGAATGGATAAAGATGTGGTACATATATAAAATGGAATATTACTCAACCATAAAAAGGAATGAAACTGAGTCATTTGTAGAGAAGTTGATGGATCTAGAGACTGTCATACAGAGTGAAGTAAGTCAGAAAGAGAAAAACAAATATTGTATATTAATGCCTATATGTGGAACCTAAAAAAATGCTACAGATGATCTGGTTTGCAGGGCAGAAATAGAGACACAGAGGTAGAGAACAAACGTATGGACACAAAGTGGGGGAAGCCATGGGGTGGTGGTGGTGGGATGAGTTGGGAGATTGGGATTGACCTGTATACATGTCTATGCATAAAATAGATAACTAATAATAACCTAGTGTATAAAAAAATAAATAAAATTAAATTTCCAAATTTTTAAAAATAAAATGGAAAAATGAAACAGAAAAAAAGTTCTTCCATTCACACTGATGTATTTATAAGAATGAATTATTTCCATGCTTATATCCATAAATACATAAAAGAGGAATAAAATCTAACTTGAACCAAAAAAGAAAAAAAAAAACTGAACCTAACAGTTATACAGAGGAAAACACTACCAAGGCACTTGCTCCAGTGGTAAACAATTCTGAAATTGGTCAGAGGTGGGGAAGCATCTCCCATACAGCCAGCATCCCCAACCGCCCACGCAAAGAGCGTCCTTATTGCAAAGCTGGGGGACCGTGCCGAGGCCTCTGTGAGTAAACGTGAGCTGAGCCACAGGCCAGCTGCTGCTGAACTGTTCCCACCCTTCCCAGGTGAAACACCTGAATATGTACAAGGGCTTGAAAGCCTAGAGGAAGGGCCGTGGAGCCACACCATCCAAAGCACGCAGGCCAACTTGGTGCCTGCAGGTCAGCCAGGATGGTCCTGGCCTGGGGCGCTCTTCTGGAAGCTTTCCATTGCCCTGCCTGAGATACCCCTCCTGTCCCGGCCCCCACTCCTTTTTTTCCTTCCTCACCTCAGCCCGGAGAGATACTCCAGTGGAAGTTATGGGTGACACATCCTCTTCTTTACAGGTGGCAGCCTGGCAACTCCTGCAGAAAGTCCAGCAGAGCCCCACTCACACCGGGCCACACACAAAGCCGTGGACCCTCACACCCTCCCACCAGCACAGCCCCGAGACTGCTGACGGGGCAGAGAATATGGAGTAAGGCACAGCTGCAGGGGCTATTGCTGCCTGGAGTGCTGTTTATATTGACTTCAACCCAGGCACACCTGGGGAGGGCTTGCCGGCAGGGTCAGGCTGCCCAGGTCAGCTAATCCTCAGCCCTCAGGGAATCACATTGCAGAAAATGGACCTCGCTAAGACAGAATATTTGCCAAGGAGAAAAAGGACACAATGCCATTTGCAGCACCGTAGATGAGTCTCGAGGTAATCATGTGACTTGGAGTAAGTCAGAAAGTGAAAGACACATATCATATCATATCACTTATAGGTGTTACCTATAAATTGATACCAGGGCAGATATTTCCACGGAGAAGGGCAATCACAGATTCATTAAACAAACTTATGGTTCACCAAAGGAAAGGTGTGAGGATTGAATTCATTATGATATTGGGGTTAACAGACATATACAAACACAGTAGACGTATATAATCACCAAAGACCTACGGAGTACCAAGAGAAGACTACTCAACATTCTGTCATAACGAACATGGGAAAAGGATCCCAGGAAGAACAGACATATGTATATGTGTAAAAGAACCACCTCTTGCACACCTACAACAAGCTAAACGTTGTACTCAACCTGGCTGTAATAAAAAATAAAAAATTAAATTAAAAACACGAACAAGAATTAGTGAGAAAAACTTGAGGGGCTTTCTCCTGGTACATTCCGTTCTACATTCCAATCTAGAACTCGACTTCCATTGAGGCTCTGCTGCCCTAGAAATCCAGATTTGGTAAGGGAGAACTGCTGCCACCTTGTGGCCGTTTCACACAACAGCAGCTTTAATCCCAGCACTAATGGTCAGTGGATATTCCAAATCATTACAGGCCTGTAAATGACACCTGTCCCGAAAACAAATCCTGGGGTCATATATCGACCAAAAAATTCAAAAGACGTCCATATTTCAAAACGACAGTTTCAAGAGGCATATTTCACGCACATTAGTGTTCTGCTTCTATTGATTTCTTTCTTTCTTTGTTAAAAAAATGGGAATGGAAAAAGGCAACCCTCAGAATGGGCGAAAACTTTCACAAACGAATCAATGGACAAAGTTTTAATCTCCAATATATATAAACAGCTCATGCAGCTTAATATTAATAAAACAAACAACCCAATACAAAAATGGGCAGAAGATCTAAATAGACGTTTCTTCAAAGAAGACACAGAGATGGCCAAGACGCACATGAAAAGCTGCTCAACATCACTAATTATTAGAGAAATGCAAATCAAAACTACAATGAGGTAAGACCTCACACCTGTTAGAATCGGCATCATCAGATAATCCACAAACAACAAATTCTGGGGAGGGTGTGGACAAAAGGAACCCTCTTCCGCTATTGGTGGGAATGTAAATTGATACAGTCACTATGGAGAACAGTATGGAGGTTCCTTTAAAAAACTAAAAAGAGAATTACCATAGGATCCAGCAATCCCACTTCTGGGCATATACCCAGAGAAAACCATAAATCACAGAGACACATTCACCAAAATGTTCATTGCAGCACTATTTACAATAGCCAGGTAATGGAAGCAACCTAAATGCCCACAGACAGACGAATGGATAAAGATGTGGTACATATATAAAATGGAATATTACTCAGCCATAAAAAGGAATGAAACTGGGTCATTTGTAGAGAAGTTGTTGACACTAGAGACTGTCATACAGAGTGAAGTAAGTCAGAAAGAGAAAAACAAATATTGTATATTAATGCCTATATGTGGAACCTAGAAATATGCTACAGATGAACTGGTTTGCAGGGCAGAAATAGAGACACAGAGGTAGAGAACAAACGTATGGACACAAAGTGGGGGAAGCCATGGGGTGGTGGTGGTGGGATGAGTTGGGAGATTGGGATTGACCTGTATACATGTCTATACATAAAATAGATAACTAATAATAACCTACTGTATAAAAAAAATAAATAAAATTAAATTTCAAAAATGTTAACAATAAAATGTAAAAATAAAACAGAAAAAATGTTCTTCCATTCACACTGATGTATTTATAAGAATGAATTATTTCCATGCTTATATCCATAAATACATAAAAGAGGAATAAAATCTAACTTCAACCAAAAAAGAAAAAAAAATCTGATACTAACAGTTATACAGAGGAAAACACTACCAAGGCACTTGCTCCAGTGGTAAACAATTCTGAAATTGGTCAGAGGTGGGGAATCATCTCCCATAGAGCCAGCAGCCCCGCCCGCCCATGCAAGGAGCGTCCTTATAGCAAAGCTCGGGGACCGTGCCGAGGCCTCTGTGAGAAAACGTGAGCTGAGCCCCAGGCCAGCTGCTGCTGAACTGTTCCCACCCTTCCCAGGTGAAACACCTGAATATGTACAAGGGCTTGAAAGCCTATAGAAAGGGCCGTGGAGCCACACCAGCGACAGCACGCAGGCCACCTTGGTGCCTGCAGGTCAGCCAGGAGGGTCCTGGCCACGGGCGCTCTTCTGGAAGCTTTCCATTGCCCTGCCTGAGATCCCCCTCCTGTCCCGGCCCCCACTCCTTTTTTTCCTTCCTCACCTCAGCCCGGAGAGATATTCCAGTGGAAGTTATGGGTGACACATCCTCTTCTTTACAGGTGGCAGCATGGCAACTCCTGCAGGAAGTCCAGCAGAGCCCCACTCACACCGGGCCACCCACAAAGCCGTGGACCCTCACACCCTCCCACCAGCACAGCCCCGAGACTGCTGACGGGGCAGAGAATATGGAGTCAGGCACAGCTGCAGGGGCTATTGCTGCCTGGAGTGCTGTTTATATTGACCTCAACCCAGGCACACCTGGGGAGGGCTTGCCGGCAGGGTCAGGCTGCCCAGGTCAGCTATTCCTCAGCCCTCGGGGAATCACATTGCAGAAAATGGACCTCGCTAAGACAGAATATTCGCCAAGGAAAAGAAGCACACAATGCCATTTGCAGCCCCGTAGATGAGTCTAGAGGTAATCACGTGACTTGGAGTAAGTCAGAAAGTGAAAGACACATATCATATCATATCACTTATAGGTGTTACCTATAAATTGATACCAGGGCAGATATTTCCACGGAGAAGGGCAATCACAGATTCATTAAACAAACTTATGGTTCACCAAAGGAAAGGAGTGAGGATTGAATTCATTACGATATTGGGGTTAACAGACATATACAAACACAGTAGACATATATAATCACCAAAGACCTACGGAGTACCAAGAGAAGACTACTCAACATTCTGTCATAACGTTCATGGGAAAAGGAACCCAGGAAGAACAGACATATGTATATGTGTAAAAGAACCACCTCTTGCACACCTACAACAAGCTAAACGTTGTACTCAAACTTGCTGTAATAAAAAATAAAAAATTAAATTAAAAACACGAACAAGAAGTAGTGAGACAAACTTGAGGGGCTTTCTCCTGGCACATTCCGTTCTAAATTCCAATCTAGAAAGTGACTTCCATTGAGGCTCTGCTGCCCAATAACCAGATTTGGTAAGGGAGAACTGCTGCCACCTTGTGGCCGTTTCACACAACAGCAGCTTTAATCCCAGCGCTAATGGTCAGTGGATATTCCAAATCATTACAGGCCTGTAAATGACACCTGCCCTGAAAACAAATCCTGGGGTCATATATCGACCAAAAAATTCAAAAGACGTCCATATTTCAAAACGACAGTTTCAAGAGGCATATTTCACGCACATTAGTGTTCTGATTCTTTTGCTTTCTTTCTTTCTTTGTTAAAAGAACGGGAATGGAAAAAGGTAACCCTCAGAAGGGGTGAAAACGTTCACAAACGAATCAATGGACAAAGGTTTAATCTCCAATATATATATACAGCTCATGCAGCTTAATATTAATACAACAAACAAGCCAATACAAAAATGGGCAGAAGATCTAAATAGACGTTTCTTCAAAGAAGACACAGAGATGGCCAAGACGCACATGAAAAGCTGCTCAACATCACTAATTATTAGAGAAATGCAAATCAAAACTACAATGAGGTAAGACCTCACACCTGTTAGAATCGGCATCATCAGATAATCTATAAACAACAAATTCTGCGGAGAGTGTGGACAAAAGGAACCCTCTTCCGCTATTGGTGGGAATGTAAATTGATACAGTCACTATGGAGAACAGTATGGAGGTTCCTTTAAAAAACTAAAAAGAGAATTACCATAGGATCCAGCAATCCCACTTCTGGGCATATACCCAGAGAAAACCATAAATCACAGAGACACATTCACCACAATGTTCATTGCAGCACTATTTACAATAGCCAGGTAATGGAAGCAACCTAAATGCCCACAGACAGACGAATGGATAAAGATGTGGTACATATATAAAATGGAATATTACTCAGCCATAAAAAGGAATGAAACTGGGTCATTTGTAGAGAAGTTGATGGATCTAGAGACTGTCATACAGAGTGAAGTAAGTCAGAAAGAGAAAAACAAATATTGTATATTAATGCCTATATGTGGAACCTAGAAAAATGCTACAGATGAACTGGTTTGCAGGGCAGAAATAGAGACACAGTGGTAGAGAACAAACGTATGGACACAAAGTGGGGGAAGCCATGGGATGGTGGTGGTGGGATGAGTTGGGAGATTGGGATTGACCTGTATACATGTCTATGCATAAAATAGATAACTAATAATAACGTAGTGTATAAAAAAATAAATAAAATTAAATTTCAAAATTTTTAAAAATAAAATGTAAAAATAAAACAGAAAATATGTTCTTCCATTCACACTGATGTATTTATAAGAATGAATTATTTCCATGCTTATATCTATAAATACATAAAAGAGGAATAAAATCTAACTTGAACCAAAAAAGAAAAAAAAAACTGAACCTAACAGTTATACAGAGGAAAACACTACCAAGGCACTTGCTCCAGTGGTAAACAATTCTGAAATTGGTCAGAGGTGGGGAATCATCTCCCATACAGCCAGCAGCCCCACCCGCCCACGCAAAGAGCGTCCTTATTGCAAAGCTGGGGGACCGTGCCGAGGCCTCTGTGAGAAAACGTCAGCTGAGCCCCAGGCCAGCTGCTGCTGAACTGTTCCCACCCTTCCCAGGTGAAACACCTGAATATGTACAACGGCTTGAAAGCCTAGAGGAATGGCCGTGGAGCCACACCAGCGAAAGCACGCAGGACAACTTGGTGCCTGCAGGTCAGCCAGGATGGTCCTGGCCACGGGCGCTCTTCTGGAAGCTTTCCATTGCCCTGCCTGAGATACCCCTCCTGTCCCGGCCCCCACTCCTTTTTTTCCTTACTCACCTCAGCCCGGAGAGATACTCCAGTGGAAGTTATGGGTGACACATCCTCTTCTTTACAGGTGGCAGCCTGGCAACTCCTGCAGAAAGTCCAGCAGAGCCCCACTCACACCGGGCCACCCACAAAGCCGTGGACCCTCACACCCTCCCACCAGCACAGCCCCGAGACTGCTGACGGGGCAGAGAATATGGAGTCAGGCACAGCTGCAGGGGCTATTGCTGCCTGGAGTGCTGTTTATATTGACCTCAACCCAGACACACCTGGGGAGGGCTTGCCGGCAGGGTCAGGCTGCCCAGGTCAGCTAATCCTCAGCCCTCAGGGAATCACATTGCAGTAAATGGACCTCGCTAAGACAGAATATTCGCCAAGGAAAAAAAGCACACAATGCCATTTGCAACACCGTAGATGAGTGTAGAGGTAATCACGTGACTTGGAGAAAGTCAGAAAGTGAAAGACACATATCATATCATATCACTTATACGTGTTACCTATAAATTGATACCAGGGCAGATATTTCCACGGAGAACGGCAATCACAGATTCATTAAACAAACTTATGGTTCACCAAAGGGAAGGTGTGAGGATTGAATTCATTATGATATTGGGGTTAACAGACATATACAAACACAGTAGACGTATATAATCACCAAAGACCTACGGAGTACCAAGAGAAGACTACTCAACATTCTGTCATAACGAACATGGGAAAAGGATCCCAGGAAGAACAGACATATGTATATGTGTAAAAGAACCACCTCTTGCACACCTACAACAAGCTAAACGTTGTACTCAACCTGGCTGTAATAAAAAATAAAAAATTAAATTAAAAACACGAACAAGAATTAGTGAGAAAAACTTGAGGGGCTTTCTCCTGGTACATTCCGTTCTACATTCCAATCTAGAACTCGACTTCCATTGAGGCTCTGCTGCCCTAGAAATCCAGATTTGGTAAGGGAGAACTGCTGCCACCTTGTGGCCGTTTCACACAACAGCAGCTTTAATCCCAGCACTAATGGTCAGTGGATATTCCAAATCATTACAGGCCTGTAAATGACACCTGTCCCGAAAACAAATCCTGGGGTCATATATCGACCAAAAAATTCAAAAGACGTCCATATTTCAAAACGACAGTTTCAAGAGGCATATTTCACGCACATTAGTGTTCTACTTCTATTGATTTCTTTCTTTCTTTGTTAAAAAAATGGGAATGGAAAAAGGCAACCCTCAGAATGGGCGAAAACTTTCACAAACGAATCAATGGACAAAGTTTTAATCTCCAATATATATAAACAGCTCATGCAGCTTAATATTAATAAAACAAACAACCCAATACAAAAATGGGCAGAAGATCTAAATAGACGTTTCTTCAAAGAAGACACAGAGATGGCCAAGACGCACATGAAAAGCTGCTCAACATCACTAATTATTAGAGAAATGCAAATCAAAACTACAATGAGGTAAGACCTCACACCTGTTAGAATCGGCATCATCAGATAATCCACAAACAACAAATTCTGGGGAGGGTGTGGACAAAAGGAACCCTCTTCCGCTATTGGTGGGAATGTAAATTGATACAGTCACTATGGAGAACAGTATGGAGGTTCCTTTAAAAAACTAAAAAGAGAATTACCATAGGATCCAGCAATCCCACTTCTGGGCATATACCCAGAGAAAACCATAAATCACAGAGACACATTCACCAAAATGTTCATTGCAGCACTATTTACAATAGCCAGGTAATGGAAGCAACCTAAATGCCCACAGACAGACGAATGGATAAAGATGTGGTACATATATAAAATGGAATATTACTCAGCCATAAAAAGGAATGAAACTGGGTCATTTGTAGAGAAGTTGTTGACACTAGAGACTGTCATACAGAGTGAAGTAAGTCAGAAAGAGAAAAACAAATATTGTATATTAATGCCTATATGTGGAACCTAGAAATATGCTACAGATGAACTGGTTTGCAGGGCAGAAATAGAGACACAGAGGTAGAGAACAAACGTATGGACACAAAGTGGGGGAAGCCATGGGGTGGTGGTGGTGGGATGAGTTGGGAGATTGGGATTGACCTGTATACATGTCTATGCATAAAATAGATAACTAATAATAACCTACTGTATAAAAAAAATAAATAAAATTAAATTTCAAAAATGTTAACAATAAAATGTAAAAATAAAACAGAAAAAATGTTCTTCCATTCACACTGATGTATTTATAAGAATGAATTATTTCCATGCTTATATCCATAAATACATAAAAGAGGAATAAAATCTAACTTCAACCAAAAAAGAAAAAAAAATCTGATACTAACAGTTATACAGAGGAAAACACTACCAAGGCACTTGCTCCAGTGGTAAACAATTCTGAAATTGGTCAGAGGTGGGGAATCATCTCCCATAGAGCCAGCAGCCCCGCCCGCCCATGCAAGGAGCGTCCTTATAGCAAAGCTCGGGGACCGTGCCGAGGCCTCTGTGAGAAAACGTGAGCTGAGCCCCAGGCCAGCTGCTGCTGAACTGTTCCCACCCTTCCCAGGTGAAACACCTGAATATGTACAAGGGCTTGAAAGCCTATAGAAAGGGCCGTGGAGCCACACCAGCGACAGCACGCAGGCCACCTTGGTGCCTGCAGGTCAGCCAGGAGGGTCCTGGCCACGGGCGCTCTTCTGGAAGCTTTCCATTGCCCTGCCTGAGATCCCCCTCCTGTCCCGGCCCCCACTCCTTTTTTTCCTTCCTCACCTCAGCCCGGAGAGATATTCCAGTGGAAGTTATGGGTGACACATCCTCTTCTTTACAGGTGGCAGCATGGCAACTCCTGCAGGAAGTCCAGCAGAGCCCCACTCACACCGGGCCACCCACAAAGCCGTGGACCCTCACACCCTCCCACCAGCACAGCCCCGAGACTGCTGACGGGGCAGAGAATATGGAGTCAGGCACAGCTGCAGGGGCTATTGCTGCCTGGAGTGCTGTTTATATTGACCTCAACCCAGGCACACCTGGGGAGGGCTTGCCGGCAGGGTCAGGCTGCCCAGGTCAGCTATTCCTCAGCCCTCGGGGAATCACATTGCAGAAAATGGACCTCGCTAAGACAGAATATTCGCCAAGGAAAAGAAGCACACAATGCCATTTGCAGCCCCGTAGATGAGTCTAGAGGTAATCACGTGACTTGGAGTAAGTCAGAAAGTGAAAGACACATATCATATCATATCACTTATAGGTGTTACCTATAAATTGATACCAGGGCAGATATTTCCACGGAGAAGGGCAATCACAGATTCATTAAACAAACTTATGGTTCACCAAAGGAAAGGAGTGAGGATTGAATTCATTACAATATTGGGGTTAACAGACATATACAAACACAGTAGACATATATAATCACCAAAGACCTACGGAGTACCAAGAGAAGACTACTCAACATTCTGTCATAACGTTCATGGGAAAAGGAACCCAGGAAGAACAGACATATGTATATGTGTAAAAGAACCACCTCTTGCACACCTACAACAAGCTAAACGTTGTACTCAAACTTGCTGTAATAAAAAATAAAAAATTAAATTAAAAACACGAACAAGAAGTAGTGAGACAAACTTGAGGGGCTTTCTCCTGGCACATTCCGTTCTAAATTCCAATCTAGAAAGTGACTTCCATTGAGGCTCTGCTGCCCAATAACCAGATTTGGTAAGGGAGAACTGCTGCCACCTTGTGGCCGTTTCACACAACAGCAGCTTTAATCCCAGCGCTAATGGTCAGTGGATATTCCAAATCATTACAGGCCTGTAAATGACACCTGCCCTGAAAACAAATCCTGGGGTCATATATCGACCAAAAAATTCAAAAGACGTCCATATTTCAAAACGACAGTTTCAAGAGGCATATTTCACGCACATTAGTGTTCTGATTCTTTTGCTTTCTTTCTTTCTTTGTTAAAAGAACGGGAATGGAAAAAGGTAACCCTCAGAAGGGGTGAAAACGTTCACAAACGAATCAATGGACAAAGGTTTAATCTCCAATATATATATACAGCTCATGCAGCTTAATATTAATACAACAAACAAGCCAATACAAAAATGGGCAGAAGATCTAAATAGACGTTTCTTCAAAGAAGACACAGAGATGGCCAAGACGCACATGAAAAGCTGCTCAACATCACTAATTATTAGAGAAATGCAAATCAAAACTACAATGAGGTAAGACCTCACACCTGTTAGAATCGGCATCATCAGATAATCTATAAACAACAAATTCTGCGGAGAGTGTGGACAAAAGGAACCCTCTTCCGCTATTGGTGGGAATGTAAATTGATACAGTCACTATGGAGAACAGTATGGAGGTTCCTTTAAAAAACTAAAAAGAGAATTACCATAGGATCCAGCAATCCCACTTCTGGGCATATACCCAGAGAAAACCATAAATCACAGAGACACATTCACCACAATGTTCATTGCAGCACTATTTACAATAGCCAGGTAATGGAAGCAACCTAAATGCCCACAGACAGACGAATGGATAAAGATGTGGTACATATATAAAATGGAATATTACTCAGCCATAAAAAGGAATGAAACTGGGTCATTTGTAGAGAAGTTGATAGATCTAGAGACTGTCATACAGAGTGAAGTAAGTCAGAAAGAGAAAAACAAATATTGTATATTAATGCCTATATGTGGAACCTAGAAAAATGCTACAGATGAACTGGTTTGCAGGGCAGAAATAGAGACACAGTGGTAGAGAACAAACGTATGGACACAAAGTGGGGGAAGCCATGGGATGGTGGTGGTGGGATGAGTTGGGAGATTGGGATTGACCTGTATACATGTCTATGCATAAAATAGATAACTAATAATAACGTAGTGTATAAAAAAATAAATAAAATTAAATTTCAAAATTTTTAAAAATAAAATGTAAAAATAAAACAGAAAATATGTTCTTCCATTCACACTGATGTATTTATAAGAATGAATTATTTCCATGCTTATATCTATAAATACATAAAAGAGGAATAAAATCTAACTTGAACCAAAAAAGAAAAAAAAAACTGAACCTAACAGTTATACAGAGGAAAACACTACCAAGGCACTTGCTCCAGTGGTAAACAATTCTGAAATTGGTCAGAGGTGGGGAATCATCTCCCATACAGCCAGCAGCCCCACCCGCCCACGCAAAGAGCGTCCTTATTGCAAAGCTGGGGGACCGTGCCGAGGCCTCTGTGAGAAAACGTCAGCTGAGCCCCAGGCCAGCTGCTGCTGAACTGTTCCCACCCTTCCCAGGTGAAACACCTGAATATGTACAACGGCTTGAAAGCCTAGAGGAATGGCCGTGGAGCCACACCAGCGAAAGCACGCAGGACAACTTGGTGCCTGCAGGTCAGCCAGGATGGTCCTGGCCACGGGCGCTCTTCTGGAAGCTTTCCATTGCCCTGCCTGAGATACCCCTCCTGTCCCGGCCCCCACTCCTTTTTTTCCTTACTCACCTCAGCCCGGAGAGATACTCCAGTGGAAGTTATGGGTGACACATCCTCTTCTTTACAGGTGGCAGCCTGGCAACTCCTGCAGAAAGTCCAGCAGAGCCCCACTCACACCGGGCCACCCACAAAGCCGTGGACCCTCACACCCTCCCACCAGCACAGCCCCGAGACTGCTGACGGGGCAGAGAATATGGAGTCAGGCACAGCTGCAGGGGCTATTGCTGCCTGGAGTGCTGTTTATATTGACCTCAACCCAGACACACCTGGGGAGGGCTTGCCGGCAGGGTCAGGCTGCCCAGGTCAGCTAATCCTCAGCCCTCAGGGAATCACATTGCAGTAAATGGACCTCGCTAAGACAGAATATTCGCCAAGGAAAAAAAGCACACAATGCCATTTGCAACACCGTAGATGAGTGTAGAGGTAATCACGTGACTTGGAGAAAGTCAGAAAGTGAAAGACACATATCATATCATATCACTTATACGTGTTACCTATAAATTGATACCAGGGCAGATATTTCCACGGAGAACGGCAATCACAGATTCATTAAACAAACTTATGGTTCACCAAAGGGAAGGTGTGAGGATTGAATTCATTATGATATTGGGGTTAACAGACATACACAAACACAGTAGACGTATATAATCACCAAAGACCTACGGAGTACCAAGAGAAGACTACTCAACATTCTGTCATAACGAACATGGGAAAAGGATCCCAGGAAGAACAGACATATGTATATGTGTAAAAGAACCACCTCTTGCACACCTACAACAAGCTAAACGTTGTACTCAAACTTGCTGTAATAAAAAATAAAAAATTAAATTAAAAACACGAACAAGAATTAGTGAGAAAAACTTGAGGGGCTTTCTCCTGGTACATTCCGTTCTACATTCCAATCTAGAACGCGACTTCCATTGAGGCTCTGCTGCCCTAGTAACAAGATTTGGTAAGGGAGAACTGCTGCCACCTTGTGGCCGTTTCACACAACAGCAGCTTTAATCCCAGCGCTAATGGTCAGTGGATATTCCAAATCATTACAGGCCTGTAAATGACACCTGTCCCGAAAACAAATCCTGGGGTCATATATCGACCAAAAAATTCAAAAGACGTCCATATTTCAAAACGACAGTTTCAAGAGGCATATTTCACGCACATTAGTGTTCTGCTTCTTTTGATTTCTTTCTTTCTTTGTTAAAAAAACGGGAATGGAAAAAGGCAACCCTCAGAATGGGCGAAAACGTTCACAAACGAATCAATGGACAAAGGTTTAATCTCCAATATATATAAACAGCTCATGCAGCTTAATATTAATACAACAAACAACCCAATACAAAAATGGGCAGAAGATCTAAATAGACGTTTCTTCAAAGAAGACACAGAGATGGCCAAGACGCACATGAAAAGCTGCTCAACGTCACTAATTATTAGAGAAATGCAAATCAAAACTACAATGAGGTAAGACCTCACACCTGTTAGAATCGGCATCATCAGATAATCTACAAACAACAAATTCTGGGGAGGGTGTGGACAAAAGAAACCCCCTTCCGCTATTGGTGGGAATGTAAATGGATACAGTCACTATGGAGAACAGTATGGAGGTTCCTTTAAAAAACTAAAAAGAGAATTACCATAGGATCCAGCAATCCCACTTCTGGGCATATACCCAGAGAAAACCATAAATCACAGAGACACATTCACCACAATGTTCATTGCAGCACTATTTACAATAGCCAGGTAATGGAAGCAACCTAAATGCCCACAGACAGACGAATGGATAAAGATGTGGTACATATATAAAATGGAATATTACTCAGCCATAAAAAGGAATGAAACTGAGTCATTTGTAGAGAAGTTGATGGATCTAGAGACTGTCATACAGAGTGAAGTAAGTCAGAAAGAGAAAAACAAATATTGTATATTAATGCCTATATGTGGAACCTAGAAAAATGCTACAGATGAACTGGTTTGCAGGGCAGAAATAGAGACACAGGGGTAGAGAACAAACGTATGGACACAAGGTGGGGGAAGCCATGGGGTGGTGGTGGTGGGATGAGTTGGGAGATTGGGATTGACCTGTATACATGTCTATGCATAAAATAGATAACTAATAATAACATAGTGTATAAAAAATAAATAAAATTAAATTTCAAAATTTTTAAAAATAAAATGGAAAAATAAAACAGAAAAAAAGTTCTTCCATTCACACTGATGTATTTATAAGAATGAATTATTTCCATGCTTATATCTATAAATACATAAAAGAGGAATAAAATCTAACTTGAACCAAAAAAGAAAAAAAAAAAAAACTGAACCTAACAGTTATACAGAGGAAAACACTACCAAGGCACTTGCTCCAGTGGTAAACAATTCTGAAATTGGTCAGATGTTGGGAATCATCTCCCATACAGCCAGCATCCCCACCCGCCCACGCAAAGAGCGTCCTTATTGCAAAGCTGGGGGACCGTGCCGAGGCCTCTGTGAGTAAACGTGAGCTGAGCCACAGGCCAGCTGCTGCTGAACTGTTCCCACCCTTCCCAGGTGAAACACCTGAATATGTACAAGGGCTTGAAAGCCTAGAGGAAGGGCCGTGGAGCCACACCAGCGAAAGCACGCAGGCCAACTTGGTGCCTGCAGGTCAGCCAGGATGGTCCTGTCCAGGGGCGCTCTTCTGGAAGCTTTCCATTGCCCTGCCTGAGATACCCCTCCTGTCCCGGACCCCACTCCTTTTTTTCCTTCCTCACCTCAGCCCGGAGAGATACTCCAGTGGAAGTTATGGGTGACACATCCTCTTCTTTACAGGTGGCAGCCTGGCAAATCCTGCAGAAAGTCCAGCAGAGCCCAACTCACACTGGGCCACCCACAAAGCCGTGGACCCTCTCATCCTCCCACCAGCACAGCCCCGAGACTGCTGACAGGGCAGAGAATATGGAGTCAGGCACAGCTGCAGGGGCTATTGCTGCCTGGAGTGCTGTTTATATTGACCTCAAAGCAGGCACACCTGGGGAGGGCTTGCCGACACGGTCAGGCTGCCCAGGTCAGCTAATCCGCAGCCCACAGGGAATCACATTGCAGAAAATGGACCTCGCTAAGACAGAATATTAGCCAAGGAAAAAAAGCACACAATGCCATTTGCAGCACTGTAGATGAGTCTAGAGGTAATCACGTGACTTGGAGTAAGTCAGAAAGTGAAAGACACATATCATATCATATCACTTATACGTTTTACCTATAAATTGATACCAAGGCAGATTTTTCCACGGAGAAGGGCAATCAAAGATTCATTAAACAAACTTATGGTTCACCAAAGGAAAGGTGTGAGGATTGAATTCATTATGATATTGGGGTTAACAGACATATACAAACACAGTAGACGTATATAATCACCAAAGACCTACGGAGTACCAAGAGAAGACTACTCAACATTCTGTCATAACGAACATGGGAAAAGGATCCCAGGAAGAACAGACATATGTATATGTGTAAAAGAACCACCTCTTGCACACCTACAACAAGCTAAACGTTGTACTCAACCTGGCTGTAATAAAAAATAAAAAATTAAATTAAAAACACGAACAAGAATTAGTGAGAAATACTTGAGGGGCTTTCTCCTGGTACATTCCGTTCTACATTCCAATCTAGAACTCGACTTCCATTGAGGCTCTGCTGCCCTAGAAAACCAGATTTGGTAAGGGAGAACTGCTGCCACCTTGTGGCCGTTTCACACAACAGCAGCTTTAATCCCAGCGCTAATGGTCAGTGGATATTCCAAATCATTACAGGCCTGTAAATGACACCTGTCCCGAAAACAAATCCTGGGGTCATATATCGACCAAAAAATTCAAAAGACGTCCATATTTCAAAACGACAGTTTCAAGAGGCATATTTCACGCACATTAGTGTTCTGCTTCTTTTGATTTCTTTCTTTCTTTGTTAAAAAAACGGGAATGGAAAAAGGTAACACTCAGAAGGGGCGAAAACGTTCACAAACGAATCAATGGACAAAGGTTAAATCTCCAATATATATATACAGCTCATGCAGCTTAATATTAATACAACAAACAACCCAATACAAAAATGGGCCGAAGATCTTAATAGACGTTTCTTCAAAGAAGACACAGAGATGGCCAAGACGCACATGAAAAGCTGCTCAACATCACTAATTATTAGAGAAATGCAAATCAAAACTAAAATGAGGTAAGACCTCACACCTGTTAGAATCGGCATCATCAGATAATCTACAAACAACAAATTCTGGGGAGGGTGTGGACAAAAGGAACCCTCTTCCGCTATTGGTGGGAATGTAAATTGATACAGTCACTATGGAGAACAGTATGGAGGTTCCTTTAAAAAACTAAAAAGAGAATTACCATAGGATCCAGCAATCCCACTTCTGGGCATATACCGAGAGAAAACCATAAATCACAGAGACACAATCACCACAATGTTCATTGCAGCACTATTTACAATAGCCAGGTAATGGAAGAAATCCTAAATGGCCACAGACAGATGAATGGATAAAGATGTGGTACATATATAAAATGGAATATTACTCAGCCATAAAAAGGAATGAAACTGAGTCATTTGTAGAGAAGTTGATGGATCTAGAGAGTGTCATACAGAGTGAAGTAAGTCAGAAAGAGAAAAACAAATATTGTATATTAATGCCTATATGTGGAACCTAGAAAAATGCTACAGATGAACTGGTTTGCAGGGCAGAAATAGAGACACAGAGGTAGAGAACAAACGTATGGACACAAAGTGGGGGAAGCCATGGGGTGGTGGTGGTGGGATGAGTTGGGAGATTGGGATTGACCTGTATACATGTATATGCATAAAATAGATAACTAATAATAACCTAGTGTATAAAAAATAAAAATTAAATTTCAAAATTTTTAAAAATAAAATGTAAAAATAAAACAGAAAAAATGTTCTTCCATTCACACTGATGTATTTATAAGAATGAATTATTTCCATGCTTATATCCATAAATACATAAAAGAGGAATAAAATCTAACTTGAACCAAAAAAGAAAAAAAAAACTGAACCTAACAGTTATACAAAGGAAAACACTACCAAGGCACTTGCTCCAGTGGTAAACAATTCTGAAATTGGTCAGAGGTGGGGAATCATCTCCCCTAGAGCCAGCAGCCCCGCCCACCCACGCAGGGAGCGTCCTTATTGCAAAGGTGGGTGACCGTGCCAAGGCCTCTGTGAGTAAATGTGAGCTGGGCCCCAGGCCAGCTGCTGCTGAACTGTTCCCACCCTTCCCAGGTGAAACACCTGAATATGTACAAGGGCTTGAAAGCCTAGAGGAAGGGCCGTGGAGCCACACCAGCGACAGCACGCAGGCCACCTTGGTGCCTGCAGGTCAGCCTGGATGGTCCTGGCCACGGGCGCTCTTCTGGAAGCTTTCCATTGCCCTGCCTGAGATACCCCTCCTGTCCCGGACCCCACTCCTTTTTTTCCTTCCTCACCTCAGCCCGGAGAGATATTCCAGTGGAAGTTATGTGTGACACATCCTCTTCTTTACAGGTGGCAGCCTGGCAACTCCTGCAGAAAGTCCAGCAGAGCCCCACTCACACCGGGCCACCCACAAAGCCGTGGACACTCACAACCTCCCACCAGCACAGCCCCGAGACTGCTGACGGGGCAGAGAATATGGAGTCAGGCACAGCTGCAGGGGCTATTGGTGCCTGGAGTGCTGTTTATATTGACCTCAACACAGGCACACCTGGGGAGGGCTTGCCGGCAGGGTCAGGCTGCCCAGGTCAGCTAATCCTCAGCCCTCAGGGAATCACATTGCAGAAAATGGACCTCGCTAAGACAGAATATTCGCCAAGGTAAAGCAGCACACAATGCCATTTGCAGCACCTTAGATGAGTCTAGAGGTAATCCCGTGACTTGGAGTAAGTCAGAAAGTGAAAGACACATATCATATCATATCACTTATACGTGTTACCTATAAATTGATACCAGGGCAGATATTTCCACGGAGAAGGGCAATCACAGATTCATTAAACAAACTTATGGTTCACCAAAGGAAAGGTGTGAGGATTTAATTCATTACGATATTGGGGTTAACAGACATATACAAACACAGTAGACATATATAATCACCAAAGACCTACGGAGTACCAAGAGAAGACAACTCAACATTCTGTCATAACGAACATGGGAAAAGGATCCCAGGAAGAACAGACATATGTATATGTGTAAAAGAACCACCTCTTGCAAACCTACAACAAGCTAAACGTTGTACTCAAACTGGCTGTAATAAAAGATAAAAAATTAAATTAAAAACACGAACAAGAATTAGTGAGAAAAACTTGAGGGGCTTTCTCCTGGTACATTCCGTTCTACATTCCAATCTAGAACGCGACGTCCATTGAGGCTCTGCTGCCCTAGTAACCAGATTTGGTAAGGGAGAACTGCTGCCACCTTGTGGCCGTTTCACACAACAGCAGCTTTAATCCCAGCGCTAATGGTCAGTGGATATTCCAAATCATTACAGGCCTGTAAATGACACCTGTCCCGAAAAAAATCCTGGGGTCATATATCGACCAAAAAATTCAAAAGACGTCCATATTTCAAAACGACAGTTTCAAGAGGCATATTTCACGCACATTAGTGTTCTGCTTCTTTTGATTTCTTTCTTTCTTTGTTAAAAAAACGGGAATGGAAAAAGGCAACCCTCAGAATGGGCGAAAACTTTTACAAACGAATCAATGGAAAAAGGTTTAATCTCCAATATATATAAACAGCTCATGCAGCTTAATATTAATAAAACAAACAACCCAATACAAAAATGGGCAGAAGATCTAAATAGACGTTTCTTCAAAGAAGACACAGAGATGGCCAAGACGCACATGAAAAGCTGCTCAACATCACTAATTATTAGAGAAATGCAAATCAAAACTACAATGAGGTAAGACCTCACACCTGTTAGAATCGGCATCATCAGATAATCTACAAACAACAAATTCTGGGGAGGGTGTGGACAAAAGGAACCCCCTTCCGCTATTGGTGGGAATGTAAATTGATACAGTCACTATGGAGAACAGTATGGAGGTTCCTTTAAAAAACTAAAAAGAGAATTACCATAGGATCCAGCAATCCCACTTCTGGGCATATACCCAGAGAAAACCATAAATTCCAAAGACACATTCACCACAATGTTCATTGCAGCACTATTTACAATAGCCAGGTAATGGAAGCAACCTAAATGCCCACAGACAGACGAATGGATAAAGATGTGGTACATATATAAAATGGAATATTACTCAGCCATAAAAAGGAATGAAACTGGGTCATTTGTAGAGAAGTTGATGGATCTAGAGACTGTCATACAGAGTGAAGTAAGTCAGAAAGAGAAAAACAAATATTGTATATTAATGCCTATATGTGGAACCTAGAAAAATGCTACAGATGAACTGGTTTGCAGGGCAGAAATAGAGACACAGAGGTAGAGAACAAACGTATGGACACAAAGTGGGGGAAGCCATGGGGTGGTGGTGGTGGGATGAGTTGGGAGATTGGGATTGACCTGTATACATGTCTATGCATAAAATAGATAACTAATAATAACCTACTGTATAAAAAAATAAAATTAAATTTCAAAAATTTTAAAAATAAAATGTAAAAATAAAACAGAAAAAATGTTCTTCCATTCACACTGATGTATTTATAAGAATGAATTATTTCCATGCTTATATCCATAAATACATAAAAGAGGAATAAAATCTAACTTGAACCAAAAAAGAAAAAAAAAATTGAACCTAACAGTTATACAGAGGAAAACACTACCA
This sequence comes from Mesoplodon bidens, assembly GCF_964165515.1. Taxonomy (NCBI): domain Eukaryota; kingdom Metazoa; phylum Chordata; class Mammalia; order Artiodactyla; family Ziphiidae; genus Mesoplodon; species Mesoplodon bidens. Next base: position 940,020 of record NW_027672639.1, on the reverse strand, counting down.
AGGCACTTGCTCCAGTGGTAAACAATTCTGAAATTGGTCAGAGGTGGGGAATCATCTCCCATACAGCCAGAAGCCCCGCCCGGCCATGCAAGGAGCGTCCTTATTGCAAAGCTGGGGGACCGTGACGAGGCCTCTGTGAGTAAACGTGAGCTGAGCCCCAGGCCAGCTGCTGCTGAACTGTTCCCACCCTTCCCAGGTGAAACACCTGAATATGTACAAGGGCTTGAAAGCCTAGAGGAAGGGCCGTGGAGCCACACGAGCGACAGCACGCAGGCCACCTTGGTGCCTGCAGGTCAGCCAGGATGGTCCTGGCCACGGGCGCTCTTCTGGAAGCTTTCCATTGCCCTGCCTGAGATACCCCTCCTGTCCCGGCCCCCACTCCTTTTTTTCCTTCCTCACCTCAGCCCGGAGAGATATTCCAGTGGAAGTTATGGGTGACACATCCTCTTCTTAACAGGTGGCCGCCTGGCAACTCCTGCAGAAAGTCCAGCAGAGCCCCACTCACACCGGGCCACCCACAAAGCCGTGGACCCTCACACCCTCCCACCAGCACAGCCCCGAGACTGCTGACGGGGCAGAGAATATGGAGTCAGGCACAGCTGCAGGGGCTATTGCTGCCTGGAGTGCTGTTTATATTGACCTCAACCCAGGCACACCTGGGGAGGGCTTGCCGGCAGGGTCAGGCTGCCCAGGTCAGCTAATCCTCAGCCCTCAGGGAATCACATTGCAGAAAATGGACCTCGCTAAGACAGAATATTCGCCAAGGTAAAGCAGCACACAATGCCATTTGCAGCACCGTAGATGAGTCTAGAGGTAATCACGTGACTTGGAGTAAGTCAGAAAGTGAAAGACACATATCATATCATATCACTTATAGGTGTTACCTAAAAATTGATACCAGGGCAGATATTTCCACGGAGAAGGGCAATCACAGATTCATTAAACAAACTTATGGTTCACCAAAGGAAAGGTGTGAGGATTTAATTCATTACGATATTGGGGTTAACAGACATATACAAACACAGTAGACATATATAATCACCAAAGACCTACGGAGTACCAAGAGAAGACTACTCAACATTCTGTCATAACGAACATGGGAAAAGGATCCCAGGAAGAACAGACATATGTATATGTGTAAAAGAACCACCTCTTGCACACCTACAACAAGCTAAACGTTGTACTGAAACGTGCTGTAATAAAAAATAAAAAATTAAATTAAAAACACGAACAAGAATTAGTGAGAAAAACTTGAGGGGCTTTCTCCTTGTACATTCCGTTCTACATTCCAATCTAGAACGTGACTTCCATTGAGGCTCTGCTGCCCTAGTAACCAGATTTGGTAAGGGAGAACTGCTGCCACCTTGTGGCCGTTTCACACAACAGCAGCTTTAATCCCAGCGCTAATGGTCAGTGGATATTCCAAATCATTACAGGCCTGTAAATGACACCTGCCCTGAAAACAAATCCTGGGGTCATATATCGACCAAAAAATTCAAAAGACGTCCATATTTCAAAACGACAGTTTCAAGAGGCATATTTCACGCACATTGGTGTTCTGCTTCTTTTGATTTCCTTCTTTCTTTGTTAAAAAAACGGGAATGGAAAAAGGCAACCCTCAGAATGGGCGAAAACTTTCACAAACGAATCAATGGACAAAGGTTTAATCTCCAATATATATAAACAGCTCATGCAGCTTAATATTAATAAAACAAACAACCCAATACAAAAATGGGCAGAAGATCTAAATAGACGTTTCTTCAAAGAAGACACAGAGATGGCCAAGACGCACATGAAAAGCTGCTCAACATCACTAATTATTAGAGAAATGCAAATCAAAACTACAATGAGGTAAGACCTCACACCTGTTAGAATCGACATCATCAGATAATCAACAAACAACAAATTCTGGGGAGGGTGTGGACAAAAGGAACCCTCTTCCTCTATTGGTGGGAATGTAAATTGATACAGTCACTATGGAGAACAGTATGGAGGTTCCTTTAAAAAACTAAAAAGAGAATTACCATAGGATCCAGCAATCCCACTTCTGGGCATATACCCAGAGAAAACCATAAATCACAGAGACACATTCACCACAATGTTCATTGCAGCACTATTTACAATAGCCAGGTAATGGAAGCAACCTAAATGCCCACAGACAGACGAATGGATAAAGATGTGGTACATATATAATATGGAATATTACTCAGCCATAAAAAGAAATGAAACTGAGTCATTTGTAGAGAAGTTGATGGATCTAGAGACTGTCATACAGAGTGAAGTAAGTCAGAAAGAGAAAAACAAATATTGTATATTAATGCCTATATGTGGAACCTAGAAAAATGCTACAGATGAACTGGTTTGCAGGGCAGAAATAGAGACACAGAGGTAGAGAACAAACGTATGGACACAAAGTGGGGGAAGCCATGGGGTGGTGGTGGTGGGATGAGTTGGGAGATTGGGATTGACCTGTATACATGTCTATGCATAAAATAGATAACTAATAATAACCTAGTGTATAAAAAAATAAATAAAATTAAATTTCAAAATTTTTAAAAATAAAATGTAAAAATAAAACAGGAAAAATGTTCTTCCATTCACACTGATGTATTTATAAGAATGAATTATTTCCATGCTTATATCCATAAATATATAAAAGAGGAATAAAATCTAACTTGAACCAAAAAAGAAAAAAAAACTGAATCTAACAGTTATACAGAGGAAAACACTACCAAGGCACTTGCTCCAGTGGTAAACAATTATGAAATTGGTCAGAGGTGGGGAATCATCTTCTATAGAGCCAGCAGCCCCGCCTGCCCACGCAAGGAGCGTCCTTATTGCAAAGCTGGGGGACCGTGCCGAGGCCTCTGTGAGTAAACGTGAGCTGAGCCCCAGGCCAGCTGCTGCTGAACTGTTCCCAACTTTCCCAGGTGAAACACCTGAATATGTACAAGGGCTTGAAAGCCTAGAGGAAGGGCCGTGGAGCCACACCAGCGACAGCACGCAGGCCACCTTGGTGCCTGCTGGTCAGCCAGGATGATCCTGGCCACGGGCGCTCTTCTGGAAGCTTTCCATTGCCCTGCCTGAGATACCCCTCCTGTCCCGGACCACACTCCTTTTTTTCCTTCCTCACCTCAGACCGGAGAGTTATTCCAGTGGAAGTTATGGGTGACTCATCCTCTTCTTTACAGGTGGCAGCCTGGCAACTCCTGCAGAAAGTCCAGCAGAGCCCCACTCACACCGGGCCACCCACAAAGCCGTGGACCCTCACACCCTCCCACCAGCACAGCCCCGAGACTGCTGACGGTGCAGAGAATATGGAGTCAGGCACAGCTGCAGGGGCTATTGCTGCCTGGAGTGCTGTTTATATTGACCTCAACCCAGGCACACCTGGGGAGGGCTTGCCAGCAGGGTCAGGCTGCCCAGGTCAGCTAATCCTCAGCCCTCGGGGAATCACATTGCAGAAAATGGACCTCGCTAAGACAGAATATTCGCCAAGGAAAAAAAGCACACAATGCCATTTGCAGCACCGTAGATGAGTGTAGAGGTAATCACGTGACTTGGAGTAAGTCAGAAAGTGAAAGACACATATCATATCATATCACTTATAGGTGTTACCTATAAATTGATACCAGGGCAGATATTTCCACGGAGAAGGGCAATCACAGATTCATTAAACAAATTTATGGTTCACCAAAGGAAAGGTGTGAGGATTGAATTCATTACGATATTGGGGTTAACAGACATATACAAACACAGTAGACATATATAATCACCAAAGACCTACGGAGTACCAAGAGAAGACTACTCAACATTCTGTCATAACGAACATGGGAAAAGGATCCCAGGAAGAACAGACATATGTATATGTGTAAAAGAACCACCTCTTGCACACCTACAACAAGCTAAACGTTGTACTCAAACTTGCTGTAATAAAAAATAAAAAATTAAATTAAAAACACGAACAAGAAGTAGTGAGACAAACTTGAGGGGCTTTCTCCTGGCACATTCCGTTCTAAATTCCAATCTAGAACGCGACTTCCATTGAGGCTCTGCTGCCCTAGTAACCAGATTTGGTAAGGGAGAACTGCTGCCACCTTGTGGCCGTTTCACACAACAGCAGCTTTAATCCCAGCGCTAATGGTCAGTGGATATTCCAAATCATTACAGGCCTGTAAATGACACCTGCCCTGAAAACAAATCCTGGGGTCATATATCGACCAAAAAATTCAAAAGACGTCCATATTTCAAAACGACAGTTTCAAGAGGCATATTTCACGCACATTAGTGTTCTGATTCTTTTGCTTTCTTTCTTTCTTTGTTAAAAAAACGGGAATGGAAAAAGGTAACCCTCAGAAGGGGCGAAAACGTTCACAAACGAATCAATGGACAAAGGTTTAATCTCCAATATATGTATACAGCTCATGCAGCTTAATATTAATACCAGAAACAACCCAATACAAAAATGGGCAGAAGATCTAAATAGACGTTTCTTCAAAGAAGACACAGAGATGGCCAAGACGCACATGAAAAGCTGCTCAACATCACTAATTATTAGAGAAATGCAAATCAAAACTACAATGAGGTAAGACCTCACACCTGTTAGAATCGGCATCATCAGATAATCTAGAAACAACAAATTCTGGGGAGGGTGTGGACAAAAGGAACCCTCTTCCGCTATTGGTGGGAATGTAAATTGATACAGTCACTATGGAGAACAGTATGGAGGTTCCTTTAAAAAACTAAAAAGAGAATTACCATAGGATCCAGCAATCCCACTTCTGGGCATATACCCAGAGAAAACCATAAATCACAGAGACACATTCACCACAATGTTCATTGCAGCACTATTTACAATAGCCAGGTAATGGAAGCAACCTAAATGCCCACAGACAGACGAATGGATAAAGATGTGGTACATATATAAAATGGAATATTACTCAGCCATAAAAAGGAATGAAACTGAGTCATTTGTAGAGAAGTTGATGGATCTAGAGACTGTCATACAGAGTGAAGTAAGTCAGAAAGAGAAAAACAAATATTCTATATTAATGCCTATATGTGGAACCTAGAAATATGCTACAGATGAACTGGTTTGCAGGGCAGAAATAGAGACACAGAGGTAGAGAAGAAACGTATGGACACAAAGTGGGGGAAGCCATGGGGTGGTGGTGGTGGGATGAGTTGGGAGATTGGGATTGAACTGTATACATGTATATGCATAAAATAGATAACTAATAATAACCTAGTGTATAAAAAAATAAATAAAATTAAATTTCAAAATTTTTAAAAATAAAATGTAAAAATAAAACAGATAAAAAGTTCTTCCATTCACACTGATGTATTTATAAGAATGAATTATTTCCATGCTTATATCTATAAATACATAAAAGAGGAATAAAATCTAACTTGAACCAAAAAAGAAAAAAAAAAAAAACTGAACCTAACAGTTATACAGAGGAAAACACTACCAAGGCACTTGCTCCAGTGGTAAACAATTCTGAAATTGGTCAGAGGTGGGGAATCATCTCCCATACAGCCAGCAGCCCCACCCGCCCACGCAAGGAGCGTCCTTATTGCAAAGCTGGGAGACCGTGCCGAGGCCTCTGTGAGTAAACGTGAGCTGAGCCCCAGGCCAGCTGCTGCTGAACTGTTCCCACCCTTCCCAGGTGAAACACCTGAATATGTACAAGGGCTTGAAAGCCTAGAGGAAGGGCCGTGGAGCCACACCAGCGAAAGCAAGCAGGGCAACTTGGTGCCTGCAGGTCAGCCAGGATGGTCCTGGCCACGGGCGCTCTTCTGGAAGCTTTCCATTGCCCTGCCTGAGATACCCCTCCTGTCCCGTCCCGCACTCCTTTTTTTCCTTCCTCACCTCAGCCCGGAGAGATACTCCAGTGGAAGTTATGGGTGACACATCCTCTTCTTTACAGGTGGCAGCCTGGCAACTCCTGCAGAAAGTCCAGCAGAGCCCCACTCACACCGGGCCACCCACAAAGCCGTGGACCCTCACACCCTCCCACCAGCACAGCCCCGAGACTGCTGACGGGGCAGAGAATATGGAGTCAGGCACAGCTGCAGGGGCTATTGCTGCCTGGAGTGCTGTTTATATTGACCTCAACCCAGGCACACTTGGGGAGGGCTTGCCGGCAGGGTCAGGCTGCCCAGGTCAGCTAATCCTCAGCCCTCGGGGAATCACATTGCAGAAAATGGACCTCGCTAAGACAGAATATTCGCCAAGGAAAAAAAGCACACAATGCCATTTGCAGCACCGTAGATGAGTGTAGAGGTAATCACGTGACTTGGAGTAAGTCAGAAAGTGAAAGACACATATCATATCATATCACTTATAGGTGTTACCTATAAATTGATAACAGGGCAGATATTTCCACGGAGGAGGGCAATCACAGATTCATTAAACAAACTTATGGTTCACCAAAGGAAAGGTGTGAGGATTGAATTCATTATGATATTGGGGTTAACAGACATATACAAACACAGTAGACGTATATAATCACCAAAGACGTACGGAGTACCAAGAGAAGACTACTCAACATTCTGTCATAACGAACATGGGAAAAGGATCCCAGGAAGAACAGACATATGTATATGTGTAAAAGCACCACCTCTTGCACACCTACAACAAGCTAAACGTTGTACTCAAACTTGCTGTAATAAAAAATAAAAAATTAAATTAAAAACACGAACAAGAATTAGTGAGAAAAACTTGAGGGGCTTTCTCCTGGTACATTCCCTTCTACATTCCAATCTAGAACGCGACTTCCATTGAGGCTCTGCTGCCCTAGTAACCAGATTTGGTAAGGGAGAACTGCTGCCACCTTGTGGCCGTTTCACACAACAGCAGCTTTAATCCCAGCGCTAATGGTCAGTGGATATTCCAAATCATTACAGGCCTGTAAATGACACCTGCCCTGAAAACAAATCCTGGGGTCATATATCGACCAAAAAATTCAAAAGACGTCCATATTTCAAAACGACAGTTTCAAGAGGCATATTTCACGCACATTAGTGTTCTGCTTCTTTTGATTTCTTTCTTTCTTTGTTAAAAAAACGGGAATGGAAAAAGGCAACCCTCAGAGTGGGCGAAAACTTTCACAAACGAATCAATGGACAAAGGTTTAATCTCCAATATATATAAACAGCTCATGCAGCTTAATATTAATACAACAAACAACCCAATACAAAAATGGGCAGAAGATCTAAATAGACGTTTCTTCAAAGAAGACACAGAGATGGCCAAGACGCACATGAAAAGCTGCTCAACATCACTAATTATTAGAGAAATGCAAATCAAAACTACAGTGAGGTAAGACCTCACACCTGTTAGAATCGGCATCATCAGATAATCTACAAACAACAAATTCTGGGGAGGGTGTGGACAAAAGGAACCCTCTTCCGCTATTGGTGGGAATGTAAATTGATACAGTCACTATGGAGAACAGTATGGAGGTTCCTTTAAAAAACTAAAAAGAGAATTACCATAGGATCCAGCAATCCCACTTCTGGGCATATACCCAGAGAAAACCATAAATCACAGAGACACATTCACCACAATGTTCATTGCAGCACTATTTACAATAGCCAGGTAATGGAAGCAACCTAAATGCCCACAGACAGACGAATGGATAAAGATGTGGTACATATATAATATGGAATATTACTCAGCCATAAAAAGAAATGAAACTGAGTCATTTGTAGAGAAGTTGATGGATCTAGAGACTGTCATACAGAGTGAAGTAAGTCAGAAAGAGAAAAACAAATATTGTATATTAATGCCTATATGTGGAACCTAGAAAAATGCTACAGATGAACTGGTTTGCAGGGCAGAAATAGAGACACAGAGGTAGAGAACAAACGTATGGACACAAAGTGTGGGAAGCCATGGGGTGGTGGTGGTGGGATGAGTTGGGAGATTGGGATTGACCTGTATACATGTCTATGCATAAAATAGATAACTAATAATAACCTAGTGTATAAAAAAATAAATAAAATTAAATTTCAAAATTTTTAAAAATAAAATGTAAAAATAAAACAGGAAAAATGTTCTTCCATTCACACTGATGTATTTATAAGAATGAATTATTTCCATGCTTATATCCATAAATATATAAAAGAGGAATAAAATCTAACTTGAACCAAAAAAGAAAAAAAAAACTGAATCTAACAGTTATACAGAGGAAAACACTACCAAGGCACTTGCTCCAGTGGTAAACAATTATGAAATTGGTCAGAGGTGGGGAATCATCTTCTATAGAGCCAGCAGCCCCGCCTGCCCACGCAAGGAGCGTCCTTATTGCAAAGCTGGGGGACCGTGCCGAGGCCTCTGTGAGTAAACGTGAGCTGAGCCCCAGGCCAGCTGCTGCTGAACTGTTCCCAACTTTCCCAGGTGAAACACCTGAATATGTACAAGGGCTTGAAAGCCTAGAGGAAGGGCCGTGGAGCCACACCAGCGACAGCACGCAGGCCACCTTGGTGCCTGCTGGTCAGCCAGGATGATCCTGGCCACGGGCGCTCTTCTGGAAGCTTTCCATTGCCCTGCCTGAGATACCCCTCCTGTCCCGGACCACACTCCTTTTTTTCCTTCCTCACCTCAGACCGGAGAGTTATTCCAGTGGAAGTTATGGGTGACTCATCCTCTTCTTTACAGGTGGCAGCCTGGCAACTCCTGCAGAAAGTCCAGCAGAGCCCCACTCACACCGGGCCACCCACAAAGCCGTGGACCCTCACACCCTCCCACCAGCACAGCCCCGAGACTGCTGACGGTGCAGAGAATATGGAGTCAGGCACAGCTGCAGGGGCTATTGCTGCCTGGAGTGCTGTTTATATTGACCTCAACCCAGGCACACCTGGGGAGGGCTTGCCGGCAGGGTCAGGCTGCCCAGGTCAGCTAATCCTCAGCCCTCGGGGAATCACATTGCAGAAAATGGACCTCGCTAAGACAGAATATTCGCCAAGGAAAAAAAGCACACAATGCCATTTGCAGCACCGTAGATGAGTGTAGAGGTAATCACGTGACTTGGAGTAAGTCAGAAAGTGAAAGACACATATCATATCATATCACTTATAGGTGTTACCTATAAATTGATACCAGGGCAGATATTTCCACGGAGAAGGGCAATCACAGATTCATTAAACAAATTTATGGTTCACCAAAGGAAAGGTGTGAGGATTGAATTCATTACGATATTGGGGTTAACAGACATATACAAACACAGTAGACATATATAATCACCAAAGACCTACGGAGTACCAAGAGAAGACTACTCAACATTCTGTCATAACGAACATGGGAAAAGGATCCCAGGAAGAACAGACATATGTATATGTGTAAAAGAACCACCTCTTGCACACCTACAACAAGCTAAACGTTGTACTCAAACTTGCTGTAATAAAAAATAAAAAATTAAATTAAAAACACGAACAAGAAGTAGTGAGACAAACTTGAGGGGCTTTCTCCTGGCACATTCCGTTCTAAATTCCAATCTAGAACGCGACTTCCATTGAGGCTCTGCTGCCCTAGTAACCAGATTTGGTAAGGGAGAACTGCTGCCACCTTGTGGCCGTTTCACACAACAGCAGCTTTAATCCCAGCGCTAATGGTCAGTGGATATTCCAAATCATTACAGGCCTGTAAATGACACCTGCCCTGAAAACAAATCCTGGGGTCATATATCGACCAAAAAATTCAAAAGACGTCCATATTTCAAAACGACAGTTTCAAGAGGCATATTTCACGCACATTAGTGTTCTGATTCTTTTGCTTTCTTTCTTTCTTTGTTAAAAAAACGGGAATGGAAAAAGGTAACCCTCAGAAGGGGCGAAAACGTTCACAAACGAATCAATGGACAAAGGTTTAATCTCCAATATATGTATACAGCTCATGCAGCTTAATATTAATACCAGAAACAACCCAATACAAAAATGGGCAGAAGATCTAAATACACGTTTCTTCAAAGAAGACACAGAGATGGCCAAGACGCACATGAAAAGCTGCTCAACATCACTAATTATTAGAGAAATGCAAATCAAAACTACAATGAGGTAAGACCTCACACCTGTTAGAATCGGCATCATCAGATAATCTAGAAACAACAAATTCTGGGGAGGGTGTGGACAAAAGGAACCCTCTTCCGCTATTGGTGGGAATGTAAATTGATACAGTCACTATGGAGAACAGTATGGAGGTTCCTTTAAAAAACTAAAAAGAGAATTACCATAGGATCCAGCAATCCCACTTCTGGGCATATACCCAGAGAAAACCATAAATCACAGAGACACATTCACCACAATGTTCATTGCAGCACTATTTACAATAGCCAGGTAATGGAAGCAACCTAAATGCCCACAGACAGACGAATGGATAAAGATGTGGTACATATATAATATGGAATATTACTCAGCCATAAAAAGGAATGAAACTGAGTCATTTGTAGAGAAGTTGATGGATCTAGAGACTGTCATACAGAGTGAAGTAAGTCAGAAAGAGATAAACAAATATTGTATATTAATGCCTATATGTGGAACCTAGAAAAATGCTACAGATGAACTGGTTTGCAGGGCAGAAATAGAGACACAGAGGTAGAGAAGAAACGTATGGACACAAAGTGGGGGAAGCCATGGGGTGGTGGTGGTGGGATGAGTTGGGAGATTGGGATTGAACTGTATACATGTATATGCATAAAATAGATAACTAATAATAACCTAGTGTATAAAAAAATAAATAAAATTAAATTTCAAAATTTTTAAAAATAAAATGTAAAAATAAAACAGATAAAAAGTTCTTCCATTCACACTGATGTATTTATAAGAATGAATTATTTCCATGCTTATATCTATAAATACATAAAAGAGGAATAAAATCTAACTTGAACCAAAAAAGAAAAAAAAAAAAAACTGAACCTAACAGTTATACAGAGGAAAACACTACCAAGGCACTTGCTCCAGTGGTAAACAATTCTGAAATTGGTCAGAGGTGGGGAATCATCTCCCATACAGCCAGCAGCCCCACCCGCCCACGCAAGGAGCGTCCTTATTGCAAAGCTGGGAGACCGTGCCGAGGCCTCTGTGAGTAAACGTGAGCTGAGCCCCAGGCCAGCTGCTGCTGAACTGTTCCCACCCTTCCCAGGTGAAACACCTGAATATGTACAAGGGCTTGAAAGCCTAGAGGAAGGGCCGTGGAGCCACACCAGCGAAAGCAAGCAGGGCAACTTGGTGCCTGCAGGTCAGCCAGGATGGTCCTGGCCACGGGCGCTCTTCTGGAAGCTTTCCATTGCCCTGCCTGAGATACCCCTCCTGTCCCGTCCCGCACTCCTTTTTTTCCTTCCTCACCTCAGCCCGGAGAGATACTCCAGTGGAAGTTATGGGTGACACATCCTCTTCTTTACAGGTGGCAGCCTGGCAACTCCTGCAGAAAGTCCAGCAGAGCCCCACTCACACCGGGCCACCCACAAAGCCGTGGACCCTCACACCCTCCCACCAGCACAGCCCCGAGACTGCTGACGGGGCAGAGAATATGGAGTCAGGCACAGCTGCAGGGGCTATTGCTGCCTGGAGTGCTGTTTATATTGACCTCAACCCAGGCACACTTGGGGAGGGCTTGCCGGCAGGGTCAGGCTGCCCAGGTCAGCTAATCCTCAGCCCTCGGGGAATCACATTGCAGAAAATGGACCTCGCTAAGACAGAATATTCGCCAAGGAAAAAAAGCACACAATGCCATTTGCAGCACCGTAGATGAGTGTAGAGGTAATCACGTGACTTGGAGTAAGTCAGAAAGTGAAAGACACATATCATATCATATCACTTATAGGTGTTACCTATAAATTGATAACAGGGCAGATATTTCCACGGAGGAGGGCAATCACAGATTCATTAAACAAACTTATGGTTCACCAAAGGAAAGGTGTGAGGATTGAATTCATTATGATATTGGGGTTAACAGACATATACAAACACAGTAGACGTATATAATCACCAAAGACGTACGGAGTACCAAGAGAAGACTACTCAACATTCTGTCATAACGAACATGGGAAAAGGATCCCAGGAAGAACAGACATATGTATATGTGTAAAAGCACCACCTCTTGCACACCTACAACAAGCTAAACGTTGTACTCAAACTTGCTGTAATAAAAAATAAAAAATTAAATTAAAAACACGAACAAGAATTAGTGAGAAAAACTTGAGGGGCTTTCTCCTGGTACATTCCCTTCTACATTCCAATCTAGAACGCGACTTCCATTGAGGCTCTGCTGCCCTAGTAACCAGATTTGGTAAGGGAGAACTGCTGCCACCTTGTGGCCGTTTCACACAACAGCAGCTTTAATCCCAGCGCTAATGGTCAGTGGATATTCCAAATCATTACAGGCCTGTAAATGACACCTGCCCTGAAAACAAATCCTGGGGTCATATATCGACCAAAAAATTCAAAAGACGTCCATATTTCAAAACGACAGTTTCAAGAGGCATATTTCACGCACATTAGTGTTCTGCTTCTTTTGATTTCTTTCTTTCTTTGTTAAAAAAACGGGAATGGAAAAAGGCAACCCTCAGAGTGGGCGAAAACTTTCACAAACGAATCAATGGACAAAGGTTTAATCTCCAATATATATAAACAGCTCATGCAGCTTAATATTAATACAACAAACAACCCAATACAAAAATGGGCAGAAGATCTAAATAGACGTTTCTTCAAAGAAGACACAGAGATGGCCAAGACGCACATGAAAAGCTGCTCAACATCACTAATTATTAGAGAAATGCAAATCAAAACTACAGTGAGGTAAGACCTCACACCTGTTAGAATCGGCATCATCAGATAATCTACAAACAACAAATTCTGGGGAGGGTGTGGACAAAAGGAACCCTCTTCCGCTATTGGTGGGAATGTAAATTGATACAGTCACTATGGAGAACAGTATGGAGGTTCCTTTAAAAAACTAAAAAGAGAATTACCATAGGATCCAGCAATCCCACTTCTGGGCATATACCCAGAGAAAACCATAAATCACAGAGACACATTCACCACAATGTTCATTGCAGCACTATTTACAATAGCCAGGTAATGGAAGCAACCTAAATGCCCACAGACAGACGAATGGATAAAGATGTGGTACATATATAATATGGAATATTACTCAGCCATAAAAAGAAATGAAACTGAGTCATTTGTAGAGAAGTTGATGGATCTAGAGACTGTCATACAGAGTGAAGTAAGTCAGAAAGAGAAAAACAAATATTGTATATTAATGCCTATATGTGGAACCTAGAAAAATGCTACAGATGAACTGGTTTGCAGGGCAGAAATAGAGACACAGAGGTAGAGAACAAACGTATGGACACAAAGTGTGGGAAGCCATGGGGTGGTGGTGGTGGGATGAGTTGGGAGATTGGGATTGACCTGTATACATGTCTATGCATAAAATAGATAACTAATAATAACCTAGTGTATAAAAAAATAAATAAAATTAAATTTCAAAATTTTTAAAAATAAAATGTAAAAATAAAACAGGAAAAATGTTCTTCCATTCACACTGATGTATTTATAAGAATGAATTATTTCCATGCTTATATCCATAAATATATAAAAGAGGAATAAAATCTAACTTGAACCAAAAAAGAAAAAAAAAACTGAATCTAACAGTTATACAGAGGAAAACACTACCAAGGCACTTGCTCCAGTGGTAAACAATTATGAAATTGGTCAGAGGTGGGGAATCATCTTCTATAGAGCCAGCAGCCCCGCCTGCCCACGCAAGGAGCGTCCTTATTGCAAAGCTGGGGGACCGTGCCGAGGCCTCTGTGAGTAAACGTGAGCTGAGCCCCAGGCCAGCTGCTGCTGAACTGTTCCCAACTTTCCCAGGTGAAACACCTGAATATGTACAAGGGCTTGAAAGCCTAGAGGAAGGGCCGTGGAGCCACACCAGCGACAGCACGCAGGCCACCTTGGTGCCTGCTGGTCAGCCAGGATGATCCTGGCCACGGGCGCTCTTCTGGAAGCTTTCCATTGCCCTGCCTGAGATACCCCTCCTGTCCCGGACCACACTCCTTTTTTTCCTTCCTCACCTCAGACCGGAGAGTTATTCCAGTGGAAGTTATGGGTGACTCATCCTCTTCTTTACAGGTGGCAGCCTGGCAACTCCTGCAGAAAGTCCAGCAGAGCCCCACTCACACCGGGCCACCCACAAAGCCGTGGACCCTCACACCCTCCCACCAGCACAGCCCCGAGACTGCTGACGGTGCAGAGAATATGGAGTCAGGCACAGCTGCAGGGGCTATTGCTGCCTGGAGTGCTGTTTATATTGACCTCAACCCAGGCACACCTGGGGAGGGCTTGCCGGCAGGGTCAGGCTGCCCAGGTCAGCTAATCCTCAGCCCTCGGGGAATCACATTGCAGAAAATGGACCTCGCTAAGACAGAATATTCGCCAAGGAAAAAAAGCACACAATGCCATTTGCAGCACCGTAGATGAGTGTAGAGGTAATCACGTGACTTGGAGTAAGTCAGAAAGTGAAAGACACATATCATATCATATCACTTATAGGTGTTACCTATAAATTGATACCAGGGCAGATATTTCCACGGAGAAGGGCAATCACAGATTCATTAAACAAATTTATGGTTCACCAAAGGAAAGGTGTGAGGATTGAATTCATTACGATATTGGGGTTAACAGACATATACAAACACAGTAGACATATATAATCACCAAAGACCTACGGAGTACCAAGAGAAGACTACTCAACATTCTGTCATAACGAACATGGGAAAAGGATCCCAGGAAGAACAGACATATGTATATGTGTAAAAGAACCACCTCTTGCACACCTACAACAAGCTAAACGTTGTACTCAAACTTGCTGTAATAAAAAATAAAAAATTAAATTAAAAACACGAACAAGAAGTAGTGAGACAAACTTGAGGGGCTTTCTCCTGGCACATTCCGTTCTAAATTCCAATCTAGAACGCGACTTCCATTGAGGCTCTGCTGCCCTAGTAACCAGATTTGGTAAGGGAGAACTGCTGCCACCTTGTGGCCGTTTCACACAACAGCAGCTTTAATCCCAGCGCTAATGGTCAGTGGATATTCCAAATCATTACAGGCCTGTAAATGACACCTGCCCTGAAAACAAATCCTGGGGTCATATATCGACCAAAAAATTCAAAAGACGTCCATATTTCAAAACGACAGTTTCAAGAGGCATATTTCACGCACATTAGTGTTCTGATTCTTTTGCTTTCTTTCTTTCTTTGTTAAAAAAACGGGAATGGAAAAAGGTAACCCTCAGAAGGGGCGAAAACGTTCACAAACGAATCAATGGACAAAGGTTTAATCTCCAATATATGTATACAGCTCATGCAGCTTAATATTAATACCAGAAACAACCCAATACAAAAATGGGCAGAAGATCTAAATAGACGTTTCTTCAAAGAAGACACAGAGATGGCCAAGACGCACATGAAAAGCTGCTCAACATCACTAATTATTAGAGAAATGCAAATCAAAACTACAATGAGGTAAGACCTCACACCTGTTAGAATCGGCATCATCAGATAATCTAGAAACAACAAATTCTGGGGAGGGTGTGGACAAAAGGAACCCTCTTCCGCTATTGGTGGGAATGTAAATTGATACAGTCACTATGGAGAACAGTATGGAGGTTCCTTTAAAAAACTAAAAAGAGAATTACCATAGGATCCAGCAATCCCACTTCTGGGCATATACCCAGAGAAAACCATAAATCACAGAGACACATTCACCACAATGTTCATTGCAGCACTATTTACAATAGCCAGGTAATGGAAGCAACCTAAATGCCCACAGACAGACGAATGGATAAAGATGTGGTACATATATAATATGGAATATTACTCAGCCATAAAAAGGAATGAAACTGAGTCATTTGTAGAGAAGTTGATGGACCTAGAGACTGTCATACAGAGTGAAGTAAGTCAGAAAGAGATAAACAAATATTGTATATTAATGCCTATATGTGGAACCTAGAAAAATGCTACAGATGAACTGGTTTGCAGGGCAGAAATAGAGACACAGAGGTAGAGAAGAAACGTATGGACACAAAGTGGGGGAAGCCATGGGGTGGTGGTGGTGGGATGTGTTGGGAGATTGGGATTGAACTGTATACATGTATATGCATAAAATAGATAACTAATAATAACCTAGTGTATAAAAAAATAAATAAAATTAAATTTCAAAATTTTTAAAAATAAAATGTAAAAATAAAACAGATAAAAAGTTCTTCCATTCACACTGATGTATTTATAAGAATGAATTATTTCCATGCTTATATCTATAAATACATAAAAGAGGAATAAAATCTAACTTGAACCAAAAAAGAAAAAAAAAAAAACTGAACCTAACAGTTATACAGAGGAAAACACTACCAAGGCACTTGCTCCAGTGGTAAACAATTCTGAAATTGGTCAGAGGTGGGGAATCATCTCCCATACAGCCAGCAGCCCCACCCGCCCACGCAAGGAGCGTCCTTATTGCAAAGCTGGGAGACCGTGCCGAGGCCTCTGTGAGTAAACGTGAGCTGAGCCCCAGGCCAGCTGCTGCTGAACTGTTCCCACCCTTCCCAGGTGAAACACCTGAATATGTACAAGGGCTTGAAAGCCTAGAGGAAGGGCCGTGGAGCCACACCAGCGAAAGCAAGCAGGGCAACTTGGTGCCTGCAAGTCAGCTAGGATGGTCCTGGCCACGGGCGCTCTTCTGGAAGCTTTCCATTGCCCTGCCTGAGATACCCCTCCTGTCCCGTCCCGCACTCCTTTTTTTCCTTCCTCACCTCAGCCCGGAGAGATACTCCAGTGGAAGTTATGGGTGACACATCCTCTTCTTTACAGGTGGCAGCCTGGCAACTCCTGCAGAAAGTCCAGCAGAGCCCCACTCACACCGGGCCACCCACAAAGCCGTGGACCCTCACACCCTCCCACCAGCACAGCCCCGAGCCTGCTGACGGGGCAGAGAATATGGAGTCAGGCACAGCTGCAGGGGCTATTGCTGCCTGGAGTGCTGTTTATATTGACCTCAACCCAGGCACACCTGGGGAGGGCTTGCCGGCAGGGTCAGGCTGCCCAGGTCAGCTAATCCTCAGCCCTCGGGGAATCACATTGCAGAAAATGGACCTCGCTAAGACAGAATATTCGCCAAGGAAAAAAAGCACACAATGCCATTTGTAGCACCGTAGATGAGTGTAGAGGTAATCACGTGACTTGGAGTAAGTCAGAAAGTGAAAGACACATATCATATCATATCACTTATAGGTGTTACCTATAAATTGATACCAGGGCAGATATTTCCACGGAGAAGGGCAATCACAGATTCATTAAACAAACTTATGGTTCACCAAAGGAAAGGTGTGAGGATTGAATTCATTACGATATTGGGGTTTACAGACATATACAAACACAGTAGACGTATATAATCAACAAAGACGTACGGAGTACCAAGAGAAGACTACTCAACATTCTGTCATAACGAACATGGGAAAAGGATCCCAGGAAGAACAGACATATGTATATGTGTAAAAGAACCACCTCTTGCACACCTACAACAAGCTAAACGTTGTACTCAAACTTGCTGTAATAAAAAATAAAAAATTAAATTAAAAACACGAACAAGAATTAGTGAGAAATACTTGAGGGGCTTTCTCCTGGTACATTGTGTTCTACATTCCAATCTAGAACGCGACTTCCATTGAGGCTCTGCTGCCGTAGTAACCAGATTTGGTAAGGGAGAACTGCTGCCACCTTGTGGCCGTTTCACACAACAGCAGCTTTAATCCCAGCGCTAATGGTCAGTGGATATTCCAAATCATTACAGGCCTGTAAATGACACCTGCACTGAAAACAAATCCTGGGGTCATATATCGACCAAAAAATTCAAAAGACGTCCATATTTCAAAACGACAGTTTCAAGAGGCATATTTCACGCACATTAGTGTTCTGCTTCTTTTGATTTCTTTATTTCTTTGTTAAAAAAACGGGAATGGAAAAAGGCAACCCTCAGAATGGGCGAAAACTTTCACAAACGAATCAATGGACAAAGGTTTAATCTCCAATATATATAAACAGCTCATGCAGCTTAATATTAATACAACAAACAACCCAATACAAAAATGGGCAGAAGATCTAAATAGACGTTTATTCAAAGAAGACACAGAGATGGCCAAGACGCACATGAAAAGCTGCTCAACATCACTAATTATTAGAGAAATGCAAATCAAAACTACAATGAGGTAAGACCTCACACCTGTTAGAATCGGCATCATCAGATAATCTACAAACAACAAATTCTGGGGAGGGTGTGGACAAAAGGAACCCTCTTCCGCTATTGGTGGGAATGTAAATTGATACATTCACTATGGAGAACAGTATGGAGGTTCCTTTAAAAAACTAAAAAGAGGGCCTCCCTGGTGGCGCAGTGGTTGAGAGTCCGCCTGCCGATGCAGGGGATACGGGTTCGTGCCCCGGTCTGGGAGGATCCCATATGCCGCGGAGCGGCTGGGCCCGTGAGCCGTGGCCGCTGGGCCTGCGCGTCCGGAGCCTGTGCTCCGCAACGGGAGAGGCCACAACAGTGAGAGGCCCGCATACCACAAAAAAAAAGAAAAAAAAAAAAAGAAAAAAAAAAAAAAAAAAAAAAAAAAAAAAAAAAAAAAACTAAAAAGAGAATTACCATAGGATCCAGCAATCCCACTTCTGGGCATATACCCAGAGAAAACCATAAATCACAGAGACACATTCACCACAATGTTCATTGCAGCACTATTTACAATAGCCAGGTAATGGAAGCAACCTAAATGCCCACAGACAGACGAATGGATAAAGATGTGGTACATATATAAAATGGAATATTACTCAGCCATAAAAAGGAATGAAACTGAGTCATTTGTAGAGAAGTTGATGGATCTTGAGAGTGTCATACAGAGTGAAGTAAGTCAGAAAGAGAAAAACAAATATTGTATATTAATGCCTATATGTGGAAACTAGAAAAATGCTACAGATGAACTGGTTTGCAGGGCAGAAATAGAGACACACAGGTAGAGAACAAACGTATCGACACAAAGTGGGGGAAGCCATGGGATGGTGGTGGTGGGATGAGTTGGGAGATTGGGATTGACCTGTATACATGTCTATGCATAAAATAGATAACTAATAATAACCTAGTGTATAAAAAAATAAATAAATTTAAATTTCAAAATTTTTAAAAATAAAATGTAAAAATAAAACTGAAAAAAAGTTCTTCCATTCACACTGATGTATTTATAAGAATGAATTATTTCCATGCTTATATCTATAAATACATAAAAGAGGAATAAAATCTAACTTGAACCAAAAAAGAAAAATAAAACTGAACCTAACATGTATACAGAGGAAAACACTACCAAGGCACTTGCTCCAGTGGTAAACAATTCTGAAATTGGTCAGAGGTGGGGAATCATCTCCCATACAGCCAGCAGCCGCACCCGCCCACGCAAGGAGCGTCCTTATTGCAAAGCTGGGGGACCGTGCCGAGGCCTCTGAGTAAACGTGAGCTGAGCCCCAGGCCAGCTGCTGCTGAACTGTTCCCACCCTTCCCAGGTGAAACACCTGAATATGTACAAGGGCTTGAAAGCCTAGAGGAAGGGCCGTGGAGCCACACCAGCGAAAGCAAGCAGGGCAACTTGGTGCCTGCAGGTCAGCCAGGATGGTCCTGGCCACGGGCGCTCTTCTGGAAGCTTTCCATTGCCCTGCCTGAGATACCCCTCCTGTCCCGGCCCCCACTCCTTTTTTTCCTTCCTCACCTCAGCCCGGAGAGATACTCCAGTGGAAGTTATGGGTGACACATCCTCTTCTTTACAGGTGGCAGCCTGGCAACTCCTGCAGAAAGTCCAGCAGAGCCCCACTCACACCGGGCCACCCACAAAGCCGTGGACCCTCACACCCTCCCACCAGCACAGCCCAGAGCCTGCTGACGGGGCAGAGAATATGGAGTCAGGCACAGCTGCAGGGGCTATTGCTGCCTGGAGTGCTGTTTATATTGACCTCAACCCAGGCACACCTGGGGAGGGCTTGCCGGCAGGGTCAGGCTGCCCAGGTCAGCTAATCCTCAGCCCTCAGGGAATCACATTGCAGAAAATGGACCTCGCTAAGACAGAATATTCGCCAAGGAAAAGCAGCACACCATGCCATTTGCAGCACCGTAGATGAGTCTAGAGGTAATCACGTGACTTGGAGTAAGTCAGAAAGTGAAAGACACATATCATATCATATCACTTATAGGTGTTACCTATAAATTGATACCAGGGCAGATATTTCCACGGAGGAGGGCAATCACAGATTCATTAAACAAACTTATGGTTCACCAAAGGAAAGGTGTGAGGATTGAATTCATTATGATATTGGGGTTAACAGACATATACAAACACAGTAGACGTATATAATCACCAAAGACGTACGGAGTACCAAGAGAAGACTACTCAACATTCTGTCATAACGAACATGGGAAAAGGATCCCAGGAAGAACAGACATATGTATATGTGTAAAAGCACCACCTCTTGCACACCTACAACAAGCTAAACGTTGTACTCAAACTTGCTGTAATAAAAAATAAAAAATTAAATTAAAAACACGAACAAGAATTAGTGAGAAAAACTTGAGGGGCTTTCTCCTGGTACATTCCGTTCTACATTCCAATCTAGAACGCGACTTCCATTGAGGCTCTGCTGCCCTAGTAACCAGATTTGGTAAGGGAGAACTGCTGCCACCTTGTGGCCGTTTCACACAACAGCAGCTTTAATCCCAGCGCTAATGGTCAGTGGATATTCCAAATCATTACAGGCCTGTAAATGACACCTGCCCTGAAAACAAATCCTGGGGTCATATATCGACCAAAAAATTCAAAAGACGTCCATATTTCAAAACGACAGTTTCAAGAGGCATATTTCACGCACATTAGTGTTCTGCTTCTTTTGATTTCTTTCTTTCTTTGTTAAAAAAACGGGAATGGAAAAAGGCAACCCTCAGAGTGGGCGAAAACTTTCACAAACGAATCAATGGACAAAGGTTTAATCTCCAATATATATAAACAGCTCATGCAGCTTAATATTAATACAACAAACAACCCAATACAAAAATGGGCAGAAGATCTAAATAGACGTTTCTTCAAAGAAGACACAGAGATGGCCAAGACGCACATGAAAAGCTGCTCAACATCACTAATTATTAGAGAAATGCAAATCAAAACTACAGTGAGGTAAGACCTCACACCTGTTAGAATCGGCATCATCAGATAATCTACAAACAACAAATTCTGGGGAGGGTGTGGACAAAAGGAACCCTCTTCCGCTATTGGTGGGAATGTAAATTGATACAGTCACTATGGAGAACAGTATGGAGGTTCCTTTAAAAAACTAAAAAGAGAATTACCATAGGATCCAGCAATCCCACTTCTGGGCATATACCCAGAGAAAACCATAAATCACAGAGACACATTCACCACAATGTTCATTGCAGCACTATTTACAATAGCCAGGTAATGGAAGCAACCTAAATGCCCACAGACAGACGAATGGATAAAGATGTGGTACATATATAATATGGAATATTACTCAGCCATAAAAAGAAATGAAACTGAGTCATTTGTAGAGAAGTTGATGGATCTAGAGACTGTCATACAGAGTGAAGTAAGTCAGAAAGAGAAAAACAAATATTGTATATTAATGCCTATATGTGGAACCTAGAAAAATGCTACAGATGAACTGGTTTGCAGGGCAGAAATAGAGACACAGAGGTAGAGAACAAACGTATGGACACAAAGTGGGGGAAGCCATGGGGTGTTGGTGGTGGGATGAGTTGGGAGATTGGGATTGACCTGTATACATGTCTATGCATAAAATAGATAACTAATAATAACCTAGTGTATAAAAAAATAAATAAAATTAAATTTCAAAATTTTTAAAAATAAAATGTAAAAATAAAACAGGAAAAATGTTCTTCCATTCACACTGATGTATTTATAAGAATGAATTATTTCCATGCTTATATCCATAAATATATAAAAGAGGAATAAAATCTAACTTGAACCAAAAAAGAAAAAAAAAACTGAATCTAACAGTTATACAGAGGAAAACACTACCAAGGCACTTGCTCCAGTGGTAAACAATTATGAAATTGGTCAGAGGTGGGGAATCATCTTCTATAGAGCCAGCAGCCCCGCCTGCCCACGCAAGGAGCGTCCTTATTGCAAAGCTGGGGGACCGTGCCGAGGCCTCTGTGAGTAAACGTGAGCTGAGCCCCAGGCCAGCTGCTGCTGAACTGTTCCCAACTTTCCCAGGTGAAACACCTGAATATGTACAAGGGCTTGAAAGCCTAGAGGAAGGGCCGTGGAGCCACACCAGCGACAGCACGCAGGCCACCTTGGTGCCTGCTGGTCAGCCAGGATGATCCTGGCCACGGGCGCTCTTCTGGAAGCTTTCCATTGCCCTGCCTGAGATACCCCTCCTGTCCCGGACCACACTCCTTTTTTTCCTTCCTCACCTCAGACCGGAGAGTTATTCCAGTGGAAGTTATGGGTGACTCATCCTCTTCTTTACAGGTGGCAGCCTGGCAACTCCTGCAGAAAGTCCAGCAGAGCCCCACTCACACCGGGCCACCCACAAAGCCGTGGACCCTCACACCCTCCCACCAGCACAGCCCCGAGACTGCTGACGGTGCAGAGAATATGGAGTCAGGCACAGCTGCAGGGGCTATTGCTGCCTGGAGTGCTGTTTATATTGACCTCAACCCAGGCACACCTGGGGAGGGCTTGCCGGCAGGGTCAGGCTGCCCAGGTCAGCTAATCCTCAGCCCTCGGGGAATCACATTGCAGAAAATGGACCTCGCTAAGACAGAATATTCGCCAAGGAAAAAAAGCACACAATGCCATTTGCAGCACCGTAGATGAGTGTAGAGGTAATCACGTGACTTGGAGTAAGTCAGAAAGTGAAAGACACATATCATATCATATCACTTATAGGTGTTACCTATAAATTGATACCAGGGCAGATATTTCCACGGAGAAGGGCAATCACAGATTCATTAAACAAATTTATGGTTCACCAAAGGAAAGGTGTGAGGATTGAATTCATTACGATATTGGGGTTAACAGACATATACAAACACAGTAGACATATATAATCACCAAAGACCTACGGAGTACCAAGAGAAGACTACTCAACATTCTGTCATAACGAACATGGGAAAAGGATCCCAGGAAGAACAGACATATGTATATGTGTAAAAGAACCACCTCTTGCACACCTACAACAAGCTAAACGTTGTACTCAAACTTGCTGTAATAAAAAATAAAAAATTAAATTAAAAACACGAACAAGAAGTAGTGAGACAAACTTGAGGGGCTTTCTCCTGGCACATTCCGTTCTAAATTCCAATCTAGAACGCGACTTCCATTGAGGCTCTGCTGCCCTAGTAACCAGATTTGGTAAGGGAGAACTGCTGCCACCTTGTGGCCGTTTCACACAACAGCAGCTTTAATCCCAGCGCTAATGGTCAGTGGATATTCCAAATCATTACAGGCCTGTAAATGACACCTGCCCTGAAAACAAATCCTGGGGTCATATATCGACCAAAAAATTCAAAAGACGTCCATATTTCAAAACGACAGTTTCAAGAGGCATATTTCACGCACATTAGTGTTCTGATTCTTTTGCTTTCTTTCTTTCTTTGTTAAAAAAACGGGAATGGAAAAAGGTAACCCTCAGAAGGGGCGAAAACGTTCACAAACGAATCAATGGACAAAGGTTTAATCTCCAATATATGTATACAGCTCATGCAGCTTAATATTAATACCAGAAACAACCCAATACAAAAATGGGCAGAAGATCTAAATAGACGTTTCTTCAAAGAAGACACAGAGATGGCCAAGACGCACATGAAAAGCTGCTCAACATCACTAATTATTAGAGAAATGCAAATCAAAACTACAATGAGGTAAGACCTCACACCTGTTAGAATCGGCATCATCAGATAATCTAGAAACAACAAATTCTGGGGAGGGTGTGGACAAAAGGAACCCTCTTCCGCTATTGGTGGGAATGTAAATTGATACAGTCACTATGGAGAACAGTATGGAGGTTCCTTTAAAAAACTAAAAAGAGAATTACCATAGGATCCAGCAATCCCACTTCTGGGCATATACCCAGAGAAAACCATAAATCACAGAGACACATTCACCACAATGTTCATTGCAGCACTATTTACAATAGCCAGGTAATGGAAGCAACCTAAATGCCCACAGACAGACGAATGGATAAAGATGTGGTACATATATAATATGGAATATTACTCAGCCATAAAAAGGAATGAAACTGAGTCATTTGTAGAGAAGTTGATGGACCTAGAGACTGTCATACAGAGTGAAGTAAGTCAGAAAGAGATAAACAAATATTGTATATTAATGCCTATATGTGGAACCTAGAAAAATGCTACAGATGAACTGGTTTGCAGGGCAGAAATAGAGACACAGAGGTAGAGAAGAAACGTATGGACACAAAGTGGGGGAAGCCATGGGGTGGTGGTGGTGGGATGAGTTGGGAGATTGGGATTGAACTGTATACATGTATATGCATAAAATAGATAACTAATAATAACCTAGTGTATAAAAAAATAAATAAAATTAAATTTCAAAATTTTTAAAAATAAAATGTAAAAATAAAACAGATAAAAAGTTCTTCCATTCACACTGATGTATTTATAAGAATGAATTATTTCCATGCTTATATCTATAAATACATAAAAGAGGAATAAAATCTAACTTGAACCAAAAAAGAAAAAAAAAAAAACTGAACCTAACAGTTATACAGAGGAAAACACTACCAAGGCACTTGCTCCAGTGGTAAACAATTCTGAAATTGGTCAGAGGTGGGGAATCATCTCCCATACAGCCAGCAGCCCCACCCGCCCACGCAAGGAGCGTCCTTATTGCAAAGCTGGGAGACCGTGCCGAGGCCTCTGTGAGTAAACGTGAGCTGAGCCCCAGGCCAGCTGCTGCTGAACTGTTCCCACCCTTCCCAGGTGAAACACCTGAATATGTACAAGGGCTTGAAAGCCTAGAGGAAGGGCCGTGGAGCCACACCAGCGAAAGCAAGCAGGGCAAATTGGTGCCTGCAGGTCAGCCAGGATGGTCCTGGCCACGGGCGCTCTTCTGGAAGCTTTCCATTGCCCTGCCTGAGATACCCCTCCTGTCCCGTCCCGCACTCCTTTTTTTCCTTCCTCACCTCAGCCCGGAGAGATACTCCAGTGGAAGTTATGGGTGACACATCCTCTTCTTTACAGGTGGCAGCCTGGCAACTCCTGCAGAAAGTCCAGCAGAGCCCCACTCACACCGGGCCACCCACAAAGCCGTGGACCCTCACACCCTCCCACCAGCACAGCCCCGAGACTGCTGACGGGGCAGAGAATATGGAGTCAGGCACAGCTGCAGGGGCTATTGCTGCCTGGAGTGCTGTTTATATTGACCTCAACCCAGGCACACCTGGGGAGGGCTTGCCGGCAGGGTCAGGCTGCCCAGGTCAGCTAATCCTCAGCCCTCGGGGAATCACATTGCAGAAAATGGACCTCGCTAAGACAGAATATTCGCCAAGGAAAAAAAGCACACAATGCCATTTGCAGCACCGTAGATGAGTGTAGAGGTAATCACGTGACTTGGAGTAAGTCAGAAAGTGAAAGACACATATCATATCATATCACTTATAGGTGTTACCTATAAATTGATACCAGGGCAGATATTTCCACGGAGAAGGGCAATCACAGATTCATTAAACAAACTTATGGTTCACCAAAGGAAAGGTGTGAGGATTGAATTCATTACGATATTGGGGTTTACAGACATATACAAACACAGTAGACGTATATAATCAACAAAGACGTACGGAGTACCAAGAGAAGACTACTCAACATTCTGTCATAACGAACATGGGAAAAGGATCCCAGGAAGAACAGACATATGTATATGTGTAAAAGAACCACCTCTTGCACACCTACAACAAGCTAAACGTTGTACTCAAACTTGCTGTAATAAAAAATAAAAAATTAAATTAAAAACACGAACAAGAATTAGTGAGAAATACTTGAGGGGCTTTCTCCTGGTACATTCCGTTCTACATTCCAATCTAGAACGCGACTTCCATTGAGGCTCTGCTGCCCTAGTAACCAGATTTGGTAAGGGAGAACTGCTGCCACCTTGTGGCCGTTTCACACAACAGCAGCTTTAATCCCAGCGCTAATGGTCAGTGGATATTCCAAATCATTACAGGCCTGTAAATGACACCTGCACTGAAAACAAATCCTGGGGTCATATATCGACCAAAAAATTCAAAAGACGTCCATATTTCAAAACGACAGTTTCAAGAGGCATATTTCACGCACATTAGTGTTCTGCTTCTTTTGATTTCTTTCTTTCTTTGTTAAAAAAACGGGAATGGGGGCTTCCCTGGTGGCGCAGTGGTTGAGAGTCCGCCTGCCGATGCAGGGGACACGGGTTCGTGCCCCGGTCTGGGAAGATCCCACATGCCGCAGAGCAGCTGGGCCCGTGAGCCATGGCCGCTGAGCCTGTGCGTCCGGAGCCTGTGCTCTGCAAGGGGAGAGGCCACAATAGTTAGAGGCCCGCCTACCGCAAAAAAAAAAAAAAAAAAAAAAAAAAAAAAAACGGGAATGGAAAAAGGCAACCCTCAGAATGGGCGAAAACTTTCACAAACGAATCAATGGACAAAGGTTTAATCTCCAATATATATAAACAGCTCATGCAGCTTAATATTAATACAACAAACAACCCAATACAAAAATGGGCAGAAGATCTAAATAGACGTTTATTCAAAGAAGACACAGAGATGGCCAAGACGCACATGAAAAGCTGCTCAACATCACTAATTATTAGAGAAATGCAAATCAAAACTACAATGAGGTAAGACCTCACACCTGTTAGAATCGGCATCATCAGATAATCTACAAACAACAAATTCTGGGGAGGGTGTGGACAAAAGGAACCCTCTTCCGCTATTGGTGGGAATGTAAATTGATACATTCACTATGGAGAACAGTATGGAGGTTCCTTTAAAAAACTAAAAAGAGAATTACCATAGGATCCAGCAATCCCACTTCTGGGCATATACCCAGAGAAAACCATAAATCACAGAGACACATTCACCACAATGTTCATTGCAGCACTATTTACAATAGCCAGGTAATGGAAGCAACCTAAATGCCCAGAGACAGACGAATGGATAAAGATGTGGTACATATATAAAATGGAATATTACTCAGCCATAAAAAGGAATGAAACTGAGTCATTTGTAGAGAAGTTGATGGATCTAGAGAGTGTCATACAGAGGGAAGTAAGTCAGAAAGAGAAAAACAAATATTGTATATTAATGCCTATATGTGGAAACTAGAAAAATGCTACAGATGAACTGGTTTGCAGGGCAGAAATAGAGACACACAGGTAGAGAACAAACGTATCGACACAAAGTGGGGGAAGCCATGGGATGGTGGTGGTGGGATGAGTTGGGAGATTGGGATTGACCTGTATACATGTCTATGCATAAAATAGATAACTAATAATAACCTAGTGTATAAAAAAATAAATAAATTTAAATTTCAAAATTTTTAAAAATAAAATGTAAAAATAAAACTGAAAAAAAGTTCTTCCATTCACACTGATGTATTTATAAGAATGAATTATTTCCATGCTTATATCTATAAATACATAAAAGAGGAATAAAATCTAACTTGAACCAAAAAAGAAAAATAAAACTGAACCTAACATGTATACAGAGGAAAACACTACCAAGGCACTTGCTCCAGTGGTAAACAATTCTGAAATTGGTCAGAGGTGGGGAATCATCTCCCATACAGCCAGCAGCCGCACCCGCCCACGCAAGGAGCGTCCTTATTGCAAAGCTGGGGGACCGTGCCGAGGCCTCTGAGTAAACGTGAGCTGAGCCCCAGGCCAGCTGCTGCTGAACTGTTCCCACCCTTCCCAGGTGAAACACCTGAATATGTACAAGGGCTTGAAAGCCTAGAGGAAGGGCCGTGGAGCCACTCCAGCGAAAGCAAGCAGGGCAACTTGGTGCCTGCAGGTCAGCCAGGATGGTCCTGGCCACGGGCGCTCTTCTGGAAGCTTTCCATTGCCCTGCCTGAGATACCCCTCCTGTCCCGGCCCCCACTCCTTTTTTTCCTTCCTCACCTCAGCCCGGAGAGATACTCCAGTGGAAGTTATGGGTGACACATCCTCTTCTTTACAGGTGGCAGCCTGGCAACTCCTGCAGAAAGTCCAGCAGAGCCCCACTCACACCGGGCCACCCACAAAGCCGTGGACCCTCACACCCTCCCACCAGCACAGCCCCGAGCCTGCTGACGGGGCAGAGAATATGGAGTCAGGCACAGCTGCAGGGGCTATTGCTGCCTGGAGTGCTGTTTATATTGACCTCAACCCAGGCACACCTGGGGAGGGCTTGCCGGCAGGGTCAGGCTGCCCAGGTCAGCTAATCCTCAGCCCTCGGGGAATCACATTGCAGAAAATGGACCTCGCTAAGACAGAATATTCGCCAAGGAAAAAAAGCACACAATGCCATTTGCAGCACCGTAGATGAGTGTAGAGGTAATCACGTGACTTGGAGTAAGTCAGAAAGTGAAAGACACATATCATATCATATCACTTATAGGTGTTACCTATAAATTGATACCAGGGCAGATATTTCCACGGAGAAGGGCAATCACAGATTCATTAAACAAACTTATGGTTCACCAAAGGAAAGGTGTGAGGATTGAATTCATTACGATATTGGGGTTTACAGACATATACAAACACAGTAGACGTATATAATCAACAAAGACGTACGGAGTACCAAGAGAAGACTACTCAACATTCTGTCATAACGAACATGGGAAAAGGATCCCAGGAAGAACAGACATATGTATATGTGTAAAAGAACCACCTCTTGCACACCTACAACAAGCTAAACGTTGTACTCAAACTTGCTGTAATAAAAAATAAAAAATTAAATTAAAAACACGAACAAGAATTAGTGAGAAATACTTGAGGGGCTTTCTCCTGGTACATTCCGTTCTACATTCCAATCTAGAACGCGACTTCCATTGAGGCTCTGCTGCCCTAGTAACCAGATTTGGTAAGGGAGAACTGCTGCCACCTTGTGGCCGTTTCACACAACAGCAGCTTTAATCCCAGCGCTAATGGTCAGTGGATATTCCAAATCATTACAGGCCTGTAAATGACACCTGCACTGAAAACAAATCCTGGGGTCATATATCGACCAAAAAATTCAAAAGACGTCCATATTTCAAAACGACAGTTTCAAGAGGCATATTTCACGCACATTAGTGTTCTGCTTCTTTTGATTTCTTTCTTTCTTTGTTAAAAAAACGGGAATGGGGGCTTCCCTGGTGGCGCAGTGGTTGAGAGTCCGCCTGCCAATGCAGGGGACACGGGTTCGTGCCCCGGTCTGGGAAGATCCCACATGCCGCAGAGCAGCTGGGCCCGTGAGCCATGGCCGCTGAGCCTGTGCGTCCGGAGCCTGTGCTCTGCAAGGGGAGAGGCCACAATAGTTAGAGGCCCGCCTACCGCAAAAAAAAAAAAAAAAAAAAAAAAAAAAAAAAAACGGGAATGGAAAAAGGCAACCCTCAGAATGGGCGAAAACTTTCACAAACGAATCAATGGACAAAGGTTTAATCTCCAATATATATAAACAGCTCATGCAGCTTAATATTAATACAACAAACAACCCAATACAAAAATGGGCAGAAGATCTAAATAGACGTTTATTCAAAGAAGACACAGAGATGGCCAAGACGCACATGAAAAGCTGCTCAACATCACTAATTATTAGAGAAATGCAAATCAAAACTACAATGAGGTAAGACCTCACACCTGTTAGAATCGGCATCATCAGATAATCTACAAACAACAAATTCTGGGGAGGGTGTGGACAAAAGGAACCCTCTTCCGCTATTGGTGGGAATGTAAATTGATACATTCACTATGGAGAACAGTATGGAGGTTCCTTTAAAAAACTAAAAAGAGAATTACCATAGGATCCAGCAATCCCACTTCTGGGCATATACCCAGAGAAAACCATAAATCACAGAGACACATTCACCACAATGTTCATTGCAGCACTATTTACAATAGCCAGGTAATGGAAGCAACCTAAATGCCCAGAGACAGACGAATGGATAAAGATGTGGTACATATATAAAATGGAATATTACTCAGCCATAAAAAGGAATGAAACTGAGTCATTTGTAGAGAAGTTGATGGATCTAGAGAGTGTCATACAGAGTGAAGTAAGTCAGAAAGAGAAAAACAAATATTGTATATTAATGCCTATATGTGGAAACTAGAAAAATGCTACAGATGAACTGGTTTGCAGGGCAGAAATAGAGACACACAGGTAGAGAACAAACGTATCGACACAAAGTGGGGGAAGCCATGGGATGGTGGTGGTGGGATGAGTTGGGAGATTGGGATTGACCTGTATACATGTCTATGCATAAAATAGATAACTAATAATAACCTAGTGTATAAAAAAATAAATAAATTTAAATTTCAAAATTTTTAAAAATAAAATGTAAAAATAAAACTGAAAAAAAGTTCTTCCATTCACACTGATGTATTTATAAGAATGAATTATTTCCATGCTTATATCTATAAATACATAAAAGAGGAATAAAATCTAACTTGAACCAAAAAAGAAAAATAAAACTGAACCTAACATGTATACAGAGGAAAACACTACCAAGGCACTTGCTCCAGTGGTAAACAATTCTGAAATTGGTCAGAGGTGGGGAATCATCTCCCATACAGCCAGCAGCCGCACCCGCCCACGCAAGGAGCGTCCTTATTGCAAAGCTGGGGGACCGTGCCGAGGCCTCTGAGTAAACGTGAGCTGAGCCCCAGGCCAGCTGCTGCTGAACTGTTCCCACCCTTCCCAGGTGAAACACCTGAATATGTACAAGGGCTTGAAAGCCTAGAGGAAGGGCCGTGGAGCCACTCCAGCGAAAGCAAGCAGGGCAACTTGGTGCCTGCAGGTCAGCCAGGATGGTCCTGGCCACGGGCGCTCTTCTGGAAGCTTTCCATTGCCCTGCCTGAGATACCCCTCCTGTCCCGGCCCCCACTCCTTTTTTTCCTTCCTCACCTCAGCCCGGAGAGATACTCCAGTGGAAGTTATGGGTGACACATCCTCTTCTTTACAGGTGGCAGCCTGGCAACTCCTGCAGAAAGTCCAGCAGAGCCCCACTCACACCGGGCCACCCACAAAGCCGTGGACCCTCACACCCTCCCACCAGCACAGCCCCGAGCCTGCTGACGGGGCAGAGAATATGGAGTCAGGCACAGCTGCAGGGGCTATTGCTGCCTGGAGTGCTGTTTATATTGACCTCAACCCAGGCACACCTGGGGAGGGCTTGCCGGCAGGGTCAGGCTGCCCAGGTCAGCTAATCCTCAGCCCTCAGGGAATCACATTGCAGAAAATGGACCTCGCTAAGACAGAATATTCGCCAAGGAAAAGCAGCACACCATGCCATTTGCAGCACCGTAGATGAGTCTAGAGGTAATCACGTGACTTGGAGTAAGTCAGAAAGTGAAAGACACATATCATATCATATCACTTATAGGTGTTACCTATAAATTGATACCAGGGCAGATATTTCCACGGAGGAGGGCAATCACAGATTCATTAAACAAACTTATGGTTCACCAAAGGAAAGGTGTGAGGATTGAATTCATTATGATATTGGGGTTAACAGACATATACAAACACAGTAGACGTATATAATCACCAAAGACGTACGGCGTACCAAGAGAAGACTACTCAACATTCTGTCATAACGAACATGGGAAAAGGATCCCAGGAAGAACAGACATATGTATATGTGTAAAAGCACCACCTCTTGCACACCTACAACAAGCTAAACGTTGTACTCAAACTTGCTGTAATAAAAAATAAAAAATTAAATTAAAAACACGAACAAGAATTAGTGAGAAAAACTTGAGGGGCTTTCTCCTGGTACATTCCGTTCTACATTCCAATCTAGAACGCGACTTCCATTGAGGCTCTGCTGCCCTAGTAACCAGATTTGGTAAGGGAGAACTGCTGCCACCTTGTGGCCGTTTCACACAACAGCAGCTTTAATCCCAGCGCTAATGGTCAGTGGATA
The DNA here is from genome assembly GCF_964165515.1 of Mesoplodon bidens. NCBI lineage: Eukaryota > Metazoa > Chordata > Mammalia > Artiodactyla > Ziphiidae > Mesoplodon > Mesoplodon bidens. Next base: position 907,776 of record NW_027672639.1, on the reverse strand, counting down.
TTCCAAATCATTACAGGCCTGTAAATGACACCTGCCCTGAAAACAAATCCTGGGGTCATATATCGACCAAAAAATTCAAAAGACGTCCATATTTCAAAACGACAGTTTCAAGAGGCATATTTCACGCACATTAGTGTTCTGCTTCTTTTGATTTCTTTCTTTCTTTGTTAAAAAAACGGGAATGGAAAAAGGCAACCCTCAGAGTGGGCGAAAACTTTCACAAACGAATCAATGGACAAAGGTTTAATCTCCAATATATATAAACAGCTCATGCAGCTTAATATTAATACAACAAACAACCCAATACAAAAATGGGCAGAAGATCTAAATAGACGTTTCTTCAAAGAAGACACAGAGATGGCCAAGACGCACATGAAAAGCTGCTCAACATCACTAATTATTAGAGAAATGCAAATCAAAACTACAATGAGGTAAGACCTCACACCTGTTAGAATCGGCATCATCAGATAATCTAGAAACAACAAATTCTGGGGAGGGTGTGGACAAAAGGAACCCTCTTCCGCTATTGGTGGGAATGTAAATTGATACAGTCACTATGGAGAACAGTATGGAGGTTCCTTTAAAAAACTAAAAAGAGAATTACCATAGGATCCAGCAATCCCACTTCTGGGCATATACCCAGAGAAAACCATAAATCACAGAGACACATTCACCACAATGTTCATTGCAGCACTATTTACAATAGCCAGGTAATGGAAGCAACCTAAATGCCCACAGACAGACGAATGGATAAAGATGTGGTACATATATAAAATGGAATATTACTCAGCCATAAAAAGGAATGAAACTGAGTCATTTGTAGAGAAGTTGATGGATCTAGAGACTGTCATACAGAGTGAAGTAAGTCAGAAAGAGAAAAACAAATATTGTATATTAATGCCTATATGTGGAACCTAGAAATATGCTACAGATGAACTGGTTTGCAGGGCAGAAATAGAGACACAGAGGTAGAGAACAAACGTATGGACACAAAGTGGGGGAAGCCATGGGGTGGTGGTGGTGGCATGAGTTGGGAGATTGGGATTGACCTGTATACATGTCTATGCATAAAATAGATAACTAATAATAACCTACTGTATAAAAAAATAAATAAAATTAAATTTCAAAAATTTTAAAAATAAAATGTAAAAATAAAACAGAAAAAATGTTCTTCCATTCACACTGATGTATTTATAAGAATGAATTATTTCCATGCTTATATCCATAAATACATAAAAGAGGAATAAAATCTAACTTGAACCAAAAAAGAAAAAAAAATCTGAACCTAACAGTTATACAGAGGAAAACACTACCAAGGCACTTGCTCCAGTGGTAAACAATTCTGAAATTGGTCAGAGGTGGGGAATCATCTCCCATAGAGCCAGCAGCCCCGCCCGCCCACGCAAGGAGCGTCCTTATTGCAAAGCTCGGGGACAGTGCCAAGGCCTCTGTGAGTAAACGTGAGCTGAGCCCCAGGCCAGCTGCTGCTGAACTGTTCCCACCCTTCCCAGGTGAAACACCTGAATATGTACAAGGGCATGAAAGCCTAGAGGAAGGGCCGTGGAGCCACACCAGCAACAGCACGCAGGCCACCTTGGTGCCTGCCGGTCAGCCAGGATGGTCCTGGCCACGGGCGCTCTTCTGGAAGCTTTCCATTGCCCTGCCTGAGATACCCCTCCTGTCCCGGCCCCCACTCCTTTTTTTCCTTCCTCACCTCAGCCCGGAGAGATATTCCAGTGGAAGTTATGGGTGACACATCCTCTTCTTTACAGGTGGCAGCCTGGCAACTCCTGCAGAAAGTCCAGCAGAGCCCCACTCACACCGGGCCACCCACAAAGCCGTGGACCCTCACACCCTCCCACCAGCACAGCCCCGAGACTGCTGACGGGGCAGAGAATATGGATTCAGGCACAGCTGCAGGGGCTATTGCTGCCTGGAGTGCTGTTTATATTGACCTCAACCCAGGCACACCTGGGGAGGGCTTGCCGGCAGGGTCAGGCTGCCCAGGTCAGCTAATCCTCAGCCCTCAGGGAATCACATTGCAGAAAATGGACCTCGCTAAGACAGAATATTCGCCAAGGAAAAGAAGCACACAATGCCATTTGCAGCACCGTAGATGAGTCTAGAGGTAATCACGTGACTTGGAGTAAGTCAGAAAGTGAAAGACACATATCATATCATATCACTTATAGGTGTTACCTATAAATTGATACCAGGGCAGATATTTCCACGGAGAAGGGCAATCACAGATTCATTAAACAAACTTATGGTTCACCAAAGGAAAGGTGTGAGGATTGAATTCATTACGATATTGGGGTTAACAGACATATACAAACACAGTAGACGTATATAATCACCAAAGAGCTACGGAGTACCAAGAGAAGACTACTCAACATTCTGTCATAACGTACATGGGAAAAGGATCCCAGGAAGAACAGACATATGTATATGTGTAAAAGAACCACCTCTTGCACACCTACAACAAGCTAAACGTTGTACTCAAAATTGCTGTAATAAAAAATAAAAAAATTAAATTAAAAACACGAACAAGAAGTAGTGAGACAAACTTGAGGGGCTCTCTCCTGGCACATTCCGTTCTACATTCCAATCTAGAACGCTTCTTCCATTGAGGCTCTGCTGCCCTAGTAACCAGATTTGGTAAGGGAGAACTGCTGCCACCTTGTGGCCATTTCACACAACAGCAGCTTTAATCCCAGCGCTAATCGTCAGTGGATATTCCAAATCATTACAGGCCTGTAAATGACACCTGCCCTGAAAACAAATCCTGGGGTCATATATCGACCAAAAAATTCAAAAGATGTCCATATTTCAAAACAACAGTTTCAAGAGGCATATTTCACCCACATTAGTGTTCTGCTTCTTTTGCTTTCTTTCTTTGTTAAAAAAACGGGAATGGAAAAAGGCAACCCTCAGAATGGGCGAAAACGTTCACAAACGAATCAATGGACAAAGGTTTAATCTCCAATATATATAAACAGCTCATGCAGCTTAATATTAATAAAACAAACAACCCAATACAAAAATGGGCAGAAGATCTAAAGAGACGTTTCTTCAAAGAAGACACAGAGATGGCCAAGACGCACATGAAAAGCTGCTCAACATCACTAATTATTAGAGAAATGCAAAACAAAACTACAATGAGGTAAGACCTCACACCTGTGAGAATCGGCATCATCAGATCATCTACAAACAACAAATTCTGGGGAGGGTGTGGACAAAAGGAACCCTCTTCCGCTATTGGTGGGAATGTAAATTGATACAGTCACTATGGAGAACAGTATGGAGGTTCCTTTAAAAAACTAAAAAGAGAATTACCATAGGATCCAGCAATCCCACTTCTGGGCATATAACCAGAGAAAACCATAAATCACAAAGACACATTCACCACAATGTTCATTGCAGGACTATTTACAATAGCCAGGTAATGGAAGCAACCTAAATGCCCACAGACAGACGAATGGATAAAGATGTGGTACATATATAAAATGGAATATTACTCAGCCATAAAAAGGAATGAAACTGAGTCATTTGTAGAGAAGTTGATGGATCTAGAGACTGTCATACAGAGTGAAGTAAGTCAGAAAGAGAAAAACAAATATTGTATATTAATGCCTATATGTGGAACCTAGAAAAATGCTACTGATGAACTGGTTTGCAGGGCAGAAATAGAGACACAGAGGTAGAGAACAAACGTATCGACACAAAGTGGGGGAAGCCATGGGGTGGTGGTGGTGGGATGAGTTGGGAGATTGGGATTGACCTGTATTCATGTGTATGCATATAATTGATAACTAATAATAACCTACTGTATAAAAAAATAAATAAAATTAAATTTCAAAAATTTTAAAAATAAAATGTAAAAATAAAACAGAAAAAATGTTCTTCCATTCACACTGATGTATTTATAAGAATGAATTATTTCCATGCTTATATCCATAAATACATAAAAGAGGAATAAAATCTAACTTGAACCAAAAAAGAAAAAAAAAAAACTAAACCTAACAGTTATACAGAGGAAAACACTACCAAGGCACTTGCTCCATTGGTAAACAATTCTGAAATTGGTCAGAGGTGGGGAATCATCTCCCATAGAGCCAGCAGCCCCGCCCGCCCACGCAAGGAGCGTCCTTATTGCAAAGCTGGGGGACCGTGCCGAGGCCTCTGTGAGTAAACGTGAGCTGAGCCCCAGGCCAGCTGCAGCTGAACTGGTCCCACCCTTCCCACGTGAAACACCTGAATATGTACAAGGGCTTGAAAGAATAGAGGAAGGGCCGTGGAGCCACACCAGCGACAGCACGCAGGCCACCTTGGTGCCTGCAGGTCAGCCAGGATGGTCCTGGCCACGGGCGCTCTTCTGGAAGCTTTCCATGGCCCTGCCTGAGATACCCCTCCTGTCCCGGCCCCCACTCCTTTTTTTCCTTACTCACCTCAGCCCGGAGAGATACTCCAGTGGAAGTTATGGGTGACACATCTTCTTCTTTACACGTGACAGCCTGGCAACTCCTGCAGAAAGTCCAGCAGAGCCCCACTCACACCGGGCCACCCACAAAGCCGTGGACCCTCACACCCTCCCACCAGCACAGCCCTGAGACTGCTGACGGGGCAGAGAATATGGAGTCAGGCACAGCTGCAGGGGCTATTGCTGCCTGGAGTGCTGTTTATATTGACCTCAACCCAGGCACACCTGGGGAGGGCTTGCCGGCAGGGTCAGGCTGCCCAGGTCAGCTAATCCTCAGCCCTCAGGGAATCACATTGCAGAAAATGGACCTCGCTAAGACAGAATATTCGCCAAGGAAAAGAAGCACACAATGCCATTTGCAGCACTGTAGATGAGTCTAGAGGTAATCATGTGACTTGGAGTAAGTCAGAAAGTGAAAGACACATATCATATCATATCACTTATAGGTGTTACCTATAAATTGATACCAGGGCAGATATTTCCACGGAGAAGGGCAATCACAGATTCATTAAACAAACTTATGGTTCACCAAAGGAAAGGTGTGAGGATTGAATTCATTATGATATTGGGGTTAACAGACATATACAAACACAGTAGACGTATATAATCACCAAAGACCTACGGAGTACCAAGAGAAGACTACTCAACATTCTGTCATAACGAACATGGGAAAGGATCCCAGGAAGAACAGACATATGTATATGTGTAAAAGAACCACCTCTTGCACACCTACAACAAGCTAAACGTTGTACTCAAACTTGCTGTAATAAAAAATAAAAAATTAAATTAAAAACACGAACAAGAATTAGTGAGAAAAACTTGAGAGGCTTTCTCCTGGTACATTCCGTTCTACATTCCAATCTAGAACGCGACTTCCTTTGAGGCTCTGCTGCCCTAGTAACCAGATTTGGTAAGGGAGAACTGCTGCCACCTTGTGGCCGTTTCACACAACAGCAGCTTTAATCCCAGCGCTAATGGTCAGTGGATATTCCAAAGCATTACAGGCCTGTAAATGACACCTGCCCTGAAAACAAATCCTGGGGTCATATATCGACCAAAAAATTCAAAAGACGTCCATATTTCGAAACGACAGTTTCAAGAGGCATATTTCACGCACATTAGTGTTCTGCTTCTTTTGATTTCTTTCTTTCTTTGTTAAAAAAACGGGAATGGAAAAAGGCAACCCTCAGAATGGGCGAAAACTTTCACAAACGAATCAATGGACAAAGGTTTAATCTCCAATATATATAAACAGCTCATGCAGCTTAATATTAATAAAACAAACAACCCAAAACAAAAATGGGCAGAAGATCTAAATAGACGTTTCTTCAAAGAAGACACAGAGATGGCCAAGACGCACATGAAAAGCTGCTCAACATCACTAATTATTAGAGAAATGCAAATCAAAACTACAATGAGGTAAGACCTCACACCTGTTAGAATCGGCATCATCAGATAATCTACAAACAACAAATTCTGGGGAGGGTGTGGACAAAAGGAACCCTCTTCCGCTATTGGTGGGAATGTAAATTGATACAGTCACTATGGAGAATAGTATGGAGCTTCCTTTAAAAAACTATAAAGAGAATTACCATAGGATCCAGCAATTCCACTTCTGGGCATATACCCAGAGAAAACCATAAATCACAGAGACACATTCACCACAATGTTCATTGCAGCACTATTTACAATAGCCAGGTAATGGAAGCAACCTAAATGCCCACAGACAGACGAATGGATAAAGATGTGGTACATATATAAAATGGAATATAACTCAGCCATAAAAAGGAATGAAACTGAGTCATTTGTAGAGAAGTTGATGGATCTAGAGACTGTCATACAGAGTGAAGTAAGTCAGAAAGAAAAACAAATATTGTATATTAATGCCTATATGTGGAACCTAGAAAAATGCTACAGCTGAACTGGTTTGCAGGGCGTAAATAGAGACACAGAGGTAGAGAACAAACATATGGACACAAAGTGGGGGAAGCCATGGGGTGGTGGTGGTGGGATGAGTTGGGAGATTGGGATTGACCTGTATACATGTCTATGCATAAAATAGATAACTAATAATAACCTACTGTATAAAAAAATAAATAAAATTAAATTTCAAAAATTTTAAAAATAAAATGTAAAAATAAAACAGAAAAAATGTTCTTCCATTCACACTGATGTATTTATAAGAATGAATTATTTCCATGCTTATATCCATAAATACATAAAAGAGGAATAAAATCTAACTTGAACCAAAAAAGAAAAAAAAATCTGAACCTAACAGTTATACAGAGGAAAACACTACCAAGGCACTTGCTCCAGTGGTAAACAATTCTGAAATTGGTCAGAGGTGGGGAATCATCTCCCATAGAGCCAGCAGCCCCGCCCGCCCACGCAAGGAGCGTCCTTATTGCCAAGCTCGGGGACAGTGCCAAGGCCTCTGTGAGTAAACGTGAGCTGAGCCCCAGGCCAGCTGCTGCTGAACTGTTCCCACCCTTCCCAGGTGAAACACCTGAATATGTACAAGGGCATGAAAGCCTAGAGGAAGGGCCGTGGAGCCACACCAGCAACAGCACGCAGGCCACCTTTGTGCCTGCCGGTCAGCCAGGTTGGTCCTGGCCACGGGCGCTCTTCTGGAAGCTTTCCATTGCCCTGCCTGGGATACCCCTCCTGTCCCGGCCCCCACTCCTTTTTTTCCTTCCTCACCTCAGCCCGGAGAGATATTCCAGTGGAAGTTATGGGTGACACATCCTCTTCTTTACAGGTGGCAGCCTGGCAACTCCTGCAGAAAGTCCAGCAGAGCCCCACTCACACCGGGCCACCCACAAAGCCGTGGACCCTCACACCCTCCCACCAGCACAGCCCCGAGACTGCTGACGGGGCAGAGAATATGGAGTCAGGCACAGCTGCAGGGGCTATTGCTGCCTGGAGTGCTGTTTATATTGACCTCAACCCAGGAACACCTGGGGAGGGCTTGCCGGCAGGGTCAGGCTGCCCAGGTCAGCTAATCCTCAGCCCTCAGGGAATCACATTGCAGAAAATGGACCTCGCTAAGACAGAATATTCGCCAAGGAAAAGAAGCACACAATGCCATTTGCAGCACCGTAGATGAGTCTAGAGGTAATCACGTGACTTGGAGTAAGTCAGAAAGTGAAAGACACATATCATATCATATCACTTATAGGTGTTACCTATAAATTGATACCAGGGCAGATATTTCCACGGAGAAGGGCAATCACAGATTCATTAAACAAACTTATGGTTCACCAAAGGAAAGGTGTGAGGATTGAATTCATTACGATATTGGGGTTAACAGACATATACAAACACAGTAGACGTATATAATCACCAAAGAGCTACGGAGTACCAAGAGAAGACTACTCAACATTCTGTCATAACGAACATGGGAAAAGGATCCCAGGAAGAACAGACATATGTATATGTGTAAAAGAACCACCTCTTGCACACCTACAACAAGCTAAACGTTGTACTCAAAATTGCTGTAATAAAAAATAAAAAAATTAAATTAAAAACACGAACAAGAAGTAGTGAGACAAACTTGAGGGGCTTTCTCCTGGCACATTCCGTTCTAAATTCCAATCTAGAACGTGACTTCCATTGAGGCTCTGCTGCCCTAGTAACCAGATTTGGTAAGGGAGAACTGCTGCCACCTTGTGGCCATTTCACACAACAGCAGCTTTAATCCCAGCGCTAATGGTCAGTGGATATTCCAAATCATTACAGGCCTGTAAATGACACCTGCCCTGAAAACAAATCCTGGGGTCATATATCGACCAAAAAATTCAAAAGACGTCCATATTTCAAAACGACTGTTTCAAGAGGCATATTTCACGCACATTAGTGTTCTGCTTCTTTTGATTTCTTTCTTTGTTAAAAAAACGGGAATGGAAAAAGGTAACCCTCAGAAGGGGCGAAAACGTTCACAAACGAATCAATGGACAAAGGTTTAATCTCCAATATATATATACAGCTCATGCAGCTTAATATTAATACAACAAACAACCCAATACAAAAATGGGCAGAAGATCTAAATAGACGTTTCTTCAAAGAAGACACAGAGATGGCCAAGACGCACATGAAAAGCTGCTCAATATCACTAATAATTAGAGAAATGCAAATCAAAACTACAATGAGGTAAGACTTCACACCTGTTAGAATCGGCATCATCAGATAATCTACAAACAACAAATTCTGGGGAGGGTGTGGACAAAAGGAACCCTCTTCCGCTATTGGTGGGAATGTAAATTGATACAGTCACTATGGAGAACAGTATGGAGGTTCCTTTAAAAATCTATAAACAGAATTACAATAGGATCCAGCAATCCCACTTCTGGGCATATACCAAGAGAAAACCAAAAATCACAAAGACACATTCACCACAATGTTCATTGCAGCACTATTTACAATTGCCAGGTAATGGAAGCAACCTAAATGCCCACAGACAGACGAATGGATAAAGATGTGGTACATATATAAAATGGAATATTACTCAGCCATAAAAAGGAATGAAACTGGGTCATTTGTAGAGAAGTTGATGGATCTAGAGACTGTCATACAGAGTGAAGTAAGTCAGAAAGGGAAAAACAAATATTGTATATTAATGCCTATATGTGGAACCTAGAAAAATGCTACAGATGAACTGGTTTGCAGGGCAGAAATAGAGACACAGAGGTAGAGAACAAACATATGGACACAAAGTGGGGGAAGCCATGGGGTGGTGGTGGTGGGATGAGTTGGGAGATTGGGTTTGACCTGTATACATGTCTATGCATAAAATAGATAACTAATAATAACCTACTGTATAAAAATAAATAAATAAAATTAAATTTCAAAAATTTTAAAAATAAAATGTAAGAATAAAACAGAAAAAATGTTCTTCCATTCACACTGATGTATTTATAAGAATGAATTATTTCCATGCTTATATCCATAAATACATAAAAGAGGAATAAAATCTAACTTGAACCAAAAAAGAAAAAAAAAAAACTGAACCTAACAGTTATACAGAGGAAAACACTACCAAGGCACTTGCTCCAGTGGTAAACAATTCTGATATTGGTCAGAGGTGGGGAATCATCTCCCATAGAGCCAGAGCCCCGCCCGCCCACGCAAGGAGCGTCCTTATTGCAAAGCTGGGGTACCGTGCCGAGGCCTCTGTGAGTAAACGTGAGCTGAGCCTCAAGCCAGCTGCTGCTGAACTGTTCCCACCCTTCCCAGGTGAAACACCTGAATATGTACAAGGGCTTGAAAGCCTAGAGGAAGGGCCGTGGAGCCACACCAGCGACAGCACGCAGGCCACCTTGGGGCCTGCAGGTCAGCCAGGATGGTCCTGGCCACGGGCGCTCTTCTGGAAGCTTTCCATTGCCCTGCCTGAGATACCCTTCCTGTCCCGGCCCCCACTCCTTTTTTTCCTTCCTCACCTCAGCCCGGAGAGATATTCCAGTGGAAGTTATGGGTGACACATCCTCTTCTTTACAGGTGGCAGCCTGCCAACTCCTGCAGAAAGTCCAGCAGAGCCCCACTCACACCGGGCCACCCACAAAGCCGTGGACCCTCACACCCTCCCACCAGCACAGCCCCGAGACTGCTGACAGGGCAGAGAATATGGAGTCAGGCACAGCTGCAGGGGCTATTGCTGCCTGGAGTGCTGTTTATATTGACCTCAACCCAGGCACACCTGGGGAGGGCTTGCCGGCAGGGTCAGGCTGCCCAGGTCAGCTAATCCTCAGCCCTCAGGGAATCACATGGCAGAAAATGGACCTCGCTAAGACAGAATATTCGCCAAGGAAAAGAAGCACACAATGCCATTTGCAGCACCGTAGATGAGTCTAGAGGTAATCACGTGACTTGGAGTAAGTCAGAAAGTGAAAGACACATATCATATCATATCACTTATAGGTGTTACCTATAAATTGATACCAGGGCAGATATTTCACGGAGAAGGGCAATCACAGATACATTAAACAAACTTATGGTTCACCAAAGGAAAGGTGTGAGGATTGAATTCATTACGATTTTGGGGTTAACAGACATATACAAACACAGTAGACGTATATAATCACCAAAGACCTACTGAGTACCAAGAGAAGACTACTCAACATTCTGTCATAACGAACATGGGAAAAGGATCCCAGGAAGAACAGACATATGTATATGTGTAAAAGAACCACCTCTTGCACACCTACAACAAGCTAAACGTTGTACTCAAACTTGCTGTAATAAAAAATAAAAAATTAAATTAAAAACACGAACAAGAATTAGTGAGAAAAACTAGAGGGGCTTTCTCCTGGTACATTCCGTTCTACATTCCAATCTAGAACGTGACTTCCATTGAGGCTCTGCTGCCCTAGTAACCAGATTTGGTAAGGGAGAACTGCTGCCACCTTGTGGCCGTTTCACACAACAGCAGCTTTAATCCCAGCGCTAATGGTCAGTGGATATTCCAAATCATTACAGGCCTGTAAATGACACCTGCCCTGAAAACAAATCCTGGGGTCATATATCGACCAAAAAATTGAAAAGACGTCCATATTTCAAAACGACAGTTTCAAGAGGTATATTTCACGCACATTAGTGTTCTGCTTCTTTTGATTTCTTTCTTTCTTTGTTAAAAAAACGGGAATGGAAAAAGGCAACCCTCAGAATGGGCGAAAACTTTCACAAACGAATCAATGGACAAAGGTTTAATCTCCAATATATATAAACAGCTCATGCAGCTTAATATTAATAAAACAAACAACACAATACAAAAATGGGCAGAAGATCTAAAGAGACGTTTCTTCAAAGAAGACACAGAGATGGCCAAGACGCACATGAAAAGCTGCTCAACATCACTAATTATTAGAGAAATGCAAAACAAAACTACAATGAGGTAAGACCTCACACCTGTGAGAATCGGCATCATCAGATCATCTACAAACAACAAATTCTGGGGAGGGTGTGGACAAAAGGAACCCTCTTCCGCTATTGGTGGGAATGTAAATTGATACAGTCACTATGGAGAACAGTATGGAGGTTCCTTTAAAAAACTAAAAAGAGAATTACCATAGGTTCCAGCAATCCCACTTCTGGGCATATAACCAGAGAAAACCATAAATCACAAAGACACATTCACCACAATGTTCATTGCAGGACTATTTACAATAGCCAGGTAATGGAAGCAACCTAAATGCCCACAGACAGACGAATGGATAAAGATGTGGTACATATATAAAATGGAATATTACTCAGCCATAAAAAGGAATGAAACTGAGTCATTTGTAGAGAAGTTGATGGATCTAGAGACTGTCATACAGAGTGAAGTAAGTCAGAAAGAGAAAAACAAATATTGTATATTAATGCCTACATGTGGAACCTAGAAAAATGCTACAGATGAACTGGTTTGCAGGGCAGAAATAGAGACACAGAGGTAGAGAACAAACGTATCGACACAAAGTGGGGGAAGCCATGGGGTGGTGGTGGTGGGATGAGTTGGGAGATTGGGATTGACCTGTATTCATGTATATGCATATAATTGATAACTAATAATAACCTACTGTATAAAAAAATAAATAAAATTAAATTTCAAAAATTTTAAAAATAAAATGTAAAAATAAAACAGAAAAAATGTTCTTCCATTCACACTGATGTATTTATAAGAATGAATTATTTCCATGCTTATATCCATAAATACATAAAAGAGGAATAAAATCTAACTTGAACCAAAAAAGAAAAAAAAAACTGAACCTAACAGTTATACAGAGGAAAACACTACCAAGGCACTGGCTCCAGTGGTAAACAATTCTGAAATTGGTCAGAGGTGGGGAATCATCTCCCATAGAGCCAGCAGCCCCGCCCGCCCACGCAAGGAGCGTCCTTATTGCAAAGCTGGGGGACCGTGCCGAGGCCTCTGTAAGTAAACGTGAGCTGAGCCCCAGGCCAGCTGCTGCTGAACTGTTCCCACCCTTCCCAGGTGAAACACCTGAATATGTACAAGGGCTTGAAAGCCTAGAGGAAGGGCCGTGGAGCCACACAAGCGACAGCACGCAGGCCACCTCGGTGCCTGCAGGTCAGCCAGGATGGTCCTGGCCACGGGCGCTCTTCTGGAAGCTTTCCATTGCCCTGCCTGAGATACCCCTCCTGTCCCGGCCCCCACTCCTTTTTTTCCTTCCTCACCTCAGCCCGGAGAGATATTCCAGTGGAAGTTATGGGTGACACATCCTCTTCTTTACAGGTGGCAGCCTGGCAACTCCTGCAGAAAGTCCAGCAGAGCCCCACTCACACCGGGCCACCCACAAAGCCATGGACCCTCACACCCTCCCACCAGCACAGCCCCGAGACTGCTGACGGGGCAGAGAATATGGAGTCAGGCACAGCGGCAGGATTTATTGCTGCCTGGAGTGCTGTTTATATTGACCTCATCCCAGGCACACCTGGGGAGGGCTTGCCGGCAGGGTCAGGCTGCCCAGGTCAGCTAATCCTCAGCCCTCAGGGAATCACATTGCAGAAAATGGACCTCGCTAAGACAGAATATTCGCCAAGGAAAAGAAGCACACAATGCCATTTGCAGCACCGTAGATGAGTCTAGAGGTAATCACGTGACTTGGAGTAAGTCAGAAAGTGAAAGACACATATCATATCATATCACTTATAGGTGTTACCTATAACTTGATACCAGGGCAGATATTTCCACGGAGAAGGGCAATCACAGATTCATTAAACAAACTTATGGTTCACCAAAGGAAAGGTGTGAGGATTGAATTCATTACGATATTGGGGTTAACAGACATATACAAACACAGTAGACATATATAATCACCAAAGACCTACGGAGTACCAAGAGAAGACTACTCAACATTCTGTCATAACGTACATGGGAAAAGGATCCCAGGAAGAACAGACATATGTATATGTGTAAAAGAACCACCTCTTGCACACCTACAACAAGCTAAACGTTGTACTCAAACTTGCTGTAATAAAAAATAAAAAATTAAATTAAAAACACGAACAAGAAGTAGTGAGACAAACTTGAGGGGCTTTCTCCTGGCACATTCCGTTCTACATTCCAATCTAGAACGCGACTTCCATTGAGGCTCTGCTGCCGTATTAACCAGATTTGGTAAGGGAGAACTGCTGCCACCTTGTGGCCGTTTCACACAACAGCAGCTTTAATCCCAGCGCTAATGGTCAGTGGATATTCCAAATCATTACAGGCCTGTAAATGACACCTGCCCTGAAAACAAATCCTGGGGTCATATATCGACCAAAAAATTCAAAAGACGTCCACATTTCAAAACGACAGTTTCAAGAGGCATATTTCACGCACATTAGTGTTCTGATTCTTTTGCTTTCTTTCTTTCTTTGTTAAAAAAACGGGAATGGAAAAAGGTAACCCTCAGAAGGGGCGAAAACGTTCACAAACGAATCAATGGACAAAGGTTTAATCTCCAATATATATAAACAGCTCATGCAGCTTAATATTAATACAACAAACAACCCAATACAAAAATGGGCAGAAGATCTAAATAGACGTTTCTTCAAAGAAGACACAGAGATGGCCAAGACGCACATGAAAAGCTGCTCAACATCACTAATAATTAGAGAAATGCAAATCAAAACTACAATGAGGTAAGACCTCACACCTGTTAGAATCGGCATCATCAGATAATCTACAAACAACAAATTCTGGGGAGGGTGTGGACAAAAGGAACCCTCTTCCGCTATTGGTGGGAATGTAAATTGATACAGTCACTATGGAGAACAGTATGGAGGTTCCTTTAAAAAACTAAAAAGAGAATTACCATAGGATCCAGCAATCCCACTTCTGGGCATATACCCAGAGAAAACCATAAATCACAGAGACACATTCACCACAATGTTCATTGCAGCACTATTTACAATAGCCAGGTAATGGAAGCAACCTAAATGCCCACAGACAGACGAATGGATAAAGATGTGGTACATATATAAAATGGAATATAACTCAGCCATAAAAAGGAATGAAACTGAGTCATTTGTAGAGAAGTTGATGGATCTAGAGACTGTCATACAGAGTGAAGTAAGTCAGAAAGAAAAACAAATATTGTATATTAATGCCTATATGTGGTACCTAGAAAAATGCTACAGCTGAACTGCTTTGCAGGGCGTAAATAGAGACACAGAGGTAGAGAATAAACGTATGGACACAAAGTGGGGGAAGCCATGGGGTGGTGGTGGTGGGATGAGTTGGGAGATTGGGATTGACCTGTATACATGTCTATGCATAAAATAGATAACTAATAATAACCTAGTGTATAAAAAATAAATAAAATTAAATTTCAAAATTTTTAAAAATAAAATGTAAAAATAAAACAGAAAAAAAGTTCTTCCATTCACACTGATGTATTTATAAGAAAGAATTATTTCCATGCTTATATCTATAAATACATAAAAGAGGAATAAAATCTAACTTGAACCAAAAAAGAAAAAAAAAACTGAACCTAACAGTTATACAGAGGAAAACACTACCAAGGCACTTGCTCCATTGGTAAACAATTCTGAAATTGGTCAGAGGTGTGGTATCATCTCCCATACAGCCAGCAGCCCCACCCGCCCATGCAAGGAGCGTCCTTATTGCAAAGCTGTGGGACCGTGCCGAGGCCACTGTGAGTAAACGTGAGCTGAGCCACAGGCCAGCTGCTGCTGAACTGTTCCCACCCTTCCCATGTGAAACACCTGAATATGTACAAGGGCTTGAAAGCCTAGAGGAAGGGCCGTGGAGCCACACCAGCGAAAGCACGCAGGCCAACTTGGTGCCTGCAGGTCAGCCAGGATGGTCCTGGCCACGGGTGCTCTTCTGGAAGCTTTCCATTGCCCTGCCTGAGATACCCCTCCTGTCCCGGCCCCCACTCCTTTTTTTACTTACTCACCTCAGCCCGGAGAGATATTCCAGTGGAAGTTATGGGTGACACATCCTCTTCTTTACAGGTGGCAGCCTGGCAACTCCTGCAGAAAGTCCAGCAGAGCACCACTCACACCGGGCCACCCGCAAAGCCGTGGACCCTCACACCCTCCCACCAGCACCGCCCCGAGACTGCTGACGGGGCAGAGAATATGGAGTCAGGCACAGCTGCAGGGGCTATTTCTGCCTGGAGTGCTGTTTATATTGACCTCAACCCAGGCACACCTGGGGAGGGCTTGCCGGCAGGGTCAGGCAGCCCAGGTCAGCTAATCCTCAGCCCTCAGGGAATCACATTGCAGAAAATGGACCTCGCTAAGACAGAATATTCGCCAAGGAAAAGAAGCACACAATGCCATTTGCAGCACCGTAGATGAGTCTAGAGGTAATCACGTGACTTGGAGTAAGTCAGAAAGTGAAAGACACATATCATATCATATCACTTATAGGTGTTACCTATAAATTGATACCAGGGCAGATATTTCCACGGAGAAGGGCAATCACAGATTCATTAAACAAACTTATGGTTCACCAAAGGAAAGGTGTGAGGATTGAATTCATTAAGATATTGGGGTTAACAGACATATACAAACACAGTAGACATATATAATCACCAAAGACCTACGGAGTACCAAGAGAAGACTACTCAACATTCTGTCATAACGTACTTGTTAAAAGGATCCCAGGAAGAACAGACATATGTATATGTGTAAAAGAACCACCTCTTGCACACCTACAACAAGCTAAACGTTGTACTCAAACTTGCTGTAATAAAAAATAAAAAATTAAAATAAAAACACGAACAAGAAGTAGTGAGACAAACTAGAGGGGCTTTCTCCTGGCACATTCCGTTCTACATTCCAATATAGAACGCGACTTCCATTGAGGCTCTGCTGCCCTAGTAACCAGATTTGGTAAGGGAGAACTGCTGCCACCTTGTGTCCGTTTCACACAACAGCAGCTTTAATCCCAGCGCTAATGGTCAGTGGATATTCCAAATCATTACAGGCCTGTAAATGACACCTGCCCTGAAAACAAATCCTGGGGTCATATATCGACCAAAAAATTCAAAAGACGTCCATATTTCAAAACGAAAGTTTCAAGAGGCATATTTCACGCACATTAGTGTTCTGATTCTTTTGCTTTCTTTCTTTCTTTGTTAAAAAAACGGGAATGGAAAAAGGTAAACCTCAGAAGGGGCGAAAACGTTCACAAACGAATCAATGGACAAAGGTTTAATCTCCAATATATATATACAGCTCATGCAGCTTAATATTAATAGAACAAACAACCCAATACAAAAATGGGCAGAAGATCTAAATAGACGTTTCTTCAAAGAAGACACAGAGATGGCCAAGACGCACATGAAAAGCTGCTCAACATCACTAATTATTAGAGAAATGCAAATCAAAACTACAATGAGGTAAGACCTCACACCTGTTAGAATCGGCATCATCAGATAATCTACAAACAACAAATTCTGGGGAGGGTGTGGACAAAAGGAACCCTCTTCCGCTATTGGTGGGAATGTAAGTTGATACAGTCACTATGGAGAACAGTATGGAGGTTCCTTTAAAAAACTAAAAAGAGAATTACCATAGGATCCAGCAATCCCACTTCTGGGCATATACCCAGAGAAAACCATAAATCACAGAGACACATTCACCACAATGTTCATTGCAGCACTATTTACAATAGCCAGGTAATGGAAGCAACCTAAATGCCCACAGACAGACGAATGGATAAAGATGTGGTACATATATAAAATGGAATATTACTCAGCCATAAAAAGGAATGAAACTGGGTCATTTGTAGAGAAGTTGATGGATCTAGAGACTGTCATACAGAGTGTAGTAAGTCAGAAAGAGAAAAACAAATATTGTATATTAATGCCTATATGTGGAACCTAGAAAAATGCTACAGATGAACTGGTTTGCAGGGCAGAAATAGAGACACAGAGGTAGAGAACAAACGTATGGACACAAAGTGGGGGAAGCCATGGGGTGGTGGTGGTGGGATGAGTTGGGAGATTGGGATTGACCTGTATACATGTCTATGCATAAAATAGATAACTAATAATAACCTACTGTATAAAAAAATAAATAAAATTAAATTTCAAAAATTTTAAAAATAAAATGGAAAAAATAAAACAGAAAATATGTTCTTCCATTCACACTGATGTATTTATAAGAATGAATTATTTCCATGCTTATATCCATAAATACATAAAAGAGGAATAAAATCTAACTTGAACCAAAAAAGAAAAAAAAAAAACTAAACCTAACAGTTATACAGAGGAAAACACTACAAAGGCACTTGCTCCATTGGTAAACAATTCTGAAATTGGTCAGAGGTGGGGAATCATCTCCCATAGAGCCAGCAGCCCCGCCCGCCCACGCAAGGAGCGTCCTTATTGCAAAGCTGGGGGACCGTGCCGAGGCCTCTGTGAGTAAACGTGAGCTGAGCCCCAGGCCAGCTGCAGCTGAACTGGTCCCACCCTTCCCACGTGAAACACCTGAATATGTACAAGGGCTTGAAAGAATAGAGGAAGGGCCGTGGAGCCACACCAGCGACAGCACGCAGGCCACCTTGGTGCCTGCAGGTCAGCCAGGATGGTCCTGGCCACGGGCGCTCTTCTGGAAGCTTTCCATGGCCCTGCCTGAGATACCCCTCCTGTCCCGGCCCCCACTCCTTTTTTTCCTTACTCACCTCAGCCCGGAGAGATACTCCAGTGGAAGTTATGGGTGACACATCTTCTTCTTTACACGTGACAGCCTGGCAACTCCTGCAGAAAGTCCAGCAGAGCCCCACTCACACCGGGCCACCCACAAAGCCGTGGACCCTCACACCCTCCCACCAGCACAGCCCTGAGACTGCTGACGGGGCAGAGAATATGGAGTCAGGCACAGCTGCAGGGGCTATTGCTGCCTGGAGTGCTGTTTATATTGACCTCAACCCAGGCACACCTGGGGAGGGCTTGCCGGCAGGGTCAGGCTGCCCAGGTCAGCTAATCCTCAGCCCTCAGGGAATCACATTGCAGAAAATGGACCTCGCTAAGACAGAATATTCGCCAAGGAAAAGAAGCACACAATGCCATTTGCAGCACTGTAGATGAGTCTAGAGGTAATCATGTGACTTGGAGTAAGTCAGAAAGTGAAAGACACATATCATATCATATCACTTATAGGTGTTACCTATAAATTGATACCAGGGCAGATATTTCCA
Source organism: Mesoplodon bidens (assembly GCF_964165515.1). Taxonomy (NCBI): domain Eukaryota; kingdom Metazoa; phylum Chordata; class Mammalia; order Artiodactyla; family Ziphiidae; genus Mesoplodon; species Mesoplodon bidens. The sequence goes on along the minus strand of NW_027672639.1, from coordinate 889,141 downwards.
CGGAGAAGGGCAATCACAGATTCATTAAACAAACTTATGGTTCACCAAAGGAAAGGTGTGAGGATTGAATTCATTATGATATTGGGGTTAACAGACATATACAAACACAGTAGACGTATATAATCACCAAAGACCTACGGAGTACCAAGAGAAGACTACTCAACATTCTGTCATAACGAACATGGGAAAGGATCCCAGGAAGAACAGACATATGTATATGTGTAAAAGAACCACCTCTTGCACACCTACAACAAGCTAAACGTTGTACTCAAACTTGCTGTAATAAAAAATAAAAAATTAAATTAAAAACACGAACAAGAATTAGTGAGAAAAACTTGAGAGGCTTTCTCCTGGTACATTCCGTTCTACATTCCAATCTAGAACGCGACTTCCTTTGAGGCTCTGCTGCCCTAGTAACCAGATTTGGTAAGGGAGAACTGCTGCCACCTTGTGGCCGTTTCACACAACAGCAGCTTTAATCCCAGCGCTAATGGTCAGTGGATATTCCAAAGCATTACAGGCCTGTAAATGACACCTGCCCTGAAAACAAATCCTGGGGTCATATATCGACCAAAAAATTCAAAAGACGTCCATATTTCGAAACGACAGTTTCAAGAGGCATATTTCACGCACATTAGTGTTCTGCTTCTTTTGATTTCTTTCTTTCTTTGTTAAAAAAACGGGAATGGAAAAAGGCAACCCTCAGAATGGGCGAAAACTTTCACAAACGAATCAATGGACAAAGGTTTAATCTCCAATATATATAAACAGCTCATGCAGCTTAATATTAATAAAACAAACAACCCAAAACAAAAATGGGCAGAAGATCTAAATAGACGTTTCTTCAAAGAAGACACAGAGATGGCCAAGACGCACATGAAAAGCTGCTCAACATCACTAATTATTAGAGAAATGCAAATCAAAACTACAATGAGGTAAGACCTCACACCTGTTAGAATCGGCATCATCAGATAATCTACAAACAACAAATTCTGGGGAGGGTGTGGACAAAAGGAACCCTCTTCCGCTATTGGTGGGAATGTAAATTGATACAGTCACTATGGAGAATAGTATGGAGCTTCCTTTAAAAAACTATAAAGAGAATTACCATAGGATCCAGCAATTCCACTTCTGGGCATATACCCAGAGAAAACCATAAATCACAGAGACACATTCACCACAATGTTCATTGCAGCACTATTTACAATAGCCAGGTAATGGAAGCAACCTAAATGCCCACAGACAGACGAATGGATAAAGATGTGGTACATATATAAAATGGAATATAACTCAGCCATAAAAAGGAATGAAACTGAGTCATTTGTAGAGAAGTTGATGGATCTAGAGACTGTCATACAGAGTGAAGTAAGTCAGAAAGAAAAACAAATATTGTATATTAATGCCTATATGTGGAACCTAGAAAAATGCTACAGCTGAACTGGTTTGCAGGGCGTAAATAGAGACACAGAGGTAGAGAACAAACATATGGACACAAAGTGGGGGAAGCCATGGGGTGGTGGTGGTGGGATGAGTTGGGAGATTGGGATTGACCTGTATACATGTCTATGCATAAAATAGATAACTAATAATAACCTACTGTATAAAAAAATAAATAAAATTAAATTTCAAAAATTTTAAAAATAAAATGTAAAAATAAAACAGAAAAAATGTTCTTCCATTCACACTGATGTATTTATAAGAATGAATTATTTCCATGCTTATATCCATAAATACATAAAAGAGGAATAAAATCTAACTTGAACCAAAAAAGAAAAAAAAATCTGAACCTAACAGTTATACAGAGGAAAACACTACCAAGGCACTTGCTCCAGTGGTAAACAATTCTGAAATTGGTCAGAGGTGGGGAATCATCTCCCATAGAGCCAGCAGCCCCGCCCGCCCACGCAAGGAGCGTCCTTATTGCCAAGCTCGGGGACAGTGCCAAGGCCTCTGTGAGTAAACGTGAGCTGAGCCCCAGGCCAGCTGCTGCTGAACTGTTCCCACCCTTCCCAGGTGAAACACCTGAATATGTACAAGGGCATGAAAGCCTAGAGGAAGGGCCGTGGAGCCACACCAGCAACAGCACGCAGGCCACCTTTGTGCCTGCCGGTCAGCCAGGTTGGTCCTGGCCACGGGCGCTCTTCTGGAAGCTTTCCATTGCCCTGCCTGGGATACCCCTCCTGTCCCGGCCCCCACTCCTTTTTTTCCTTCCTCACCTCAGCCCGGAGAGATATTCCAGTGGAAGTTATGGGTGACACATCCTCTTCTTTACAGGTGGCAGCCTGGCAACTCCTGCAGAAAGTCCAGCAGAGCCCCACTCACACCGGGCCACCCACAAAGCCGTGGACCCTCACACCCTCCCACCAGCACAGCCCCGAGACTGCTGACGGGGCAGAGAATATGGAGTCAGGCACAGCTGCAGGGGCTATTGCTGCCTGGAGTGCTGTTTATATTGACCTCAACCCAGGAACACCTGGGGAGGGCTTGCCGGCAGGGTCAGGCTGCCCAGGTCAGCTAATCCTCAGCCCTCAGGGAATCACATTGCAGAAAATGGACCTCGCTAAGACAGAATATTCGCCAAGGAAAAGAAGCACACAATGCCATTTGCAGCACCGTAGATGAGTCTAGAGGTAATCACGTGACTTGGAGTAAGTCAGAAAGTGAAAGACACATATCATATCATATCACTTATAGGTGTTACCTATAAATTGATACCAGGGCAGATATTTCCACGGAGAAGGGCAATCACAGATTCATTAAACAAACTTATGGTTCACCAAAGGAAAGGTGTGAGGATTGAATTCATTACGATATTGGGGTTAACAGACATATACAAACACAGTAGACGTATATAATCACCAAAGAGCTACGGAGTACCAAGAGAAGACTACTCAACATTCTGTCATAACGAACATGGGAAAAGGATCCCAGGAAGAACAGACATATGTATATGTGTAAAAGAACCACCTCTTGCACACCTACAACAAGCTAAACGTTGTACTCAAAATTGCTGTAATAAAAAATAAAAAAATTAAATTAAAAACACGAACAAGAAGTAGTGAGACAAACTTGAGGGGCTTTCTCCTGGCACATTCCGTTCTAAATTCCAATCTAGAACGTGACTTCCATTGAGGCTCTGCTGCCCTAGTAACCAGATTTGGTAAGGGAGAACTGCTGCCACCTTGTGGCCATTTCACACAACAGCAGCTTTAATCCCAGCGCTAATGGTCAGTGGATATTCCAAATCATTACAGGCCTGTAAATGACACCTGCCCTGAAAACAAATCCTGGGGTCATATATCGACCAAAAAATTCAAAAGACGTCCATATTTCAAAACGACTGTTTCAAGAGGCATATTTCACGCACATTAGTGTTCTGCTTCTTTTGATTTCTTTCTTTGTTAAAAAAACGGGAATGGAAAAAGGTAACCCTCAGAAGGGGCGAAAACGTTCACAAACGAATCAATGGACAAAGGTTTAATCTCCAATATATATATACAGCTCATGCAGCTTAATATTAATACAACAAACAACCCAATACAAAAATGGGCAGAAGATCTAAATAGACGTTTCTTCAAAGAAGACACAGAGATGGCCAAGACGCACATGAAAAGCTGCTCAATATCACTAATAATTAGAGAAATGCAAATCAAAACTACAATGAGGTAAGACTTCACACCTGTTAGAATCGGCATCATCAGATAATCTACAAACAACAAATTCTGGGGAGGGTGTGGACAAAAGGAACCCTCTTCCGCTATTGGTGGGAATGTAAATTGATACAGTCACTATGGAGAACAGTATGGAGGTTCCTTTAAAAATCTATAAACAGAATTACAATAGGATCCAGCAATCCCACTTCTGGGCATATACCAAGAGAAAACCAAAAATCACAAAGACACATTCACCACAATGTTCATTGCAGCACTATTTACAATTGCCAGGTAATGGAAGCAACCTAAATGCCCACAGACAGACGAATGGATAAAGATGTGGTACATATATAAAATGGAATATTACTCAGCCATAAAAAGGAATGAAACTGGGTCATTTGTAGAGAAGTTGATGGATCTAGAGACTGTCATACAGAGTGAAGTAAGTCAGAAAGGGAAAAACAAATATTGTATATTAATGCCTATATGTGGAACCTAGAAAAATGCTACAGATGAACTGGTTTGCAGGGCAGAAATAGAGACACAGAGGTAGAGAACAAACATATGGACACAAAGTGGGGGAAGCCATGGGGTGGTGGTGGTGGGATGAGTTGGGAGATTGGGTTTGACCTGTATACATGTCTATGCATAAAATAGATAACTAATAATAACCTACTGTATAAAAATAAATAAATAAAATTAAATTTCAAAAATTTTAAAAATAAAATGTAAGAATAAAACAGAAAAAATGTTCTTCCATTCACACTGATGTATTTATAAGAATGAATTATTTCCATGCTTATATCCATAAATACATAAAAGAGGAATAAAATCTAACTTGAACCAAAAAAGAAAAAAAAAAAACTGAACCTAACAGTTATACAGAGGAAAACACTACCAAGGCACTTGCTCCAGTGGTAAACAATTCTGATATTGGTCAGAGGTGGGGAATCATCTCCCATAGAGCCAGAGCCCCGCCCGCCCACGCAAGGAGCGTCCTTATTGCAAAGCTGGGGTACCGTGCCGAGGCCTCTGTGAGTAAACGTGAGCTGAGCCTCAAGCCAGCTGCTGCTGAACTGTTCCCACCCTTCCCAGGTGAAACACCTGAATATGTACAAGGGCTTGAAAGCCTAGAGGAAGGGCCGTGGAGCCACACCAGCGACAGCACGCAGGCCACCTTGGGGCCTGCAGGTCAGCCAGGATGGTCCTGGCCACGGGCGCTCTTCTGGAAGCTTTCCATTGCCCTGCCTGAGATACCCTTCCTGTCCCGGCCCCCACTCCTTTTTTTCCTTCCTCACCTCAGCCCGGAGAGATATTCCAGTGGAAGTTATGGGTGACACATCCTCTTCTTTACAGGTGGCAGCCTGCCAACTCCTGCAGAAAGTCCAGCAGAGCCCCACTCACACCGGGCCACCCACAAAGCCGTGGACCCTCACACCCTCCCACCAGCACAGCCCCGAGACTGCTGACAGGGCAGAGAATATGGAGTCAGGCACAGCTGCAGGGGCTATTGCTGCCTGGAGTGCTGTTTATATTGACCTCAACCCAGGCACACCTGGGGAGGGCTTGCCGGCAGGGTCAGGCTGCCCAGGTCAGCTAATCCTCAGCCCTCAGGGAATCACATGGCAGAAAATGGACCTCGCTAAGACAGAATATTCGCCAAGGAAAAGAAGCACACAATGCCATTTGCAGCACCGTAGATGAGTCTAGAGGTAATCACGTGACTTGGAGTAAGTCAGAAAGTGAAAGACACATATCATATCATATCACTTATAGGTGTTACCTATAAATTGATACCAGGGCAGATATTTCACGGAGAAGGGCAATCACAGATACATTAAACAAACTTATGGTTCACCAAAGGAAAGGTGTGAGGATTGAATTCATTACGATTTTGGGGTTAACAGACATATACAAACACAGTAGACGTATATAATCACCAAAGACCTACTGAGTACCAAGAGAAGACTACTCAACATTCTGTCATAACGAACATGGGAAAAGGATCCCAGGAAGAACAGACATATGTATATGTGTAAAAGAACCACCTCTTGCACACCTACAACAAGCTAAACGTTGTACTCAAACTTGCTGTAATAAAAAATAAAAAATTAAATTAAAAACACGAACAAGAATTAGTGAGAAAAACTAGAGGGGCTTTCTCCTGGTACATTCCGTTCTACATTCCAATCTAGAACGTGACTTCCATTGAGGCTCTGCTGCCCTAGTAACCAGATTTGGTAAGGGAGAACTGCTGCCACCTTGTGGCCGTTTCACACAACAGCAGCTTTAATCCCAGCGCTAATGGTCAGTGGATATTCCAAATCATTACAGGCCTGTAAATGACACCTGCCCTGAAAACAAATCCTGGGGTCATATATCGACCAAAAAATTGAAAAGACGTCCATATTTCAAAACGACAGTTTCAAGAGGTATATTTCACGCACATTAGTGTTCTGCTTCTTTTGATTTCTTTCTTTCTTTGTTAAAAAAACGGGAATGGAAAAAGGCAACCCTCAGAATGGGCGAAAACTTTCACAAACGAATCAATGGACAAAGGTTTAATCTCCAATATATATAAACAGCTCATGCAGCTTAATATTAATAAAACAAACAACACAATACAAAAATGGGCAGAAGATCTAAAGAGACGTTTCTTCAAAGAAGACACAGAGATGGCCAAGACGCACATGAAAAGCTGCTCAACATCACTAATTATTAGAGAAATGCAAAACAAAACTACAATGAGGTAAGACCTCACACCTGTGAGAATCGGCATCATCAGATCATCTACAAACAACAAATTCTGGGGAGGGTGTGGACAAAAGGAACCCTCTTCCGCTATTGGTGGGAATGTAAATTGATACAGTCACTATGGAGAACAGTATGGAGGTTCCTTTAAAAAACTAAAAAGAGAATTACCATAGGTTCCAGCAATCCCACTTCTGGGCATATAACCAGAGAAAACCATAAATCACAAAGACACATTCACCACAATGTTCATTGCAGGACTATTTACAATAGCCAGGTAATGGAAGCAACCTAAATGCCCACAGACAGACGAATGGATAAAGATGTGGTACATATATAAAATGGAATATTACTCAGCCATAAAAAGGAATGAAACTGAGTCATTTGTAGAGAAGTTGATGGATCTAGAGACTGTCATACAGAGTGAAGTAAGTCAGAAAGAGAAAAACAAATATTGTATATTAATGCCTACATGTGGAACCTAGAAAAATGCTACAGATGAACTGGTTTGCAGGGCAGAAATAGAGACACAGAGGTAGAGAACAAACGTATCGACACAAAGTGGGGGAAGCCATGGGGTGGTGGTGGTGGGATGAGTTGGGAGATTGGGATTGACCTGTATTCATGTATATGCATATAATTGATAACTAATAATAACCTACTGTATAAAAAAATAAATAAAATTAAATTTCAAAAATTTTAAAAATAAAATGTAAAAATAAAACAGAAAAAATGTTCTTCCATTCACACTGATGTATTTATAAGAATGAATTATTTCCATGCTTATATCCATAAATACATAAAAGAGGAATAAAATCTAACTTGAACCAAAAAAGAAAAAAAAAACTGAACCTAACAGTTATACAGAGGAAAACACTACCAAGGCACTGGCTCCAGTGGTAAACAATTCTGAAATTGGTCAGAGGTGGGGAATCATCTCCCATAGAGCCAGCAGCCCCGCCCGCCCACGCAAGGAGCGTCCTTATTGCAAAGCTGGGGGACCGTGCCGAGGCCTCTGTAAGTAAACGTGAGCTGAGCCCCAGGCCAGCTGCTGCTGAACTGTTCCCACCCTTCCCAGGTGAAACACCTGAATATGTACAAGGGCTTGAAAGCCTAGAGGAAGGGCCGTGGAGCCACACAAGCGACAGCACGCAGGCCACCTCGGTGCCTGCAGGTCAGCCAGGATGGTCCTGGCCACGGGCGCTCTTCTGGAAGCTTTCCATTGCCCTGCCTGAGATACCCCTCCTGTCCCGGCCCCCACTCCTTTTTTTCCTTCCTCACCTCAGCCCGGAGAGATATTCCAGTGGAAGTTATGGGTGACACATCCTCTTCTTTACAGGTGGCAGCCTGGCAACTCCTGCAGAAAGTCCAGCAGAGCCCCACTCACACCGGGCCACCCACAAAGCCATGGACCCTCACACCCTCCCACCAGCACAGCCCCGAGACTGCTGACGGGGCAGAGAATATGGAGTCAGGCACAGCGGCAGGATTTATTGCTGCCTGGAGTGCTGTTTATATTGACCTCATCCCAGGCACACCTGGGGAGGGCTTGCCGGCAGGGTCAGGCTGCCCAGGTCAGCTAATCCTCAGCCCTCAGGGAATCACATTGCAGAAAATGGACCTCGCTAAGACAGAATATTCGCCAAGGAAAAGAAGCACACAATGCCATTTGCAGCACCGTAGATGAGTCTAGAGGTAATCACGTGACTTGGAGTAAGTCAGAAAGTGAAAGACACATATCATATCATATCACTTATAGGTGTTACCTATAACTTGATACCAGGGCAGATATTTCCACGGAGAAGGGCAATCACAGATTCATTAAACAAACTTATGGTTCACCAAAGGAAAGGTGTGAGGATTGAATTCATTACGATATTGGGGTTAACAGACATATACAAACACAGTAGACATATATAATCACCAAAGACCTACGGAGTACCAAGAGAAGACTACTCAACATTCTGTCATAACGTACATGGGAAAAGGATCCCAGGAAGAACAGACATATGTATATGTGTAAAAGAACCACCTCTTGCACACCTACAACAAGCTAAACGTTGTACTCAAACTTGCTGTAATAAAAAATAAAAAATTAAATTAAAAACACGAACAAGAAGTAGTGAGACAAACTTGAGGGGCTTTCTCCTGGCACATTCCGTTCTACATTCCAATCTAGAACGCGACTTCCATTGAGGCTCTGCTGCCGTATTAACCAGATTTGGTAAGGGAGAACTGCTGCCACCTTGTGGCCGTTTCACACAACAGCAGCTTTAATCCCAGCGCTAATGGTCAGTGGATATTCCAAATCATTACAGGCCTGTAAATGACACCTGCCCTGAAAACAAATCCTGGGGTCATATATCGACCAAAAAATTCAAAAGACGTCCACATTTCAAAACGACAGTTTCAAGAGGCATATTTCACGCACATTAGTGTTCTGATTCTTTTGCTTTCTTTCTTTCTTTGTTAAAAAAACGGGAATGGAAAAAGGTAACCCTCAGAAGGGGCGAAAACGTTCACAAACGAATCAATGGACAAAGGTTTAATCTCCAATATATATAAACAGCTCATGCAGCTTAATATTAATACAACAAACAACCCAATACAAAAATGGGCAGAAGATCTAAATAGACGTTTCTTCAAAGAAGACACAGAGATGGCCAAGACGCACATGAAAAGCTGCTCAACATCACTAATAATTAGAGAAATGCAAATCAAAACTACAATGAGGTAAGACCTCACACCTGTTAGAATCGGCATCATCAGATAATCTACAAACAACAAATTCTGGGGAGGGTGTGGACAAAAGGAACCCTCTTCCGCTATTGGTGGGAATGTAAATTGATACAGTCACTATGGAGAACAGTATGGAGGTTCCTTTAAAAAACTAAAAAGAGAATTACCATAGGATCCAGCAATCCCACTTCTGGGCATATACCCAGAGAAAACCATAAATCACAGAGACACATTCACCACAATGTTCATTGCAGCACTATTTACAATAGCCAGGTAATGGAAGCAACCTAAATGCCCACAGACAGACGAATGGATAAAGATGTGGTACATATATAAAATGGAATATAACTCAGCCATAAAAAGGAATGAAACTGAGTCATTTGTAGAGAAGTTGATGGATCTAGAGACTGTCATACAGAGTGAAGTAAGTCAGAAAGAAAAACAAATATTGTATATTAATGCCTATATGTGGTACCTAGAAAAATGCTACAGCTGAACTGCTTTGCAGGGCGTAAATAGAGACACAGAGGTAGAGAATAAACGTATGGACACAAAGTGGGGGAAGCCATGGGGTGGTGGTGGTGGGATGAGTTGGGAGATTGGGATTGACCTGTATACATGTCTATGCATAAAATAGATAACTAATAATAACCTAGTGTATAAAAAATAAATAAAATTAAATTTCAAAATTTTTAAAAATAAAATGTAAAAATAAAACAGAAAAAAAGTTCTTCCATTCACACTGATGTATTTATAAGAAAGAATTATTTCCATGCTTATATCTATAAATACATAAAAGAGGAATAAAATCTAACTTGAACCAAAAAAGAAAAAAAAAACTGAACCTAACAGTTATACAGAGGAAAACACTACCAAGGCACTTGCTCCATTGGTAAACAATTCTGAAATTGGTCAGAGGTGTGGTATCATCTCCCATACAGCCAGCAGCCCCACCCGCCCATGCAAGGAGCGTCCTTATTGCAAAGCTGTGGGACCGTGCCGAGGCCACTGTGAGTAAACGTGAGCTGAGCCACAGGCCAGCTGCTGCTGAACTGTTCCCACCCTTCCCATGTGAAACACCTGAATATGTACAAGGGCTTGAAAGCCTAGAGGAAGGGCCGTGGAGCCACACCAGCGAAAGCACGCAGGCCAACTTGGTGCCTGCAGGTCAGCCAGGATGGTCCTGGCCACGGGTGCTCTTCTGGAAGCTTTCCATTGCCCTGCCTGAGATACCCCTCCTGTCCCGGCCCCCACTCCTTTTTTTACTTACTCACCTCAGCCCGGAGAGATATTCCAGTGGAAGTTATGGGTGACACATCCTCTTCTTTACAGGTGGCAGCCTGGCAACTCCTGCAGAAAGTCCAGCAGAGCACCACTCACACCGGGCCACCCGCAAAGCCGTGGACCCTCACACCCTCCCACCAGCACCGCCCCGAGACTGCTGACGGGGCAGAGAATATGGAGTCAGGCACAGCTGCAGGGGCTATTTCTGCCTGGAGTGCTGTTTATATTGACCTCAACCCAGGCACACCTGGGGAGGGCTTGCCGGCAGGGTCAGGCAGCCCAGGTCAGCTAATCCTCAGCCCTCAGGGAATCACATTGCAGAAAATGGACCTCGCTAAGACAGAATATTCGCCAAGGAAAAGAAGCACACAATGCCATTTGCAGCACCGTAGATGAGTCTAGAGGTAATCACGTGACTTGGAGTAAGTCAGAAAGTGAAAGACACATATCATATCATATCACTTATAGGTGTTACCTATAAATTGATACCAGGGCAGATATTTCCACGGAGAAGGGCAATCACAGATTCATTAAACAAACTTATGGTTCACCAAAGGAAAGGTGTGAGGATTGAATTCATTAAGATATTGGGGTTAACAGACATATACAAACACAGTAGACATATATAATCACCAAAGACCTACGGAGTACCAAGAGAAGACTACTCAACATTCTGTCATAACGTACTTGTTAAAAGGATCCCAGGAAGAACAGACATATGTATATGTGTAAAAGAACCACCTCTTGCACACCTACAACAAGCTAAACGTTGTACTCAAACTTGCTGTAATAAAAAATAAAAAATTAAAATAAAAACACGAACAAGAAGTAGTGAGACAAACTAGAGGGGCTTTCTCCTGGCACATTCCGTTCTACATTCCAATATAGAACGCGACTTCCATTGAGGCTCTGCTGCCCTAGTAACCAGATTTGGTAAGGGAGAACTGCTGCCACCTTGTGTCCGTTTCACACAACAGCAGCTTTAATCCCAGCGCTAATGGTCAGTGGATATTCCAAATCATTACAGGCCTGTAAATGACACCTGCCCTGAAAACAAATCCTGGGGTCATATATCGACCAAAAAATTCAAAAGACGTCCATATTTCAAAACGAAAGTTTCAAGAGGCATATTTCACGCACATTAGTGTTCTGATTCTTTTGCTTTCTTTCTTTCTTTGTTAAAAAAACGGGAATGGAAAAAGGTAAACCTCAGAAGGGGCGAAAACGTTCACAAACGAATCAATGGACAAAGGTTTAATCTCCAATATATATATACAGCTCATGCAGCTTAATATTAATAGAACAAACAACCCAATACAAAAATGGGCAGAAGATCTAAATAGACGTTTCTTCAAAGAAGACACAGAGATGGCCAAGACGCACATGAAAAGCTGCTCAACATCACTAATTATTAGAGAAATGCAAATCAAAACTACAATGAGGTAAGACCTCACACCTGTTAGAATCGGCATCATCAGATAATCTACAAACAACAAATTCTGGGGAGGGTGTGGACAAAAGGAACCCTCTTCCGCTATTGGTGGGAATGTAAGTTGATACAGTCACTATGGAGAACAGTATGGAGGTTCCTTTAAAAAACTAAAAAGAGAATTACCATAGGATCCAGCAATCCCACTTCTGGGCATATACCCAGAGAAAACCATAAATCACAGAGACACATTCACCACAATGTTCATTGCAGCACTATTTACAATAGCCAGGTAATGGAAGCAACCTAAATGCCCACAGACAGACGAATGGATAAAGATGTGGTACATATATAAAATGGAATATTACTCAGCCATAAAAAGGAATGAAACTGGGTCATTTGTAGAGAAGTTGATGGATCTAGAGACTGTCATACAGAGTGTAGTAAGTCAGAAAGAGAAAAACAAATATTGTATATTAATGCCTATATGTGGAACCTAGAAAAATGCTACAGATGAACTGGTTTGCAGGGCAGAAATAGAGACACAGAGGTAGAGAACAAACGTATGGACACAAAGTGGGGGAAGCCATGGGGTGGTGGTGGTGGGATGAGTTGGGAGATTGGGATTGACCTGTATACATGTCTATGCATAAAATAGATAACTAATAATAACCTACTGTATAAAAAAATAAATAAAATTAAATTTCAAAAATTTTAAAAATAAAATGGAAAAAATAAAACAGAAAATATGTTCTTCCATTCACACTGATGTATTTATAAGAATGAATTATTTCCATGCTTATATCCATAAATACATAAAAGAGGAATAAAATCTAACTTGAACCAAAAAAGAAAAAAAAAAAACTAAACCTAACAGTTATACAGAGGAAAACACTACAAAGGCACTTGCTCCATTGGTAAACAATTCTGAAATTGGTCAGAGGTGGGGAATCATCTCCCATAGAGCCAGCAGCCCCGCCCGCCCACGCAAGGAGCGTCCTTATTGCAAAGCTGGGGGACCGTGCCGAGGCCTCTGTGAGTAAACGTGAGCTGAGCCCCAGGCCAGCTGCAGCTGAACTGGTCCCACCCTTCCCACGTGAAACACCTGAATATGTACAAGGGCTTGAAAGAATAGAGGAAGGGCCGTGGAGCCACACCAGCGACAGCACGCAGGCCACCTTGGTGCCTGCAGGTCAGCCAGGATGGTCCTGGCCACGGGCGCTCTTCTGGAAGCTTTCCATGGCCCTGCCTGAGATACCCCTCCTGTCCCGGCCCCCACTCCTTTTTTTCCTTACTCACCTCAGCCCGGAGAGATACTCCAGTGGAAGTTATGGGTGACACATCTTCTTCTTTACACGTGACAGCCTGGCAACTCCTGCAGAAAGTCCAGCAGAGCCCCACTCACACCGGGCCACCCACAAAGCCGTGGACCCTCACACCCTCCCACCAGCACAGCCCTGAGACTGCTGACGGGGCAGAGAATATGGAGTCAGGCACAGCTGCAGGGGCTATTGCTGCCTGGAGTGCTGTTTATATTGACCTCAACCCAGGCACACCTGGGGAGGGCTTGCCGGCAGGGTCAGGCTGCCCAGGTCAGCTAATCCTCAGCCCTCAGGGAATCACATTGCAGAAAATGGACCTCGCTAAGACAGAATATTCGCCAAGGAAAAGAAGCACACAATGCCATTTGCAGCACTGTAGATGAGTCTAGAGGTAATCATGTGACTTGGAGTAAGTCAGAAAGTGAAAGACACATATCATATCATATCACTTATAGGTGTTACCTATAAATTGATACCAGGGCAGATATTTCCACGGAGAAGGGCAATCACAGATTCATTAAACAAACTTATGGTTCACCAAAGGAAAGGTGTGAGGATTGAATTCATTATGATATTGGGGTTAACAGACATATACAAACACAGTAGACGTATATAATCACCAAAGACCTACGGAGTACCAAGAGAAGACTACTCAACATTCTGTCATAACGAACATGGGAAAGGATCCCAGGAAGAACAGACATATGTATATGTGTAAAAGAACCACCTCTTGCACACCTACAACAAGCTAAACGTTGTACTCAAACTTGCTGTAATAAAAAATAAAAAATTAAATTAAAAACACGAACAAGAATTAGTGAGAAAAACTTGAGAGGCTTTCTCCTGGTACATTCCGTTCTACATTCCAATCTAGAACGCGACTTCCTTTGAGGCTCTGCTGCCCTAGTAACCAGATTTGGTAAGGGAGAACTGCTGCCACCTTGTGGCCGTTTCACACAACAGCAGCTTTAATCCCAGCGCTAATGGTCAGTGGATATTCCAAAGCATTACAGGCCTGTAAATGACACCTGCCCTGAAAACAAATCCTGGGGTCATATATCGACCAAAAAATTCAAAAGACGTCCATATTTCGAAACGACAGTTTCAAGAGGCATATTTCACGCACATTAGTGTTCTGCTTCTTTTGATTTCTTTCTTTCTTTGTTAAAAAAACGGGAATGGAAAAAGGCAACCCTCAGAATGGGCGAAAACTTTCACAAACGAATCAATGGACAAAGGTTTAATCTCCAATATATATAAACAGCTCATGCAGCTTAATATTAATAAAACAAACAACCCAAAACAAAAATGGGCAGAAGATCTAAATAGACGTTTCTTCAAAGAAGACACAGAGATGGCCAAGACGCACATGAAAAGCTGCTCAACATCACTAATTATTAGAGAAATGCAAATCAAAACTACAATGAGGTAAGACCTCACACCTGTTAGAATCGGCATCATCAGATAATCTACAAACAACAAATTCTGGGGAGGGTGTGGACAAAAGGAACCCTCTTCCGCTATTGGTGGGAATGTAAATTGATACAGTCACTATGGAGAATAGTATGGAGCTTCCTTTAAAAAACTATAAAGAGAATTACCATAGGATCCAGCAATTCCACTTCTGGGCATATACCCAGAGAAAACCATAAATCACAGAGACACATTCACCACAATGTTCATTGCAGCACTATTTACAATAGCCAGGTAATGGAAGCAACCTAAATGCCCACAGACAGACGAATGGATAAAGATGTGGTACATATATAAAATGGAATATAACTCAGCCATAAAAAGGAATGAAACTGAGTCATTTGTAGAGAAGTTGATGGATCTAGAGACTGTCATACAGAGTGAAGTAAGTCAGAAAGAAAAACAAATATTGTATATTAATGCCTATATGTGGAACCTAGAAAAATGCTACAGCTGAACTGGTTTGCAGGGCGTAAATAGAGACACAGAGGTAGAGAACAAACATATGGACACAAAGTGGGGGAAGCCATGGGGTGGTGGTGGTGGGATGAGTTGGGAGATTGGGATTGACCTGTATACATGTCTATGCATAAAATAGATAACTAATAATAACCTACTGTATAAAAAAATAAATAAAATTAAATTTCAAAAATTTTAAAAATAAAATGTAAAAATAAAACAGAAAAAATGTTCTTCCATTCACACTGATGTATTTATAAGAATGAATTATTTCCATGCTTATATCCATAAATACATAAAAGAGGAATAAAATCTAACTTGAACCAAAAAAGAAAAAAAAATCTGAACCTAACAGTTATACAGAGGAAAACACTACCAAGGCACTTGCTCCAGTGGTAAACAATTCTGAAATTGGTCAGAGGTGGGGAATCATCTCCCATAGAGCCAGCAGCCCCGCCCGCCCACGCAAGGAGCGTCCTTATTGCCAAGCTCGGGGACAGTGCCAAGGCCTCTGTGAGTAAACGTGAGCTGAGCCCCAGGCCAGCTGCTGCTGAACTGTTCCCACCCTTCCCAGGTGAAACACCTGAATATGTACAAGGGCATGAAAGCCTAGAGGAAGGGCCGTGGAGCCACACCAGCAACAGCACGCAGGCCACCTTTGTGCCTGCCGGTCAGCCAGGTTGGTCCTGGCCACGGGCGCTCTTCTGGAAGCTTTCCATTGCCCTGCCTGGGATACCCCTCCTGTCCCGGCCCCCACTCCTTTTTTTCCTTCCTCACCTCAGCCCGGAGAGATATTCCAGTGGAAGTTATGGGTGACACATCCTCTTCTTTACAGGTGGCAGCCTGGCAACTCCTGCAGAAAGTCCAGCAGAGCCCCACTCACACCGGGCCACCCACAAAGCCGTGGACCCTCACACCCTCCCACCAGCACAGCCCCGAGACTGCTGACGGGGCAGAGAATATGGAGTCAGGCACAGCTGCAGGGGCTATTGCTGCCTGGAGTGCTGTTTATATTGACCTCAACCCAGGAACACCTGGGGAGGGCTTGCCGGCAGGGTCAGGCTGCCCAGGTCAGCTAATCCTCAGCCCTCAGGGAATCACATTGCAGAAAATGGACCTCGCTAAGACAGAATATTCGCCAAGGAAAAGAAGCACACAATGCCATTTGCAGCACCGTAGATGAGTCTAGAGGTAATCACGTGACTTGGAGTAAGTCAGAAAGTGAAAGACACATATCATATCATATCACTTATAGGTGTTACCTATAAATTGATACCAGGGCAGATATTTCCACGGAGAAGGGCAATCACAGATTCATTAAACAAACTTATGGTTCACCAAAGGAAAGGTGTGAGGATTGAATTCATTACGATATTGGGGTTAACAGACATATACAAACACAGTAGACGTATATAATCACCAAAGAGCTACGGAGTACCAAGAGAAGACTACTCAACATTCTGTCATAACGAACATGGGAAAAGGATCCCAGGAAGAACAGACATATGTATATGTGTAAAAGAACCACCTCTTGCACACCTACAACAAGCTAAACGTTGTACTCAAAATTGCTGTAATAAAAAATAAAAAAATTAAATTAAAAACACGAACAAGAAGTAGTGAGACAAACTTGAGGGGCTTTCTCCTGGCACATTCCGTTCTAAATTCCAATCTAGAACGTGACTTCCATTGAGGCTCTGCTGCCCTAGTAACCAGATTTGGTAAGGGAGAACTGCTGCCACCTTGTGGCCATTTCACACAACAGCAGCTTTAATCCCAGCGCTAATGGTCAGTGGATATTCCAAATCATTACAGGCCTGTAAATGACACCTGCCCTGAAAACAAATCCTGGGGTCATATATCGACCAAAAAATTCAAAAGACGTCCATATTTCAAAACGACTGTTTCAAGAGGCATATTTCACGCACATTAGTGTTCTGCTTCTTTTGATTTCTTTCTTTGTTAAAAAAACGGGAATGGAAAAAGGTAACCCTCAGAAGGGGCGAAAACGTTCACAAACGAATCAATGGACAAAGGTTTAATCTCCAATATATATATACAGCTCATGCAGCTTAATATTAATACAACAAACAACCCAATACAAAAATGGGCAGAAGATCTAAATAGACGTTTCTTCAAAGAAGACACAGAGATGGCCAAGACGCACATGAAAAGCTGCTCAATATCACTAATAATTAGAGAAATGCAAATCAAAACTACAATGAGGTAAGACTTCACACCTGTTAGAATCGGCATCATCAGATAATCTACAAACA
The DNA here is from genome assembly GCF_964165515.1 of Mesoplodon bidens. Taxonomy (NCBI): domain Eukaryota; kingdom Metazoa; phylum Chordata; class Mammalia; order Artiodactyla; family Ziphiidae; genus Mesoplodon; species Mesoplodon bidens. Next base: position 871,755 of record NW_027672639.1, on the reverse strand, counting down.
ACAAATTCTGGGGAGGGTGTGGACAAAAGGAACCCTCTTCCGCTATTGGTGGGAATGTAAATTGATACAGTCACTATGGAGAACAGTATGGAGGTTCCTTTAAAAATCTATAAACAGAATTACAATAGGATCCAGCAATCCCACTTCTGGGCATATACCAAGAGAAAACCAAAAATCACAAAGACACATTCACCACAATGTTCATTGCAGCACTATTTACAATTGCCAGGTAATGGAAGCAACCTAAATGCCCACAGACAGACGAATGGATAAAGATGTGGTACATATATAAAATGGAATATTACTCAGCCATAAAAAGGAATGAAACTGGGTCATTTGTAGAGAAGTTGATGGATCTAGAGACTGTCATACAGAGTGAAGTAAGTCAGAAAGGGAAAAACAAATATTGTATATTAATGCCTATATGTGGAACCTAGAAAAATGCTACAGATGAACTGGTTTGCAGGGCAGAAATAGAGACACAGAGGTAGAGAACAAACATATGGACACAAAGTGGGGGAAGCCATGGGGTGGTGGTGGTGGGATGAGTTGGGAGATTGGGTTTGACCTGTATACATGTCTATGCATAAAATAGATAACTAATAATAACCTACTGTATAAAAATAAATAAATAAAATTAAATTTCAAAAATTTTAAAAATAAAATGTAAGAATAAAACAGAAAAAATGTTCTTCCATTCACACTGATGTATTTATAAGAATGAATTATTTCCATGCTTATATCCATAAATACATAAAAGAGGAATAAAATCTAACTTGAACCAAAAAAGAAAAAAAAAAAACTGAACCTAACAGTTATACAGAGGAAAACACTACCAAGGCACTTGCTCCAGTGGTAAACAATTCTGATATTGGTCAGAGGTGGGGAATCATCTCCCATAGAGCCAGAGCCCCGCCCGCCCACGCAAGGAGCGTCCTTATTGCAAAGCTGGGGTACCGTGCCGAGGCCTCTGTGAGTAAACGTGAGCTGAGCCTCAAGCCAGCTGCTGCTGAACTGTTCCCACCCTTCCCAGGTGAAACACCTGAATATGTACAAGGGCTTGAAAGCCTAGAGGAAGGGCCGTGGAGCCACACCAGCGACAGCACGCAGGCCACCTTGGGGCCTGCAGGTCAGCCAGGATGGTCCTGGCCACGGGCGCTCTTCTGGAAGCTTTCCATTGCCCTGCCTGAGATACCCTTCCTGTCCCGGCCCCCACTCCTTTTTTTCCTTCCTCACCTCAGCCCGGAGAGATATTCCAGTGGAAGTTATGGGTGACACATCCTCTTCTTTACAGGTGGCAGCCTGCCAACTCCTGCAGAAAGTCCAGCAGAGCCCCACTCACACCGGGCCACCCACAAAGCCGTGGACCCTCACACCCTCCCACCAGCACAGCCCCGAGACTGCTGACAGGGCAGAGAATATGGAGTCAGGCACAGCTGCAGGGGCTATTGCTGCCTGGAGTGCTGTTTATATTGACCTCAACCCAGGCACACCTGGGGAGGGCTTGCCGGCAGGGTCAGGCTGCCCAGGTCAGCTAATCCTCAGCCCTCAGGGAATCACATGGCAGAAAATGGACCTCGCTAAGACAGAATATTCGCCAAGGAAAAGAAGCACACAATGCCATTTGCAGCACCGTAGATGAGTCTAGAGGTAATCACGTGACTTGGAGTAAGTCAGAAAGTGAAAGACACATATCATATCATATCACTTATAGGTGTTACCTATAAATTGATACCAGGGCAGATATTTCACGGAGAAGGGCAATCACAGATACATTAAACAAACTTATGGTTCACCAAAGGAAAGGTGTGAGGATTGAATTCATTACGATTTTGGGGTTAACAGACATATACAAACACAGTAGACGTATATAATCACCAAAGACCTACTGAGTACCAAGAGAAGACTACTCAACATTCTGTCATAACGAACATGGGAAAAGGATCCCAGGAAGAACAGACATATGTATATGTGTAAAAGAACCACCTCTTGCACACCTACAACAAGCTAAACGTTGTACTCAAACTTGCTGTAATAAAAAATAAAAAATTAAATTAAAAACACGAACAAGAATTAGTGAGAAAAACTAGAGGGGCTTTCTCCTGGTACATTCCGTTCTACATTCCAATCTAGAACGTGACTTCCATTGAGGCTCTGCTGCCCTAGTAACCAGATTTGGTAAGGGAGAACTGCTGCCACCTTGTGGCCGTTTCACACAACAGCAGCTTTAATCCCAGCGCTAATGGTCAGTGGATATTCCAAATCATTACAGGCCTGTAAATGACACCTGCCCTGAAAACAAATCCTGGGGTCATATATCGACCAAAAAATTGAAAAGACGTCCATATTTCAAAACGACAGTTTCAAGAGGTATATTTCACGCACATTAGTGTTCTGCTTCTTTTGATTTCTTTCTTTCTTTGTTAAAAAAACGGGAATGGAAAAAGGCAACCCTCAGAATGGGCGAAAACTTTCACAAACGAATCAATGGACAAAGGTTTAATCTCCAATATATATAAACAGCTCATGCAGCTTAATATTAATAAAACAAACAACACAATACAAAAATGGGCAGAAGATCTAAAGAGACGTTTCTTCAAAGAAGACACAGAGATGGCCAAGACGCACATGAAAAGCTGCTCAACATCACTAATTATTAGAGAAATGCAAAACAAAACTACAATGAGGTAAGACCTCACACCTGTGAGAATCGGCATCATCAGATCATCTACAAACAACAAATTCTGGGGAGGGTGTGGACAAAAGGAACCCTCTTCCGCTATTGGTGGGAATGTAAATTGATACAGTCACTATGGAGAACAGTATGGAGGTTCCTTTAAAAAACTAAAAAGAGAATTACCATAGGTTCCAGCAATCCCACTTCTGGGCATATAACCAGAGAAAACCATAAATCACAAAGACACATTCACCACAATGTTCATTGCAGGACTATTTACAATAGCCAGGTAATGGAAGCAACCTAAATGCCCACAGACAGACGAATGGATAAAGATGTGGTACATATATAAAATGGAATATTACTCAGCCATAAAAAGGAATGAAACTGAGTCATTTGTAGAGAAGTTGATGGATCTAGAGACTGTCATACAGAGTGAAGTAAGTCAGAAAGAGAAAAACAAATATTGTATATTAATGCCTACATGTGGAACCTAGAAAAATGCTACAGATGAACTGGTTTGCAGGGCAGAAATAGAGACACAGAGGTAGAGAACAAACGTATCGACACAAAGTGGGGGAAGCCATGGGGTGGTGGTGGTGGGATGAGTTGGGAGATTGGGATTGACCTGTATTCATGTATATGCATATAATTGATAACTAATAATAACCTACTGTATAAAAAAATAAATAAAATTAAATTTCAAAAATTTTAAAAATAAAATGTAAAAATAAAACAGAAAAAATGTTCTTCCATTCACACTGATGTATTTATAAGAATGAATTATTTCCATGCTTATATCCATAAATACATAAAAGAGGAATAAAATCTAACTTGAACCAAAAAAGAAAAAAAAAACTGAACCTAACAGTTATACAGAGGAAAACACTACCAAGGCACTGGCTCCAGTGGTAAACAATTCTGAAATTGGTCAGAGGTGGGGAATCATCTCCCATAGAGCCAGCAGCCCCGCCCGCCCACGCAAGGAGCGTCCTTATTGCAAAGCTGGGGGACCGTGCCGAGGCCTCTGTAAGTAAACGTGAGCTGAGCCCCAGGCCAGCTGCTGCTGAACTGTTCCCACCCTTCCCAGGTGAAACACCTGAATATGTACAAGGGCTTGAAAGCCTAGAGGAAGGGCCGTGGAGCCACACAAGCGACAGCACGCAGGCCACCTCGGTGCCTGCAGGTCAGCCAGGATGGTCCTGGCCACGGGCGCTCTTCTGGAAGCTTTCCATTGCCCTGCCTGAGATACCCCTCCTGTCCCGGCCCCCACTCCTTTTTTTCCTTCCTCACCTCAGCCCGGAGAGATATTCCAGTGGAAGTTATGGGTGACACATCCTCTTCTTTACAGGTGGCAGCCTGGCAACTCCTGCAGAAAGTCCAGCAGAGCCCCACTCACACCGGGCCACCCACAAAGCCATGGACCCTCACACCCTCCCACCAGCACAGCCCCGAGACTGCTGACGGGGCAGAGAATATGGAGTCAGGCACAGCGGCAGGATTTATTGCTGCCTGGAGTGCTGTTTATATTGACCTCATCCCAGGCACACCTGGGGAGGGCTTGCCGGCAGGGTCAGGCTGCCCAGGTCAGCTAATCCTCAGCCCTCAGGGAATCACATTGCAGAAAATGGACCTCGCTAAGACAGAATATTCGCCAAGGAAAAGAAGCACACAATGCCATTTGCAGCACCGTAGATGAGTCTAGAGGTAATCACGTGACTTGGAGTAAGTCAGAAAGTGAAAGACACATATCATATCATATCACTTATAGGTGTTACCTATAACTTGATACCAGGGCAGATATTTCCACGGAGAAGGGCAATCACAGATTCATTAAACAAACTTATGGTTCACCAAAGGAAAGGTGTGAGGATTGAATTCATTACGATATTGGGGTTAACAGACATATACAAACACAGTAGACATATATAATCACCAAAGACCTACGGAGTACCAAGAGAAGACTACTCAACATTCTGTCATAACGTACATGGGAAAAGGATCCCAGGAAGAACAGACATATGTATATGTGTAAAAGAACCACCTCTTGCACACCTACAACAAGCTAAACGTTGTACTCAAACTTGCTGTAATAAAAAATAAAAAATTAAATTAAAAACACGAACAAGAAGTAGTGAGACAAACTTGAGGGGCTTTCTCCTGGCACATTCCGTTCTACATTCCAATCTAGAACGCGACTTCCATTGAGGCTCTGCTGCCGTATTAACCAGATTTGGTAAGGGAGAACTGCTGCCACCTTGTGGCCGTTTCACACAACAGCAGCTTTAATCCCAGCGCTAATGGTCAGTGGATATTCCAAATCATTACAGGCCTGTAAATGACACCTGCCCTGAAAACAAATCCTGGGGTCATATATCGACCAAAAAATTCAAAAGACGTCCACATTTCAAAACGACAGTTTCAAGAGGCATATTTCACGCACATTAGTGTTCTGATTCTTTTGCTTTCTTTCTTTCTTTGTTAAAAAAACGGGAATGGAAAAAGGTAACCCTCAGAAGGGGCGAAAACGTTCACAAACGAATCAATGGACAAAGGTTTAATCTCCAATATATATAAACAGCTCATGCAGCTTAATATTAATACAACAAACAACCCAATACAAAAATGGGCAGAAGATCTAAATAGACGTTTCTTCAAAGAAGACACAGAGATGGCCAAGACGCACATGAAAAGCTGCTCAACATCACTAATAATTAGAGAAATGCAAATCAAAACTACAATGAGGTAAGACCTCACACCTGTTAGAATCGGCATCATCAGATAATCTACAAACAACAAATTCTGGGGAGGGTGTGGACAAAAGGAACCCTCTTCCGCTATTGGTGGGAATGTAAATTGATACAGTCACTATGGAGAACAGTATGGAGGTTCCTTTAAAAAACTAAAAAGAGAATTACCATAGGATCCAGCAATCCCACTTCTGGGCATATACCCAGAGAAAACCATAAATCACAGAGACACATTCACCACAATGTTCATTGCAGCACTATTTACAATAGCCAGGTAATGGAAGCAACCTAAATGCCCACAGACAGACGAATGGATAAAGATGTGGTACATATATAAAATGGAATATAACTCAGCCATAAAAAGGAATGAAACTGAGTCATTTGTAGAGAAGTTGATGGATCTAGAGACTGTCATACAGAGTGAAGTAAGTCAGAAAGAAAAACAAATATTGTATATTAATGCCTATATGTGGTACCTAGAAAAATGCTACAGCTGAACTGCTTTGCAGGGCGTAAATAGAGACACAGAGGTAGAGAATAAACGTATGGACACAAAGTGGGGGAAGCCATGGGGTGGTGGTGGTGGGATGAGTTGGGAGATTGGGATTGACCTGTATACATGTCTATGCATAAAATAGATAACTAATAATAACCTAGTGTATAAAAAATAAATAAAATTAAATTTCAAAATTTTTAAAAATAAAATGTAAAAATAAAACAGAAAAAAAGTTCTTCCATTCACACTGATGTATTTATAAGAAAGAATTATTTCCATGCTTATATCTATAAATACATAAAAGAGGAATAAAATCTAACTTGAACCAAAAAAGAAAAAAAAAACTGAACCTAACAGTTATACAGAGGAAAACACTACCAAGGCACTTGCTCCATTGGTAAACAATTCTGAAATTGGTCAGAGGTGTGGTATCATCTCCCATACAGCCAGCAGCCCCACCCGCCCATGCAAGGAGCGTCCTTATTGCAAAGCTGTGGGACCGTGCCGAGGCCACTGTGAGTAAACGTGAGCTGAGCCACAGGCCAGCTGCTGCTGAACTGTTCCCACCCTTCCCATGTGAAACACCTGAATATGTACAAGGGCTTGAAAGCCTAGAGGAAGGGCCGTGGAGCCACACCAGCGAAAGCACGCAGGCCAACTTGGTGCCTGCAGGTCAGCCAGGATGGTCCTGGCCACGGGTGCTCTTCTGGAAGCTTTCCATTGCCCTGCCTGAGATACCCCTCCTGTCCCGGCCCCCACTCCTTTTTTTACTTACTCACCTCAGCCCGGAGAGATATTCCAGTGGAAGTTATGGGTGACACATCCTCTTCTTTACAGGTGGCAGCCTGGCAACTCCTGCAGAAAGTCCAGCAGAGCACCACTCACACCGGGCCACCCGCAAAGCCGTGGACCCTCACACCCTCCCACCAGCACCGCCCCGAGACTGCTGACGGGGCAGAGAATATGGAGTCAGGCACAGCTGCAGGGGCTATTTCTGCCTGGAGTGCTGTTTATATTGACCTCAACCCAGGCACACCTGGGGAGGGCTTGCCGGCAGGGTCAGGCAGCCCAGGTCAGCTAATCCTCAGCCCTCAGGGAATCACATTGCAGAAAATGGACCTCGCTAAGACAGAATATTCGCCAAGGAAAAGAAGCACACAATGCCATTTGCAGCACCGTAGATGAGTCTAGAGGTAATCACGTGACTTGGAGTAAGTCAGAAAGTGAAAGACACATATCATATCATATCACTTATAGGTGTTACCTATAAATTGATACCAGGGCAGATATTTCCACGGAGAAGGGCAATCACAGATTCATTAAACAAACTTATGGTTCACCAAAGGAAAGGTGTGAGGATTGAATTCATTAAGATATTGGGGTTAACAGACATATACAAACACAGTAGACATATATAATCACCAAAGACCTACGGAGTACCAAGAGAAGACTACTCAACATTCTGTCATAACGTACTTGTTAAAAGGATCCCAGGAAGAACAGACATATGTATATGTGTAAAAGAACCACCTCTTGCACACCTACAACAAGCTAAACGTTGTACTCAAACTTGCTGTAATAAAAAATAAAAAATTAAAATAAAAACACGAACAAGAAGTAGTGAGACAAACTAGAGGGGCTTTCTCCTGGCACATTCCGTTCTACATTCCAATATAGAACGCGACTTCCATTGAGGCTCTGCTGCCCTAGTAACCAGATTTGGTAAGGGAGAACTGCTGCCACCTTGTGTCCGTTTCACACAACAGCAGCTTTAATCCCAGCGCTAATGGTCAGTGGATATTCCAAATCATTACAGGCCTGTAAATGACACCTGCCCTGAAAACAAATCCTGGGGTCATATATCGACCAAAAAATTCAAAAGACGTCCATATTTCAAAACGAAAGTTTCAAGAGGCATATTTCACGCACATTAGTGTTCTGATTCTTTTGCTTTCTTTCTTTCTTTGTTAAAAAAACGGGAATGGAAAAAGGTAAACCTCAGAAGGGGCGAAAACGTTCACAAACGAATCAATGGACAAAGGTTTAATCTCCAATATATATATACAGCTCATGCAGCTTAATATTAATAGAACAAACAACCCAATACAAAAATGGGCAGAAGATCTAAATAGACGTTTCTTCAAAGAAGACACAGAGATGGCCAAGACGCACATGAAAAGCTGCTCAACATCACTAATTATTAGAGAAATGCAAATCAAAACTACAATGAGGTAAGACCTCACACCTGTTAGAATCGGCATCATCAGATAATCTACAAACAACAAATTCTGGGGAGGGTGTGGACAAAAGGAACCCTCTTCCGCTATTGGTGGGAATGTAAGTTGATACAGTCACTATGGAGAACAGTATGGAGGTTCCTTTAAAAAACTAAAAAGAGAATTACCATAGGATCCAGCAATCCCACTTCTGGGCATATACCCAGAGAAAACCATAAATCACAGAGACACATTCACCACAATGTTCATTGCAGCACTATTTACAATAGCCAGGTAATGGAAGCAACCTAAATGCCCACAGACAGACGAATGGATAAAGATGTGGTACATATATAAAATGGAATATTACTCAGCCATAAAAAGGAATGAAACTGGGTCATTTGTAGAGAAGTTGATGGATCTAGAGACTGTCATACAGAGTGTAGTAAGTCAGAAAGAGAAAAACAAATATTGTATATTAATGCCTATATGTGGAACCTAGAAAAATGCTACAGATGAACTGGTTTGCAGGGCAGAAATAGAGACACAGAGGTAGAGAACAAACGTATGGACACAAAGTGGGGGAAGCCATGGGGTGGTGGTGGTGGGATGAGTTGGGAGATTGGGATTGACCTGTATACATGTCTATGCATAAAATAGATAACTAATAATAACCTACTGTATAAAAAAATAAATAAAATTAAATTTCAAAAATTTTAAAAATAAAATGGAAAAAATAAAACAGAAAATATGTTCTTCCATTCACACTGATGTATTTATAAGAATGAATTATTTCCATGCTTATATCCATAAATACATAAAAGAGGAATAAAATCTAACTTGAACCAAAAAAGAAAAAAAAAAAACTAAACCTAACAGTTATACAGAGGAAAACACTACAAAGGCACTTGCTCCATTGGTAAACAATTCTGAAATTGGTCAGAGGTGGGGAATCATCTCCCATAGAGCCAGCAGCCCCGCCCGCCCACGCAAGGAGCGTCCTTATTGCAAAGCTGGGGGACCGTGCCGAGGCCTCTGTGAGTAAACGTGAGCTGAGCCCCAGGCCAGCTGCAGCTGAACTGGTCCCACCCTTCCCACGTGAAACACCTGAATATGTACAAGGGCTTGAAAGAATAGAGGAAGGGCCGTGGAGCCACACCAGCGACAGCACGCAGGCCACCTTGGTGCCTGCAGGTCAGCCAGGATGGTCCTGGCCACGGGCGCTCTTCTGGAAGCTTTCCATTGCCCTGCCTGAGATACCCCTCCTGTCCCGGCCCCCACTCCTTTTTTTCCTTACTCACCTCAGCCCGGAGAGATACTCCAGTGGAAGTTATGCGTGACACATCTTCTTCTTTACACGTGACAGCCTGGCAACTCCTGCAGAAAGTCCAGCAGAGCCCCACTCACACCGGGCCACCCACAAAGCCGTGGACCCTCACACCCTCCCACCAGCACAGCCCCGAGACTGCTGACGGGGCAGAGAATATGGAGTCAGGCACAGCTGCAGGGGCTATTGCTGCCTGGAGTGCTGTTTATATTGACCTCAACCCAGGCACACCTGGGAAGGGCTTGCCGGCAGGGTCAGGCTGCCCAGGTCAGCTAATCCTCAGCCCTCAGGGAATCACATTGCAGAAAATGGACCTCGCTAAGACAGAATATTCGCCAAGGAAAAGAAGCACACAATGCCATTTGCAGCACCGTAGATGAGTCTAGAGGTAATCACGTGACTTGGAGTAAGTCAGAAAGTGAAAGACACATATCATATCATATCACTTATAGGTGTTACCTATAAATTGATACCAGGGCAGATATTTCCACGGAGAAGGGCAATCACAGATTCATTAAACAAACTTATGGTTCACCAAAGGAAAGGTGTGAGGATTGAATTCATTAAGATATTGGGGTTAACAGACATATACAAACACAGTAGACATATATAATCACCAAAGACCTACGGAGTACCAAGAGAAGACTACTCAACATTCTGTCATAACGTACTTGTTAAAAGGATCCCAGGAAGAACAGACATATGTATATGTGTAAAAGAACCACCTCTTGCACACCTACAACAAGCTAAACGTTGTACTCAAACTTGCTGTAATAAAAAATAAAAAATTAAAATAAAAACACGAACAAGAAGTAGTGAGACAAACTAGAGGGGCTTTCTCCTGGCACATTCCGTTCTACATTCCAATCTAGAACGCGACTTCCATTGAGGCTCTGCTGCCCTAGTAACCAGATTTGGTAAGGGAGAACTGCTGCCACCTTGTGTCCGTTTCACACAACAGCAGCTTTAATCCCAGCGCTAATGGTCAGTGGATATTCCAAATCATTACAGGCCTGTAAATGACACCTGCCCTGAAAACAAATCCTGGGGTCATATATCGACCAAAAAATTCAAAAGACGTCCATATTTCAAAACGAAAGTTTCAAGAGGCATATTTCACGCACATTAGTGTTCTGATTCTTTTGCTTTCTTTCTTTCTTTGTTAAAAAAACGGGAATGGAAAAAGGTAAACCTCAGAAGGGGCGAAAACGTTCACAAACGAATCAATGGACAAAGGTTTAATCTCCAATATATATATACAGCTCATGCAGCTTAATATTAATAGAACAAACAACCCAATACAAAAATGGGCAGAAGATCTAAATAGACGTTTCTTCAAAGAAGACACAGAGATGGCCAAGACGCACATGAAAAGCTGCTCAACATCACTAATTATTAGAGAAATGCAAATCAAAACTACAATGAGGTAAGACCTCACACCTGTTAGAATCGGCATCATCAGATAATCTACAAACAACAAATTCTGGGGAGGGTGTGGACAAAAGGAACCCTCTTCCGCTATTGGTGGGAATGTAAATTGATACAGTCACTATGGAGAACAGTATGGAGGTTCCTTTAAAAAACTAAAAAGAGAATTACCATAGGATCCAGCAATCCCACTTCTGGGCATATACCCAGAGAAAACCATAAATCACAGAGACACATTCACCACAATGTTCATTGCAGCACTATTTACAATAGCCAGGTAATGGAAGCAACCTAAATGCCCACAGACAGACGAATGGATAAAGATGTGGTACATATATAAAATGGAATATTACTCAGCCATAAAAAGGAATGAAACTGGGTCATTTGTAGAGAAGTTGATGGATCTAGAGACTGTCATACAGAGTGTAGTAAGTCAGAAAGAGAAAAACAAATATTGTATATTAATGCCTATATGTGGTACCTAGAAAAATGCTACAGATGAACTGGTTTGCAGGGCAGAAATAGAGACACAGAGGTAGAGAACAAACGTATGGACACAAAGTGGGGGAAGCCATGGGGTGGTGGTGGTGGGATGAGTTGGGAGATTGGGATTGACCTGTATACATGTCTATGCATAAAATAGATAAGTAATAATAACCTACTGTATAAAAAAATAAATAAAATTAAATTTCAAAAATTTTAAAAATAAAATGGAAAAAATAAAACAGAAAAAATGTTCTTCCATTCACACTGATGTATTTATAAGAATGAATTATTTCCATGCTTATATCCATAAATACATAAAAGAGGAATAAAATCTAACTTGAACCAAAAAAGAAAAAAAAAAAAAACTAAACCTAACAGTTATACAGAGGAAAACACTACAAGGGCACTTGCTCCATTGGTAAACAATTCTGAAATTGGTCAGAGGTGGGGAATCATCTCCCATAGAGCCAGCAGCCCCGCCCGCCCACGCAAGGAGCGTCCTTATTGCAAAGCTGGGGGACCGTGCCGAGGCCTCTGTGAGTAAACGTGAGCTGAGCCCCAGGCCAGCTGCAGCTGAACTGGTCCCACCCTTCCCACGTGAAACACCTGAATATGTACAAGGGCTTGAAAGCCTAGAGGAAGGGCCGTGGAGCCACACCAGCGACAGCACGCAGGCCACCTTGGTGCCTGCTGGTCAGCCAGGATGGTCCTGGCCACGGGCGCTCTTCTGGAAGCTTTCCATTGCCCTGCCTGAGATACCCCTCCTGTCCCGGCCCCCACTCCTTTTTTTCCTTCCTCACCTCAGACCGGAGAGTTATTCCAGTGGAAATTATGGGTGACTCATCCTCTTCTTTACAGGTGGCAGCCTGGCAACTCCTGCAGAAAGTCCAGCAGAGCCCCACTCACACCGGGCCACCCACAAAGCTGTGGACCCTCACAGCCTCCCACCAGCACAGCCCCGAGACTGCTGACGGGGCAGAGAATATGGAGTCAGGCACAGCTGCAGGGGCTATTGCTGCCTGGAGTGCTGTTTATATTGACCTCAACCCAGGCACACCTGGGGTGGGCTTGCCGGCAGGGTCAGGCTGCCCAGGTCAGCTAATCCTCAGCCCTCGGGGAATCACATTGCAGAAAATGGACCTCGCTAAGACAGAATATTCGCCAAGGAAAAAAAGCACACAATGCCATTTGCAGCACCCTAGATGAGTGTAGAGGTAATCACGTGACTTGGAGTAAGTCAGAAAGTGAAAGACACATATCATATCATATCACTTATAGGTGTTAACTATAAATTGATACCAGGGCAGATATTTCCACGGAGAAGGGCAATCACAGATTCATTAAACAAACTTATGGTTCACCAAAGGAAAGGTGTGAGGATTGAATTCATTACGATATTGGGGTTAACAGACATATACAAACACAGTAGACATATATAATCACCAAAGTCCTACGGAGTACCAAGAGAAGACTACTCAACATTCGGTCATAACGAACATGGGAAAAGGATCCCAGGAAGAACAGACATATGTATATGTGTAAAAGAACCACCTCTTACACACCTACAACAAGCTAAACGTTGTACTCAAACTTGCTGTAATAAAAAATAAAAAATTAAATTAAAAACACGAACAAGAAGTAGTGAGACAAACTTGAGGGGCTTTCTCCTGGCACATTCCGTTCTAAATTCCAATCTAGAACGCGACTTCCATTGAGGCTCTGCTGCCCTAGTAACCAGATTTGGTAAGGGAGAACTGCTGCCACCTTGTGGCCGTTTCACACAACAGCAGCTTTAATCCCAGCGCTAATGGTCAGTGGATATTCCAAATCATTACAGGCCTGTAAATGACACCTGCCCTGAAAACAAATCCTGGGGTCATATATCGACCAAAAAATTCAAAAGACGACCATATTTCAAAACGACAGTTTCAAGAGGCATATTTCACGCACATTAGTGTTCTGATTCTTTTGCTTTCTTTCTTTCTTTGTTAAAAAAACGGGAATGGAAAAAGGTAACCCTCAGAAGGGGCGAAAACGTTCACAAACGAATCAATGGACAAAGGTTTAATCTCCAATATATATATACAGCTCATGCAGCTTAATATTAATACAACAAACAACCCAATACAAAAATGGGCAGAAGATCTAAATAATAGACGTTTCTTCAAAGAAGACACAGAGATGGCCAAGACGCACATGAAAAGCTGCTCAACATCACTAATTATTAGAGAAATGCAAATCAAAACTACAATGAGGTAAGACCTCACACCTATTAGAATCGGCATCATCAGATAATCTACAAACAACAAATTCTGGGGAGGGTGTGGACAAAAGGAACCCTCTTCCGCTATTGGTGGGAATGTAAATTGATACAGTCACTATGGAGAACAGTATGGAGGTTCCTTTAAAAAACTAAAAAGAGAATTACCATAGGATCCAGCAATCCCACTTCTGGGCATATACCGAGAGAAAACCATAAATCACAGAGACACATTCACCACAATGTTCATTGCAGCACTATTTACAATAGCCAGGTAATGGAAGCAACCTAAATGCCCACAGACAGACGAATGGATAAAGATGTGGTACATATATAATATGGAATATTACTCAGCCATAAAAAGGAATGAAACTGAGTCATTTGTAGAGAAGTTGATGGATCTAGAGACTGTCATACAGAGTGATGTAAGTCAGAAAGAGTTAAACAAATATTGTATATTAATGCCTATATGTGGAACCTAGAAAAATGCTACAGATGAACTGGTTTGCAGGGCAGAAATAGAGACACAGAGGTAGAGAAGAAACGTATGGACACAAAGTGGGGGAAGCCATGGGGTGGTGGTGGTGGGATGAGTTGGGAGATTGGGATTGAACTGTATACATGTATATGCATAAAATAGATAACTAATAATAACCTAGTGTATAAAAAAATAAATAAAATTAAATTTCAAAATTTTTAAAAATAAAATGTAAAAATAAAACAGAAAAAAAGTTCTTCCATTCACACTGATGTATTTATAAGAATGAATTATTTCCATGCTTATATCTATAAATACATAAAAGAGGAATAAAATCTAACTTGAACCAAAAAAGAAAAAAAAAAACTGAACCTAACAGTTATACAGAGGAAAACACTACCAAGGCACTTGCTCCAGTGGTAAACAATTCTGAAACTGGTCAGAGGTGGGGAATCATCTCCCATACAGCCAGCAGCCCCACACGCCCACGCAAGGAGCGTCCTTATTGCAAAGCTGGGAGACCGTGCCGAGGCCTCTGTGAGTAAACGTGAGCTGAGCCCCAGGCCAGCTGCTGCTGAACTGTTCCCACCCTTCCCAGGTGAAACACCTGAATATGTACAAGGGCTTGAAAGCCTAGAGGAAGGGCCGTGGAGCCACACCAGCGAAAGCAAGCAGGGCAACTTGGTGCCTGCAGGTCAGCCTGGATGGTCCTGGCCACGGGCGCTCTTCTGGAAGCTTTCCATTGCCCTGCCTGAGATACCCCTCCTGTCCCGTCCCCCACTCCTTTTTTTCCTTCCTCACCTCAGCCCGGAGAGATACTCCAGTGGAAGTTATGGGTGACACATCCTCTTCTTTACAGGTGGCAGCCTGGCAACTCCTGCAGAAAGTCCAGCAGAGCCCCACTCACACCGGGCCACCCACAAAGCCGTGGACCCTCACACCCTCCCACCAGCACAGCCCCGAGACTGCTGACGGGGCAGAGAATATGGAGTCAGGCACAGCTGCAGGGGCTATTGCTGCCTGGAGTGCTGTTTATATTGACCTCAACCCAGGCACACCTGGGGAGGGCTTGCCGGCAGGGTCAGGCTGCCCAGGTCAGCTAATCCTCAGCCCTCAGGGAATCACATTGCAGAAAATGGACCTCGCTAAGACAGAATATTCGCCAAGGAAAAGAAGCACACAATGCCATTTGCAGCACCGTAGATGAGTCTAGAGGTAATCACGTGACTTGGAGTAAGTCAGAAAGTGAAAGACACATATCATATCATATCACTTATAGGTGTTACCTATAAATTGATACCAGGGCAGATATTTCCACGGAGAAGGGCAATCACAGATTCATTAAACAAACTTATGGTTCACCAAAGGAAAGGTGTGAGGATTGAATTCATTACGATATTGGGGTTAACAGACATATACAAACACAGTAGACATATATAATCACCAAAGACCTACGGAGTACCAAGAGAAGACTACTCAACATTCTGTCATAACGAACATGGGAAAAGGATCCCAGGAAGAACAGACATATGTATATGTGTAAAAGAACCACCTCTTGCACACCTACAACAAGCTAAACGTTGTACTCAAACGTGCTTTAATAAAAAATAAAAAATTAAATTAAAAACACGAACAAGAATTAGTGAGAAAAACTTGAGGGGCTTTCTACTGGTACATTCCGTTCTACATTCCAATCTAGAAGGCGACTTCCATTGAGGCTCTGCTGCCCTAGTAACCAGATTTGGTAAGGGAGAACTCTGCCACCTTGTGGCCGTTTCACACAACAGCAGCTTTAATCCCAGCGCTAATGATCAGTGGATATTCCAAATCATTACAGGCCTGTAAATGACACCTGCCCTGAAAACAAATCCTGGGGTCATATATCGACCAAAAAATTCAAAAGACGTCCATATTTCAAAACGACAGTTTCAAGAGGCATATTTCACGCACATTAGTGTTCTGCTTCTTTTGATTTCTTTCTTTCTTTGTTAAAAAAACGGGAATGGAAAAAGGCAACCCTCAGAATGGGCGAAAACTTTCACAAACGAATCAATGGACAAAGGTTTAATCTCCAATATATATAAACAGCTCATGCAGCTTAATATTAATAAAACAAACAACCCAATACAAAAATGGGCAGAAGATGTATATAGACGTTTCTTCAAAGAAGACACAGAGATGGCCAAGACGCACATGAAAAGCTGCTCAACATCACTAATTATTAGAGAAATGCAAATCAAAACTACAATGAGGTAAGACCTCACACCTGTTAGAATCGGCATCATCAGATAATCTACAAACAACAAATTCTGGGGAGGGTGTGGACAAAAGGAACCCTCTTCCGCTATTGGTGGGAATGTAAATTGATACAGTCACTATGGAGAACAGTATGGAGGTTCCTTTAAAAAACTAAAAAGAGAATTACCATAGGATCCAGCAATCCCACTTCTGGGCATATACCCAGAGAAAACCATAAATCACAGAGACACATTCACCACAATGTTCATTGCAGCACTATTTACAATAGCCAGGTAATGGAAGCAACCTAAATGCCCACAGACAGACGAATGGATAAAGATGTGGTACATATATAAAATGGAATATTAGTCAGCCATAAAAAGGAATGAACTGAGTCATTTGTAGAGAAGTTGATGGATCTAGAGACTGTCATACAGAGTGAAGTAAGTCAGAAAGAGAAAAACAAATATTGTATATTAATGCCTATATGTGGAACCTAGAAAAATGCTACAGATGAACTGGTTTGCAGGGCAGAAATAGAGACACAGAGGTAGAGAACAAACATATCGATAAAAGTGGGGGAAGCCATGGGGTGGTGGTGGTGGGATGAGTTGGGAGATTGGGATTGACCTGTATACATGTCTATGCATAAAATAGATAACTAATAATAACCTAGTGTATAAAAAAATAAATAAAATTAAATTTCAAAATTTTTAAAAATAAAATGTAAAAATAAAACAGAAAAAAAGTTCTTCCATTCACACTGATGTATTTATAAGAATGAATTATTTCCATGCTTATATCTATAAATACATAAAAGAGGAATAAAATCTAACTTGAACCAAAAAAGAAAAAAAAAAACTGAACCTAACAGTTATACAGAAAAAAACACTACCAAGGCACTTGCTCCAGTGGTAAACAATTCTGAAACTGGTCAGAGGTGGGGAATCATCTCCCATACAGCCAGCAGCCCCACACGCCCACGCAAGGAGCGTCCTTATTGCAAAGCTGGGAGACCGTGCCGAGGCCTCTGTGAGTAAACGTGAGCTGAGCCCCAGGCCAGCTGCTGCTGAACTGTTCCCACCCTTCCCAGGTGAAACACCTGAATATGTACAAGGGCTTGAAAGCCTAGAGGAAGGGCCGTGGAGCCACACCAGCGAAAGCAAGCAGGGCAACTTGGTGCCTGCAGGTCAGCCTGGATGGTCCTGGCCACGGGCGCTCTTCTGGAAGCTTTCCATTGCCCTGCCTGAGATACCCCTCCTGTCCCGTCCCCCACTCCTTTTTTTCCTTCCTCACCTCAGCCCGGAGAGATACTCCAGTGGAAGTTATGGGTGACACATCCTCTTCTTTACAGGTGGCAGCCTGGCAACTCCTGCAGAAAGTCCAGCAGAGCCCCACTCGCACCGGGCCACCCACAAAGCCGTGGACCCTCACACCCTCCCACCAGCACAGCCCCGAGACTGCTGACGGGGCAGAGAATATGGAGTCAGGCACAGCTGCAGGGGCTATTGCTGCCTGGAGTGCTGTTTATATTGACCTCAACCCAGGAACACCTGGGGAGGGCTTGCCGGCAGGGTCAGGCTGCCCAGGTCAGCTAATCCTCAGCCCTCAGGGAATCACATTGCAGAAAATGGACCTCGCTAAGACAGAATATTCGCCAAGGAAAAGAAGCACACAATGCCATTTGCAGCACCGTAGATGAGTCTAGAGGTAATCACGTGACTTGGAGTAAGTCAGAAAGTGAAAGACACATATCATATCATATCACTTATAGGTGTTACCTATAAATTGATACCAGGGCAGATATTTCCACGGAGAAGGGCAATCACAGATTCATTAAACAAACTTATGGTTCACCAAAGGAAAGGTGTGAGGATTGAATTCATTACGATACTGGGGTTAACAGACATATACAAACACAGTAGACATATATAATCACCAAAGACCCACGGAGTACCAAGAGAAGACTACTCAACATTCTGTCATAACGAACATGGGAAAAGGATCCCAGGAAGAACAGACATATGTATATGTGTAAAAGAACCACCTCTTGCACACCTACAACAAGCTAAACGTTGTACTCAAACGTGCTTTAATAAAAAATAAAAAATTAAATTAAAAACACGAACAAGAATTAGTGAGAAAAACTTGAGGGGCTTTCTACTGGTACATTCCGTTCTACATTCCAATCTAGAAGGCGACTTCCATTGAGGCTCTGCTGCCCTAGTAACCAGATTTGGTAAGGGAGAACTCTGCCACCTTGTGGCCGTTTCACACAACAGCAGCTTTAATCCCAGCGCTAATGATCAGTGGATATTCCAAATCATTACAGGCCTGTAAATGACACCTGCCCTGAAAACAAATCCTGGGGTCATATATCGACCAAAAAATTCAAAAGACGTCCATATTTCAAAACGACAGTTTCAAGAGGCATATTTCACGCACATTAGTGTTCTGCTTCTTTTGATTTCTTTCTTTCTTTGTTAAAAAAACGGGAATGGAAAAAGGCAACCCTCAGAATGGGCGAAAACTTTCACAAACGAATCAATGGACAAAGGTTTAATCTCCAATATATATAAACAGCTCATGCAGCTTAATATTAATAAAACAAACAACCCAATACAAAAATGGGCAGAAGATGTATATAGACGTTTCTTCAAAGAAGACACAGAGATGGCCAAGACGCACATGAAAAGCTGCTCAACATCACTAATTATTAGAGAAATGCAAATCAAAACTACAATGAGGTAAGACCTCACACCTGTTAGAATCGGCATCATCAGATAATCTACAAACAACAAATTCTGGGGAGGGTGTGGACAAAAGGAACCCTCTTCCGCTATTGGTGGGAATGTAAATTGATACAGTCACTATGGAGAACAGTATGGAGGTTCCTTTAAAAAACTAAAAAGAGAATTACCATAGGATCCAGCAATCCCACTTCTGGGCATATACCCAGAGAAAACCATAAATCACAGAGACACATTCACCACAATGTTCATTGCAGCACTATTTACAATAGCCAGGTAATGGAAGCAACCTAAATGCCCACAGACAGACGAATGGATAAAGATGTGGTACATATATAAAATGGAATATTAGTCAGCCATAAAAAGGAATGAACTGAGTCATTTGTAGAGAAGTTGATGGATCTAGAGACTGTCATACAGAGTGAAGTAAGTCAGAAAGAGAAAAACAAATATTGTATATTAATGCCTATATGTGGAACCTAGAAAAATGCTACAGATGAACTGGTTTGCAGGGCAGAAATAGAGACACAGAGGTAGAGAACAAACATATCGATAAAAGTGGGGGAAGCCATGGGGTGGTGGTGGTGGGATGAGTTGGGAGATTGGGATTGACCTGTATACATGTCTATGCATAAAATAGATAACTAATAATAACCTAGTGTATAAAAAAATAAATAAAATTAAATTTCAAAATTTTTAAAAATAAAATGTAAAAATAAATCACAAAAAAAGTTCTTCCATTCACACTGATGTATTTATAAGAAAGAATTATTTCCATGCTTATATCTATAAATACATAAAAGAGGAATAAAATCTAACTGGAACCAAAAAAGGAAAAAAAAACTGAACCTAACAGTTATACAGAGGAAAACACTACCAAGACACTTGCTCCAGTGGTAAACAATTCTGAAATTGGTCAGAGGTGGGGAATCATCTCCCATAATGCCGGCAGCCCCACTCGCCCACGCAAGGAGCGTCCTTATTGCAAAGATGGGGGACCGTGCCGAGGCCTCTGTTAGTAAACGTGAGCTGAGCCCCAGGCCAGCTGCTGCTGAACTGTTCCCACCCTTCCCAGGTGAAACACCTGAATATGTACAAGGGCTTGAAATCCTAGAGGAAGGGCCGTGGAGACACACCAGCGAAAGCATGCAGGCCAACTTGGTGCCTGCAGGTCAGCCAGGAAGTTCCTGGCCACGGGCGCTCCTCTGGAAGCTTTCCATTGCCCTGCCTGAGATACCCCTCCTGTCCCGGCCCCCACTCCTTTTTTTCCTTACTCACCTCAGCCCGGAGAGATACTCCAGTGGAAGTTATGGGTGACACATCCTCTTCTTTACAGGTGGCAGCCTGGCAACTCCTGCAGAAAGTCCAGCAGAGCCCCACTCACACCGGGCCACCCACAAAGCCGTGGACCCTCACACCCTCCCACCAGCACAGCCCCGAGCCTGCTGACGGGGCAGAGAATATGGAGTCAGGCACAGCTGCAGGGGCTATTGCTGCCTGGAGTGCTGTTTATATTGACCTCAACCCAGGAACACCTGGGGAGGGCTTGCCGGCAGGGTCAGGCTGCCCAGGTCAGCTAATCCTCAGCCCTCAGGGAATCACATTGCAGAAAATGGACCTCGCTAAGACAGAATATTCGCCAAGGAAAAGCAGCACACAATGCCATTTGCAGCACCGTAGATGAGTCTAGAGGTAATCACGTGACTTGGAGTAAGTCAGAAAGTGAAAGACACATATCATATCATATCACTTATAGGTGTTACCTATAAATTGATACCAGGGCAGATATTTCCACGGAGAAGGGCAATCAAAGATTCATTAAACAAACTTATGGTTCACCAAAGGAAAGGTGTGAGGATTGAATTCATTATGATATTGGGGTTAACAGACATATACAAACACAGTAGACGTATATAATCACCAAAGACCTACGGAGTACCAAGAGAAGACTACTCAACATTTTGTCATAACGAACATGGGAAAAGGATCCCAGGAAGAACAGACATATGTATATGTGTAAAAGAACCACCTCTTGCACACCTACAACAAGCTAAACGTTGTACTCAAACTTGCTGTAATAAAAAATAAAAAATTAAATTAAAAACACGAACAAGAATTAGTGAGAAAAACTTGAGGGGCTTTCTCCTGGTACATTCCGTTCTACATTCCAATCTAGAACACGACTTCCATTGAGGCTCTGCTGCCCTAGTAACCAGATTTGGTAAGGGAGAACTGCTGCCACCTTGTGGCCGTTTCACACAACAGCAGCTTTAATCCCAGCGCTAATGGTCAGTGGATATTCCAAATCATTACAAGCCTGTAAATGACACCTGCCCTGAAAACAAATCCTGGGGTCATATATCGACCAAAAAATTCAAAAGACGTCCATATTTCAAAACGACAGTTTCAAGAGGCATATTTCACGCACATTAGTGTTCTGCTTCTTTTGATATCTTTCTTTCTTTGTTAAAAAAACGGGAATGGAAAAAGGCAACCCTCAGAATGGGCGAAAACTTTCACAAACGAATCAATGGACAAAGGTTTAATCTCCAATATATATAAACAGCTCATGCAGCTTAATATTAATAAAACAAACAACCCAATACAAAAATGGGCAGAAGATCTAAATAGACGTTTCTTCAAAGAAGACACAGAGATGGCCAAGACGCACATGAAAAGCTGCTCAACATCACTAATTATTAGAGAGATGCAAATCAAAACTACAATGAGGTAAGACCTCACACCTGTTAGAATCGGCATCATCAGATAATCTACAAACAACAAATTCTGGGGAGGGTGTGGACAAAAGGAACCGTCTTCCGCTATTGGTGGGAATGTAAATTGATACAGTCACTATGGAGAACAGTATGGAGGTTCCTTTAAAAAACTAAAAAGAGAATTACCATAGGATCCAGCAATCTCACTTCTGGGCATATACCCAGAGAAAACCATAAATCACAGAGACACATTCACCACAATGTTCATTGCAGCACTATTTACAATAGCCAGGTAATGGAAGCAACCTAAATGCCCACAGACTGACGAATGGATAAAGATGTGGTACATATATAAAATGGAATATTACTCAGCCATAAAAAGGAATGAAACTGGGTCATTTGTAGAGAAGTTGATGGAACTAGAGACTGTCATACAGAGTGAAGTAAGTCAGAAAGAGAAAAACAAATATTGTATATTAATGCCTATATGTGGAACCTAGAAATATGCTACAGATGAACTGGTTTGCAGGGCAGAAATAGAGACACAGAGGTAGAGAACAAACGTATGGACACAAAGTGGGGGAAGCCATGGGGTGGTGGTGGTGGGATGAGTTGGGAGATTGGGATTGACCTGTATACATGTCTATGCATAAAATAGATAACTAATAATAACCTACTGTATAAAAAAAATAAATAAAATTAAATTTCAAAAATTTTAAAAATAAAAGGTAAAAATAAAACAGAAAAAATGTTCTTCCATTCACACTGATGTATTTATAAGAATGAATTATTTCCATGCTTATATCCATAAATACATAAAAGAGGAATAAAATCTAACTTGAACCAAAAAAGAAAAAAAAATCTGAACCTAACAGTTATACAGAGGAAAACACTACCATGGCACTTGCTCCAGTGGTAAACAATTCTGAAATTGGTCAGAGGTGGGGAATCATCTCCCATACAGCCAGCAGCCCCACCCGCCCACGCAAGGAGCGTCCTTATTGCAAAGCTGGGGGACCGTGCCGAGGCCTCTGTGAGTAAACGTGAGCTGAGCCCCAGGCCAGCTGCTGCTGAACTGTTCCCACCCTTCCCAGGTGAAACACCTGAATATGTACAAGGGCTTGAAAGCCTAGAGGAAGGGCCGTGGAGCCACAGCAGCGAAAGCAAGCAGGGCAACTTGGTGCCTGCAGGTCAGCCTGGATGGTCCTGGCCACGGGCGCTCTTCTGGAAGCTTTCCATTGCCCTGCCTGAGATACCCCTCCTGTCCCGGCCCCCACTCCTTTTTTTCCTTCCTCACCTCACCCGGAGAGATACTCCAGTGGAAGTTATGGGTGACACATCCTCTTCTTTACAGGTGGCAGCCTGGCAACTCCTGCAGAAAGTCCAGCAGATCCCCACTCACACCGGGCCACCCACAAAGCCGTGGACCCTCACACCCTCCCACCAGCACAGCCCCGAGACTGCTGACGGGGCAGAGAATATGGAGTCAGGCACAGCTGCAGGGGCTATTGCTGCCTGGAGTGCTGTTTATATTGACCTCAACCCAGGCACACCTGGGGAGGGCTTGCCGGCAGCGTCAGGCTGCCCAGGTCAGCTAATCCTCAGCCCTCAGGGAATCACATTGCAGAAAATGGACCTCGCTAAGACAGAATATTCGCCAAGGAAAAGAAGCACACAATGCCATTTGCAGCACCGTAGATGAGTCTAGAGGTAATCACGTGACTTGGAGTAAGTCAGAAAGTGAAAGACACATATCATATCATATCACTTATAGGTGTTACCTATAAATTGATACCAGGGCAGATATTTCCACGGAGAAGGGCAATCACAGATTCATTAAAATAACTTATGGTTCACCAAAGGAAAGGTGTGAGGATTGAATTCATTACGATATTGGGGTTAACAGACATATACAAACACAGTAGACATATATAATCACCAAAGACCTACGGAGTACCAAGAGAAGACTACTCAACATTCTGTCATAACGAACATGGGAAAAGGATCTCAGGAAGAACAGACATATGTATATGTGTAAAAGAACCACCTCTTGCACACCTACAACAAGCTAAACGTTGTACTCAAGCTTGCTGTAATAAAAAATAAAAAATTAAATTAAAAACACGAACAAGAATTAGTGAGAAAAACTTGAGGGGCTTTCTCCTGGTACATTCCGTTCTACATTCCAATCTAGAACGCGACTTCCATTGAGGCTCTGCTGCCCTAGTAACCAGATTTGGTAAGGAAGAACTGCTGCCACCTTGTGGCCGTTTCACACAACAGCAGCTTTAATCCCAGCGCTAATGGTCAGTGGATATTCCAAATCATTACAGGCCTGTAAATGACACCTGCCCTGAAAACAAATCCTGGGGTCATATATCGACCAAAAAATTCAAAAGACGTCCATATTTCAAAACGACAGTTTCAAGAGGCATATTTCACGCACATTAGTGTTCTGCTTCTTTTGATTTCTTTCTTTCTTTGTTAAAAAAACGGGAATGGAAAAAGGCAACCCTCAGAATGGGCGAAAACTTTCACAAACGAATCAATGGACAAAGGTTTAATCTCCAATATATATAAACAGCTCATGCAGCTTAATATTAATACAACAAACAACCCAATACAAAAATGCGCAGAAGATCTAAATAGACGTTTCTTCAAAGAAGACACAGAGATGGCCAAGACGCACATGAAAAGCTGCTCAACATCACTAATTATTAGAGAAATGCAAATCAAAACTACAATGAGGTAAGAGGTCACAACTGTTAGAATCGGCATCATCAGATAATCTACAAACAACAAATTCTGGGGAGGGTGTGGACAAAAGGAACCCTCTTCTGCTATTGGTGGGAATGTAAATTGATACAGTCACTATGGAGAACAGTATGGAGGTTCCTTTAAAAAACTAAAAAGAGAATTACCATAGGATCCAGCAATCCCACTTCTGGGCATATACCCAGAGAAAACCATAAATCACAGAGACACATTCACCACAATGTTCATTGCAGCACTATTTACAATAGCCAGGTAATGGAAGCAACCTAAATGCCCACAGACAGACGAATGGATAAAGATGTGGTACATATATAAAATGGAATATTACTCAGCCATAAAAAGGAATGAAACTGAGTCATTTGTAGAGAAGTTGATGGATCTAGAGACTGTCATACAGAGTGAAGTAAGTCAGAAAGAGAAAAACAAATATTGTATATTAATGCCTATATGTGGAACCTAGAAAAATGCTACAGATGAACTGGTTTGCAGGGCAGAAATAGAGACACAGAGGTAGAGAACAAACGTATCGACACAAAGTGGGGGAAGCCATGGGGTGGTGGTGGTGGGATGAGTTGGGAGATTGGGATTGACCTGTATACATGTATATGCATAAAATACATAACTAATAATAACCTAGTGTATAAAAAAATAAATAAAATTAAATTTCAAAATTTTTAAAAATAAAATGTAAAAATAAAACAGAAAAAAAGTTCTTCCATTCACACTGATGTATTTATAAGAATGAATTATTTCCATGCTTATATCTATAAATACATAAAAGAGGAATAAAATCTAACTTGAACCAAAAAAGAAAAAAAAAAAACTGGACCTAACAGTTATACAGAGGAAAACACTACCAAGGCACTTGCTCAAGTGGTAAACAACTCTGAAATTGGTCAGAGGTGGGGAATCATCCCCATACAGCCAGCAGCCCCACCCGCCCACGCAAGGAGCGTCCTTATTGCAAAGCTGGGGGACCGTGCCGAGGCCTCTGTGAGTAAACGTGAGCTGAGCCCCAGGCCAGCTGCTGCTGAACTGTTCCCACCCTTCCCAGGTGAAACACCTGAATATGTACAAGGGCTTGAAAGCCTAGAGGAAGGGCCGTGGAGCCACACCAGCGAAAGCACGCAGGCCAACTTGGTGCCTGCAGGTCAGCCAGGATGGTCCTGGCCACGGGCGCTCTTCTGGAAGCTTTCCATTGCCCTGCCTGAGATACCCCTCCTGTCCCGGCCCCCACTCCTTTTTTTCCTTCCTCACCTCAGCCCGGAGAGATACTCCAGTGGAAGTTATGGGTGACACATCCTCTTCTTTACAGGTGGCAGCCTGGCAACTCCTGCAGAAAGTCCAGCAGAGCCCCACTCACACCGGGCCACCCACAAAGCCGTGGACCCTCACACCCTCCCACCAGCACAGCCCCGAGACTGCTGACGGGGCAGAGAATATGGAGTCAGGCACAGCTGCAGGGGCTATTGCTGCCTGGAGTGCTGTTTATATTGACCTTAACCCAGGCACACCTGGGGAGGGCTTGCCGGGAGGGTCAGGCTGCGCAGGTCAGCTAATCCTCAGCTCTCAGGGAATCATATTGCAGAAAATGGACCTCGCTAAGACAGAATATTCGCCAAGGAAAAAAAGCACACAATGCCATTTGCAGCACCGTAGATGAGTCTAGAGGTAATCACGTGACTTGGAGTAAGTCAGAAAGTGAAAGACACATATCATATCATATCACTTATAGGTGTTACCTATAAATTGATACCAGGGCAGATATTTCCACGGAGAAGGGCAATCACAGATTCATTAAACAAACTTATGGTTCACCAAAGGAAAGGTGTGAGGATTGAATTCATTATGATATTGGGGTTAACAGACATATACAAACACAGTAGACGTATATAATCACCAAAGACCTACGGAGTACCAAGAGAAGACTACTCAACATTCTGTCATAACGAACATGGGAAAAGGATCCCAGGAAGAACAGACATATGTATATGTGTAAAAGAACCACCTCTTGCACACCTACAACAAGCTAAACGTTGTACTCAAGCTTGCTGTAATAAAAAATAAAAAATTAAATTAAAAACACGAACAAGAATTAGTGAGAAAAACTTGAGGGGCTTTCTCCTGGTACATTCCCTTCTACATTCCAATCTAGAACGCGACTTCCATTGAGGCTCTGCTGCCCTAGTAACCAGATTTGGTAAGGGAGAACTGCTGCCACCTTGTGGCCGTTTCACACAACAGCAGCTTTAATCCCAGCGCTAATGGTCAGTGGATATTCCAAATCATTACAGGCCTGTAAATGACACCTGCCCTGAAAACAAATCCTGGGGTCATATATCGACCAAAAAATTCAAAAGACGTCCATATTTCAAAACGACAGTTTCAAGAGGCATATTTCACGCACATTAGTGTTCTGCTTCTTTTGATTTCTTTCTTTCTTTGTTAAAAAAACGGGAATGGAAAAAGGCAACCCTCAGAATGGGCGAAAACTTTCACAAACGAATCAATGGACAAAGGTTTAATCTCCAATATATATAAACAGCTCATGCAGCTTAATATTAATACAACAAACAACCCAATACAAAAATGCGCAGAAGATCTAAATAGACGTTTCTTCAAAGAAGACACAGAGATGGCCAAGACGCACATGAAAAGCTGCTCAACATCACTAATTATTAGAGAAATGCAAATCAAAACTACAATGAGGTAAGACCTCACACCTGTTAGAATCGGCATCATCAGATAATCTACAAACAACAAATTCTGGGGAGGGTGTGGACAAAGAAACCCTCTTCCGCTATTGGTGGGAATGTAAATTGATACAGTCACTATTGGGAACAGTATGGAGGTTCCTTTAAAAAACTAAAAACAGAATTACCATAGGATCCAGCAATCCCACTTCTGGGCATATACCCAGAGAAAACCATAAATCACAAAGACACATTCACCACAATGTTCATTGCAGCACTATTTACAAAAGCCAGGTAATGGAAGCAACCTAAATGCCCACAGACAGACGAATGGATAAAGATGTGGTACATATATAAAATGGAATATTACTCAGCCATAAAAAGGAATGAAACTGAGTCATTTGTAGAGAAGTTGATGGATCTAGAGACTGTCATACAGAGTGAAGTAAGTCAGAAAGAGAAAAACAAATATTGTATATTAATGCCTATATGTGGAACCTAGAAAAATGCTACAGATGAACTGGTTTGCAGGGCAGAAATAGAGACACAGAGGTAGAGAACAAACGTATGGACACAAAGTGGGGGAAGCCATGGGGTGGTGGTGGTGGGATGAGTTGGGAGATTGGGATTGACCTGTATACATGTCTATGCATAAAATAGATAACTAATAATAACCTAGTGTATAAAAAAATAAATAAAATTAAATTTCAAAATTTTTAAAAATAAAATGTAAAAATAAAACAGAAAAAAAGTTCTTCCATTCACACTGATGTATTTATAAGAATGAATTATTTCCATGCTTATATCTATAAATACATAAAAGAGGAATAAAATCTAACTTGAACCAAAAAAGAAAAAAAAAAAACTGAACCTAACTGTTATACAGAGGAAAACACTACCAAGGCAGTTGCTCCAGTGGTAAACAATTCTGAAATTGGTCAGAGGTGGGGAATCATCTCCCACTGAGCCAGCAGCCCCGCCCGCCCACGCAAGGAGCGTCCTTATTCCAAAGCTCGGGGACCGTGCCGACGCCTCTGTGAGTAAACGTGAGCTGAGCCCCAGGCCAGCTGCTGCTGAACTGTTCCCACCCTTCCCAGGTGAAACACCTGAATATGTACAAGGGCTTGAAAGCCTAGAGGAAGGGCCGTGGAGCCACACCAGCGACAGCACGCAGGCCACCTTGGTGCCTGCAGGTCAGCCAGGATGGTCCTGGCCACGGGCGCTCTTCTGGAATCTTTCTATTGCCCTGCCTGAGATACCCCTCCTGTCCCGGCCCCCACTCCTTTTTTTCCTTCCTCACCTCAGCCCGGAGAGATATTCCAGTGGAAGTTATGGGTGACACATCCTCTTCTTTACAGGTGGCAGCCTGGCAACTCCTGCAGAAAGTCCAGCAGAGCCCCACTCACACCGGGCCACCCACAAAGCCGTGGACCCTCACACCCTCCCACCAGCACAGCCCCGAGACTGCTGACGGGGCAGAGAATATGGAGTCAGGCACAGCTGCAGGGGCTATTGCTGCCTGGAGTGCTGTTTATATTGACCTCAACCCAGTCACACCTGGGGAGGGCTTGCCGGCAGGGTCAGGCTGCCCAGGTCAGCTAATCCTCAGCCCTCAGGGAATCACATTGCAGAAAATGGACATCGCTAAGACAGAATATTCGCCAAGGAAAGGAAGCACACAATGCCATTTGTAGCACCGTAGATGAGTCTAGAGGTAATCACGTGACTTGGAGTAAGTCAGAAAGTGAAAGACACATATCATATCATATCACTTATAGGTGTTACCTATAAATTGATACCAGGGCAGATATTTCCACGGAGAAGGGCAATCACAGATTCATTAAACAAACTTATGGTTCACCAAAGGAAAGGTGTGAGGATTGAATTCATTATGATATTGGGGTTAACAGACATATACAAACACAGTAGACATATATAATCACCAAAGACCTACGGAGTACCAAGAGAAGACTACTAAACATTCTGTCATAACGTACATGGGAAAAGGATCCCAGGAAGAACAGACATATGTATATGTGTAAAAGAACCACCTCTTGCACACCTACAACAAGCTAAACGTTGTACTCAAACTTGCTGTAATAAAAAATAAAAAATTAAATTAAAAACACGAACAAGAAGTAGTGAGACAAACTTGAGGGGCTTTCTCCTGGCACATTCCGTTCTACATTCCAATCTAGAACGCGACTTCCATTGAGGCTCTGCTGCCCTAGTAACCAGATTTGGTAAGGGAGAACTGCTGCCACCTTGTGGCCGTTTCACACAACAGCAGCTTTAATCCCAGCGCTAATGGTCAGTGGATATTCCAAATCATTACAGGCCTGTAAATGACACCTGCCCTGAAAACAAATCCTGGGGTCATATATCGACCAAAAAATTCAAAAGACGTCCATATTTCAAAACGACAGTTTCAAGAGGCATATTTCACGCACATTAGTGTTCTGCTTCTTTTGATTTCTTTCTTTCTTTGTTAAAAAAACGGGAATGGAAAAAGGCAACCCTCAGAATGGGCGAAAACTTTCACAAACGAATCAATGGACAAAGGTTTAATCTCCAATATATATAAACAGCTCATGCAGCTTAATATTAATACAACAAACAACCCAATACAAAAATGCGCAGAAGATCTAAATAGACGTTTCTTCAAAGAAGACACAGAGATGGCCAAGACGCACATGAAAAGCTGCTCAACATCACTAATTATTAGAGAAATGCAAATCAAAACTACAATGAGGTAAGACCTCACACCTGTTAGAATCGGCATCATCAGATAATCTACAAACAACAAATTCTGGGGAGGGTGTGGACAAAGGAACCCTCTTCCGCTATTGGTGGGAATGTAAATTGATACAGTCACTATTGGGAACAGTATGGAGGTTCCTTTAAAAAACTAAAAACAGAATTACCATAGGATCCAGCAATCCCACTTCTGGGCATATACCCAGAGAAAACCATAAATCACAAAGACACATTCACCACAATGTTCATTGCAGCACTATTTACAATAGCCAGGTAATGGAAGCAACCTAAATGCCCACAGACAGACGAATGGATAAAGATGTGGTACATATATAAAATGGAATATTACTCAGCCATAAAAAGGAATGAAACTGGGTCATTTGTAGAGAAGTTGATGGATCTAGAGACTGTCATACAGAGTGAAGTAAGTCAGAAAGAGAAAAACAAATATTGTATATTAATGCCTATATGTGGAAACTAGAAAAATGCTACAGATGAACTGGTTTGCAGGGCAGAAATAGAGACACAGAGGTAGAGAACAAACGTATGGACACAAAGTGGGGGAAGCCATGGGGTGGTGGTGGTGGGATGAGTTGGGAGATTGGGATTGACCTGTATACATGTCTATGCATAAAATAGATAACTAATAATAACCTACTGTATTAAAAAAATAAATAAAATTAAATTTCAAAGATTTTAAATATAAAATGTAAAAATAAAACAGAAAAAATGTTCTTCCATTCACACTGATGTATTTATAAGAATGAATTATTTCCATGCTTATATCTATAAATACATAAAAGAGGAATAAAATCTAACTTGAACCAAAAAAGAAAAAAAAAACTGAACCTAACATTTATACAGAGGAAAACACTACCAAGGCACTTGCTCCAGGGGTAAACAATTCTGAAATTGGTCAGAGGTGGGGAATCATCTCCCATACAGCCAGCAGCTCCGCCCGCCCACGCAAGGAGCGTCCTTATTGCAAAGCTGGGGGACCGTGCCAAGGCCTCTGTGAGTAAACGTGAGCTGAGCCCCAGGCCAGCTGCTGCTGAACTGTTCCCACCCTTCCCAGGTGAAACACCTGAATATGTACAAGGGCTTGAAAGCCTAGAGGAAGGGCCGTGGAGCCACACCAGCGAAAGCACGCAGGCCAACTTGGTGCCTGCAGGTCAGCCAGGATGGTCCTGGCCACGGGCGCTCTTCTGGAAGCTTTCCACTGCCCTGCCTGAGATACCCCTCCTGTCCCGGCCCCCACTCCTTTATTTCCTTCCTCACCTCAGCCCGGAGAGATACTCCAGTGGAAGTTATGGGTGACACATCCTCTTCTTTAGAGGTGGCAGCCTGGCAACTCCTGCAGAAAGTCCAGCAGAGCCCCACACACAACGGGCCACCCTCAAAGCCGTGGACCCTCACACCCTCCAACCAGCACAGCCCCGAGACTGCTGACAGGGCAGAGAATATGGAGTCAGGCACAGCTGCAGGGGCTATTGCTGCCTGGAGTGCTGTTTATATTGACCTCAACCCAGGCACACCTGGGGAGGGCTTGCCGGCAGGGTCAGGCTGCCCAGGTCAGCTAATCCTCAGCCCTCAGGGAATCACATTGCAGAAAATGGACCTCGCTAAGACAGAATATTCGCCAAGGAAAAGAAGCACACAATGCCATTTGCAGCACCGTAGATGAGTCTAGAGGTAATCACGTGACTTGGAGTAAGTCAGAAAGTGAAAGACACATATCATATCATATCACTTATAGGTGTTACCTATAAATTGATACCAGGGCAGATATTTCCACGGAGAAGGGCAATCACAGATTCATTAAACTAACTTATGGTTCACCAAAGGAAAGGTGTGAGGATTGAATTCATTACGATATTGGGGTTAACAGACATATACAAACACAGTAGACATATATAATCACCAAAGACCTACGGAGTACCAAGAGAAGACTACTCAACATTCTGTCATAACGTACATGGGAAAAGGATCCCAGGAAGAACAGACATATGTATATGTGTAAAAGAACCACCTCTTGCACACCTACAACAAGCTAAACGTTGTACTCAAACTTGCTGTAATAAAAAATAAAAAATTAAATTAAAAACACGAACAAGAAGTAGTGAGACAAACTTGAGGGGCTTTCTCCTGGCACATTCCGTTCTACATTCCAATCTAGAACGCGACTTCCATTGAGGCTCTGCTGCCCTAGTAACCAGATTTGGTAAGGGAGAACTGCTGCCACCTTGTGGCCGTTTCACACAACAGCAGCTTTAATCCCAGCGCTAATGGTCAGTGGATATTCCAAATCATTACAGGCCTGTAAATGACACCTGCCCTGAAAACAAATCCTGGGGTCATATATCGACCAAAAAATTCAAAAGACGTCCATATTTCAAAACGACAGTTTCAAGAGGCATATTTCACGCACATTAGTGTTCTGCTTCTTTTGATTTCTTTCTTTCTTTGTTAAAAAAACGGGAATGGAAAAAGGCAACCCTCAGAATGGGCGAAAACTTTCACAAACGAATCAATGGACAAAGGTTTAATCTCCAATATATATAAACAGCTCATGCAGCTTAATATTAATACAACAAACAACCCAATACAAAAATGCGCAGAAGATCTAAATAGACGTTTCTTCAAAGAAGACACAGAGATGGCCAAGACGCACATGAAAAGCTGCTCAACATCACTAATTATTAGAGAAATGCAAATCAAAACTACAATGAGGTAAGACCTCACACCTGTTAGAATCGGCATCATCAGATAATCTACAAACAACAAATTCTGGGGAGGGTGTGGACAAAGGAACCCTCTTCCGCTATTGGTGGGAATGTAAATTGATACAGTCACTATTGGGAACAGTATGGAGGTTCCTTTAAAAAACTAAAAACAGAATTACCATAGGATCCAGCAATCCCACTTCTGGGCATATACCCAGAGAAAACCATAAATCACAAAGACACATTCACCACAATGTTCATTGCAGCACTATTTACAATAGCCAGGTAATGGAAGCAACCTAAATGCCCACAGACAGACGAATGGATAAAGATGTGGTACATATATAAAATGGAATATTACTCAGCCATAAAAAGGAATGAAACTGGGTCATTTGTAGAGAAGTTGATGGATCTAGAGACTGTCATACAGAGTGAAGTAAGTCAGAAAGAGAAAAACAAATATTGTATATTAATGCCTATATGTGGAAACTAGAAAAATGCTACAGATGAACTGGTTTGCAGGGCAGAAATAGAGACACAGAGGTAGAGAACAAACGTATGGACACAAAGTGGGGGAAGCCATGGGGTGGTGGTGGTGGGATGAGTTGGGAGATTGGGATTGACCTGTATACATGTCTATGCATAAAATAGATAACTAATAATAACCTACTGTATTAAAAAAATAAATAAAATTAAATTTCAAAGATTTTAAATATAAAATGTAAAAATAAAACAGAAAAAATGTTCTTCCATTCACACTGATGTATTTATAAGAATGAATTATTTCCATGCTTATATCTATAAATACATAAAAGAGGAATAAAATCTAACTTGAACCAAAAAAGAAAAAAAAAACTGAACCTAACATTTATACAGAGGAAAACACTACCAAGGCACTTGCTCCAGGGGTAAACAATTCTGAAATTGGTCAGAGGTGGGGAATCATCTCCCATACAGCCAGCAGCTCCGCCCGCCCACGCAAGGAGCGTCCTTATTGCAAAGCTGGGGGACCGTGCCAAGGCCTCTGTGAGTAAACGTGAGCTGAGCCCCAGGCCAGCTGCTGCTGAACTGTTCCCACCCTTCCCAGGTGAAACACCTGAATATGTACAAGGGCTTGAAAGCCTAGAGGAAGGGCCGTGGAGCCACACCAGCGAAAGCACGCAGGCCAACTTGGTGCCTGCAGGTCAGCCAGGATGGTCCTGGCCACGGGCGCTCTTCTGGAAGCTTTCCACTGCCCTGCCTGAGATACCCCTCCTGTCCCGGCCCCCACTCCTTTATTTCCTTCCTCACCTCAGCCCGGAGAGATACTCCAGTGGAAGTTATGGGTGACACATCCTCTTCTTTAGAGGTGGCAGCCTGGCAACTCCTGCAGAAAGTCCAGCAGAGCCCCACACACAACGGGCCACCCTCAAAGCCGTGGACCCTCACACCCTCCAACCAGCACAGCCCCGAGACTGCTGACAGGGCAGAGAATATGGAGTCAGGCACAGCTGCAGGGGCTATTGCTGCCTGGAGTGCTGTTTATATTGACCTCAACCCAGGCACACCTGGGGAGGGCTTGCCGGCAGGGTCAGGCTGCCCAGGTCAGCTAATCCTCAGCCCTCAGGGAATCACATTGCAGAAAATGGACCTCGCTAAGACAGAATATTCGCCAAGGAAAAGAAGCACACAATGCCATTTGCAGCACCGTAGATGAGTCTAGAGGTAATCACGTGACTTGGAGTAAGTCAGAAAGTGAAAGACACATATCATATCATATCACTTATAGGTGTTACCTATAAATTGATACCAGGGCAGATATTTCCACGGAGAAGGGCAATCACAGATTCATTAAACTAACTTATGGTTCACCAAAGGAAAGGTGTGAGGATTGAATTCATTACGATATTGGGGTTAACAGACATATACAAACACAGTAGACATATATAATCACCAAAGACCTACGGAGTACCAAGAGAAGACTACTCAACATTCTGTCATAACGAACATGGGAAAAGGATCTCAGGAAGAACAGACATATGTATATGTGTAAAAGAACCACCTCTTGCACACCTACAGCAAGCTAAACGTTGTACTCAAGCTTGCTGTAATAAAAAATAAAAAATTAAATTAAAAACACGAACAAGAATTAGTGAGAAAAACTTGAGGGGCTTTCTCCTGGTACATTCCATTCTACATTCCAATCTAGAACGCGACTTCCATTGAGGCTCTGCTGCCCTAGTAACCAGATTTGGTAAGGAAGAACTGCTGCCACCTTGTGGCCGTTTCACACAACAGCAGCTTTAATCCCAGCGCTAATGGTCAGTGGATATTCCAAATCATTACAGGCCTGTAAATGACACCTGCCCTGAAAACAAATCCTGGGGTCATATATCGACCAAAAAATTCAAAAGACGTCCATATTTCAAAACGACAGTTTCAAGAGGCATATTTCACGCACATTAGTGTTCTGCTTCTTTTGATTTCTTTCTTTCTTTGTTAAAAAAACGGGAATGGAAAAAGGCAACCCTCAGAATGGGCGAAAACTTTCACAAACGAATCAATGGACAAAGGTTTAATCTCCAATATATATAAACAGCTCATGCAGCTTAATATTAATACAACAAACAACCCAATACAAAAATGCGCAGAAGATCTAAATAGACGTTTCTTCAAAGAAGACACAGAGATGGCCAAGACGCACATGAAAAGCTGCTCAACATCACTAATTATTAGAGAAATGCAAATCAAAACTACAATGAGGTAAGACGTCACAACTGTTAGAATCGGCATCATCAGATAATCTACAAACAACAAATTCTGGGGAGGGTGTGGACAAAAGGAACCCTCTTCTGCTATTGGTGGGAATGTAAATTGATACAGTCACTATGGAGAACAGTATGGAGGTTCCTTTAAAAAACTAAAAAGAGAATTACCATAGGATCCAGCAATCCCACTTCTGGGCATATACCCAGAGAAAACCATAAATCACAAAGACACATTCACCACAATGTTCATTGCAGCACTATTTACAATAGCCAGGTAATGGAAGCAACCTAAATGCCCACAGACAGACGAATGGATAAAGATGTGGTACATATATAAAATGGAATATTACTCAGCCATAAAAAGGAATGAAACTGAGTCATTTGTAGAGAAGTTGATGGATCTAGAGACTGTCATACAGAGTGAAGTAAGTCAGAAAGAGAAAAACAAATATTGTATATTAATGCCTATATGTGGAACCTAGAAAAATGCTACAGATGAACTGGTTTGCAGGGCAGAAATAGAGACACAGAGGTAGAGAACAAACGTATCGACACAAAGTGGGGGAAGCCATGGGGTGGTGGTGGTGGGATGAGTTGGGAGATTGGGATTGACCTGTATACATGTATATGCATAAAATACATAACTAATAATAACCTAGTGTATAAAAAAATAAATAAAATTAAATTTCAAAATTTTTAAAAATAAAATGTAAAAATAAAACAGAAAAAAAGTTCTTCCATTCACACTGATGTATTTATAAGAATGAATTATTTCCATGCTTATATCTATAAATACATAAAAGAGGAATAAAATCTAACTTGAACCAAAAAAGAAAAAAAAAAAACTGGACCTAACAGTTATACAGAGGAAAACACTACCAAGGCACTTGCTCAAGTGGTAAACAACTCTGAAATTGGTCAGAGGTGGGGAATCATCCCCATACAGCCAGCAGCCCCACCCGCCCACGCAAGGAGCGTCCTTATTGCAAAGCTGGGGGACCGTGCCGAGGCCTCTGTGAGTAAACGTGAGCTGAGCCCCAGGCCAGCTGCTGCTGAACTGTTCCCACCCTTCCCAGGTGAAACACCTGAATATGTACAAGGGCTTGAAAGCCTAGAGGAAGGGCCGTGGAGCCACACCAGCGAAAGCACGCAGGCCAACTTGGTGCCTGCAGGTCAGCCAGGATGGTCCTGGACACGGGCGCTCTTCTGGAAGCTTTCCATTGCCCTGCCTGAGATACCCCTCCTGTCCCGGCCCCCACTCCTTTTTTTCCTTCCTCACCTCAGCCCGGAGAGATACTCCAGTGGAAGTTATGGGTGACACATCCTCTTCTTTACAGGTGGCAGCCTGGCAACTCCTGCAGAAAGTCCAGCAGAGCCCCACTCACACCGGGCCACCCACAAAGCCGTGGACCCTCACACCCTCCCACCAGCACAGCCCCGAGACTGCTGACGGGGCAGAGAATATGGAGTCAGGCACAGCTGCAGGGGCTATTGCTGCCTGGAGTGCTGTTTATATTGACCTTAACCCAGGCACACCTGGGGAGGGCTTGCCGGGAGGGTCAGGCTGCGCAGGTCAGCTAATCCTCAGCTCTCAGGGAATCATATTGCAGAAAATGGACCTCGCTAAGACAGAATATTCGCCAAGGAAAAAAAGCACACAATGCCATTTGCAGCACCGTAGATGAGTCTAGAGGTAATCACGTGACTTGGAGTAAGTCAGAAAGTGAAAGACACATATCATATCATATCACTTATAGGTGTTACCTATAAATTGATACCAGGGCAGATATTTCCACGGAGAAGGGCAATCACAGATTCATTAAACAAACTTATGGTTCACCAAAGGAAAGGTGTGAGGATTGAATTCATTATGATATTGGGGTTAACAGACATATACAAACACAGTAGACGTATATAATCACCAAAGACCTACGGAGTACCAAGAGAAGACTACTCAACATTCTGTCATAACGAACATGGGAAAAGGATCCCAGGAAGAACAGACATATGTATATGTGTAAAAGAACCACCTCTTGCACACCTACAACAAGCTAAACGTTGTACTCAAGCTTGCTGTAATAAAAAATAAAAAATTAAATTAAAAACACGAACAAGAATTAGTGAGAAAAACTTGAGGGGCTTTCTCCTGGTACATTCCGTTCTACATTCCAATCTAGAACGCGACTTCCATTGAGGCTCTGCTGCCCTAGTAACCAGATTTGGTAAGGGAGAACTGTTGCCACCTTGTGGCCGTTTCACACAACAGCAGCTTTAATCCCAGCGCTAATGGTCAGTGGATATTCCAAATCATTACAGGCCTGTAAATGACACCTGCCCTGAAAACAAATCCTGGGGTCATATATCGACCAAAAAATTCAAAAGACGTCCATATTTCAAAACGACAGTTTCAAGAGGCATATTTCACGCACATTAGTGTTCTGCTTCTTTTGATTTCTTTCTTTCTTTGTTAAAAAAACGGGAATGGAAAAAGGCAACCCTCAGAATGGGCGAAAACTTTCACAAACGAATCAATGGACAAAGGTTTAATCTCCAATATATATAAACAGCTCATGCAGCTTAATATTAATACAACAAACAACCCAATACAAAAATGCGCAGAAGATCTAAATAGACGTTTCTTCAAAGAAGACACAGAGATGGCCAAGACGCACATGAAAAGCTGCTCAACATCACTAATTATTAGAGAAATGCAAATCAAAACTACAATGAGGTAAGACCTCACACCTGTTAGAATCGGCATCATCAGATAATCTACAAACAACAAATTCTGGGGAGGGTGTGGACAAAGAAACCCTCTTCCGCTATTGGTGGGAATGTAAATTGATACAGTCACTATTGGGAACAGTATGGAGGTTCCTTTAAAAAACTAAAAACAGAATTACCATAGGATCCAGCAATCCCACTTCTGGGCATATACCCAGAGAAAACCATAAATCACAAAGACACATTCACCACAATGTTCATTGCAGCACTAATTACAATAGCCAGGTAATGGAAGCAACCTAAATGCCCACAGACAGACGAATGGATAAAGATGTGGTACATATATAAAATGGAATATTACTCAGCCATAAAAAGGAATGAAACTGGGTCATTTGTAGAGAAGTTGATGGATCTAGAGACTGTCATACAGAGTGAAGTAAGTCAGAAAGAGAAAAACAAATATTGTATATTAATGCCTATATGTGGAAACTAGAAAAATGCTACAGATGAACTGGTTTGCAGGGCAGAAATAGAGACACAGAGGTAGAGAACAAACGTATCGACACAAAGTGGGGGAAGCCATGGGGTGGTGGTGGTGGGATGAGTTGGGAGATTGGGATTGACCTGTATACATGTCTATGCATAAAATAGATAACTAATAATAACCTACAGTATAAAAAAAATAAATAAAATTAAATTTCAAAGATTTTAAATATAAAATGTAAAAATAAAACAGAAAAAATGTTCTTCCATTCACACTGATGTATTTATAAGAATGAATTATTTCCATGCTTATATCTATAAATACATAAAAGAGGAATAAAATCTAACTTGAACCAAAAAAGAAAAAAAAAACTGAACCTAACATTTATACAGAGGAAAACACTACCAAGGCACTTGCTCCAGGGGTAAACAATTCTGAAATTGGTCAGAGGTGGGGAATCATCTCCCATACAGCCAGCAGCCCCGCCCGCCCACGCAAGGAGCGTCCTTATTGCAAAGCTGGGGGACCGTGCCAAGGCCTCTGTGAGTAAACGTGAGCTGAGCCCCAGGCCAGCTGCTGCTGAACTGTTCCCACCCTTCCCAGGTGAAACACCTGAATATGTACAAGGGCTTGAAAGCCTAGAGGAAGGGCCGTGGAGCCACACCAGCGAAAGCACGCAGGCCAACTTGGTGCCTGCAGGTCAGCCAGGATGGTCCTGGCCACGGGCGCTCTTCTGGAAGCTTTCCATTGCCCTGCCTGAGATACCCCTCCTGTCCCGGCCCCCACTCCTTTATTTCCTTCCTCACCTCAGCCCGGAGAGATACTCCAGTGGAAGTTATGGGTGACACATCCTCTTCTTTAGAGGTGGCAGCCTGGCAACTCCTGCAGAAAGTCCAGCAGAGCCCCACACACAACGGGCCACCCACAAAGCCGTGGACCCTCACACCCTCCAACCAGCACAGCCCCGAGACTGCTGACAGGGCAGAGAATATGGAGTCAGGCACAGCTGCAGGGGCTATTGCTGCCTGGAGTGCTGTTTATATTGACCTCAACCCAGGCACACCTGGGGAGGGCTTGCCGGCAGGGTCAGGCTGCCCAGGTCAGCTAATCCTCAGCCCTCAGGGAATCACATTGCAGAAAATGGACCTCGCTAAGACAGAATATTCGCCAAGGAAAAGAAGCACACAATGCCATTTGCAGCACCGTAGATGAGTCTAGAGGTAATCACGTGACTTGGAGTAAGTCAGAAAGTGAAAGACACATATCATATCATATCACTTATAGGTGTTACCTATAAATTGATACCAGGGCAGATATTTCCACGGAGAAGGGCAATCACAGATTCATTAAACAAACATATGGTTCACCAAAGGAAAGGTGTGAGGATTGAATTCATTATGATATTGGGGTTAACAGACATATACAAACACAGTAGACGTATATAATCACCAAAGACCTACGGAGTACCAAGAGAAGACTACTCAACATTCTGTCATAACGAACATGGGAAAAGGATCCCAGGAAGAACAGACATATGTATATGTGTAAAAGAACCACCTCTTGCACACCTACAACAAGCTAAATGTTGTACTCAAGCTTGCTGTAATAAAAAATAAAAAATTAAATTAAAAACACGAACAAGAATTAGTGAGAAAAACTTGAGGGCTTTCTCCTGGTACATTCCGTTCTACATTCCAATCTAGAACGCGACTTCCATTGACGCTCTGCTGCCCTAGTAACCAGATTTGGTAAGGGAGAACTGCTGCCACCTTGTGGCCGTTTCACACAACAGCAGCTTTAATCCCAGCGCTAATGGTCAGTGGATATTCCAAATCATTACAGGCCTGTAAATGACACCTGCCCTGAAAACAAATCCTGGGGTCATATATCGACCAAAAAATTCAAAAGACGTCCATATTTCAAAACGACAGTTTCAAGAGGCATATTTCACGCACATCAGTGTTCTGCTTCTTTTGATTTCTTTCTTTCTTTGTTAAAAAAACGGGAATGGAAAAAGGCAACCCTCAGAATGGGCGAAAACTTTCACAAACGAATCAATGGACAAAGGTTTAATCTCCAATATATATAAACAGCTCATGCAGCTTAATATTAATACAACAAACAACCCAATACAAAAATGCGCAGAAGATCTAAATAGACGTTTCTTCAAAGAAGACACAGAGATGGCCAAGACGCACATGAAAAGCTGCTCAACATCACTAATTATTAGAGAAATGCAAATCAAAACTACAATGAGGTAAGACCTCACACCTGTTAGAATCGGCATCATCAGATAATCTACAAACAACAAATTCTGGGGAGGGTGTGGACAAAGAAACCCTCTTCCGCTATTGGTGGGAATGTAAATTGATACAGTCACTATTGGGAACAGTATGGAGGTTCCTTTAAAAAACTAAAAACAGAATTACCATAGGATCCAGCAATCCCACTTCTGGGCATATACCCAGAGAAAACCATAAATCACAAAGACACATTCACCACAATGTTCATTGCAGCACTATTTACAATAGCCAGGTAATGGAAGCAACCTAAATGCCCACAGACAGACGAATGGATAAAGATGTGGTACATATATAAAATGGAATATTACTCAGCCATAAAAAGGAATGAAACTGGGTCATTTGTACAGAAGTTGATGGATCTAGAGACTGTCATACAGAGTGAAGTAAGTCAGAAAGAGAAAAACAAATATTGTATATTAATGCCTATATGTGGAAACTAGAAAAATGCTACAGATGAACTGGTTTGCAGGGCAGAAATAGAGACACAGAGGTAGAGAACAAACGTATCGACACAAAGTGGGGGAAGCCATGGGGTGGTGGTGGTGGGATGAGTTGGGAGATTGGGATTGACCTGTATACATGTCTATGCATAAAATAGATAACTAATAATAACCTACTGTATAAAAAAAATAAATAAAATTAAATTTCAAAGATTTTAAATATAAAATGTAAAAATAAAACAGAAAAAATGTTCTTCCATTCACACTGATGTATTTATAAGAATGAATTATTTCCATGCTTATATCTATAAATACATAAAAGAGGAATAAAATCTAACTTGAACCAAAAAAGAAAAAAAAAACTGAACCTAACATTTATACAGAGGAAAACACTACCAAGGCACTTGCTCCAGGGGTAAACAATTCTGAAATTGGTCAGAGGTGGGGAATCATCTCCCATACAGCCAGCAGCCCCGCCCGCCCACGCAAGGAGCGTCCTTATTGCAAAGCTGGGGGACCGTGCCAAGGCCTCTGTGAGTAAACGTGAGCTGAGCCCCAGGCCAGCTGCTGCTGAACTGTTCCCACCCTTCCCAGGTGAAACACCTGAATATGTACAAGGGCTTGAAAGCCTAGAGGAAGGGCCGTGGAGCCACACCAGCGAAAGCACGCAGGCCAACTTGGTGCCTGCAGGTCAGCCAGGATGGTCCTGGCCACGGGCGCTCTTCTGGAAGCTTTCCATTGCCCTGCCTGAGATAACCCTCCTGTCCCGGCCCCCACTCCTTTATTTCCTTCCTCACCTCAGCCCGGAGAGATACTCCAGTGGAAGTTATGGGTGACACATCCTCTTCTTTAGAGGTGGCAGCCTGGCAACTCCTGCAGAAAGTCCAGCAGAGCCCCACACACAACCGGCCACCCACAAAGCCCTGGACCCTCACACCCTCCCACCAGCACAGCCCCGAGACTGCTGACGGGGCAGAGAATATGGAGTCAGGCACAGCTGCAGGGGCTATTGCTGCCTGGAGAGCTGTTTATATTGACCTCAAACCAGGCACACCTGGGGAGGGCTTGCCGGCAGGGTCAGGCTGCCCAGGTCAGCTAATCCTCAGCCCTCAGGGAATCACATTGCAGAAAATGGACCTCGCTAAGACAGAATATTAGCCAAGGGAAAAAAGCACACAATGCCATTTGCAGCACCGTAGATGATTCTAGAGGTAATCACGTGACTTGGAGTAAGTCAGAAAGTGAAAGACACATATCATATCATATCACTTATAGGTGTTACCTATAAATTGATACCAGGGCAGATATTTCCACGGAGAAGGGCAATCAAAGATTCATTTAACAAACTTATGGTTCACCAAAGGAAAGGTGTGAGGATTGAATTCATTATGATATTGGGGTTAACAGACATATACAAACACAGTAGACGTATATAATCACCAAAGACCTACGGAGTACCAAGAGAAGACTACTCAACATTCTGTCATAACGAACATGAGAAAAGGATCCCAGGAAGAACAGACATATGTATATGTGTAAAAGAACCACCTCTTGCACACCTACAACAAGCTAAACGTTGTACTCAAACTTGCTGTAATAAAAAATAAAAAATTAAATTAAAAACACGAACAAGAAGTAGTGAGACAAACTTGAGGGGCTTTCTCCTGGCACATTCCGTTCTAAATTCCAATCTAGAACGCGACTTCCATTGAGGCTCTGCTGCCCTAGTAACCAGATTTGGTAAGGGAGAACTGCTGCCACCTTGTGGCCGTTTCACACAACAGCAGCTTTAATCCCAGCGCTAATGGTCAGTGGATATTCCAAATCATTACAGGCCTGTAAATGACACCTGCCCTGAAAACAAATCCTGGGGTCATATATCGAACAAAAAATTCAAAAGACGTCCATATTTCAAAACGACAGTTTCAAGAGGCATATTTCACGCACATTAGTGTTCTGCTTCTTTTGATTTCTTTCTTTCTTTGTTAAAAAAACGGGAATGGAAAAAGGTAACCCTCAGAAGGGGCGAAAACGTTCACAAACGAATCAATGGACAAAGGTTTAATCTCCAATATATATATACAGCTCATGCAGCTTAATATTAATACAACAAACAACCCAATACAAAAATGGGCAGAAGATCTAAATAGACGTTTCTTCAAAGAAGACACAGAGATGGCCAAGACGCACATGAAAAGCTGCTCAACATCACTAATTATTAGAGTAATGCAAATCAAAACTACAATGAGGTAAGACCTCACACCTGTTAGAATCAGCATCATCAGATAATCTACAAACAACAAATTCTGGGGAGGGTGTGGACAAAAGGAACCCTCTTCCGCTATCGGTGGGAATGTAAATTGATACAGTCACTATGGAGAACAGTATGGAGTTTCCTTTAAAAAACTAAAAAGAGAATTACCATAGGATCCAGCAATCCCACTTCTGGGCATATAACCAGAGAAAACCATAAATCACAGAGACACATTCACCACAATGTTCATTGCAGCACTATTTACAATAGCCAGGTAATGGAAGCAACCTAAATGCCCACAGACAGACGAATGGTTAAAGATGTGGTACATATATAAAATGGAATATTACTCAGCCATAAAAAGGAATGAAACTGAGTCATTTGTAGAAAAGTTGATGGATCTAGAGACTGTCATACAGAGTGAAGTAAGTCAGAAAGAGAAAAACAAATATTGTATATTAATGCCTATATGTGGAACCTAGAAAAATGCTACAGATGAACTGGTTTGCAGGGCAGAAATAGAGACACAGAGGTAGAGAACAAACGTATCGACACAAAGTGGGGGAAGCCATGGGGTGGTGGTGGTGGGATGAGTTGGGAGATTGGGATTGACCTGTATACACGTCTATGCATAAAATAGATAACTAATAATAACCTACTGTATAAAAAAAATAAATAAAATTAAATTTCAAAAAATTTAAAAATAAAATGTTAAAATAAAACAGAAAAAATGT
The DNA here is from genome assembly GCF_964165515.1 of Mesoplodon bidens. Taxonomy (NCBI): domain Eukaryota; kingdom Metazoa; phylum Chordata; class Mammalia; order Artiodactyla; family Ziphiidae; genus Mesoplodon; species Mesoplodon bidens. The sequence goes on along the minus strand of NW_027672639.1, from coordinate 827,298 downwards.
TCTTCCATTCACACTGATGTATTTATAAGAATGAATTATTTCCATGCTTATATCCATAAATACATAAAAGAGGAAGAAAATCTAACTTGAACCAAAAAAGAAAAAAAAAAACTGAACCTAACAGTTATTCAGAGGAAAACACTACCAAGGCACTTGCTCCAGTGGTAAACAATTCTGAAATTGGTCAGAGGTGGGGAATCATCTCCCATAGAGCCAGCAGCCCCGCCCGCCCACGCAAGGAGCGTCCTTATTGCAAAGCTGGGGGACCGTGCCGAGGCCTCTGTGAGTAAACGTGAGCTGAGCCCCAGGCCAGCTGCTGCTGAACTGTTCCCACCCTTCCCAGGTGAAACACCTGAATATGTACAAGGGCATGAAAGCCTAGAGGAAGGGCCGTGGAGCCACACCAGCGACAGCACGCAGGCCACCTTGGTGCCTGCAGGTCAGCAAGGATGGTCCTGGCCACGGGCGCTCTTCTGGAAGTTTTCCATTGCCCTGCCTGAGATACCCCTCCTGTCCCGGCCCCCACTCCTTTTTTTCCTTACTCACCTCAGCCCGGAGAGATACTCCAGTGGAAGTTATGGGTGACACATCATCTTCTTTACAGGTGGCAGACTGGCAACTCCTGCAGAAAGACCAGCAGAGGCCCACTCACACCGGGCCACCCACAAAGCCCTGGACCCTCACACCCTCCCACCAGCACAGCCCCGAGACTGCTGCCGGGGCAGAGAATATGGAGTCAGGCACAGCTGCAGGGGCTATTGCTGCCTGGAGTGCTGTTTATATTGACATCAACCCAGGCACACCTGGGGAGGGCTTGCCGGCAGGGTCAGGCTGCCCAGGTCAGCTAATCCTCAGCCCTCAGGGAATCACATTGCAGAAAATGGACCTCGCTAAGACAGAATATTCGCCATGAAAAGAAGCACACAATGCCATTTGCAGCACCATAGATGAGTCTAGAGGTAATCACGTGACTTTGAGTAAGTCAGAAAGTGAAAGACACATATCATATCATATCACTTATAGGTGTTACCTATAAATTGATACCAGGGCAGATATTTCCACGGAGAAGGGCAATCACAGATTCATTAAACAAACTTATGGTTCACCAAAGGAAAGGTGTGAGGATTGAATTCATTACGATATTGGGGTTAACAGACATATACAAACACAGTAGACGTATATAATCACCAAAGACCTACGGAGAACCAAGAGAAGACTACTCAACATTCTGTCATAACGTACATGGGAAAAGGATCCCAGGAAGAACAGACATATGTATATGTGTAAAAGAACCACCTCTTGCACACCTACAACAAGCTAAACGTTGTACTCAAACTTGCTGTAATAAAAAATAAAAAATTAAATTAAAAACACGAACAAGAAGTAGTGAGACAAACTTGAGGGGCTTTCTCCTGGCACATTCCGTTCTACATTCCAATCTAGAACGCGACTTCCATTGAGGCTCTGCTGCCCTAGTAACCAGATTTGGTAAGGGAGAACTGCTGCCACCTTGTGGCCGTTTCACACAACAGCAGCTTTATTCCCAGCGCTAATGGTCAGTGGATATTCCAAATCATTACAGGCCTGTAAATGACACCTGCCCTGAAAACAAATCCTGGGGTCATATATCGACCAAAAAATTCAAAAGACGTCCATATTTCAAAACGACAGTTTCAAGAGGCATATTTCACGCACATTAGTGTTCTGATTCTTTTACTTTCTTTCTTTCTTTGTTAAAAAAACGGGAATGGAAAAAGGTAACCCTCAGAAGGGGCGAAAACGTTCACAAACGAATCAATGGATAAAGGTTTAATCTCCAATATATATATATAGCTCATGCAGCTTAATATTAATAAAACAAACAACCCAATACAAAAATGGGCAGAAGATCTAAATAGACGTTTCTTCAAAGAAGACACAGAGATGGCAAAGACGCACATGAAAAGCTGCTCAACATCACTAATTATTAGAGAAATGCAAATCAAAACTACAATGAGGTAAGACCTCACACCTGTTAGAATCGGCATCATCAGATAATCTACAAACAAATTCTGGGAAGGGTGTGGACAAAAGGAACCCTCTTCCGCTATTGGTGGGAATGTAAACTGATACACTCACTATGGAGAACAGTATGGAGGTTCCTTTAAAAAACTAAAAAGAGAATTACCATAGGATCCAGCAATCCCACTTCTGGGCATATACCCAGAAAAAACCATAAATCACAGAGACACATTCACCACAATGTTCATTGCAGCACTATTTACAATAGCCAGGTAATGGAAGCAACCTAAATGCCCACAGACAGACGAATGGATAAAGATGTGGTACATATATAAAATGGAATATTACTCAGCCATAAAAAGGAATGAAACTGGGTCATTTGTAGAGAAGTTGATGGATCTAGAGACTGTCATACAGAGTGAAGTAAGCCAGAAAGAGTAAAACAAGTATTGTATATTAATGCCTATATGTGGAACCTAGAAAAATGGTAGAGATGAACTGGTTTGCAGGGCAGAAATAGAGACACAGAGGTAGAGAACAAACGTCTGGACACAAAGTGGGGGAAGCCATGGGGTGGTGGTGGTGGGATGACTTGGGAGATTAGGATTGACCTGTATATATGTCTATGCATAAAATAGATAACTAATAATAACCTACTGTATAAAAAAATAAATAAAATTAAATTTCAAAATTTTTAAAAATAAAATGTAAAAATAAAACAGAAAAAAAGTTCTTCCATTCACACTGATGTATTTATACGAATGAATTATTTCCATGCTTATATTTATAAATACATAAATGAGGAATAAAATCTAACTTGAACCAAAAAAGAAAAAAAAAACTGAACCTAACAGTTATACAGAGGAAAACACTACCAAGGCACTTGCTCCAGTGGTAAACAATTCTGAAATTGGTCAGAGGTGGGGAATCATCTCCCATACAGCCAGCAGCCCTGCCCGCCCACGCAAGGAGCGTCCTTATTGCAAAGCTGGGGGACCGTGCCGAGGCCTCTGTGAGTAAACGTGAGCTGAGCCCCAGGCCAGCTGCTTCTGAACTGTTCCCACCCTTCCCAGGTGAAACACCTGAATATGTACAAGGGCTTGAAAGCCTAGAGGAAGGGCCGTGGAGCCACACCAGCGAAAGCACGCAGGCCAACTTGGTGCCTGCAGGTCAGCCAGGATGGTCCTGGCCACGGGCGCTCTTCTGGAAGCTTTCCATTGCGCTGCCTGAGATACCCCTCCTGTCCCGGCCCCCACTCCTTTTTTTCCTTACTCACCTCAGCCCGGAGAGATACTCCAGTGGAAGTTATGGGTGACACATCCTCTTCTTTACAGGTGGCAGCCTGGCAACTCCTGCAGAAAGTCCAGGAGAGCCGCACTCACACCGGGCAACCCACAAAGCCCTGGACCCTCACACCCTCCTACCAGCACAGCCCCGAGACTGCTGACGGGGCAGAGAATATGGAGTCAGGCACAGCTGCAGGGGCTATTGCTGCCTGGAGAGCGGTTTATATTGACCTCAACACAGGCACACCTGGCGAGGGCTTGCCGGCAGGGTCAGGCTGCCCAGGTCAGCTAATCCTCAGCCCTCAGGGAATCACATTGCAGAAAATGGACCTCGCTAAGACAGAATATTAGCCAAGGTAAAAAAGCACACAATGCCATTTGCAGCACCGTAGATGAGTCTAGAGGTAATCACGTGACTTGGAGTAAGTCAGAAACTGAAAGACACATATCATATCATATCACTTATAGGTGTTACCTATAAATTGATACCAGGGCAGATATTTCCACGGAGAAGGGCAATCAAAGATTCATTTAACAAACTTATGGTTCACCAAAGGAAAGGTGTGAGGATTGAATTCATTATGATATTGGGGTTAACAGACATATACAAACACAGTAGACGTATATAATCACCAAAGACCTACGGAGTACCAAGAGAAGACTACTCAACATTCTGTCATAACGAACATGGGAAAAGGATCCCAGGAAGAACAGACATATGTATATGTGTAAAAGAACCACCTCTTGCACACCTACAACAAGCTAAACGTTGTACTCAAACTTGCTGTAATAAAAAATAAAAAATTAAATTAAAAACAGGAACAAGAAGTAGTGAGACAAACTTGAGGGGCTTTCTCCTGGCACATTCCGTTCTACATTCCAATCTAGAACGCGACTTCCATTGAGGCTCTGCTGCCCTAGTAACCAGATTTGGTAAGGGAGAACTGCTGCCACCTTGTGGCCGTTTCACACAACAGCAGCTTTAATCCCAGCGCTAATGGTCAGTGGATATTCCAAATCATTACAGGCCTGTAAATGACACCTGCCCTGAAAACAAATCCTGGGGTCATATATCGACCAAAAAATTCAAAAGACGTCCATATTTCAAAACGACAGTTTCAAGAGGCATATTTCACGCACATTAGTGTTCTGCTTCTTTTGATTTCTTTCTTTCTTTGTTAAAAAAACGGGAATGGAAAAAGGCAACCCTCAGAATAGGCGAAAACTTTCACAAACGAATCAATGGACAAAGGTTTAATCTCCAATATATATAAACAGCTCATGCAGCTTAATATTAATAAAACAAACAACCCAATACAAAAATGGGCAGAAGATCTAAATAGACGTTTCTTCAAAGAAGACACAGAGATGTCCAAGACGCACATGAAAAGCTGCTCAACATCACTAATTATTAGAGAAATGCAAATCAAAACTACAATGAGGTAAGACCTCACACCTGTTAGAATCGGCATCATCAGATAATCTACAAACAACAAATTCTGGGGAGGGTGTGGACAAAAGGAACCCTCTTCCGCTATTGGTGGGAATGTAAATTGATACAGTCACTATGGAGAACAGTATGGAGGTTCCTTTAAAAAACTAAAAAGAGAATTACCATAGGATCCAGCAATCCCACTTCTGGGCATATACCTAGAGAAAACCATAAATCACAAAGACACATTCACCACAATGTTCATTGCAGCACTATTTACAATAGCCAGGTAATGGAAGCAACCTAAATGCCCACAGACAGACGAATGGATAAAGATGTGGTACATATATAAAATGGAATATTACTCAGCCATAAAATGGAATGAAACTGGGTCATTTGTAGAGAAGTTGATGGATCTAGAGACTGTCATACAGAGTGAAGTAAGTCAGAAAGAGAAAAACAAATATTGTATATTAATGCCTATATGTGGAACCTAGAAAAATGCTACAGATGAACTGGTTTGCAGGGCAGAAATAGAGACACAGAGGTAGAGAACAAACGTATGGACACAAAGTGGTGGAAGCCATGGGGTGGTGGTGGTGGGATGAGTTGGGAGATTGGGATTGACCTGTATACATGTCTATGCATAAAATAGATAACTAATAATAACCTACTGTATAAAAAAATAAATAAAATTAAATTTCAAAAATTTTAAAAATAAAATGTAAAAATAAAACAGAAAAAATGTTCTTCCATTCACACTGATGTATTTATAAGAATGAATTATTTCCATGCTTATATCCATAAATACATAAAAGCGGAATAAAATTTAACTTGAACCAAAAAAGAAAAAAAAAACTGAACCTAACAGTTATACAGAGGAAAACACTACCAAGGCACTTGCTCCAGTGGTAAACAATTCTGAAATTGGTCAGAGGTGGGGAATCATCTCCCATACAGCCAGCAGCCCCACCCGCCCACGCAAGGAGCATCCTTATTGCAAAGCTGGGGTACCGTGCCGAGGCCTCTGTGAGTAAACGTGAGCTAAGCCCCAGGCCAGCTGCTGCTGAACTGTTCCCACCCTTCCCAGGTGAAACACCTGAATATGTACAAGGGCTTGAATGCCTAGAGGAAGGGCCGTGGAGCCACAACAGCGAAAGCACTCAGGCCACCTTGGTGCCTGCAGGTCAGCCAGGATGGTTCTGGCCACGGGCGCTCTTCTGGAAGCTTTCCATTGCCCTGCCTGAGATACCACTCCTGTCCCGGCCCCCACTCCTTTTTTTCTTTACTCACCTCAGCCCGGAGAGATACTCCAGTTGAAGTTATGGGTGACACATCCTCTTCTTTACAGGTGGCAGCCTGGCAACTCCTGCAGAAAGTCCAGCAGAGCCCCACTCACACCGGGCCACCCACAAAGCCGTGGACCCTCACACCCTCCCACCAGCACAGCCCCGAGACTGCTGACGGGGCAGAGAATATGGAGTCAGGCACAGCTGCAGGGGCTATTGCTGCCTGGAGTGCTGTTTATATTGACCTCAACCCAGGCACACCTGGGGAGGGCTTGCCGGCAGGCTCAGGCTGCCCAGGTCAGCTAATCCTCAGCCCTCAGGGAATCACATTGCAGATAATGGACCTCGCTAAGACAGAATATTAGCCAAGGAAAAAAAGCACACAATGCCATTTGCAGCACCGTAGATGAATCTAGAGGTAATCACGTGACTTGGAGTAAGTCAGAAAGTGAAAGACACATATCATATCATATCACTTATAGGTGTTACCTATAAATTGATACCAGGGCAGATATTTCCACGGAGAAGGGCAATCACAGATTCATTAAACAAACATATGGTTCACCAAAGGAAAGGTGTGAGGATTGAATTCATTATGATATTGGGGTTAACAGACATATACAAACACAGTAGACGTATATAATCACCAAAGACCTACGGAGTACCAAGAGAAGACTACTCAACATTCTGTCATAACGAAAATGGGAAAAGGATCCCAGGAAGAACAGACTCATGTATATGTGTAAAAGAACCACCTCTTGCACACCTACAACAAGCTAAACGTTGTACTCAAGCTTGCTGTAATAAAAAATAAAAAATTAAATTAAAAACACGAACAAGAATTAGTGAGAAAAACTTGAGGGGCTTTCTCCTGGTACATTCCGTTCTACATTCCAATATAGAACGCGACTTCCATTGAGGCTCTGCTGCCCTAGTAACCAGATTTGGTAAGGGAGAACTGCTGCCACCTTGTGGCCGTTTCACACAACAGCAGCTTTAATCCCAGCGCTAATGGTCAGTGGATATTCCAAATCATTACAGGCCTGTAAATGACACCTGCCCTGAAAACAAATCCTGGGGTCATATATCGAACAAAAAATTCAAAAGACGTCCACATTTCAAAACGACAGTTTCAAGAGGCATATTTCACGCACATTAGTGTTCTGCTTCTTTTGATTTCTTTCTTTCTTTGTTAAAAAAACCGGAATGGAAAAAGGCAACCCTCAGAATGGGCGAAAACGTTCACAAACGAATCAATGGACAAAGGTTTAATCTCCAATATATATAAACAGCTCATGCAGCTTAATATTAATAAAACAAACAACCCAATACAAAAATGGGCAGAAGATCTAAATAGACGTTACTTCAAAGAAGACACAGAGACGGCCAAGACGCACATGAAAAGCTGCTCAACATCACTAATTATTAGAGAAATGCAAATCAAAACTACAATGAGGTAAGACCTCACACCTGTTAGAATCGGCATCATCAGATAATCTACAAACAACAAATTCTGGGGAGGGTGTGGACAAAAGGAACCCTCTTCCGCTATTGGTGGGAATGTAAATTGATACAGTCACTATGGAGAACAGTATGGAGGTTCCTTTAAAAAACTAAAAAGAGAATTACCATAGGATCCAGCAATCCCACTTCTGGGCATATAACCAGAGAAAACCATAAATCACAGAGACACATTCACCACAATGTTCATTGCAGCACTATTTACAATAGCCAGGTAATGGAAGCAACCTAAATGCCCACAGACAGACGAATGGATAAAGATGTGGTACATATATAAAATGGAATATTACTCAGCCATAAAAAGGAATGAAACTGGGTCATTTGTAGAGAAGTTGATGGATCTAGAGACTGTCATACAGAGTGAAGTAAGTCAGAAAGAGAAAAACAAATATTGTATATTAATGCCTATATGTGGAACCTAGAAAAATGCTAGAGATGAACTGGTTTGCAGGGCAGAAATAGAGACACAGAGGTAGAGAACAAACGTATGGACACAAAGTGGGGGAAGCCATGGGGTGGTGGTGGTGGGATGAGTTGGGAGATTGGGATTGACATGTATACATGTCTATGCAAAAAATTGATAACTAATAACAACCTACTGTATAAAAATAAATAAATAAAATTAAATTTCAAAAATTTTAAAAATAAAATGTAAAAATAAAACAGAAAAAAAGTTCTTCCATTCACACTGATGTATTTATAAGAATGAATTATTTCCATGCTTATATCCATAAATACATAAAAGAGGAATAAAATCTAACTTGAACCAAAAAAGAAAAATAAAACTGAACCTAACAGTTATACAGAGGAAAACACTACCAAGGCACTTGCTCCAGTGGTAAACAATTCTGAAATTGGTCAGAGGTGGGGAATCATCTCCCATACAGCCAGCAGCCCTGCCCGCCCACGCAAGGAGCGTCCTTATTGCAAAGCTGGGGGACCGTGCCGAGGCCTCTGTGAGTAAACGTGAGCTGAGTTCCAGGCCAACTGCTTCTGAACTGTTCCCACCCTTCCCAGGTGAAACACCTGAATATGTACAAGGGCTTGAAAGCCTAGAGGAAGGGCCGTGGAGCCACACCAGCGAAAGCACGCAGGCCAACTTGGTGCCTGCAGGTCAGCCAGGATGGTCCTGGCCATGGGCGCTCTTCTGGAAGCTTTCCATTGCGCTGCCTGAGATACCCCTCCTGTCCCGGCCCCGACTCCTTTTTTTCCTTACTCACCTCAGCCCGGAGAGATACTCCAGTGGAAGTTATGGGTGACACATCCTCTTCTTTACAGGTGGCAGCCTGGCAACTCCTGCAGAAAGTCCAGCAGAGCCCCACTCACACCGGGCCACACACAAAGCCCTGGACCCTCACACCCTCCCACCAGCACAGCCCCGAGACTGCTGACGGGGCAGAGAATATGGAGTCAGGCACAGCTGCAGGGGCTATTGCTGCCTGGAGAGCTGTTTATATTGACCTCAACCCAGGCACACCTGGGGAGGGCTTGCCGGCAGGGTCAGGCTGCCCAGGTCAGCTAATCCTCAGCCCTCAGGGAATCACATTGCAGAAAATGGACCTCGCTAAGACAGAATATTAGCCAAGGTAAAAAAGCACACAATGCCATTTGCAGCACCGTAGATGAGTCTAGAGGTAATCACGTGACTTGGAGTAAGTCAGAAACTGAAAGACACATATCATATCATATCACTTATAGGTGTTACCTATAAATTGATACCAGGGCAGATATTTCCACGGAGAAGGGCAATCAAAGATTCATTTAACAAACTTATGGTTCACCAAAGGAAAGGTGTGAGGATTGAATTCATTATGATATTGGGGTGAACAGACATATACAAACACAGTAGACGTATATAATCACCAAAGACCTACGGAGTACCAAGAGAAGACTACTCAACATTCTGTCATAACGAACATGAGAAAAGGATCCCAGGAAGAACAGACATATGTATATGTGTAAAAGAACCACCTCTTGCACACCTACAACAAGCTAAACGTTGTACTCAAACTTGCTGTAATAAAAAATAAAAAATTAATTTAAAAACAGGAACAAGAAGTAGTGAGACAAACTTGAGGGGCTTTCTCCTGGCACATTCCGTTCTACATTCCAATCTAGAACGCGACTTCCATTGAGGCTCTGCTGCCCTAGTAACCAGATTTGGTAAGGGAGAACTGCTGCCACCTTGTGGCCGTTTCACACAACAGCAGCTTTAATCCCAGTGCTAATGGTCAGTGGATATTCCAAATCATTACAGGCCTGTAAATGACACCTGCCCTGAAAACAAATCCTGGGGTCATATATCGACCAAAAAATTCAAAAGACGTCCATATTTCAAAACGACAGTTTCAAGAGGCATATTTCACGCACATTAGTGTTCTGCTTCTTTTGATTTCTTTCTTTCTTTGTTAAAAAAACGGGAATGGAAAAAGGCAACCCTCAGAATAGGCGAAAACTTTCACAAACGAATCAATGGACAAAGGTTTAATCTCCAATATATATAAACAGCTCATGCAGCTTAATATTAATAAAACAAACAACCCAATACAAAAATGGGCAGAAGATCTAAATAGACGTTTCTTCAAAGAAGACACAGAGATGGCCAAGACGCACATGAAAAGCTGCTCAACATCACTAATTATTAGAGAAATGCAAATCAAAACTACAATGAGGTAAGACCTCACACCTGTTAGAATCGGCATCATCAGATAATCTACAAACAACAAATTCTGGGGAGGGTGTGGACAAAAGGAACCCTCTTCCGCTATTGGTGGGAATGTAAATTGATACAGTCACTATGGAGAACAGTATGGAGGTTCCTTTAAAAAACTAAAAAGAGAATTACCATAGGATCCAGCAATCCCACTTCTGGGCATATACCCAGAGAAAACCATAAATCACAAAGACACATTCACCACAATGTTCATTGCAGCACTATTTACAATAGCCAGGTAATGGAAGCAACCTAAATGCCCACAGACAGACGAATGGATAAAGATGTGGTACATATACAAAATGGAATATTACTCAGCCATAAAAAGGAATGAAACTGGGTCATTTGTAGAGAAGTTGATGGATCTAGAGACTGTCATACAGAGTGAAGTAAGTCAGAAAGAGAAAAACAAATATTGAATATTAATGCCTATATGTGGAACCTAGAAAAATGGTAGAGATGAACTGGTTTGCAGGGCAGAAATAGAGACACAGAGGTAGAGAACAAACGTATGGACACAAAGTGGGGTAAGCCATGGGGTGGTGGTGGTGGGATGAGTTGGGAGATTAGGATTGACCTGTGTATATGTCTATGCATAAAATAGATAACTAATAATAACCTACTGTATAAAAAAAATAACTAAAATTAAATTTCAAAATTTTAAAAAATAAAATGTAAAAATAAAACAGAAAAAAAGTTCTTCCATTCACACTGATGTATTTATACGAATGAATTATTTCCATGCTTATATCTATAAATACATAAATGAGGAATAAAATCTAACTTGAACCAAAAAAGAAAAAAAAAAACTGAACCTAAGAATTATACAGAGGAAAACACTACCAAGGCACTTGCTCCAGTGGTAAACAATTCTGAAATTGGTCAGAGGTGGGGAATCATCTCCCATACAGCCAGCAGCCCCGCCCGCCCACGCAAGGAGCATCCTCATTGCAAAGCTGGGAGACCGTGCCGAGGCCTCTGTGAGTAAACGTGAGCTGAGCCCCAGGCCAGATGCTGCTGAACTGTTCCCACCCTTCCCAGGTGAAACACCTGAATATGTACAAGGGCTTGAAAGCCTAGAGGAAGGGCCGTGGAGCCACACCAGCGACAGCACGCAGGCCAACTTGGTGCCTGCAGGTCAGCCAGGATGGTACTGGCCACGGGCGCTCCTCTGGAAGCTTTCTATTGCCCTGCCTGAGATACCCCTCCTGTCCCGGCCCCCACGCCTTTTTTTCCTTCCTTACCTCAGCCCGGAGAGATATTCCAGTGGAAGTTATGGGTGACACATGCTCTTCTTTACAGGTGGCAGCCTGGCAACTCCTGCCGAAAGTCCAGCAGAGCCCCACTCACACCGGGCCACCCACAAAGCCGTGGACCCTCACACCCTCCCACCAGCACAGCCCCGAGACTGCTGACGGGGCAGAGAATATGGAGTCAGGCACAGCTGCAGGGGCTATTGCTGCCTGGAGTGCTGTTTATATTGACCTCAACCCAGGCACACCTGGGGAGGGCTTGCCGGCAGGGTCAGGCTGCCCAGGTCAGCTAATCCTCAGCCCTCAGGGAATCACATTGCAGAATATGGACCTCGCTAAGACAGAATATTCGCCAAGGAAAAAAAGGACACAATGCCATTTGCAGCACCGTAGATGAGTCTCGAGGTAATCACGTGACTTGGAGTAAGTCAGAAAGTGAAAGACACATATCATATCATATCACTTATAGGTGTTACCTATAAATTGATACCAGGGCAGATATTTCCACGGAGAAGGGCAATCACAGATTCATTAAACAAACTTATGGTTCACCAAAGGAAAGGTGTGAGGATTGAATTCATTACGATATTGGGGTTAACAGACAGATACAAACACAGTAGACGTATATAATCACCAAAGACCTACGGAGTACCAAGAGAAGACTACTCAACATTCTGTCATAACGTACATGGGAAAAGGATCCCAGGAAGAACAGACATATGTATATGTGTAAAAGAACCACCTCTTGCACACCTACAACAAGCTAAACGTTGTACTCAAACTTCCTGTAATAAAAAATAAAAAATTTAATTAAGAACACGAACAAGAAGTAGTGAGACAAACTTGAGGGGCTTTCTCCTGGCACATTCCGTTCTACATTCCAATCTAGAACACGACTTCCATTGAGTCTCTGCTGCCCTAGTAACCAGAATTGGTAAGGGAGAACTGCTGCCACCTTGTGGCCGTTTCACACAACTGCAGGTTTAATGCCAGCGCTAATGGTCAGTGGATATTCCAAATCATTACAGGCCTGTAAATGACACCTGCCCTGAAAACAAATCCTGGGGTCATATATCGACCAAAAAATTCAAAAGATGTCCATATTTCAAAACGACAGTTTCAAGAGGCATATTACACGCACATTAGTGTTCTGCTTCTTTTGCTTTCTTTCTTTCTTTGTTAAAAAAAACGGGAATGGAGAAAGGCAACCCTCAGAATGGGCGAAAACGTTCACAAACGAATCAATGGACAAAGGTTTAATCTCCAATATATATAAACAGCTCATGCAGCTTAATATTAATAAAACAAACAACCCAATACAAAAATGGGCAGAAGATCTAAAGAGACGTTTCTTCAAAGAAGACACAGAGATGGCCAAGACGCACATGAAAAGCTGCTCAACATCACTAATTATTAGAGAAATGCAAATCAAAACTACAATGAGGTAAGACCTCACACCTGTTAGAATCGGCATCATCAGATAATCTACAAACAACAAACTCTGGGGAGGGTGTGGACAAAAGGAACCCTCTTCCGCTATTGGTGGGAATGTAAATTGATACAGTCACTATGGAGAACAGTATGGAGGTTCCTTTAAAAAACTAAAAAGAGAATTACCATAGCATCCAGCAATCCCACTTCTGGGCATATACCCAGAGAAAACCATAAATCACAAAGACACATTCACCACAATGTTCATTGCAGCAGTATTTACAATAGACAGGTAATGGAAGCAACCTAAATGCCCACAGACAGACGAATGGAAAAAGATGTGGTACATATATAAAATGGAATATTACTCAGCCATAAAAACGAATGAAACTGGGTCATTTGTAGAGAAGTTGATGGATCTAGAGACTGTCATACAGAGTCAAGTAAGCCAGAAAGAGAAAAACAAATATTGTATATTAATGCCTATATGTGGAACCTAGAAAAATGGTAGAGATGAACTGGTTTGCAGGGCAGAAATAGAGACACAGAGGTAGAGAACAAACGTATGGACACAAAGTGGGGTAAGCCATGGGGTGGTGGTGGTGGGATGAGTTGGGAGATTAGGATTGACCTGTATACATGTCTATGCATAAAATAGATAACTAATAATAACCTACTGTATAAAAAAATAACTAAAATTAAATTTCAAAATTTTTAAAAATAAAATGTAAAAATAAAACAGAAAAAAAGTTCTTCCATTCACACTGATGTATTTATACGAATGAATTATTTCCATGCTTATATCTATAAATACATAAATGAGGAATAAAATCTAACGTGAACCAAAAAAAAAAAAAAAAAAACTGAACCTAACAGTTATACAGAGGAAAACACTACCAAGGCACTTGCTCCAGTGGTAAACAATTCTGAAATTGGTCAGAGGTGGGGAATCATCTCCCATACAGCCAGCAGCCCCGCCCGCCCACGCAAGGAGCATCCTCATTGCAAAGCTGGGAGACCGTGCTGAGGCCTCTGTGAGTAAACGTGAGCTGAGCCCCAGGCCAGATGCTGCTGAACTGTTCCCACCCTTCCCAGGTGAAACACCTGAATATGTACAAGGGCTTGAAAGCCTAGAGGAAGGGCCGTGGAGCCACACCAACGACAGCACGCAGGCCAACTTGGTGCCCGCAGGTCAGCCAGGATGGTACTGGCCACAGGCGCTCTTCTGGAAGCTTTCTATTGCCCTGCCTGAGATACCCCTCCTGTCCCGGCCCCCACGCCTTTTTTTCCTTCCTCACCTCAGCCCGGAGAGATATTCCAGTGGAAGTTATGGGTGACACATCCTCTTCTTTACAGGTGGCAGCCTGGCAACTCCTGCCGAAAGTCCAGCAGAGCCCCACTCACACCGGGCCACCCACAAAGCCGTGGACCCTCACACCCTCCCACCAGCACAGCCCCGAGACTGCTGACGGGGCAGAGGATATGGAGTCAGGCACAGCTGCAGGGAGTATTGCTGCCTGGAGTGCTGTTTATATTGACCACAACCCAGGCACACCTGGGGAGGGCTTGCCGGCAGGGTCAGGCTGCCCAGGTCAGCTAATCCTCAGCCCTCAGGGAATCACATTGCAGAATATGGACCTCGCTAAGACAGAATTTTCGCCAAGGAAAAAAAGGACACAATGCCATTTGCAGCACCGTAGATGAGTCTCGAGGTAATCACGTGACTTGGAGTAAGTCAGAAAGTGAAAGACACATATCATATCATATCACTTATAGGTGTTACCTATAAATTGATACCAGGGCAGATATTTCCACGGAGAAGGGCAATCACAGATTCATTAAACAAACTTATGGTTCACCAAAGGAAAGGTGTGAGGATTGAATTCATTACGATATTGGGGTTAACAGACAGATACAAACACAGTAGACGTATATAATCACCAAAGACCTACGGAGTACCAAGAGAAGACTACTCAACATTCTGTCATAACGTACATGGGAAAAGGATCCCAGGAAGAACAGACATATGTATATGTGTAAAAGAACCACCTCTTGCACACCTACAACAAGCTAAACGTTGTACTCAAACTTGCTGTAATAAAAAATAAAAAATTAAATTAAGAACACGAAGAAGAAGTATTGAGACAAACTTGAGGGGCTTTCTCCTGGCACATTCCGTTCTACATTCCAATCTAGAACACGACTTCCATTGAGTCTCTGCTGCCCTAGTAACCAGAATTGGTAAGGGAGAACTGCTGCCACCTTGTGGCCGTTTCACACAACTGCAGGTTTAATGCAAGCGCTAATGGTCAGTGGATATTCCAAATCATTACAGGCCTGTAAATGACACCTGCCCTGAAAACAAATCCTGGGGTCATATATCGACCAAAAAATTCAAAAGATGTCCATATTTCAAAACGACAGTTTCAAGAGGCATATTACACGCACATTAGTGTTCTGCTTCTTTTGCTTTCTTTCTTTCTTTGTTAAAAAAAAACGGGAATGGAGAAAGGCAACCCTCAGAATGGGCGAAAACGTTCACAAACGAATCAATGGACAAAGGTTTAATCTCCAATATATATAAACAGCTCATGCAGCTTAATATTAATAAAACAAACAACCCAATACAAAAATGGGCAGAAGATCTAAAGAGACGTTTCTTCAAAGAAGACACAGAGATGGCCAAGACGCACATGAAAAGCTGCTCAACATCACTAATTATTAGAGAAATGCAAATCAAAACTACAATGAGGTAAGACCTCACACCTGTTAGAATCGGCATCATCAGATAATCTACAAACAACAAATTCTGGGGACGGTGTGGACAAAAGGAACCGTCTTCCGCTATTGGTGGGAATGTAAATTGATACAGTCACTATGGAGAACAGTATGGAGGTTCCTTTAAAAAACTAAAAAGAGAATTACCATAGGATCCAGCAATCCCACTTCTGGGCATATACCCTGAGAAAACCATAAATCACAAAGACACATTCACCACAATGTTCATTGCAGCACTATTTACAATAGCCAGGTAATGGAAGCAACCTAAATGCCCACAGACAGACGAATGGATAAAGATGTGGTACATATGCAAAATGGAATATTACTCAGCCATAAAAAGGAATGAAACTGGGTCATTTGTAGAGAAGTTGATGGATCTAGAGACTGTCATACAGAGTGAAGTAAGCCAGAAAGAGAAAAACAAATATTGTATATTAATGCCTATATGTGGAACCTAGAAAAATGGTAGAGATGAACTGGTTTGCAGGGCAGAAATAGAGACACAGAGGTAGAGAACAAACGTATGGACACAAAGTGGGGGAAGCCATGGGGTGGTGGTGGTGGGATGAGTTGGGAGATTAGGATTGACCTGTATACATGTCTATGCATAAAATAGATAACTAATAATAACCTACTGTATAAAAAAATAACTAAAATTAAATTTCAAATTTTAAAAAATAAAATGTAAAAATAAAACAGAAAAAAAGTTCTTCCATTCACACTGATGTATTTATACGAATGAATTATTTCCATGCTTATATCTATATATACATAAATGAGGAATAAAATCTAACTTGAACCAACAAAGAAAAAAAAAATGAACCTAACAGTTATACAGAGGAAAACACTACCAAGGCACTTGCTCCAGTGGTAAACAATTCTGAAATTGGTCAGAGGTGGGGAATCATCTCCCATAGAGCCAGCAGCCCCGCCCGCCCACGCAAGGAGCATCCTCATTGCAAAGCTGGGAGACCGTGCCGAGGCCTCTGTGAGTAAACGTGAGCTGAGCCCCAGGCCAGATGCTGCTGAACTGTTCCCACCCTTCCCAGGTGAAACACCTGAATATGTACAAGGGCTTGAAAGCCTAGAGGAAGGGCCGTGGAGCCACACCAGCGACAGCACGAAGGCCAACATGGTGCCTGCAGGTCAGCCAGGATGGTACTGGCCACGGGCGCTCTTCTGGAAGCTTTCTATTGCCCTGCCTGAGATACCCCTCCTGTCCCGGCCCCCACTCCTTTTTTTCCTTCCTCACCTCAGCCCGGAGAGATATTCCAGTGGAAGTTATGGGTGACACATCCTCTTCTTTACAGGTGGCAGCCTGGCAACTCCTGCCGAAAGTCCAGCAGAGCCCCACTCACACCGCGCCACCCACAAAGCCGTGGACCCTCACACCCTCCCACCAGCACAGCCCCGAGACTGCTGACGGGGCAGAGAATATGGAGTCAGGCACAGCTGCAGGGGCTATTGCTGCCTGGAGTGCTGTTTATATTGACCTCAACCCAGGCACACCTGGGGAGGGCTTGCCGGCAGGGTCAGGCTGCCCAGGTCAGCTAATCCTCAGCCCTCAGGGAATCACATTGCAGAAAATGGACCTCGCTAAGACAGAATATTCGCCAAGGAGAAAAAGGACACAATGCCATTTGCAGCACCGTAGATGAGTCTCGAGGTAATCACGTGACTTGGAGTAAGTCAGAAAGTGAAAGACACATATCATATCATATCACTTATAGGTGTTACCTATAAATTGATACCAGGGCAGATATTTCCACGGAGAAGGGCAATCACAGATTCATTAAACAAACTTATGGTTCACCAAAGGAAAGGTGTGAGGATTGAATTCATTACGATATTGGGGTTAACAGACATATACAAACACAGTAGACGTATATAATCACCAAAGACCTACGGAGTACCAAGAGAAGACTACTCAACATTCTGTCATAACGTACATGGGAAAAGGATCCCAGGAAGAACAGACATATGTATATGTGTAAAAGAACCACCTCTTGCACACCTACAACAAGCTAAACGTTGTACTCAAACTTGCTGGAATAAAAAATAAAAAATTAAATTAAAAACACGAACAAGAAGTAGTGAGACAAACTTGAGGGGCTTTCTCCTGGCACATTCCGTTCTACATTCCAATCTAGAACGCGACTTCCATTGAGGCTCTGCTGCCCTAGTAACCAGATTTGGTAAGGGAGAACGGCTGCAACCTTGTGGCCGTTTCACACAACAGCAGCTTTAATCCCAGCGCTAATGGTCAGTGGATATTCCAAATCATTACAGGCCTGTAAATGACACCTGCCCTGAAAACAAATCCTGGGGTCATATATCGACCAAAAAATTCAAAAGACGTCCATATTTCAAAACGACAGTTTCAAGAGGCATATTTCACGCACATTAGTGTTCTGATTCTTTTGCTTGCTTTCTTTCTTTGTTAAAAAAACGGGAATGGAAAAAGTTAACCCTCAGAAGGGGCGAAACGTTCACAAACGAATCAATGGACAAAGGTTTAATCTCCAATATATATATACAGCTCATGCAGCTTAATATTAATACAAGAAACAACCCAATACAAAAACGGGCAGAAGATCTAAATAGACGTTTCTTCAAAGAAGACACAGAGATGGCCAAGACGCACATGAAAAGCTGCTGAACATCACTAATTATTAGAGAAATGCAAATCAAAACTACAGTGAGGTAAGACCTCACACCTGTTAGAATCGGCATCATCAGATAATCTACAAACAACAAATTCTGGGGAGGGTGTGGACAAAAGGAACCCTATTCCGCTATTGGTGGGAATGTAAATTGATACAGTCACTATGGAGAACAGTATGGAGGTTCCTTTAAAAAACTAAAAAGAGAATTACCATAGGATCCAGCAATCCCACTTCTGGGCATATACCCAGAGAAAACCATAAATCACAGAGACACATTCACCACAATGTTCATTGCAGCACTATTTACAATAGCCAGGTAATGGAAGCAACCTAAATGCCCACAGACAGACGAATGGATAAAGATGTGGTACATAAATAAAATGGAATATTACTCAGCCATAAAAAGGAATGAAACTGGGTCATTTGTAGAGAAGTTGATGGATCTAGAGACTGTCATACAGAGTGAAGTAAGTCAGAAAGAGAAAAACAAATATTGTATATTAATGCCTATATGAGGAACCTAGAAAAATGCTACAGATGAACTGGTTTGCAGGGCAGAAATAGAGACACAGAGGTAGAGAACAAACGTATGGACACAAAGTGGTGGAAGCCATGGGGTGGTGGTGGTGGGATGAGTTGGGAGATTGGGATTGACCTGTATACATGTCTATGCATAAAATAGATAAGTAATAATAAACTACTGTATAAAAAAATAAAAATTAAATTTCAAAATTTTTAAAAATAAAATGTAAAAATAAAACAGAAAAAATGTTCTTCCATTCACACTGATGTATTTATAAGAATGAATTATTTCCATGCTTATATCCATAAATACATAAAAGAGGAATAAAATCTAACTTGAACCAAAAAAGAAAAAAAACCTGAACCTAACAGTTATACAGAGGAAAACACTACCAAGGCACTTGCTCCAGTGGTAAACAATTCTGAAATTGGTCAGAGGTGGGGAATCATCTCCCCAAGAGCCAGCAGCCCCGCCCACACACGCAAGGAGCGTCCTTATTTCAAAGCTGGGGGACCCTGCCGAGGCCTCTGTGAGTAAACGTGAGCTGGGCCCCAGGCCAGCTGCTGCTGAACTGTTCCCACCCTTCCCAGGTGAAACACCTGAATATGTACAAGGGCTTGAAAGCCTAGAGGAAGGGCCGTGGAGCCACACCAGCGACAGCACGCAGGCCACCTTGGTGCCTGCAGGTCAGCCAGGATGGTCCTGGCCACGGGCGCTCTTCTGGAAGCTTTCCATTGCCCTGCCTGAGATACCCCTCCTGTCCCGGCCCCCACTCCATTTTTTCCTTCCTCACCTCAGCCCGGAGAGATATTCCAGTGGAAGTTATGGGTGACACATCCTCTTCTTTACAGGTGGCAGCCTGGCAACTCCTGCAGAAAGTCCAGCAGAGCCCCACTCACACCGGGCCACCCACAAAGCCGTGGACCCTCACACCCTCCCACCAGCACAGCCCCGAGACTGCTGACGGGGCAGAGAATATGGAGTCAGGCACAGCTGCAGGGGCTATTGCTGCCTGGAGTGCTGTTTATATTGACCTCAACCCAGGCACACCTGGGGAGGGCTTGCCGGCAGGGTCAGGCTGCCCAGGTCAGCTAATCCTCAGCCCTCAGGGAATCACATTGCAGAAAATGGACCTCGCTAAGACAGAATATTCGCCAAGGAAAAGAAGCACCCAATGCCATTTGCAGCACCGTAGATGAGTCTCGAGGTAATCACGTGACTTGGAGTAAGTCAGAAAGTGAAAGACACATATCATATCATATCACTTATAGGTGTTACTTATAAATTGATACCAGGGCAGATATTTCCACTGAGAAGGGCAATCAAAGATTCATTAAACAAACTTATGGTTCACCCAAGGAAAGGTGTGAGGATTGAATTCATTATGATATTGGGGTTAACAGACATATACAAACACAGTAGACCTATATAATCACCAAAGACCTACGGAGTACCAAGAGAAGACTACTCAACATTCTGTCATAACGAACATGGGAAAAGGATCCCAGGAAGAACAGACATATGTATATGTGTAAAAGAACCACCTCTTGCACACCTACAACAAGCTAAACGTTGTAGTCAAACTTGCTGTAATAAAAAATAAAAAATTAAATTAAAAACACGAACAAGAATTAGTGAGAAAAACTTGAGGGGCTTTCTCCTGGTACATTCCGTTCTACATTCCAATCTAGAACGTGACTTCCATTGAGGCTCTGCTGCCCTAGTAACCAGATTTGGTAAGGGAGAACGGCTGCCACCTTGTGGCCGTTTCACACAACAGCAGCTTTAATCCCAGCGCTAATGGTCAGTGGATATTCCAAATCATTACAGGCCTGTAAATGACACCTGCCGTGAAAACAAATCCTGGGGTCATATATCGACCAAAAAATTCAAAAGACGTCCATATTTCAAAACGACAGTTTCAAGAGGCATATTTCACGCACATTAGTGTTCTGATTCTTTTGATTTCTTTCTTTCTTTGTTAAAAAAACGGGAATGGAAAAAGGCAACCCTCAGAATGGGCGAAAACTTTCACAAATGAATCAATGGACAAAGCTTTAATCTCCAATATATATAAACAGCTCATGCAGCTTAATATTAATAAAACAAACAACCAAATACAAAAATGGGCAGAAGATCTAAATAGACGTTTCTTCAAAGAAGACACAGAGATGGCCAAGACGCACATGAAAAGCTGCTCAACATCACTAATTATTAGAGAAATGCAAATCAAAACTACAATGAGGTAAGACCTCACACCTGTTAGAATCGGCATCATCAGATAATCCACAAACAAGAAATTCTGGGGAGGGTGTGGACAAAAGGAACCCTCTTCCACTATTGGTGGGAATGTAAATTGATACAGTCACTATGGAGAACAGTATGGAGGTTCCTTTAAAAAACTAAAAAGAGAATTACCATAGGATCCAGCAATCCCACTTCTGGGCATATACCCAGAGAAAACCATAAATCACAGAGACACATTCACCACAATGTTCATTGCAGCACTATTTACAATAGCCAGGTAATGGGAGCAACCTAAATGCCCACAGACAGACGAATGGATAAAGATGTGGTACATATATAAAATGGAATATTACTCAGACATAAAAAGGAATGAAACTGAGTCATTTGTAGAGAAGTTGATGGATCTAGAGACTGTCATACAGAGTGAAGTAAGTCAGAAAGAGAAAAACAAATATTGTATATTAATGCCTATCTGTGGAACCTAGAAAAATGCTACAGATGAACTGGTTTGCAGGGCAGAAATAGAGACACAGAGGTAGAGAACAAACGTATGGACACAAAGTGGGGGAAGCCATGGGGTGGTGGTGGTGGGATGTGTTGGGAGATTGGGATTGATCTGTATACATGTATATGCATAAAATAGATAACTAATAATAACCTAGTGTATAAAAAAACAAATAAAATTAAATTTCAAAATTTTTAAAAATAAAATGTAAAAATAATACATAAAAAAAGTTCTTCCATTCACACTGATGTATTTATAAGAATGAATTATTTCCATGCTTATATCCATAAATACATAAAAGAGAAATAAAATCTAACTTGAACCAAAAAAGAAAAAAAAACTGAACCTAACAGTTATACAGAGGAAAACACTACCAAGGCACTTGCTCCAGTGGTAAACAATTCTGAAATTGGTCAGAGGTGGGGAATCATCTCCCCTAGAGCCAGCAGCCCCGCCCACCCACGCAAGGAGCGTCCTTATTGCAAAGCTGGGGGACCGTGCCGAGTACTCTGTGAGTAAACGTGTGCTGAGCCCCAGGCCAGCTGCTGCTGAAATGTTCCCAACCTTCCCAGGTGAAACAGCTGAATATGTACAAGGGCTTGAAAGCCTAGAGGAAGGGCCGTGGAGCCACACCAGCGACAGCACGCAGGCCACCTTGGTGCCTGCAGGTCAGTCAGGATGGTCCTGGCCACGGGCGCTCTTCTGGAAGCTTTCCATTGCCCTGCCTGAGATACCCCTCCTGTCCCGGCCTCCACTCCTTTTTTTCCTTACTCACCTCAGCCCGGAGAGATACTCCAGTGGAAGTTCTGGGTGACACATCCTCTTCTTTACAGGTGGCAGCCTGGCAACTGCTGCAGAAAGTCCAGCAGAGCCCCACTCACACCGGGCCACCCACAAAGCCGTGGACCCTCACACCCTCCCACCAGCACAGCCCCGAGACTGCTGACGGGGCAGAGAGTATGGAGTCAGGCACAGCTGCAGGGGCTATTGCTGCCTGGAGTGCTGTTTATATTGACCTCAACCCAGGCACACCTGGGGAGGGCTTGCCGGCACGGTCAGGCTGCCCAGGTCAGCTAATCCTCAGCCCTCAGGGAATCACATTGCAGAAAATGGACCTCGCTAAGACAGAATATTCGCCAAGGAAAAGAAGCACACAATGCCATTTGCAGCACCGTAGATGAGTCTAGAGGTAATCACGTGACTTGGAGTAAGTCAGAAAGTGAAAGACACATATCATATCATATCACTTATAGGTGTTACCTATAAATTGATAGCAGGGCAGATATTTCCACGGAGAAGGGCAATCACAGATTCATTAAACAAACTTATGGTTCACCAAAGGAAAGGTGTGAGGATTGAATTCATTACGATATTGGGGTTAACAGACATATACAAACACAGTAGACATATATAATCACCAAAGACCTACGGAGTACCAAGAGAAGACTACTCAACATTCTGTCATAACGTACAAGGGAAAAGGATCCCAGGAAGAACAGACATATGTATATGTGTAAAAGAACCACCTCTTGCACACCTACAACAAGCTAAATGTTGTACTCAAACTTGCTGTAATAAAAAATAAAAAATTATATTAAAAACACGAACAAGAATTAGTGAGAAAAACTTGAGGGGCTTTCTCCTGGCACATTCCGTTCTACATTCCAATCTAGAATGCGACTTCCATTGAGGCTCTGCTGCCCTAGTAACCAGATTTGGTAAGGGAGAACTGCTGCCACCTTGTGGCCGTTTTACACAACAGCAGCTTTAATCCCAGCGCTAATGGTCAGTGGATATTCCAAATCATTACAGGCCTGTAAATGACACCTGTCCTGAAAACAAATCCTGGGGTCATATATCGACCAAAAAATTCAAAAGACGTCCATATTTCAAAACGACAGTTTCAAGAGGCATATTTCACGCACATTAGTGTTCTGCTTCTTTTGATTTCTTTCTTTCTTTGTTAAAAAAACGGGAATGGAAAAAGGCAACCCTCAGAATGGGCGAAAACTTTCACAAACGAATCAATGGACAAAGGTTTAATCTCCAATATATATAAACAGCTCATGCAGCTTAATATTAATACAACAAAAAACCCAATACAAAAATGGGCAGAAGATCTAAATAGACGTTTCTTCAAAGAAGACACAGAGATGGCCAAGACGCACATGAAAAGCTGCTCAACATCACTAATTATTAGAGAAATGCAAATCAAAACTACAATGAGGTAAGACCTCACACCTGTTAGAATCGGCATCATCAGATAATGTACAAACAACAAATTCTGGGGAGGGTGTGGACAAAAGGAACCCTCTTCCGCTATTGGTGGGAATGTAAATTGATACAGTCACTATGGAGAACATTATGGAGGTTCTTTAAAAAACTAAAAAGAGAATTACCATAGGATCCAGCAATCCCACTTCTGGGCAGATACCCAGAGAAAACCATAAATCACAGAGACAC
Source organism: Mesoplodon bidens (assembly GCF_964165515.1). Lineage (NCBI taxonomy): Eukaryota > Metazoa > Chordata > Mammalia > Artiodactyla > Ziphiidae > Mesoplodon > Mesoplodon bidens. Next base: position 803,187 of record NW_027672639.1, on the reverse strand, counting down.
ATTCACCACAATGTTCATTGCAGCACTATTTACAATAGCCAGGTAATGGAAGCAACCTAAATGCCCACAGACAGACGAATGGATAAAGATGTGGTACATATATAAAATGGAATATTACTCAGCCATAAGAAGGAATGAAACTGAGTCATTGTAGAGAAGTTGATGGATCTAGAGACTGTCATACAGAGTGAAGTAAGTCAGAAAGAGAAAAACAAATATTGTATATTAATGCCTATATGTGGAACCTAGAAAAATGCTACAGATGAACTGGTTTGCAGGGCAGAAATAGAGACACAGAGGTAGAGAACAAACGTATGGACACAAAGTGGGGGAAGCCATGGGGTGGTGGTGGTGGGATGTGTTGGGAGATTGGGATTGACCTGTATACATGTCTATGCATAAAATAGATAACTAATAATAACCTAGTGTATAAAAAATAAATAAAATTAAATTTCAAAGTTTTTAAAAATAAAATGTAAAAATAAAACAGAAAAAAAGTTCTTCCATTCACACTGATGTATTTATAAGAATGAATTATTTCCATGCTTATATCTAAAAATACATAAAAGAGGAATAAAATCTAACTTGAACCAAAAAAGAAAAAAAAAAAACTGAACCTAACAGTTATACAGAGGAAAACACTACCAAGGCACTTGCTCCAGTGGTAAACAATTCTGAAATTGGTCAGAGGTGGGGAATCATCTCCCATAGAGCCAGCAGCCCCGCCCGCCCACGCAAGGAGCGTCCTTATTGCAAAGCTCGGGGACCGTGCCGAGGCCTCTGTGAGTAAACGTGAGCTGAGCCCCAGGCCAGCTGCTGCTGAACTGTTCCCACCCTTCCCAGGTGAAACACCTGAATATGTACAAGGGCTTGAAAGCCTAGAGGAAGGGCCGTGGAGCCACACCAGCGACAGCACGCAGGCCAACTTGGTGCCTGCATGTCAGCCAGGATTGTCCTGGCCACGGGCGCTCTTCTGGAAGCTTTCCATTGCCCTGCCTGAGATACCCCTCCTGTCCCGGCCCCCACTCCTTTTTTTCCTTCCTCACCTCAGCCCGGAGAGATACTCCAGTGGAAGTTATGGGTGACACATCCTCTTCTTTACAGGTGGCAGCCTGGCAACTCCTGCAGAAAGTCCAGCAGAGCCCCACTCACACCGGGCCACCCACAAAGCCGTGGACCCTCACACCCTCCCACCAGAACAGCCCCGAGACTGCTGACGGGGCAGAGAATATGGAGTCAGGCACAGCTGCAGGGGCTATTGCTGCCTGGAGTGCTGTTTATATTGACCTCAACCCAGGCACACCTGGGGAGGGCTTGCCGGCAGGGTCAGGCTGCCCAGGTCAGCTAATCCTCAGCCCTCAGGGAATCACATTGCAGAAAATGGACCTCGCTAAGACAGAGTATTCGCCAAGGAAAAAAAGCACACAATGCCATTTGCAGCACCGTAGATGAGTCTCGAGGTAATCACGTGACTTGGAGTAAGTCAGAAAGTGAAAGACACATATCATATCTTATCACTTATAGGTGTTACCTATAAATTGATACCAGGGCAGATATTTCCACGGAGAAGGGCAATCACAGATTCATTAAACAAACTTATGGTTCACCAAAGGAAAGGTGTGAGGATTGAATTCATTTTGATATTGGGGTTAACAGACATATACAAACACAGTAGACGTATATAATCACCAAAGACCTACGGAGTACCAAGAGAAGACTACTCAACATTCTGTCATAACGAACATGGGAAAAGGATCCCAGGAAGAACAGACATATGTATATGTGTAAAAGAACCACCTCTTGCACACCTACAACAAGCTAAACGTTGTACTCAAACTTGCTGTAATAAAAAATAAAAAATTAAATTAAAAACACGAACAAGAATTAGTGAGAAAAACTTGAGGGGCTTTCTCCTGGTACATTCCGTTCTACATTCCAATCTAGAACGCGACTTCCATTGAGGCTCTGCTGCCCTAGTAACCAGATTTGGTAAGGGAGAACTGCTGCCACCTTGTGGCCGTTTCACACAACAGCAGCTTTTATCCCAGCGCTAATGGTCAGTGGATATTCCAAATCATTACAGGCCTGTAAATGACACCTGCCCTGAAAACAAATCCTGGGGTCATATATCGACCAAAAAATTCAAAAGACGTCCATATTTCAAAACGACAGTTTCAAGAGGCATATTTCACGCACATTAGTGTTCTGCTTCTTTTGATTTCTTTCTTTCTTTGTTAAAGAAACGGGAATGGAAAAAGGCAACCCTCAGAATGGGCGAAAACGTTCACAAACGAATCAATGGACAAAGGTTTAATATCCAATATATATAAACAGCTCATGCAGCTTAATATTAATAAAACAAACAACCCAATACAAAAATGGGCAGAAGATCTAAATAGACGTTTCTTCAAAGAAGACACAGAGATGGCCAAGACGCACATGAAAAGCTGCTCAACATCACTAATTATTAGAGAAATGCAAATCAAAACTACAATGAGGTAAGACCTCACACCTGTTAGAATCGGCATCATCAGATAATCTACAAACAACAAATTCTGGGGAGGGTGTGGACAAAAGGAAGCCTCTTCCGCTATTGGTGGGAATGTAAATTGATACAGTCACTATGGAGAACAGTATGGAGGTTCCTTTAAAAAACTAAAAAGAGAATTACCATAGGATCCAGCAATCCCACTTCTGGGCATATACCCAGAGAAAACCATAAATCACAGAGACACATTCACCACAATGTTCTTTGCAGCACTATTTACAATAGCCAGGTAATGGAAGCAACCTAAATGCCCACAGACAGACGAATGGATAAAGATGTGGTACATATATAAAATGGAATATTACTCAGCCATAAAAAGGAATGAAAATGGGTCATTTGTAGAGAAGTTGATGGAACTAGAGACTGTCATACAGAGTGAAGTAAGTCAGAAAGAGAAAAACAAATATTGTATATTAATGCCTATATGTGGAACCTAGAAATATGCTACAGATGAACTGGTTTGCAGGGCAGAAATAGAGACACAGAGGTAGAGAACAAACGTATGGACACAAAGTGGGGGAAGCCATGGTGTGGTGGTGGTGGGATGAGTTGGGATATTGGGATTGACCTGTATACATGTCTATGCATAAAATAGATAACTAATAATAACCTACTGTATAAAAAAAAATAAATAAAATTAAATTTCAAAAATTTTAAAAATAAAATGTAAAAATAAAACAGAAAAAATGTTCTTCCATTCACACTGATGTATTTATAAGAATGAATTATTTCCATGCTTATATCCATAAATACATAAAAGAGGAATAATATCTAACTTGAACCAAAAAAGAAAAAAAAAATCTGAACCTAACAGTTATACAGAGGAAAACACTACCAAGGCACTTGCTCCAGTGGTAAACAATTCTGAAATTGGTCAGAGGTGGGGAATCATCTCCCATAGAGCCAGCAGCCCCGCCCACCCACGCAAGGAGCGTCCTTATTGCAAAGCTCGGGGACCGTGCCGAGGCCTCTGTGAGTAAACGTGAGCTGAGCCCCAGGCCAGCTGCTGCTGAACTGTTCCCACCCTTCCCAGGTGAAACACCTGAATATGTACAAGGGCTTGAAAGCCTAGAGGATGGGCCGTGGAGCCACACCAGCGACAGCACGCAGGCCACCTTGGTGCCTGCAGGTCAGCCAGGATGGTCCTGGCCACGGGCGCTCTTCTGGAAGCTTTCCATTGCCCTGCCTGAGATACCCCTCCTGTCCCGGCCCCCACTCCTTTTTTACATTCCTCACCTCAGCCCGGAGAGATACTCCAGTGGAAGTTATGGGTGACACATCCTCTTCTTTACAGGTGGCAGCCTGGCAACTCCTGCAGAAAGTCCAGCAGAGCCCCACTCACACCGGGCCACCCACAAAGCCGTGGACCCTCACACCCTCCCACCAGCACAGCCCCGAGACTGCTGACGGGGCAGTGGATATGGAGTCAGGCACAGCTGCAGGGGCTATTGCTGCCTGGAGTGCTGTTTATATTGACCTCAACAAAGGCACACCTGGGGAGGGCTTGCCGGCAGGGTCAGGCTGCCCAGGTCAGCTAATCCTCAGCCCTCAGGGAATCACATTGCAGAAAATGGACCTCGCTAAGACAGAATATTTGCCAAGGAGAAAAAGGACACAATGCCATTTGCAGCACCGTAGATGAGTCTCGAGGTAATCACGTGACTTGGAGTAAGTCAGAAAGTGAAGACACATATCATATCATATCACTTATAGGTGTTACGTATAAATTGATACCAGGGCAGATATTTCCACGGAGAAGGGCAATCACAGATTCATTAAACAAACTTATGGTTCACCAAAGGAAAGGTGTGAGGATTGAATTCATTACGATATTGGGGTTAACAGACAGATACAAACACAGTAGACGTATATAGTCACCAAAGACCTACGGAGTACCAAGAGAAGACTACTCAACATTCTGTCATAACGTACATGGGAAAAGGATCCCAGGAAGAACAGACATATGTATATGTGTAAAAGAACCACCTCTTGCACACCTACAACATGCTAAACGTTGTACTCAAACTTGCTGTAATAAAAAATAAAAAATTAAATTAAAAACACGAACAAGAAGTAGTGAGACAAACTTGAGGGGCTTTCTCCTGGCACATTCCGTTCTACATTCCAATCTCGAACACGACTTCCATTGAGGCTCTGCTGCCCTAGTAACCAGATTTGGTAAGGGAGAACTGCTGCCACCTTGTGGCCGTTTCACACAACTGCAGGTTTAATGCCAGCGCTAATGGTCAGTGGATATTCCAAATCATTACAGGCCTGTAAATGACACCTGCCCTGAAAACAAATCCTGGGGTCATATATCGACCAAAAAATTCAAAAGACGTCCATATTTCAAAACGACAGTTTCAAGAGGCATATTTCACGCACATTAGTGTTCTGCTTCTTTTGATTTCTTTCTTTCTTTGTTAAAAAAAACGGGAATGGAAAAAGGCAACCCTCAGAATGGGCGAAAACGTTCACAAACGAATCAATGGACAAAGGTTTAATCTCCAATATATATAAACAGCTCATGCAGCTTAATATTAATAAAACAAACAACCCAATACAAAAATGGGCAGAAGATCTAAAGAGACGTTTCTTCAAAGAAGACACAGAGATGGCCAAGACGCACATGAAAAGCTGCTCAACATCACTAATTATTAGAGAAATGCAAATCAAAACTACAATGAGGTAAGATCTCACACCTGTTAGAATCGGCATCATCAGATAATCTACAAACAACAAATTCTGGGGAGGGTGTGGACAAAAGGAACACTCTTCCGCTATTGGTGGGAATGTAAATTGATACAGTCACTATGGAGAACAGTATGGAGGTTCCTTTAAAAAACTAAAAAGAGAATTACCATAGGATCCAGCAATCCCACTTCTGGGCATATACCCAGAGAAAACCATAAATCACAGAGACACATTCACCACAATGTTCATTGCAGCACTATTTACAATAGCCAGGTAATGGAAGCAACCTAAATGGCCACAGACAGACGAATGGATAAAGATGTTGTACATATATAAAATGGAATATTACACAGCCATAAAAAGGAATGAAACTGGGTCATTTGTAGAGAAGTTGATGGATCTAGAGACTGTCATACAGAGTGAAGTAAGCCAGAAAGTGAAAAACAAATATTGTATATTAATGCCTATATGTGGAACCTAGAAATATGGTAGAGATGAACTGGTTTGCAGGGCAGAAATAGAGACACAGAGGTAGAGAACAAACGTATGGACACAAAGTGGGGGAAGCCATGGGGTGGTGGTGGTGGGATGAGTTGGGAGATTAGGATTGACCTGTATACATGTCTATGCATAAAATAGATAACTAATAATAACCTACTGTATAAAAAAATCACTAACATTAAATTTCTAAATTTTAAAAAATAAAATGTAAAAATAAAACAGAAAAAAAGTTCTTCCATTCACACTGATGTATTTATACGAATGAATTATTTCCATGCTTATATCTATAAATACATAAATGAGGAATAAAATCTAACTTGAACCAAAAAAGAAAAAAAAAAACTGAACCTAACAGTTATACAGAGGAAAACACTACCAAGGCACTTGCTCCAGTGGTAAACAATTCTGAAATTGGTCAGAGGTGGGGAATCATCTCCCATACAGCCAGCAGCCCCGCCCGCCCACGCAAGGAGCATCCTCATTGCAAAGCTGGGAGACCGTGCCGAGGCCTCTGTGAGTAAACGTGAGCTGAGCCCCAGGCCAGATGCTGCTGAACTGTTCCCACCCTTCCCAGGTGAAACACCTGAATATGTACAAGGGCTTGAAAGCCTAGAGGAAGGGCCGTGGAGCCACACCAGCGACAGCACGCAGGCCAACTTGGTGCCTGCAGGACAGCCAGGATGGTACTGGCCACGGGCGCTCTTCTGGAAGGTTTCTATTGCCCTGCCTGAGATACCCCTCCTCTCCCGGCCCCCACTCCTTTTTTTCCTTCCTCACCTCAGCCCGGAGAGATATTCCAGTGGAAGTTATGGGTGACACATCCTCTTCTTTACAGGTGGCAGCCTGGCAACTCCTGCCGAAAGTCCAGCAGAGCCCCACTCACACCGGGCCACCCACAAAGCCGTGGACCCTCACACCCTCCCACCAGCACAGCCCCGAGACTGCTGACGGGGCAGAGGATATGGAGTCAGGCACAGCTGCAGGGGCTATTGCTGCCTGGAGTGCTGTTTATATTGAACTCAACCCAGGCACACCTGGGGAGGGCTTGCCGGCAGGGTCAGGCTGCCCAGGTCAGCTAATCCTCAGCCCTCAGGGAATCACATTGCAGAAAATGGACCTCGCTAAGACAGAATATTCGCCAAGGAGAAAAAGGACACAATGCCATTTGCAGCACCGTAGATGAGTCTCGAGGTAATCACGTGACTTGGAGTAAGTCAGAAAGTGAAAGACACATATCATATCATATCACTTATAGGTGTTACCTATAAATTGATACCAGGGCAGATATTTCCACGGAGAAGGGCAATCACAGATTCATTAAACAAACTTATGGTTCACCAAAGGAAAGGTGTGAGGATTGAATTCATTACGATATTGGGGTTAACAGACAGATACAAACACTGTAGACGTATATAATCACCAAAGACCTACGGAGTACCAAGAGAAGACTACTCAACATTCTGTCATAACGTACATGGGAAAAGGATCCCAGGAAGAACAGACATATGTATATGTGTAAAAGAACCACCTCTTGCACACCTACAACAAGCTAAACGTTGTACTCAAACTTGCTGTAATAAAAAATAAAAAATTAAATTAAAAACACGAACAAGAAGTAGTGAGACAAACTTGAGGGGCTTTCTCCTGGCACATTCCGTTCTACATTCCAATCTAGAACACGACTTCCATTGAGGCTCTGCTGCCCTAGTAACCAGATTTGGTAAGGGAGAACTGCTGCCACCTTGTGGCCGTTTCACACAACTGCAGGTTTAATGCCAGCGCTAATGGTCAGTGGATATTCCAAATCATTACAGGCCTGTAAATGACACCTGCCCTGAAAACAAATCCTGGGGTCATATATCGACCAAAAAATTCAAAAGACGTCCATATTTCAAAACGACAGTTTCAAGAGGCATATTTCACGCACATTAGTGTTCTGCTTCTTTTGATTTCTTTCTTTCTTTGTTAAAAAAACGGGAATGGAAAAAGGCAACCCTCAGAATGGGCGAAAACGTTCACAAACGAATCCATGGACAAAGGTTTAATCTCCAATATATATAAACAGCTCATGCAGCTTAATATTAATAAAACAAACAACCCAATACAAAAATGGGCAGAAGATCTAAATAGACGTTTCTCCAAAGAAGACACAGAGATGGCCAAGACGCACATGAAAAGCTGCTCAACATCACTAATTATTAGAGAAATGCAAATCAAAACTACAATGAGGTAAGACCTCACACCTGTTAGAATCGGCATCATCAGATAATCTACAAACAACAAATTCTGGGGCGGGTGTGGACAAAAGGAAGCCTCTTCCGCTATTGGTGGGAATGTAAATTGATACAGTCACTATGGAGAACAGTATGGAGGTTCCTTTAAAAAACTAAAAAGAGAATTACCATAGGATCCAGCAATCCCACTTCTGGGCATATACCCAGAGAAAACCATAAATCACAGAGACACATTCACCACAATGTTCATTGCAGCACTATTTACAATAGCCAGGTAATGGAAGCAACCTAAATGCCCACAGACAGACGAATGGATAAAGATGTGGTAAATATATAAAATGGAATATTACTCAGCCATAAAAAGGAATGAAACTGGGTCATTTGTAGAGAAGTTGATGGAACTAGAGACTGTCATACAGAGTGAAGTAAGTCAGAAAGAGAAAAACAAATATTGTATATTAATGCCTATATGTGGAACCTAGAAATATGCTACAGATGAACTGGTTTGCAGGGCAGAAATAGAGACACAGAGGTAGAGAACAAACGTATGGACACAAAGTGGGGGAAGCCATGGGGTGGTGGTGGTGGGATGAGTTGGGATATTGGGATTGACCTGTATACATGTCTATGCATAAAATAGATAACTAATAATAACCTACTGTATAAAAAAAATAAATAAAATTAAATTTCAAAAATTTTAAAAATAAAATGTAAAAATAAAACAGAAAAAATGTTCTTCCATTCACATTGATGTATTTATAAGAATGAATTATTTCCATGCTTATATCCATAAATACATAAAAGAGGAATAATATCTAACTTGAACCAAAAAAGAAAAAAAATCTGAACCTAACAGTTATACAGAGGAAAACACTACCAAGGCACTTGCTCCAGTGGTAAACAATTCTGAAATTGGTCAGAGGTGGGGAATCATCTCCCATAGAGCCAGCAGCCCCGCCCGCCCACGCAAGGAGCGTCCTTATTGCAAAGCTGGGGGACCGTGCCGAGGCCTCTGTGAGTAAACGTGAGCTGAGCCCCAGGCCAGCTGCTGCTGAACTGTTCCCACCCTTCCCAGGTGAAACACCTGAATATGTACAAGGGCTTGAAAGCCTAGAGGAAGGGCCGTGGAGACACACCAGCGACAGCACGCAGGCCACCTTGGTGCCTGCAGGTCAGCCAGGATGGTCCTGGCCACGGGCGCTCTTCTGGAAACTTTCCATTGCCCTGCCTGAGGTACCCCTCCTGTCCCGGACCCCACTCCTCTTTTTCCTTCCTCACCTCAGCCCGGAGAGATATTCCAGTGGAAGTTATGGGTGACACATCCTCTTCTTTACAGGTGGCAGCCTGGCAACTCCTGCAGAAAGTCCAGCAGAGCCCCACTCACACCGGGCCACCCACAAAGCCGTGGACCCTCACACCCTCCCACCAGCACAGCCCCGAGACTGCTGACGGGGCAGAGAATATGGAGTCAGGCACAGCTGCAGGGGCTATTGCTGCCTGGAGTGCTGTTTATATTGACCTCAACCCAGGCACACCTGGGGAGGGCTTGCCGGCAGGGTCAGGCTGCCCAGGTCAGCTAATCCTCAGCCCTCAGGGAATCACATTGTAGAAAATGGACCTCGCTAAGACAGAATATTCGCCAAGGAGAAAAAGGACACAATGCCATTTGCAGCACCGTAGATGAGTCTAGAGGTAATCACGTGACTTGGAGTAATTCAGAAAGTGAAAGACACATATCATATCATATCACTTATAGGTGTTACCTATAAATTGATACCAGGGCAGATATTTCCACGGAGAAGGGCAATCACAGATTCATTAAACAAACTTATGGTTCACCAAAGGAAAGGTGTGAGGATTGAATTCATTACGATATTGGGGTTAACAGACATATACAAACACAGTAGACGTATATAATCACCAAAGACGTACGGAGTACCAAGAGAAGACTACTCAACATTCTGTCATAACGTACATGGGAAAAGGATCCCAGGAAGAACAGACATATGTATATGTGTAAAAGAACCACCTCTTGCACACCTACAACAAGCTAAACGTTGTTCTCAAACTTGCTGTAATAAAAAATAAAAAATTAAATTAGGGCCTCCCTGGTGGCGCAGTGGTTGAGAGTCCGCCTGCCGATGCAGGGGATGCGGGTTCGTGCCCCGGTCTGGGAGGATACCATATGCCGCGGAGCGGCTGGGCCCGTGAGCCATGGCCGCTGGGCCTGCGCGTCCGGAGCCTGTGCTCCACAGCGGGAGAGGCCACAACGATGATAGGCCCGCATACCGCAAAAAGAAAAAAAAAATTAAATTAAAAACACGAACAAGAAGTAGTGAGACAAACTTGAGGGGCTTTCTCCTGGCACATTCCGTTCTACATTCCAATCTAGAACGCGACTTCCATTGAGGCTCTGCTGCCCTAGTAACCAGTTTTGGTAAGGGAGAACTGCTGCCACCTTGTGGCCGTTTCACACAACAGCAGCTTTAATCCCAGCGCTAATGGTCAGTGGATATTCCAAATCATTACAGGCCTGTAAATGACACCTGCCCTGAAAACAAATCCTGGGGTCATATATCGACCAAAAAATTCAAAAGACGTCCATATTTCAAAACGACAGTTTCAAGAGGCATATTTCACGCACATTAGTGTTCTGATTCTTTTGCTTTCTTTCTTTCTTTGTTAAAAAAACGGGAATGGAAAAAGGTAACCCTCAGAAGGGGCGAAAACGTTCACAAACGAATCAATGGACAAAGGTTTAATCTCCAATATATATATACAGCTCATGCAGCTTAATATTAATAAAACAAACAACCCAATACAAAAATGGGTAGAAGATCTAAAGAGACGTTTCTTCAAAGAAGACACAGAGATGGCCAAGACGCACATGAAAAGCTGCTCAACATCACTAATTATTAGAGAAATGCAAATCAAAACTACAATGAGGTAAGACCTCACACCTGTTAGAATCGGCATCATCAGATAATCTACAAACAACAAATTCTGGGGAGGGTGTGGACAAAAGGAACCCTCTTCCGCTATTGGTGGGAATGTAAATTGATACAGTCACTATGGAGAACAGTATGGAGGTTCCTTTAAAAAACTAAAAAGAGAATTACCATACGATCCAGCAATCCCACTTCTGGGCATATACCCAGAGAAAACCATAAATCACAGAGACACATTCACCACAATGTTCATTGCAGCACTATTTACAATAGCCAGGTAATGGAAGCAACCTAAATGCCCACAGACAGACGAATGGATAAAGATGTGGTACATATATAAAATGGAATATTACTCAGCCATAAAAAGGAATGAAACTGAGTCATTTGTAGAGAAGTTGATGGATCTAGAGACTGTCATACAGAGTGAAGTAAGTCAGAAAGAGAAAAACAAATATTGTATATTAATGCCTATATGTGGAACCTAGAAAAATGCTACAGATGAACTGGTTTGCAGGGCAGAAATAGAGACACAGAGGTAGAGAACAAACGTATGGACACAAAGTGGGGGAAGCCATGGGGTGGTGGTGGTGGGATGAGTTGGGACATTTGGATTGACCTGTATACATGTCTATGCATAAAATAGATAACTAATAATAACCTACTGTATAAAAAAAAATAAAATTAAATTTCAAAAATTTTAAAAATAAAATGTAAAAATAAAACAGAAAAAATGTTCTTCCATTCACACTGATGTATTTATAAGAATGAATTATTTCCATGCTTATATCCTTAAATACATAAAAGAGGAATAAAATCTAACTTGAACAAAAAAGAAAAAAAAAACTGAACCTAACAGTTTTACAAGGAAAACACGACCAAGGCAGTTGCTCCACTGGTAAACAATTCTGAAATTGGTCAGAGGTGGGGAATCATCTCCCATAGAGCCAGCAGCCCCGCCCGCCCACGCAAGGAGCGTCCTTATTGCAAAGCTGGGGGACCGTGCCGAGGCCTCTGTGAGTAAACGTGAGCTGAGCCCCAGGCCAGCTACTGCTGAACTGTTCCCACCCTTCCCAGGTGAAACACCTGAATATGTACAAGGGCTTGAAAGCCTAGAGAAAGGGCCGTGGAGCCACACCAGCGACAGCACGCACTCCACCTTGGTGCCTGCAGGTCAGCCAGGATGGTCCTGGCCACGGGCGCTCTTCTGGAAGCTTTCCATTGCCCTGCCTGAGATACCCCTCCTGTCCCGGCCCCCACTCCTTTTTTTCCTTCCTCACCTCAGCCCGGAGAGATACTCCAGTGGAAGTTATGGGTGACACATCCTCTTCTTTACAGGTGGCAGCCTGGCAACTCCTGCAGAAAGTCCAGCAGAGCCCCACTCACACCGGGCCACCCACAAAGCCGTGGACCCTCACACCCTCCCACCAGCACAGCCCCGAGACTGCTGACGGGGCAGAGAATATGGAGTCAGGCACAGCTGCAGGGGCTATTGCTGCCTGGAGTGCTGTTTATATTGACCTCAACCCAGGCACACCTGGGGAGGGCTTGCCGGCACGGTCAGGCTGCCCAGGTCAGCTAATCCTCAGCCCTCAGGGAATCACATTGCAGAAAATGGACCTCGCTAAGACAGAGTATTCGCCAAGGAAAAAAAGCACACAATGCCATTTGCAGCACCGTAGATGAGTCTCGAGGTAATCACGTGACTTGGAGTAAGTCAGAAAGTGATAGACACATATCATATCATATCACTTATAGGTGTGACCTATAAATTGATACCAGGGCAGATATTTCCACGGAGAAGGGCAATCACAGATTCATTAAACAAACTTATGGTTCACCAAAGGAAAGGTGTGAGGATTGAATTCATTATGATATTGTGGTTAACAGACATATACAAACACAGTAGACGTATATAATCACCAAAGACCTACGGAGTACCAAGAGAAGACTACTCAACATTCTGTCATAACGAACATGGGAAAAGGATCCCGGGAAGAACAGACATATGTATATGTGTAAAAGAACCACCTCTTGCACACCTACAACAAGCTAAACGTTGTACTCAAGCTTGCTGTAATAAAAAATAAAAAATTAAATTAAAAACACGAACAAGAATTAGTGAGAAAAACTTGAGGGGCTTTCTCCTGGTACATTCCGATCTACATTCCAATCTAGAACGCGACTTCCATTGAGGCTCTGCTGCCCTAGTAACCAGATTTGGTAAGGGAGAACTGCTGCCACCTTGTGGCCGTTTCACACAACAGCAGCTTTAATCCCAGCGCTAATGGTCAGTGGATATTCCTAATCATTACAGGCCTGTAAATGACACCTGCCCTGAAAACAAATCCTGGGGTCATATATCGACCAAAAAATTCAAAAGACGTCCATATTTCAAAACGACAGTTTCAAGAGGCATATTTCACGCACATTAGTGTTCTGCTTCTTTTGATTTATTTCTTTCTTTGTTAAAAAAATGGGAATGGAAAAGGGCAACCCTCAGAATGGGGGAAAACTTTCACAAACGAATCAATGGACAAAGGTTTAATCTCCAATATATATAAACAGCTCATGCAGCTTAATATTAATAAAACAAACAACCCAATACAAAAATCGGCAGAAGATCTAAATAGACGTTTCTTCAAAGAAGACACAGAGATGGCCAAGACGCACATGAAAAGCTGCTCAACATCACTAATTATTAGAGAAATGCAAATCAAAACTACAATGACGTAAGACCTCACACCTGTTAGAATCGGCATCATCAGATAATCTACAAACAACAAATTCTGGGGAGGGTGTGGACAAAAGGAACCCTCTTCCGCTATTGGTGGGAATGTAAATTGATACAGTCACTATGGAGAACAGTATGGATGTTCCTTTAAAAAACTAAAAACAGAATTACAATAGGATCCAGCAATCCCACTTCTGGGCATATACCCAGAGAAAACCATAAATCACAAAGACACATTCACCACAATGTTCATTGCAGCACTATTTACAATAGCCAGGTAATGGAAGCAACCTAAATGCCCACAGACAGACGAATGGATAAAGATGTGGTACATATATAAAATGGAATATTACTCAGCCATAAAAAGGAATGAAACTGGGTCATTTGTAGAGAAGTTGATGGATGTAGAGACTGTCATACAGAGTGAAGTAAGTCAGAAAGAGAAAAACAAATATTGTATATTAATGCCTATATGTGGAACCTAGAAAAATGCTACAGATGAACTGGTTTGCAGGGCAGAAATAGAGACACAGAGGTAGAGAACAAACGTATGGACACAAAGTGGGGGAAGCCATGGGGTGGTGGTGGTGGGATGAGTTGGGAGATTGGGATTGACCTTTATACATGTCTATGCATAAAATAGATAAATAATAATAACCTACTGTTTAAAAAAATAAATAAAATTAAATTTCAAAAATTTTAAAAATAAAATGTAAAAATAAAACAGAAAAAATGAACTTCCATTCACACTGATGTATTTATAAGAATGAATTATTTCCATGCTTATATCCATAAATACATAAAAGAGGAATAAAATCTAACTTGAACCAAAAAAGAAAAAAAAACTGAACCTAACAGTTATACAGAGGAAAACACTACCAAGGCACTTGCTCCAGTGGTAAACAATTCTGAAATTGGTCCGAGGTTGGGAATCATCTCCCATACAGCCAGCAGCCCCGCCCGCCCACGCAGTGAGCGTCCTTATTGCAAAGCTGGGGGACCGTGCCGAGGCCTCTGTGAGTAAACGTGAGCTGAGCCCCAGGCCAGCTGCTGCTGAACTGTTCCCACCCTTCCCAGGTGAAATACCTGAATATGTACAAGGGTTTGAAAGACTAGAGGAAGGGCCGTGGAGCCACACCAGCGAAAGCACGCAGGCCATCGTGGTGCCTGCAGGTCAGCCAGGATGGTCCTGGCCACGGGCGCTCTTCTGGAAGCTTTCCATTGCCCTGCCTGAGATACCCCTCCTGTCCCGGCCCCCACTCCTTTTTTTCCTTACTCACCTCAGCCCGGAGAGATACTCCAGTGGAAGTTATGGGTGACACAACCTCTTCTTTACAGGTGGCAGCCTGGCAACTCCTTCAGAAAGTCCAGCAGAGCCCCACTCACACCGGGGCACCCACAAAGCCGTGGACCCTCACACCCTCCCACCAGCACAGCCCCGAGACTGCTGACGGGGCAGAGAATATGGAGTCAGGCACAGCTGCAGGAGCTATTGCTTCCTGGAGTGCTGTTTATATTGACCTCAACCCAGGCACACCTGGGGAGGGCTTGCCGGCAGGGTCAGGCTGCCCAGGTCAGCTAATCCTCAGCCCTCAGGGAATCACATTGCAGAAAATGGACCTCGCTAAGACAGAATATTAGCCAAGGAAAAAAAGCACACAATGCCATTTGCAGCACCGTAGATGAGTCTAGAGGTAATCACGTGACTTGGAGTAAGTCAGAAAGTGAAAGACACATATCATATCATATCACTTATAGGTGTTACCTATAAATTGATACCAGGGCAGATATTTCCACGGAGAAGGGCAATCAAAGATTCATTAAACAAACTTATGGTTCACCAAAGGAAAGGTGTGAGGATTGAATTCATTATGATATTGGGGTTAACAGACATATACAAACACAGTAGACGTATATAATCACCAAAGACCTACGGAGTACCAAGAGAAGAGTACTCAACATTCTGTCATAACGAACATGGGAAAAGGATCCCAGGAAGAACAGACATATGTATATGTGTAAAAGAACCACCTCTTGCACACCTACAACAAGCTAAACGTTGTACTCAAACTTGCTGTAATAAAAAATAAAAAATTAAATTAAAAACACGAACAAAAATTAGTGAGAAAAACTTGAGGGGCTTTCTCCTGGTACATTCCGTTCTACATTCCAATCTAGAATGCGACTTCCATTGAGGCTCTGTTGCCTTAGTAACCAGATTTGGTAAGGGAGAACTGCTGCCACCTTGTGGCCGTTTCACACAACAGCAGCTTTAATCCCAGCGCTAATGGTCAGTGGATATTCCAAATCATTACAGGCCTGTAAATGACACCTGCCCAGAAAACAAATCCTGGGGTCATATATCGACCAAAAAATTCAAAAGACGTCCATATTTCAAAACGACAGTTTCAAGAGGCATATTTCACGCACATCAGTGTTCTGCTTCTTTTGATTTCTTTCTTTCTTTGTTAAAAAAACGGGAATGGAAAAAGGCAACCCTCAGAATGGGCGAAAACTTTCACAAACGAATCAATGGACAAAGGTTTAATCTCCAATATATATAAACAGCTCATGCAGCTTAATATTAATAAAACAAACAACCCAATACAAAAATGGGCAGAAGATCTAAATAGACGTTTCTTCAAAGAAGACACAGAGATGGCCAAGACGCACATGAAAAGCTGCTCAACATCACTAATTATTAGAGAAATGCAAATCAAAACTACAATGAGGTAAGACCTCACACCTGTTAGAATCGGCATCATCAGATAATCTACAAACAACAAATTCTGGGGAGGGTGTGGACAAAAGGAACCCTCTTCCGCTATTGGTGGGAATGTAAATTGATACAGTCACTATGGAGAACAGTATGGAGGTTCCTTTAAAAAACTAAAAAGAGAATTACCATAGGATCCAGCAATCCCACTTCTGGGCAGATACCGAGAGAAAACCATAAATCACAGAGACACATTCACCACAATGTTCATTGCAGCATTATTTACAATAGCCAGGTAATGGAAGCAACCTAAATGGCCACAGACAGACGAATGGATAAAGATGTGGTACATATATAAAATGGAATATTACTCAGCCATAAAAAGGAATGAAACTGAGTCATTTGTAGAGAAGTTGATGGATCTAGAGACTGTCATACAGAGTGAAGTAAGTCAGAAAGAGAAAAACAAATATTGTATATTAATGCCTATATGTGGAACCTAGAAAAATGCTACAGATGAACTGGTTTGCAGGGCAGAAATAGAGACACAGAGGTAGAGAACAAACGTATGGACACAAAGTGGGGAAAGCCATGGGGTGGTGGTGGTGGGATGAGTTGGGAGATTGGGATTGACCTGTATACATGTCTATGCATAAAATAGATAACTAATAATAACCTACTGTATAAAAAAATAAATAAAATTAAATTTCAAAATTTTTAAAAATAAAATGTAAAAATAAAACAGAAAAAAAGTTCTTCCATTCACACTGTTGTATTTATAAGAATGAATTATTTCCATGCTTATATCTATAAATACATAAAAGAGGAATAAAATCTAACTTGAACCAAAAAAGAAAAAAAAAACAGAACCTAACAGTTATACAGAGCAAAACACTACCAAGGCACTTGCTCCAGTGGTAAACAATTCTGAAATTGGTCAGAGGTGGGGAATCATCTCCCATACAGCCAGCAGCCCCGCCCGCCCACGCAAGGAGCGTCCTTATTGCAAAGCTGGGGGACCGTGCCGAGGCCTCTGTGAGTAAACGTGAGCTGAGCCCCAGGCCAGCTGCTGCTGAACTGTTCCCACCCTTCCCAGGTGAAACACCTGAATATGTACAAGGGCTTGAAAGCCTAGAGGAAGGGCCGTGGAGCCACACCAGCGACAGCACGCAGGCCACCTTGGTGCCTGCAGGTCAGCCAGGATGGTTCTGGCCAGATGCGCTCTTCTGGAAGCTTTCCATTGCCCTGCCTGAGATACCCCTCCTGTCCCGGCCCCCACTCCTTTTTTTCCTTCCTCACCTCAGCCCGGAGAGATATTCCAGTGGAAGTTATGGGTGACACATCCTCTTCTTTACAGGTGGCAGCCTGGCAACTCCTGCAGAAAGTCCAGCAGAGCCCCACTCACACCGGGCCACCCACAAAGCCGTGGACACTCACACCCTCCCACCAGCACAGCCCCGAGACTGCTGACGGGGCAGAGAATATGGAGTCAGGCACAGCGGCAGGGGCTATTGCTGCCTGGAGTGCTGTTTATATTGAACTCAACCCAGGCACACCTGGGGAGGGCTTGCCGGCAGGGTCAGGCTGCCCAGGTCAGCTAATCCTCAGCCCTCAGGGAATCACATTGCAGAAAATGGACCTCGCTAAGACAGAATATTCGCCAAGGAAAAGAAGCAAACAATGCCATTTGCAGCATCGTAGATGAGTCTAGAGGTAATCACGTGACTTGGAGTAAGTAAGAAAGTGAAAGACACATATCATATCATATCACTTATAGGTGTTACCTATAAATTGATACCAGGGCAGATATTTCCACGGAGAAGGGCAATCACAGATTCATTAAACAAACTTATGGTTCACCAAAGGAAAGGTGTGAGGATTGAATTCATTACGATATTGGGGTTAACAGACATATACAAACACAGTAGACATATATAATCACCAAAGACCTACGGAGTACCAAGAGAAGACTACTCAACATTCTGTCATAACGTACATGGGAAAAGGATCCCAGGAAGAACAGACATATGTATATGTGTAAAAGAACCACCTCTTGCACACCTACAACAAGCTAAACGTTGTACTCAAACTTGCTGTAATAAAAAATAAAAAATTAAATTAAAAACACGAACAAGAAGTAGCGAGACAAACTTGAGGGGCTTTCTCCTGGCACATTCCGTTCTAAATTCCAATCTAGAACGTGACTTCCATTGAGGCTCAGCTGCCCAATAACCAGATTTGGTAAGGGAGAACTGCTGCCACCTTGTGGCCGTTTCACACAACAGCAGCTTTAATCCCAGCGCTAATGGTCAGTGGATATTCCAAATCATTACAGGCCTGTAAATGACACCTGCCCTGAAAACAAATCCTGGGGTCATATATTGACCAAAAAATTCAAAAGACGTCCATATTTCAAAACGACAGTTTCAAGAGGCATATTTCACGCACATTAGTGTTCTGCTTCTTTTGATTTATTTCTTTTTTTGTTAAAAAAATGGGAATGGAAAAGGGCAACCCTCAGAATGGGGGAAAACTTTCACAAACGAATCAATGGACAAAGGTTTAATCTCCAATATATATAAACAGCTCATGCAGCTTAATATTAATAAAACAAACAACCCAATACAAAAATCGGCAGAAGATCTAAATAAACGTTTCTTCAAAGAAGACACAGAGATGGCCAAGACGCACATGAAAAGCTGCTCAACATCATTAATTATTAGAGAAATGCAAATCAAAACTACAATGACGTAAGACCTCACACCTGTTAGAATCGGCATCATCAGATAATCTACAAACAACAAATTATGGGGAGGGTGTGGACAAAAGGAACCCTCTTCCGCTATTGGTGGGAATGTAAATTGATACAGTCACTATGGAGAACAGTATGGAGGTTCCTTTAAAAAACTAAAAACAGAATTACAATAGGATCCAGCAATCCCACTTCTGGGCATATACCCAGAGAAAACCATAAATCACAAAGACACATTCACCACAATGTTCATTGCAGCACTATTTACAATAGCCAGGTAATGGAAGCAACCTTAATGCCCACAGACAGACGAATGGATAAAGATGTGGTACATATATAAAATGGAATATTACTCAGCCATAAAAAGGAATGAAACTGGGTCATTTGTAGAGAAGTTGAGGGATGTAGAGACTGTCATACAGAGTGAAGTAAGTCAGAAAGAGAAAAACAAATATTGTATATTAATGCCTATATGTGGAACCTAGAAAAATGCTACAGATGAACTGGTTTGCAGGGCAGAAATAGAGACACAGAGGTAGAGAACAAACGTATGGACACAAAGTGGGGGAAGCCATGGGGTGGTGGTGGTGGGATGAGTTGGGAGATTGGGATTGACCTGTATACATGTCTATGCATAAAATAGATAAATAATAATAACCTACTGTATAAAAAAATAAATAAAATTAAATTTCAAAAATTTTAAAAATAAAATGTAAAAATACAACAGAAAAAATGTACTTCCATTCACACTGATGTATTTATAAGAATGAATTATTTCCATGCTTATATCCATAAATACATAAAAGAGGAATAAAATCTAACTTGAACCAAAAAAGAAAAAAAAACTGAACCTAACAGTTATACAGAGGAAAACACTACCAAGGCACTTGCTCCAGTGGTAAACAATTCTGAAATTGGTCCGAGGTTGGGAATCATCTCCCATACAGCCAGCAGCCCCGCCCGCCCACGCAATGAGCGTCCTTATTGCAAAGTTGGGGGACCGTGCCGAGGCCTCTGTGAGTAAACGTGAGCTGAGCCCCAGGCCAGCTGCTGCTGAACTGTTCCCACCCTTCCCAGGTGAAATACCTGAATATGTACAAGGGTTTGAAAGACTAGAGGAAGGGCCGTGGAGCCACACCAGCGAAAGCACGCAGGCCATCGTGGTGCCTGCAGGTCAGCCAGGATGGTCCTGGCCACGGGCGCTCTTCTGGAAGCTTTCCATTGCCCTCCCTGAGATACCCCTCCTGTCCCGGCCCCCACTCCTTTTTTTCCTTACTCACCTCAGCCCGGAGAGATACTCCAGTGGAAGTTATGGGTGACACAACCTCTTCTTTACAGGTGGCAGCCTGGCAACTCCTTCAGAAAGTCCAGCAGAGCCCCACTCACACCGGGGCACCCACAAAGCCGTGGACCCTCACACCCTCCCACCAGCACAGCCCCGAGACTGCTGACGGGGCAGAGAATATGGAGTCAGGCACAGCTGCAGGAGCTATTGCTGCCTGGAGTCCTGTTTATATTGACCTCAACCCAGGCACACCTGGGGAGGGCTTGCCGGCAGGGTCAGGCTGCCCAGGTCAGCTAATCCTCAGCCCTCAGGGAATCACATTGCAGAAAATGGACCTCGCTAAGACAGAATATTAGCCAAGGAAAAAAAGCACACAATGCCATTTGCAGCACCGTAGATGAGTCTAGAGGTAATCACGTGACTTGGAGTAAGTCAGAAAGTGAAAGACACATATCATATCATATCACTTATAGGTGTTACCTATAAATTGATACCAGGGCAGATATTTCCACGGAGAAGGGCAATCAAAGATTCATTAAACAAACTTATGGTTCACCAAAGGAAAGGTGTGAGGATTGAATTCATTATGATATTGGGGTTAACAGACATATACAAACACAGTAGACGTAAATAATCACCAAAGACCTACGGAGTACCAAGAGAAGAGTACTCAACATTCTGTCATAACGAACATGGGAAAAGGATCCCAGGAAGAACAGACATATGTATATGTGTAAAAGAACCACCTCTTGCACACCTACAACAAGCTAAACGTTGTACTCAAACTTGCTGTAATAAAAAATAAAAAATTAAATTAAAAACACGAACAAAAATTAGTGAGAAAAACTTGAGGGGCTTTCTCCTGGTACATTCCGTTCTACATTCCAATCTAGAACGCGACTTCCATTGAGGTTCTGCTGCCTTAGTAACCAGATTTGGTAAGGGAGAACTGCTGCCACCTTGTGGCCGTTTCACACAACAGCAGCTTTAATCCCAGCGCTAATGGTCAGTGGATATTCCAAATCATTACAGGCCTGTAAATGACACCTGGCCAGAAAACAAATCCTGGGGTCATATATCGACCAAAAAATTCAAAAGACGTCCATATTTCAAAACGACAGTTTCAAGAGGCATATTTCACGCACATTAGTGTTCTGCTTCTTTTGATTTCTTTCTTTCTTTGTTAAAAAAACGGGAATGGGGCCTCCCTGGTGGCGCAGTGGTTGAGAGTCCGCCTGCCGATGCAGGGGATACGGGTTCGTGCCCCGGTCTGGGAGGATCCCACATGCCGCGGAGCGGCTGGGCCCGTGAGCCATGGCCGCTGGGCCTGCGCGTCTAGAGCCTGTGCTCCGCAACGGGAGAGGCCACAGCAGTGAGAGGCCCACATACCGCAAAAAGAAAAAAAAAAAAAAAAAAAAAAAAAAACGGGAATGGAAAAAGGCAACCCTCAGAATGGGCGAAAACTTTCACAAACGAATCAATGGACAAAGGTTTAATCTCCAATATATATAAACAGCTCATGCAGCTTAATATTAATAAAACAAACAACCCAATACAAAAATGGGCAGAAGATCTAAATAGACGTTTCTTCAAAGAAGACACAGAGATGGCCAAGACGCACATGAAAAGCTGCTCAACATCACTAATTATTAGAGAAATGCAAATCAAAACTACAATGAGGTAAGACCTCACACCTGTTAGAATCGGCATCATCAGATAATCTACAAACAACAAATACTGGGGAGGGTGTGGACAAAAGGAACCCTCTTCCGCTATTGGTGGGAATGTAAATTGATACAGTCACTATGGAGAACAGTATGGAGGTTCCTTTAAAAAACTAAAAAGAGAATTACCATAGGATCCAGCAATCCCACTTCTGGGCAGATACCGAGAGAAAACCATAAATCACAGAGACACATTCACCACAATGTTCATTGCAGCATTATTTACAATAGCCAGGTAATGGAAGCAACCTAAATGGCCACAGACAGACGAATGGATAAAGATGTGGTACATATATAAAATGGAATATTACTCAGCCATAAAAAGGAATGAAACTGAGTCATTTGTAGAGAAGTTGATGGATCTAGAGACTGTCATACAGAGTGAAGTAAGTCAGAAAGAGAAAAACAAATATTGTATATTAATGCCTATATGTGGAACCTAGAAAAATGCTACAGATGAACTGGTTTGCAGGGCAGAAATAGAGACACAGAGGTAGAGAACAAACGTATGGACACAAAGTGGGGGAAGCCATGGGGTGGTGGTGTTGGGATGAGTTGGGAGATTGGGATTGACCTGTATACATGTCTATGCATAAAATAGATAACTAATAATAACCTAGTGTATAAAAAAATAAATAAAATTAAATTTCAAAATTTTTAAAAATAAAATGTAAAAATAAAACAGAAAAAAAGTTCTTCCATTCACACTGTTGTATTTATAAGAATGAATTATTTCCATGCTTATATCTATAAATACATAAATGAGGAATAAAATCTAACTTGAACCAAAAAAGAAAAAAAAAACTGAACCTAACAGTTATACAGAGGAAAACACTACCAAGGCACTTGCTCCAGTGGTAAACAATTCTGAAATTGGTCAGAGGTGGGGAATCATCTCCCATAGAGCCAGCAGCCCCGCCCGCCCACGCAAGGAGCGTCCTTATTGCAAAGCTGGGGGACAGTGCCGAGGCCTCTGTGAGTAAACGTGAGCTGAGCCCCAGGCCAGCTGCTGCTGAACTGTTCCCACCCTTCCCAGGTGAAACACCTGAATACGTACAAGGGCTTGAAAGCCTAGAGGAAGGGCCGTGGAGCCACACCAGCGACAGCACGCAGGCCACCTTGGTGCCTGCAGGTCAGCCAGGATGGTTCTGGCCAGGGGCGCTCTTCTGGAAGCTTTCCATTGCCCTGCCTGAGATACCCTTCCTGTCCCGGCCCCCACTCCTTTTTTTCCTTACTCACCTCAGCCCGGAGAGATATTCCAGTGGAAGTTATGGGTGACACATCCTCTTCTTTACAGGTGGCAGCCTGGCAACTCCTGCAGAAAGTCCAGCAGAGCCCCACTCACACCGGGCCACCCACAAAGCCGTGGACCCTCACACCCTCCCACCAGCACAGCCCCGAGACTGCTGACGGGGCAGAGAATATGGAGTCAGGCACAGCGGCAGGGGCTATTGCTGCCTGGAGTGCTGTTTATATTGACCTCAACCCAGGCACACCTGGGGAGGGCTTGCCGGCAGGGTCAGGCTGCCCAGGTCAGCTAATCCTCAGCCCTCAGGGAATCACATTGCAGAAAATGGACCTTGCTAAGACACAATATTCGCCAAGGAAAAGAAGCACACAATGCCATTTCCAGCACCGTAGATGAGTCTAGAGGTAATCACGTGACTTGGAGTAAGTAAGAAAGTGAAAGACACATATCATATCATATCACTTATAGGTGTTACCTATAAATTGATACCAGGGCAGATATTTCCACGGAGAAGGGCAATCACAGATTCATTAAACAAACTTATGGTTCACCAAAGGAAAGGTGTGAGGATTGAATTCATTACGATATTGGGGTTAACAGACATATACAAACACAGTAGACATATATAATCACCAAAGACCTACGGAGTACCAAGAGAAGACTACTCAACATTCTGTCATAACGTACATGGGAAAAGGATCCCAGGAAGAACAGACATATGTATATGTGTAAAAGAACCACCTCTTGCACACCTACAACAAGCTAAACGTTGTACTCAAACTTGCTGTAATAAAAAATAAAAAATTAAATTAAAAACACGAACAAGAAGTAGCGAGACAAACTTGAGGGGCTTTCTCCTGGCACATTCCGTTCTAAATTCCAATCTAGAACGTGACTTCCATTGAGGCTCTGCTGCCCAATAAACAGATTTGGTAAGGGAGAACTGCTGCCACCTTGTGGCCGTTTCACAAAACAGCAGCTTTAATCCCAGCGCTAATGGTCAGTGGATATTCCAAATCATTACAGGCCTGTAAATGACACCTGCCCTGAAAACAAATCCTGGGGTCATATATCGACCAAAAAATTCAAAAGACGTCCATATTTCAAAACGACAGTTTCAAGAGGCATATTTCACGCACATTAGTGTTCTGATTATTTTGCTTTCTTTCTTTCTTTGTTAAAAAAACGGGAATGGAAAAAGGCAACCCTCAGAATGGGCGAAAACTTTCATAAACGAATCAATGGACAAAGGTTTAATCTCCAATATATATAAACAGCTCATGCAGCTTAATATTAATAAAACAAACAACCCAATACAAAAATGGGCTGAAGGTCTAAATAGACGTTTCTTCAAAGAAGACACAGAGATGGCCAAGACGCACATGAAAAGATGCTCAACATCACTAATTATTAGAGAAATGCAAATCAAAACTACAATGAGGTAAGACCTCACACCTGTTAGAATCGGCATCACAGATAATCTACAAACAACAAATTCTTGGGAGGGTGTGGACAAAAGGAACCCTCTTCCGCTATTGGTGGGAATGTAAATTGATACAGTCACTATGGAGAACAGTATGGAGGTTCCTTTAAAAAACTAAAAAGAGAATTACCATAGGATCCAGCAATCCCACTTCTGGGCATATACCCAGAGAAAACCATAAATAACAGAGACAGATTCACCACAATGTTCATTGCAGCACTATTTACAATAGCCAGGTAATGGAAGCAACCTAAATGGCCACAGACAGACGAATGGATAAAGATGTGGTACATATATAAAATGGAATATTACTCAGCCATAAAAAGAAATGAAACTGAGTCATTTGTAGAGAAGTTGATGGATCTAGAGACTGTCATACAGAGTGAAGTAAGTCAGAAAGAGAAAAACAAATATTGTATATTAATGCCTATATGTGGAACCTAGAAAAATGGTACAGATGAACTGGTTTGCAGGGCAGAAATAGAGACACAGAGGTAGAGAACAAACGTATGGACACAAAGTGGGGGAAGCCATGGGGTGGTGGTGGTGGGATGAGTTGGGAGATTTGGATTGACCTGTATACATGTCTATGCATAAAATAGATAACTAATAATAACCTACTGTATAAAAAAATAAATTAAATTAAATTTCAAAAATTTTAAAAATAAAATGTAAAAATGAAACAGAAAAAATGTTCTTCCATTCACACTGATGTATTTATAAGAATGAATTATTTCCATGCTTATATCCATAAATACATAAAAGAGGAATAAAATCTAACTTGAACCAAAAAAGAAAAAAAAAACTGAACCTAACAGTTATACAGAGGAAAACACTACCAAGGCACTTGCTCCAGTGGTAAACAATTCTGAAATTGGTCAGAGGTGGGGAATCATCTCCCATAGAGCCAGCAGCCCCGCCCGCCCACGCAAGGAGCGTCCTTATTGCAAAGCTGGGGGACCGTGCCGAGGCCTCTGTGAGGAAACGTGAGCTGAGCCCCAGGCCAGCTGCTGCTGAACTGTTCCCACCCTTCCCAGGTGAAACACCTGAATATGTACAAGGGCTTGAAAGCCTAGAGGAAGGGCCATGGAGCCACACCAGCGACAGCACGCAGGCCACCTTGGTGCCTGCAGGTCAGCCAGGATGGTCCTGGCCACGGGCGCTCTTCTGGAAGCTTTCCATTGCCCTGCCTGAGATACCCATCCTGTCCCGGCCCCCACTCCTTTTTTTCCTTCCTCACCTCAGCCCGGAGAGATATTCCAGTGGAAGTTATGGGTGACACATCCTCTTCTTTACAGGTGGCAGCCTGGCAACTCCTGCAGAAAGTCCAGCAGAGCCCCACTCACACCGGGCCACCCACAAAGCCGTGGACCCTCACACCCTCCCACCAGCACAGCCCCGAGACTGCTGACGGGGCAGAGAATAAGGAGTCAGGCACAGCTGCAGGGGCTATTGCTGCCTGGAGTGCTGTTTATATTGACCTCAACCCAGGCACACCTGGGGAGGGCTTGCCGGCAGGGTCAGGCTGCCCAGGTCAGCTAATCCTCAGCCCTCAGGGAATCACATTGCAGAAAATGGACCTCGCTAAGACAGAGTATTCGCCAAGAAAAAAAAGCACACAATGCCATTTGCAGCACTGTAGATGAGTCTAGAGGTAATCACGTGACTTGGAGTAAGTCAGAAAGTGAAAGACACATATCATATCATATCACTTATAGGTGTGACCTATAAATTGATACCAGGGCAGATATTTCCACGGAGAAGGGCAATCAAAGATTCATTAAACAAACTTATGGTTCACCAAAGGAAAGGTGTGAGGATTGAATTCATTATGATATTGGGGTTAACAGACATATAAAAACACAGTAGACGTATATAATCACCAAAGACCTACGGAGTACCAAGAGAAGAGTACTCAACATTCTGTCATAACGAACATGGGATAAGGATCCCAGGAAGAACAGACATATGTATATGTGTAAAAGAACCACCTCTTGCACACCTACAACAAGCTAAACGTTGTACTCAAACTTGCTGTAATAAAAAATAAAAAATTTAATTAAAAACACGAACAAGAATTAGTGAGAAAAACTTGAGGGGCTTTCTCCTGGTACATTCTGTTCTACATTCCAATCTAGAACGCGACTTCCATTGAGGCTCTGCTGCCCTAGTAACCAGATTTGGTAAGGGAGAACTGCTGCCACCTTGTGGCCGTTTCACACAACAGCAGCTTTAATCCTAGCACTAATGGTCAGTGGATATTCCAAATCATTACAGGCCTGTAAATGACACCTGCCCTGAAAACAAATCCTGGGGTCATATATCGACCAAAAAATTCAAAAGACGTCCATATTTCAAAACGACAGTTTCAAGAGGCATATTTCACGCACATTAGTGTTCTGCTTCTTTTGATTTCTTTCTTTCTTTGTTAAAAAAACGGGAAAGGAAAAGGGCAACACTCAGAATGGGGGAAAACTTTCACAAACGAATCAATGGACAAAGGTTTAATCTCCAATATATATAAACAGCTCATGCAGCTTAATATTAATAAAACAAACAACCCAATACAAAAATGGGCAGAAGATCTAAATAGACGTTTCTTCAAAGAAGACACAGAGATTGCCAAGACGCAAATGAAAAGCTGCTCAACATCACTAATTATTAGAGAAATGCAAATCAAAACTACAATGAGGTAAGACCTCACACCTGTTAGAATCGGCATCATCAGATAATCTACAAACAACAAATTCTGGGGAGGGTGTGGACAAAAGGAACCCTCTTCCGCTATTGGTGGGAATGTAAATTGATACAGTCACTATGGAGAACAGTATGGAGGTTCCTTTAAAAAACTAAAAAGAGAATTACCATAGGATCCAGCAATCCCACTTCTGGGCATATACCCAGAGAAAACCATAAATAACAGAGACAGATTCACCACAATGTTCATTGCAGCACTATTTACAATAGCCAGGTAATGGAAGCAACCTAAATGGCCACAGACAGACGAATGGATAAAGATGTGGTACATATATAAAATGGAATATTACTCAGCCATAAAAAGAAATGAAACTGAGTCATTTGTAGAGAAGTTGATGGATCTAGAGACTGTCATACAGAGTGAAGTAAGTCAGAAAGAGAAAAACAAATATTGTATATTAATGCCTATATGTGGAACCTAGAAAAATGGTACAGATGAACTGGTTTGCAGGGCAGAAATAGAGACACAGAGGTAGAGAACAAACGTATGGACACAAAGTGGGGGAAGCCATGGGGTGGTGGTGGTGGGATGAGTTGGGAGATTTGGATTGACCTGTATACATGTCTATGCATAAAATAGATAACTAATAATAACCTACTGTATAAAAAAAATAAATTAAATTAAATTTCAAAAATTTTAAAAATAAAATGTAAAAATGAAACAGAAAAAATGTTCTTCCATTCACACTGATGTATTTATAAGAATGAATTATTTCCATGCTTATATCCATAAATACATAAAAGAGGAATAAAATCTAACTTGAACCAAAAAAGAAAAAAAAAACTGAACCTAACAGTTATACAGAGGAAAACACTACCAAGGCACTTGCTCCAGTGGTAAACAATTCTGAAATTGGTCAGAGGTGGGGAATCATCTCCCATAGAGCCAGCAGCCCCGCCCGCCCACGCAAGGAGCGTCCTTATTGCAAAGCTGGGGGACCGTGCCGAGGCCTCTGTGAGGAAACGTGAGCTGAGCCCCAGGCCAGCTGCTGCTGAACTGTTCCCACCCTTCCCAGGTGAAACACCTGAATATGTACAAGGGCTTGAAAGCCTAGAGGAAGGGCCATGGAGCCACACCAGCGACAGCACGCAGGCCACCTTGGTGCCTGCAGGTCAGCCAGGATGGTCCTGGCCACGGGCGCTCTTCTGGAAGCTTTCCATTGCCCTGCCTGAGATACCCATCCTGTCCCGGCCCCCACTCCTTTTTTTCCTTCCTCACCTCAGCCCGGAGAGATATTCCAGTGGAAGTTATGGGTGACACATCCTCTTCTTTACAGGTGGCAGCCTGGCAACTCCTGCAGAAAGTCCAGCAGAGCCCCACTCACACCGGGCCACCCACAAAGCCGTGGACCCTCACACCCTCCCACCAGCACAGCCCCGAGACTGCTGACGGGGCAGAGAATAAGGAGTCAGGCACAGCTGCAGGGGCTATTGCTGCCTGGAGTGCTGTTTATATTGACCTCAACCCAGGCACACCTGGGGAGGGCTTGCCGGCAGGGTCAGGCTGCCCAGGTCAGCTAATCCTCAGCCCTCAGGGAATCACATTGCAGAAAATGGACCTCGCTAAGACAGAGTATTCGCCAAGGAAAAAAAGCACACAATGCCATTTGCAGCACTGTAGATGAGTCTAGAGGTAATCACGTGACTTGGAGTAAGTCAGAAAGTGAAAGACACATATCATATCATATCACTTATAGGTGTGACCTATAAATTGATACCAGGGCAGATATTTCCACGGAGAAGGGCAATCAAAGATTCATTAAACAAACTTATGGTTCACCAAAGGAAAGGTGTGAGGATTGAATTCATTATGATATTGGGGTTAACAGACATATAAAAACACAGTAGACGTATATAATCACCAAAGACCTACGGAGTACCAAGAGAAGAGTACTCAACATTCTGTCATAACGAACATGGGATAAGGATCCCAGGAAGAACAGACATATGTATATGTGTAAAAGAACCACCTCTTGCACACCTACAACAAGCTAAACGTTGTACTCAAACTTGCTGTAATAAAAAATAAAAAATTTAATTAAAAACACGAA
Organism: Mesoplodon bidens; assembly: GCF_964165515.1. Classification (NCBI taxonomy): domain Eukaryota; kingdom Metazoa; phylum Chordata; class Mammalia; order Artiodactyla; family Ziphiidae; genus Mesoplodon; species Mesoplodon bidens. The sequence continues at coordinate 773,514 of NW_027672639.1, read as the reverse complement.
CAAGAATTAGTGAGAAAAACTTGAGGGGCTTTCTCCTGGTACATTCTGTTCTACATTCCAATCTAGAACGCGACTTCCATTGAGGCTCTGCTGCCCTAGTAACCAGATTTGGTAAGGGAGAACTGCTGCCACCTTGTGGCCGTTTCACACAACAGCAGCTTTAATCCTAGCACTAATGGTCAGTGGATATTCCAAATCATTACAGGCCTGTAAATGACACCTGCCCTGAAAACAAATCCTGGGGTCATATATCGACCAAAAAATTCAAAAGACGTCCATATTTCAAAACGACAGTTTCAAGAGGCATATTTCACGCACATTAGTGTTCTGCTTCTTTTGATTTCTTTCTTTCTTTGTTAAAAAAACGGGAAAGGAAAAGGGCAACACTCAGAATGGGGGAAAACTTTCACAAACGAATCAATGGACAAAGGTTTAATCTCCAATATATATAAACAGCTCATGCAGCTTAATATTAATAAAACAAACAACCCAATACAAAAATGGGCAGAAGATCTAAATAGACGTTTCTTCAAAGAAGACACAGAGATTGCCAAGACGCAAATGAAAAGCTGCTCAACATCACTAATTATTAGAGAAATGCAAATCAAAACTACAATGAGGTAAGACCTCACACCTGTTAGAATCGGCATCATCAGATAATCTACAAACAACAAATTCTGGGGAGGGTGTGGACAAAAGGAACCCTCTTCCGCTATTGGTGGGAATGTAAATTGATACAGTCACTATGGAGAACAGTATGGAGGTTCCTTTAAAAAACTAAAAAGAGAATTACCATAGGATACAGCAATCCCACTTCTGGGCATATACCCAGAGAAAACCATAAATCACAGAGACACATTCACCACAATGTTCATTGCAGCACTATTTACATTAGCCAGGTAATGGGAGCAACCTAAATGCCCACAGACAGACGAATGGATAAAGATGTGGTACATATATAAAATGGAATATTACTCAGCCATAAAAAGGAATGAAACTGGGTCATTTGTAGAGAAGTTGATGGATCTAGAGACTGTCATACACAGTGAAGTAAGCCAGAAAGAGAAAAACAAATATTGTATATTAATGCCTATATGTGGAACCTAGAAAAATGGTAGAGATGAACTGGTTTGCAGGGCAGAAATAGAGACACAGAGGTAGAGAACAAACGTATGGACACAAAGTGGGGGAAGCCATGGGGTGGTGGTGGTGGGATGAGTTGGGAGATTAGGATTGACCTGTATACATGTCTATGCATAAAATAGATAACTAATAATAACCTACTGTATAAAAAAATAACTAAAATTAAATTTCAAAATTTTTAAAAATAAAATGTAAAAATAAATCAGAAAAAAGTTCTTCCATTCACACTGATGTATTTATACGAATGAATTATTTCCATGCTTATATCTATAAATACATAAATGAGGAATAAAATCTAACTTGAACCAAAAAAGAAAAAAAAAAAAACTGAACCTAACAGTTATACAGAGGAAAACACTACCAAGGCACTTGCTCCAGTGGTAAACAATTCTGAAATTGGTCAGAGGTGGGGAATCATCTCCCATACAGCCAGTAGCCACGCCCGCCCACGCAAGGAGCATCCTCATTGCAAAGCTGGGAGACCGTGCCGAGGCCTCTGTGAGTAAACGTGAGCTGAGCCCCAGGCCAGCTGCTGCTGTACTGTTCCCACCCTTCCCAGGTGAAACACCTGAATATGTACAAGGGCTTGAAAGCCTAGAGGAAGGGCCGTGGAGCCACACCAGCGACAGCACGCAGGCCAACTTGGTGCCTGCAGGTCAGCCAGGATGGTACTGGCCACGGGCGCTCTTCTGGAAGCTTTCCATTGCCCTGCCTGAGATACCCCTCCTGTCCCGGCCCCCACTCCTTTTTTTCCTTCCTCACCTCAGCCCGGAGAGATATTCCAGTGGAAGTTATGGGTGACACATCCTCTTCTTTACAGGTGGCAGCCTGGCAACTCCTGCTGAAAGTCCAGCAGAGCCCCACTCACACCGGGCCACCCACAAAGCCGTGGACCCTCACACCCTCCCACCAGCACAGCCCCGAGACTGCTGACGGGGCAGAGAATATGGAGTCAGGCACAGCTGCAGGGACTATTGCTGCCTGGAGTGCTGTTTATATTGACCACAACCCAGGCACACCTGGGGAGGGCTTGCCGGCAGGGTCAGGCTGCCCAGGTCAGCTAATCCTCAGCCCTCAGGGAATCACATTGCAGAATATGGACCTCGCTAAGACAGAATTTTCGCCAAGGAAAAAAAGGACACAATGCCATTTGCAGCACCGTAGATGAGTCTCGAGGTAATCACGTGACTTGGAGTAAGTCAGAAAGTGAAAGACACATATCATATCATATCACTTATAGGTGTTACCTATAAATTGATACCAGGGCAGATATTTCCACGGAGAAGGGCAATCACAGACTCATTAAACAAACTTATGGTTCACCAAAGGAAAAGTGTGAGGATTGAATTCATTACGATATTGGGGTTAACAGACATATACAAACACAGTAGACGTATATAATCACCAAAGACCTACGGAGTACCAAGAGAAGACTACTCAACATTCTGTCATAACGTACATGGGAAAAGGATCCCAGGAAGAACAGACATATGTATATGTGTAAAAGAACCACCTCTTGCACACCTACAACAAGCTAAACGTTGTACTCAAACTTGCTGGAATAAAAAATAAAAAATTAAATTAAAAACACGAACAAGAAGTAGTGAGACAAACTTGAGGGGCTTTCTCCTGGCACATTCCGTTCTACATTCCAATCTAGAACGCGACTTCCATTGAGGCTCTGCTGCCCTAGTAACCAGATTTGGTAAGGGAGAACGGCTGCAACCTTGTGGCCGTTTCACACAACAGCAGCTTTAATTCCAGCGCTAATGGTCAGTGGATATTCCAAATCATTACAGGCCTGTAAATGACACCTGCCCTGAAAACAAATCCTGGGGTCATATATCGACCAAAAAATTCAAAAGACGTCCATATTTCAAAACGACAGTTTCAAGAGGCATATTTCACGCACATTAGTGTTCTGCTTCTTTTGCTTTCTTTCTTTCTTTGTTAAAAAAACGGGAATGGAAAAAGGCAACCCTCAGAATGGGCGAAAACGTTCACAAACGAATCAATGGACAAAGGTTTAATCTCCAATATATATAAACAGCTCATGCAGCTTAATATTAATAAAACAAACAACCAAATACAAAAATGGGCAGAAGATCTAAAGAGACGTTTCTTCAAAGAAGACACAGAGATGGCCAAGACGCACAAGAAAAGCTGCTCAACATCACTAATTATTAGAGAAATGCAAATCAAAACTACAATGAGGTAAGACCTCACACCTTTTAGAATCGGCATCATCAGATAATCTACAAACAAAAAATTCTGGGGAGGGTGTGGACAAAAGGAACCCTCTTCCGCTATTGGTGGGAATGTAAATTGATACAGTCACTATGGAGAACACTATGGAGGTTCCTTTAAAAAACTAAAAAGAGAATTACCATAGGATCCAGCAATCCCACTTCTGGGCATATACCCTGAGAAAACCATAAATCACAGAGACACATTCACCACAATGTTCATTGCAGCACTATTTACAATAGCCAGGTTATGGAAGCAACATAAATGCCCACAGACAGACGAATGGATAAAGATGTGGTACATATATAAAATGGAATATTACTCAGCCATAAAAAGGAATGAAACTGGGTCATTTGTAGAGAAGTTGATGGATCTAGAGACTGTCATACACAGTGAAGTAAGCCAGAAAGAGAAAAACAAATATTGTATATTAATGCCTATATGTGGAACCTAGAAAAATGGTAGAGATGAACTGGTTTGCAGGGCAGAAATAGAGACACAGAGGTAGAGAACAAACGTATGGACACAAAGTGGGGGAAGCCATGGGGTGGTGGTGGTGGGATGAGTTGGGAGATTAGGATTGACCTGTATACATGTCTATGCATAAAATAGATAACTAATAATAACCTACTGTATAAAAAAATAACTAAAATTAAATTTCAAAATTTTTAAAAATAAAATGTAAAAATAAAACAGAAAAAAGTTCTTCCATTCACACTGATGTATTTATAAGAATGAATTATTTCCATGCTTATATCTATAAATACATAAATGAGGAATAAAATCTAACTTGAACCAAAAAAGAAAAAAAAAAAACTGCACCTAACAGTTATACAGAGGAAAACACTACCAAGGCACTTGCTCCAGTGGTAAACAATTCTGAAATTGGTCAGAGGTGGGGAATCATCTCCCATACAGCCAGCAGCCCCGCCCGCCCACGCAAGGAGCATCCTCATTGCAAAGCTGGGAGACCGTGCCGAGGCCTCTGTGAGTAAACGTGAGCTAAGCCCCAGGCCAGCTGCTGCTGAACTGTTCCCACCCTTCCCAGGTGAAACACCTGAATATGTACAAGGGCTTGAAAGCCTAGAGGAAGGGCCGTGGAGCCACACCAGCGACAGCACGCAGGCCAACTTGGTGCCTGCAGGTCAGCCAGGATGGTACTGGCCACGGGCGCTCTTCTGGAAGCTTTCTATTGCCCTGCCTGAGATACCCCTCCTGTCCCGGCCCCCACTCCTTTTTTTCCTTCCTCACCTCAGCCCGGAGAGATATTCCAGTGGAAGTTATGGGTGACACATCCTCTTCTTTACAGGTGGCAGCCTGGCAACTCCTGCCGAAAGTCCAGCAGAGCCCCACTCACACCGGGCCACCCACAAAGCCGTGGACCCTCACACCCTCCCACCAGCACAGCCCCGAGACTGCTGACGGGGCAGAGAATATGGAGTAAGGCACAGCTGCAGGGGCTATTGCTGCCTGGAGTGCTGTTTATATTGACCTCAACCCAGGCACACCTGGGGAGGTCTTGCCGGCAGGGTCTGGCTGCCCAGGTCAGCTAATCCTCAGCCCTCGGGGAATCACATTGCAGAAAATGGACCTCGCTAAGACAGAATATTCGCCAAGGAGAAAAAGGACACAATGCCATTTGCAGCACCGTAGATGAGCCTCGAGGTAATCACGTGACTTGGAGTAAGTCAGAAAGTGAAAGACACATATCATATCATATCACTTATAGGTGTTACCTATAAATTGATACCAGGGCAGATATTTCCACGGAGAAGGGCAATCACAGATTCATTAAACAAACTTATGGTTCACCAAAGGAAAGGTGTGAGGATTGAATTCATTACGATATTGGGGTTAACAGACATATACAAACACAGTAGACGTATATAATCACCAAAGACCTACGGAGTACCAAGAGAAGACTACTCAACATTCTGTCATAACGTACATGGGAAAAGGATCCCAGGAAGAACAGACATATGTATATGTGTAAAAGAACCACCTCTTGCACACCTACAACAAGCTAAACGTTGTACTCAAACTTGCTGTAATAAAAAATAAAAAATTAAATTAAAAACACGAACAAGAAGTAGTGAGACAAACTTGAGAGGCTTTCTCCTGGCACATTCCGTTCTACATTCCAATCTAGAACGCGACTTCCATTGAGGCTCTGCTGCCCTAGTAACCAGATTTGGTAAGGGAGAACTGCTGCCACCTTGTGGCCGTTTCACACAACAGCAGCTTTAATCCCAGCGCTAATGGTCAGTGGATATTCCAAATCATTACAGGCCTGTAAATGACACCTGCCCTGAAAACAAATCCTGGGGTCATATATCGACCAAAAAATTCAAAAGACGTCCATATTTCAAAACGACAGTTTCAAGAGGCATATTTCACGCACATTAGTGTTCTGATTCTTTTGCTTGCTTTCTTTCTTTGTTAAAAAAACGGGAATGGAAAAAGGTAACCCTCAGAAGGGGCGAAACGTTCACAAACGAATCAATGGACAAAGGTTTAATCTCCAATATATATATATACAGCTCATGCAGCTTAATATTAATACAACAAACAACCCAATACAAAAACGGGAAGAAGATCTAAATAGACGTTTCTTCAAAGAAGACACAGAGATGGCCAAGACGCACATGAAAAGCTGCTCAACATCACTAATTATTAGAGAAATGCAAATCAAAACTACAATGAGGTAAGACCTCACACCTGTTAGAATCGGCATCATCAGATAATCTACAAACAACATATTCTGGGGAGGGTATGGACAAAAGGAACCCTCTTCTGCTATTGGTGGGAATGTAAATTGATACAGTCACTATGGAGAACAGTATGGAGGTTCCTTTAAAAAACTAAAAAGAGAATTACCATAGGATCCAGCAATCCCACTTCTGGGCATATACCCAGAGAAAACCATAAATCACAGAGACACATTCACCACAATGTTCATTGCAGCACTATTTACAATAGCCAGGTAATGGAAGCAACCTAAATGCCCACAGACAGACGAATGGATAAAGATGTGGTACATATATAAAATGGAATATTACTCAGCCATAAAAAGGAATGAAACTGAGTCATTTGTAGAGAAGTTGATGGATCTAGAGACTGTCATACAGAGTGAAGTAAGTCAGAAAGAGAAAAACAAATATTGTATATTAATGCCTATATGTGGAACCTAGAAAAATGCTACAGATGAACTGGTTTGCAGGGTAGAAATAGAGACACAGAGGTAGAGAACAAACGTATGGACACAAAGAGGGGGAAGCCATGGGGTGGTGGTGGTGGGATGAGTTGGGAGATTGGGATTGACCTGTATACATGTCTATGCATAAAATAGATAACTAATAATAACCTAGTGTATAAAAAAATAAATAAAATTAAATTTCAAAATTTTTAAAAATAAAATGTAAAAACAAAACAGAAAAAAAGTTCTTCCATTCACACTGATGTATTTATAAGAATGAATTATTTCCATGCTTATATCTATAAATACATAAAAGAGGAATAAAATCTAACTTGAACCAAAACAGAAAAAAAAAAAACTGAACCTAACAGTTATACAGAGGAAAACACTACCAAGGCACTTGCTCCAGTGGTAAACAATTCTGAAATTGGTCAGAGGTGGGGAATCATCTCCCATACAGCCAGCATCCCCACCCGCCCAGGCAAAGAGCGTCCTTATTGCAAAGCTGTTGGACCGTGCCGAGTCCTCTGTGAGTAAACGTGAGCTGAGCCCCAGGCCAGCTGCTGCTGAACTGTTCCCACCCTTCGCAGGTGAAACACCTGAATATGTACAAGGGCTTGAAAGCCTAGAGGAAGGGCCATGGAGCCACACCAGCGAAAGCACGCAGGCCAACTTGGTGCCTGCAGGTCAGCCAGGATGGTCCTGGCCAGTGGCGCTCTTCTGGAAGCTTTCCATTGCCCTGCCTGAGATACCCCTCCTGTCCCGGCCCCCACTCCTTTTTTTCCTTACTCACCTCAGCCCGGAGAGATACTCCAGTGGAAGATATGGGTGACACATCCTCTTCTTTACAGGTGGCAGCCTGGCAACTCCTGCAGAAAGTCCAGCAGAGCCCCACTCACACCGGGCCACCCACAAAGCTGTGGACCCACACACCCTCCCACCAGCACAGCCCCGAAACTGCTGACGGGGCAGAGAATATGGAGTCAGGCACAGCTGCAGGGGCTATTGCTGCCTGGAGTGCTGTTTATATTGACCTCAACACAGGCACACCTGGGGAGGGCTTTCCGGCAGGGTCAGGCTGCCAAGGTCAGCTAATCCTCAGCCCTCAGGGAATCACATTGCAGAAAATGGACCTCGCTAAGACAGAATATTAGCCAAGGAAAAAAAGCACACAATGCCATTTGCAGCACCGTAGATGAGTCTAGAGGTAATCACGTGACTTGGTGTAAGTCAGAAAGTGAAAGACACATATCATATCATATCACTTATAGGTGTTACCTATAAATTGATACCAGGGCAGATATTTCCACGGAGAAGGGCAATCAAAGTTTCATTAAACAAACTTATGGTTCACCCAAGGAAAGGTGTGAGGATTGAATTCATTATGATATTGGGGTTAACAGACATATACAAACACAGTAGACGTATATAATCACCAAAGACCTACGGAGTACCAATAGAAGACTACTCAACATTCTGTCATAACGAACATGGGAAAAGGATCCCAGGAAGAACAGACATACGTATATGTGTAAAAGAACCACCTCTTGCACACCTACAACAAGCTAAACGTTGTACTCAAACTTGCTGTAATAAAAAATAAAAAAAATAAATTAAAATCACGAACAAGAATTAGTGAGAAAAACTTGAGGGGCTTTCTCCTGGTACATTCCGTTCTACATTCCAATCTAGAACGCGACTTCCATTGAGGCTCTGCTGCCGTAGTAACCATATTTGGTAAGGGAGAACTGCTGCCACCTTGTGGCCGTTTCACACAACAGCAGCTTTAATCCCAGCGCTAATGGTCAGTGGATATTCCAAATCATTACAGGCCTGTAAATGACACCTGCCCTGAAAACAAATCCTGGGGTCATATATCGACCAAAAAATTCAACAGACGTCCATATTTCAAAACGACAGTTTCAAGAGGCATATTTCACGCACATCAGTGTTCTGCTTCTTTTGATTTATTTCTTACTTTGTTAAAAAAACGGGAATGGAAAAGGGCAACCCTCAGAATGGGGGAAAACTTTCACAAACGAATCAATGGACAAAGGTTTAATCTCCAATATATATAAACAGCTCATGCAGCTTAATATTAATACAACAAACAACCCAATACAAAAATGGGCTGAAGATCTAAATAGACGTTTCTTCAAAGAAGACACAGGGATGGCCAAGACGCACATGAAAAGCTGCTCAACATCACTAATTATTAGAGAAATGCAAATCAAAACTACAGTGAGGTAAGACCTCACACCTGTTAGAATCGGCATCATCAGATAATCTACAAACAACAAATTCTGGGGAGGGTGTGGACAAAAGGAACCCTATTCCGCTATTGGTGGGAATGTAAATTGATACAGTCACTATGGAGAACAGTATGGAGGTTCCTTTAAAAAACTAAAAAGAGAATTACCATAGGATCCAGCAATCCCACTTCTGGGCATATACCCAGAGAAAACCATAAATCACAGAGACACATTCACCACAATGTTCATTGCAGCACTATTTACAATAGCCAGGTAATGGAAGCAACCTAAATGCCCACAGACAGACGAATGGATAAAGATGTGGTACATAAATAAAATGGAATATTACTCAGCCATAAAAAGGAATGAAACTGGGTCATTTGTAGAGAAGTTGATGGATCTAGAGACTGTCATACAGAGTGAAGTAAGTCAGAAAGAGAAAAACAAATATTGTATATTAATGCCTATATGAGGAACCTAGAAAAATGCTACAGATGAACTGGTTTGCAGGGCAGAAATAGAGACACAGAGGTAGAGAACAAACGTATGGACACAAAGTGGGGGAAGCCATGGGGTGGTGGTGGTGGGATGAGTTGGGAGATTGGGATTGACCTGTATATATGTCTATGCATAATATAGATAAGTAATAATAAACTACTGTATAAAAAAATAAAAATTAAATTTCAAAATTTTTAAAAATATAATGTAAAAATAAAACAGAAAAAATGTTCTTCCATTCACACTGATGTATTTATAAGAATGAATTATTTCCATGCTTATATCCATAAATACATAAAAGAGGAATAAAATCTAACTTGAACCAAAAAAGAAAAAAAACCTGAACCTAACAGTTATACAGAGGAAAACACTACCAAGGCACTTGCTCCAGTGGTAAACAATTCTGAAATTGGTCAGAGGTGGGGAATCATCTCCCCAAGAGCCAGCAGCCCCGCCCACACACGCAAGGAGCGTCCTTATTTCAAAGCTGGGGGACCCTGCCGAGGCCTCTGTGAGTAAACGTGAGCTGGGCCCCAGGCCAGCTGCTGCTGAACTGTTCCCACCCTTCCCAGGTGAAACACCTGAATATGTACAAGGGCTTGAAAGCCTAGAGGAAGGGCCGTGGAGCCACACCAGCGACAGCACGCAGGCCACCTTGGTGCCTGCAGGTCAGCCAGGATGGTCCTGGCCACGGGCGCTCTTCTGGAAGCTTTCCATTGCCCTGCCTGAGATACCCCTCCTGTCCCGGCCCCCACTCCATTTTTTCCTTCCTCACCTCAGCCCGGAGAGATATTCCAGTGGAAGTTATGGGTGACACATCCTCTTCTTTACAGGTGGCAGCCTGGCAACTCCTGCAGAAAGTCCAGCAGAGCCCCACTCACACCGGGCCACCCACAAAGCCGTGGACCCTCACACCCTCCCACCAGCACAGCCCCGAGACTGCTGACGGGGCAGAGAATATGGAGTCAGGCACAGCTGCAGGGGCTATTGCTGCCTGGAGTGCTGTTTATATTGACCTCAACCCAGGCACACCTGGGGAGGGCTTGCCGGCAGGGTCAGGCTGCCCAGGTCAGCTAATCCTCAGCCCTCAGGGAATCACATTGCAGAAAATGGACCTCGCTAAGACAGAATATTCGCCAAGGAAAAGAAGCACCCAATGCCATTTGCAGCACCGTAGATGAGTCTCGAGGTAATCACGTGACTTGGAGTAAGTCAGAAAGTGAAAGACACATATCATATCATATCACTTATAGGTGTTACTTATAAATTGATACCAGGGCAGATATTTCCACTGAGAAGGGCAATCAAAGATTCATTAAACAAACTTATGGTTCACCCAAGGAAAGGTGTGAGGATTGAATTCATTATGATATTGGGGTTAACAGACATATACAAACACAGTAGACCTATATAATCACCAAAGACCTACGGAGTACCAAGAGAAGACTACTCAACATTCTGTCATAACGAACATGGGAAAAGGATCCCAGGAAGAACAGACATATGTATATGTGTAAAAGAACCACCTCTTGCACACCTACAACAAGCTAAACGTTGTAGTCAAACTTGCTGTAATAAAAAATAAAAAATTAAATTAAAAACACGAACAAGAATTAGTGAGAAAAACTTGAGGGGCTTTCTCCTGGTACATTCCGTTCTACATTCCAATCTAGAACGTGACTTCCATTGAGGCTCTGCTGCCCTAGTAACCAGATTTGGTAAGGGAGAACGGCTGCCACCTTGTGGCCGTTTCACACAACAGCAGCTTTAATCCCAGCGCTAATGGTCAGTGGATATTCCAAATCATTACAGGCCTGTAAATGACACCTGCCGTGAAAACAAATCCTGGGGTCATATATCGACCAAAAAATTCAAAAGACGTCCATATTTCAAAACGACAGTTTCAAGAGGCATATTTCACGCACATTAGTGTTCTGATTCTTTTGATTTCTTTCTTTCTTTGTTAAAAAAACGGGAATGGAAAAAGGCAACCCTCAGAATGGGCGAAAACTTTCACAAATGAATCAATGGACAAAGCTTTAATCTCCAATATATATAAACAGCTCATGCAGCTTAATATTAATAAAACAAACAACCAAATACAAAAATGGGCAGAAGATCTAAATAGACGTTTCTTCAAAGAAGACACAGAGATGGCCAAGACGCACATGAAAAGCTGCTCAACATCACTAATTATTAGAGAAATGCAAATCAAAACTACAATGAGGTAAGACCTCACACCTGTTAGAATCGGCATCATCAGATAATCCACAAACAAGAAATTCTGGGGAGGGTGTGGACAAAAGGAACCCTCTTCCACTATTGGTGGGAATGTAAATTGATACAGTCACTATGGAGAACAGTATGGAGGTTCCTTTAAAAAACTAAAAAGAGAATTACCATAGGATCCAGCAATCCCACTTCTGGGCATATACCCAGAGAAAACCATAAATCACAGAGACACATTCACCACAATGTTCATTGCAGCACTATTTACAATAGCCAGGTAATGGGAGCAACCTAAATGCCCACAGACAGACGAATGGATAAAGATGTGGTACATATATAAAATGGAATATTACTCAGACATAAAAAGGAATGAAACTGAGTCATTTGTAGAGAAGTTGATGGATCTAGAGACTGTCATACAGAGTGAAGTAAGTCAGAAAGAGAAAAACAAATATTGTATATTAATGCCTATCTGTGGAACCTAGAAAAATGCTACAGATGAACTGGTTTGCAGGGCAGAAATAGAGACACAGAGGTAGAGAACAAACGTATGGACACAAAGTGGGGGAAGCCATGGGGTGGTGGTGGTGGGATGTGTTGGGAGATTGGGATTGATCTGTATACATGTATATGCATAAAATAGATAACTAATAATAACCTAGTGTATAAAAAAACAAATAAAATTAAATTTCAAAATTTTTAAAAATAAAATGTAAAAATAATACATAAAAAAAGTTCTTCCATTCACACTGATGTATTTATAAGAATGAATTATTTCCATGCTTATATCCATAAATACATAAAAGAGAAATAAAATCTAACTTGAACCAAAAAAGAAAAAAAAACTGAACCTAACAGTTATACAGAGGAAAACACTACCAAGGCACTTGCTCCAGTGGTAAACAATTCTGAAATTGGTCAGAGGTGGGGAATCATCTCCCCTAGAGCCAGCAGCCCCGCCCACCCACGCAAGGAGCGTCCTTATTGCAAAGCTGGGGGACCGTGCCGAGGACTCTGTGAGTAAACGTGTGCTGAGCCCCAGGCCAGCTGCTGCTGAAATGTTCCCAACCTTCCCAGGTGAAACAGCTGAATATGTACAAGGGCTTGAAAGCCTAGAGGAAGGGCCGTGGAGCCACACCAGCGACAGCACGCAGGCCACCTTGGTGCCTGCAGGTCAGTCAGGATGGTCCTGGCCACGGGCGCTCTTCTGGAAGCTTTCCATTGCCCTGCCTGAGATACCCCTCCTGTCCCGGCCTCCACTCCTTTTTTTCCTTACTCACCTCAGCCCGGAGAGATACTCCAGTGGAAGTTCTGGGTGACACATCCTCTTCTTTACAGGTGGCAGCCTGGCAACTGCTGCAGAAAGTCCAGCAGAGCCCCACTCACACCGGGCCACCCACAAAGCCGTGGACCCTCACACCCTCCCACCAGCACAGCCCCGAGACTGCTGACGGGGCAGAGAATATGGAGTCAGGCACAGCTGCAGGGGCTATTGCTGCCTGGAGTGCTGTTTATATTGACCTCAACCCAGGCACACCTGGGGAGGGCTTGCCGGCACGGTCAGGCTGCCCAGGTCAGCTAATCCTCAGCCCTCAGGGAATCACATTGCAGAAAATGGACCTCGCTAAGACAGAATATTCGCCAAGGAAAAGAAGCACACAATGCCATTTGCAGCACCGTAGATGAGTCTAGAGGTAATCACGTGACTTGGAGTAAGTCAGAAAGTGAAAGACACATATCATATCATATCACTTATAGGTGTTACCTATAAATTGACAGCAGGGCAGATATTTCCACGGAGAAGGGCAATCACAGATTCATTAAACAAACTTATGGTTCACCAAAGGAAAGGTGTGAGGATTGAATTCATTACGATATTGGGGTTAACAGACATATACAAACACAGTAGACATATATAATCACCAAAGACCTACGGAGTACCAAGAGAAGACTACTCAACATTCTGTCATAACGTACAAGGGAAAAGGATCCCAGGAAGAACAGACATATGTATATGTGTAAAAGAACCACCTCTTGCACACCTACAACAAGCTAAATGTTGTACTCAAACTTGCTGTAATAAAAAATAAAAAATTATATTAAAAACACGAACAAGAATTAGTGAGAAAAACTTGAGGGGCTTTCTCCTGGCACATTCCGTTCTACATTCCAATCTAGAATGCGACTTCCATTGAGGCTCTGCTGCCCTAGTAACCAGATTTGGTAAGGGAGAACTGCTGCCACCTTGTGGCCGTTTTACACAACAGCAGCTTTAATCCCAGCGCTAATGGTCAGTGGATATTCCAAATCATTACAGGCCTGTAAATGACACCTGTCCTGAAAACAAATCCTGGGGTCATATATCGACCAAAAAATTCAAAAGACGTCCATATTTCAAAACGACAGTTTCAAGAGGCATATTTCACGCACATTAGTGTTCTGCTTCTTTTGATTTCTTTCTTTCTTTGTTAAAAAAACGGGAATGGAAAAAGGCAACCCTCAGAATGGGCGAAAACTTTCACAAACGAATCAATGGACAAAGGTTTAATCTCCAATATATATAAACAGCTCATGCAGCTTAATATTAATACAACAAAAAACCCAATACAAAAATGGGCAGAAGATCTAAATAGACGTTTCTTCAAAGAAGACACAGAGATGGCCAAGACGCACATGAAAAGCTGCTCAACATCACTAATTATTAGAGAAATGCAAATCAAAACTACAATGAGGTAAGACCTCACACCTGTTAGAATCGGCATCATCAGATAATCTACAAACAACAAATTCTGGGGAGGGTGTGGACAAAAGGAACCCTCTTCCGCTATTGGTGGGAATGTAAATTGATACAGTCACTATGGAGAACATTATGGAGGTTCTTTAAAAAACTAAAAAGAGAATTACCATAGGATCCAGCAATCCCACTTCTGGGCAGATACCCAGAGAAAACCATAAATCACAGAGACACATTCACCACAATGTTCATTGCAGCACTATTTACAATAGCCAGGTAATGGAAGCAACCTAAATGCCCACAGACAGACGAATGGATAAAGATGTGGTACATATATAAAATGGAATATTACTCAGCCATAAGAAGGAATGAAACTGAGTCATTGTAGAGAAGTTGATGGATCTAGAGACTGTCATACAGAGTGAAGTAAGTCAGAAAGAGAAAAACAAATATTGTATATTAATGCCTATATGTGGAACCTAGAAAAATGCTACAGATGAACTGGTTTGCAGGGCAGAAATAGAGACACAGAGGTAGAGAACAAACGTATGGACACAAAGTGGGGGAAGCCATGGGGTGGTGGTGGTGGGATGTGTTGGGAGATTGGGATTGACCTGTATACATGTCTATGCATAAAATAGATAACTAATAATAACCTAGTGTATAAAAAATAAATAAAATTAAATTTCAAAGTTTTTAAAAATAAAATGTAAAAATAAAACAGAAAAAAATTTCTTCCATTCACACTGATGTATTTATAAGAATGAATTATTTCCATGCTTATATCTAAAAATACATAAAAGAGGAATAAAATCTAACTTGAACCAAAAAAGAAAAAAAAAAAACTGAACCTAACAGTTATACAGAGGAAAACACTACCAAGGCACTTGCTCCAGTGGTAAACAATTCTGAAATTGGTCAGAGGTGGGGAATCATCTCCCATAGAGCCAGCAGCCCCGCCCGCCCATGCAAGGAGCGTCCTTATTGCAAAGCTCGGGGACCGTGCCGAGGCCTCTGTGAGTAAACGTGAGCTGAGCCCCAGGCCAGCTGCTGCTGAACTGTTCCCACCCTTCCCAGGTGAAACACCTGAATATGTACAAGGGCTTGAAAGCCTAGAGGAAGGGCCGTGGAGCCACACCAGCGACAGCACGCAGGCCAACTTGGTGCCTGCATGTCAGCCAGGATTGTCCTGGCCACGGGCGCTCTTCTGGAAGCTTTCCATTGCCCTGCCTGAGATACCCCTCCTGTCCCGGCCCCCACTCCTTTTTTTCCTTCCTCACCTCAGCCCGGAGAGATACTCCAGTGGAAGTTATGGGTGACACATCCTCTTCTTTACAGGTGGCAGCCTGGCAACTCCTGCAGAAAGTCCAGCAGAGCCCCACTCACACCGGGCCACCCACAAAGCCGTGGACCCTCACACCCTCCCACCAGAACAGCCCCGAGACTGCTGACGGGGCAGAGAATATGGAGTCAGGCACAGCTGCAGGGGCTATTGCTGCCTGGAGTGCTGTTTATATTGACCTCAACCCAGGCACACCTGGGGAGGGCTTGCCGGCAGGGTCAGGCTGCCCAGGTCAGCTAATCCTCAGCCCTCAGGGAATCACATTGCAGAAAATGGACCTCGCTAAGACAGAGTATTCGCCAAGGAAAAAAAGCACACAATGCCATTTGCAGCACCGTAGATGAGTCTCGAGGTAATCACGTGACTTGGAGTAAGTCAGAAAGTGAAAGACACATATCATATCTTATCACTTATAGGTGTTACCTATAAATTGATACCAGGGCAGATATTTCCACGGAGAAGGGCAATCACAGATTCATTAAACAAACTTATGGTTCACCAAAGGAAAGGTGTGAGGATTGAATTCATTTTGATATTGGGGTTAACAGACATATACAAACACAGTAGACGTATATAATCACCAAAGACCTACGGAGTACCAAGAGAAGACTACTCAACATTCTGTCATAACGAACATGGGAAAAGGATCCCAGGAAGAACAGACATATGTATATGTGTAAAAGAACCACCTCTTGCACACCTACAACAAGCTAAACGTTGTACTCAAACTTGCTGTAATAAAAAATAAAAAATTAAATTAAAAACACGAACAAGAATTAGTGAGAAAAACTTGAGGGGCTTTCTCCTGGTACATTCCGTTCTACATTCCAATCTAGAACGCGACTTCCATTGAGGCTCTGCTGCCCTAGTAACCAGATTTGGTAAGGGAGAACTGCTGCCACCTTGTGGCCGTTTCACACAACAGCAGCTTTTATCCCAGCGCTAATGGTCAGTGGATATTCCAAATCATTACAGGCCTGTAAATGACACCTGCCCTGAAAACAAATCCTGGGGTCATATATCGACCAAAAAATTCAAAAGACGTCCATATTTCAAAACGACAGTTTCAAGAGGCATATTTCACGCACATTAGTGTTCTGCTTCTTTTGATTTCTTTCTTTCTTTGTTAAAGAAACGGGAATGGAAAAAGGCAACCCTCAGAATGGGCGAAAACGTTCACAAACGAATCAATGGACAAAGGTTTAATATCCAATATATATAAACAGCTCATGCAGCTTAATATTAATAAAACAAACAACCCAATACAAAAATGGGCAGAAGATCTAAATAGACGTTTCTTCAAAGAAGACACAGAGATGGCCAAGACGCACATGAAAAGCTGCTCAACATCACTAATTATTAGAGAAATGCAAATCAAAACTACAATGAGGTAAGACCTCACACCTGTTAGAATCGGCATCATCAGATAATCTACAAACAACAAATTCTGGGGAGGGTGTGGACAAAAGGAAGCCTCTTCCGCTATTGGTGGGAATGTAAATTGATACAGTCACTATGGAGAACAGTATGGAGGTTCCTTTAAAAAACTAAAAAGAGAATTACCATAGGATCCAGCAATCCCACTTCTGGGCATATACCCAGAGAAAACCATAAATCACAGAGACACATTCACCACAATGTTCATTGCAGCACTATTTACAATAGCCAGGTAATGGAAGCAACCTAAATGCCCACAGACAGACGAATGGATAAAGATGTGGTACATATATAAAATGGAATATTACTCAGCCATAAAAAGGAATGAAAATGGGTCATTTGTAGAGAAGTTGATGGAACTAGAGACTGTCATACAGAGTGAAGTAAGTCAGAAAGAGAAAAACAAATATTGTATATTAATGCCTATATGTGGAACCTAGAAATATGCTACAGATGAACTGGTTTGCAGGGCAGAAATAGAGACACAGAGGTAGAGAACAAACGTATGGACACAAAGTGGGGGAAGCCATGGTGTGGTGGTGGTGGGATGAGTTGGGATATTGGGATTGACCTGTAAACATGTCTATGCATAAAATAGATAACTAATAATAACCTACTGTATAAAAAAAAATAAATAAAATTAAATTTCAAAAATTTTAAAAATAAAATGTAAAAATAAAACAGAAAAAATGTTCTTCCATTCACACTGATGTATTTATAAGAATGAATTATTTCCATGCTTATATCCATAAATACATAAAAGAGGAATAATATCTAACTTGAACCAAAAAAGAAAAAAAAAATCTGAACCTAACAGTTATACAGAGGAAAACACTACCAAGGCACTTGCTCCAGTGGTAAACAATTCTGAAATTGGTCAGAGGTGGGGAATCATCTCCCATAGAGCCAGCAGCCCCGCCCGCCCACGCAAGGAGCGTCCTTATTGCAAAGCTCGGGGACCGTGCCGAGGCCTCTGTGAGTAAACGTGAGCTGAGCCCCAGGCCAGCTGCTGCTGAACTGTTCCCACCCTTCCCAGGTGAAACACCTGAATATGTACAAGGGCTTGAAAGCCTAGAGGATGGGCCGTGGAGCCACACCAGCGACAGCACGCAGGCCACCTTGGTGCCTGCAGGTCAGCCAGGATGGTCCTGGCCACGGGCGCTCTTCTGGAAGCTTTCCATTGCCCTGCCTGAGATACCCCTCCTGTCCCGGCCTCCACTCCTTTTTTACATTCCTCACCTCAGCCCGGAGAGATACTCCAGTGGAAGTTATGGGTGACACATCCTCTTCTTTACAGGTGGCAGCCTGGCAACTCCTGCAGAAAGTCCAGCAGAGCCCCACTCACACCGGGCCTCCCACAAAGCCGTGGACCCTCACACCCTCCCACCAGCACAGCCCCGAGACTGCTGACGGGGCAGTGGATATGGAGTCAGGCACAGCTGCAGGGGCTATTGCTGCCTGGAGTGCTGTTTATATTGACCTCAACAAAGGCACACCTGGGGAGGGCTTGCCGGCAGGGTCAGGCTGCCCAGGTCAGCTAATCCTCAGCCCTCAGGGAATCACATTGCAGAAAATGGACCTCGCTAAGACAGAATATTTGCCAAGGAGAAAAAGGACACAATGCCATTTGCAGCACCGTAGATGAGTCTCGAGGTAATCACGTGACTTGGAGTAAGTCAGAAAGTGAAGACACATATCATATCATATCACTTATAGGTGTTACGTATAAATTGATACCAGGGCAGATATTTCCACGGAGAAGGGCAATCACAGATTCATTAAACAAACTTATGGTTCACCAAAGGAAAGGTGTGAGGATTGAATTCATTACGATATTGGGGTTAACAGACAGATACAAACACAGTAGACGTATATAGTCACCAAAGACCTACGGAGTACCAAGAGAAGACTACTCAACATTCTGTCATAACGTACATGGGAAAAGGATCCCAGGAAGAACAGACATATGTATATGTGTAAAAGAACCACCTCTTGCACACCTACAACATGCTAAACGTTGTACTCAAACTTGCTGTAATAAAAAATAAAAAATTAAATTAAAAACACGAACAAGAAGTAGTGAGACAAACTTGAGGGGCTTTCTCCTGGCACATTCCGTTCTACATTCCAATCTCGAACACGACTTCCATTGAGGCTCTGCTGCCCTAGTAACCAGATTTGGTAAGGGAGAACTGCTGCCACCTTGTGGCCGTTTCACACAACTGCAGGTTTAATGCCAGCGCTAATGGTCAGTGGATATTCCAAATCATTACAGGCCTGTAAATGACACCTGCCCTGAAAACAAATCCTGGGGTCATATATCGACCAAAAAATTCAAAAGACGTCCATATTTCAAAACGACAGTTTCAAGAGGCATATTTCACGCACATTAGTGTTCTGCTTCTTTTGATTTCTTTCTTTCTTTGTTAAAAAAAACGGGAATGGAAAAAGGCAACCCTCAGAATGGGCGAAAACGTTCACAAACGAATCAATGGACAAAGGTTTAATCTCCAATATATATAAACAGCTCATGCAGCTTAATATTAATAAAACAAACAACCCAATACAAAAATGGGCAGAAGATCTAAAGAGACGTTTCTTCAAAGAAGACACAGAGATGGCCAAGACGCACATGAAAAGCTGCTCAACATCACTAATTATTAGAGAAATGCAAATCAAAACTACAATGAGGTAAGATCTCACACCTGTTAGAATCGGCATCATCAGATAATCTACAAACAACAAATTCTGGGGAGGGTGTGGACAAAAGGAACACTCTTCCGCTATTGGTGGGAATGTAAATTGATACAGTCACTATGGAGAACAGTATGGAGGTTCCTTTAAAAAACTAAAAAGAGAATTACCATAGGATCCAGCAATCCCACTTCTGGGCATATACCCAGAGAAAACCATAAATCACAGAGACACATTCACCACAATGTTCATTGCAGCACTATTTACAATAGCCAGGTAATGGAAGCAACCTAAATGGCCACAGACAGACGAATGGATAAAGATGTGGTACATATATAAAATGGAATATTACACAGCCATAAAAAGGAATGAAACTGGGTCATTTGTAGAGAAGTTGATGGATCTAGAGACTGTCATACAGAGTGAAGTAAGCCAGAAAGAGAAAAACAAATATTGTATATTAATGCCTATATGTGGAACCTAGAAATATGGTAGAGATGAACTGGTTTGCAGGGCAGAAATAGAGACACAGAGGTAGAGAACAAACGTATGGACACAAAGTGGGGGAAGCCATGGGGTGGTGGTGGTGGGATGAGTTGGGAGATTAGGATTGACCTGTATACATGTCTATGCATAAAATAGATAACTAATAATAACCTACTGTATAAAAAAATCACTAACATTAAATTTCTAAATTTTAAAAAATAAAATGTAAAAATAAAACAGAAAAAAAGTTCTTCCATTCACACTGATGTATTTATACGAATGAATTATTTCCATGCTTATATCTATAAATACATAAATGAGGAATAAAATCTAACTTGAACCAAAAAAGAAAAAAAAAAATGAACCTAACAGTTATACAGAGGAAAACACTACCAAGGCACTTGCTCCAGTGGTAAACAATTCTGAAATTGGTCAGAGGTGGGGAATCATCTCCCATACAGCCAGCAGCCCCGCCCGCCCACGCAAGGAGCATCCTCATTGCAAAGCTGGGAGACCGTGCCGAGGCCTCTGTGAGTAAACGTGAGCTGAGCCCCAGGCCAGATGCTGCTGAACTGTTCCCACCCTTCCCAGGTGAAACACCTGAATATGTACAAGGGCTTGAAAGCCTAGAGGAAGGGCCGTGGAGCCACACCAGCGACAGCACGCAGGCCAACTTGGTGCCTGCAGGACAGCCAGGATGGTACTGGCCACGGGCGCTCTTCTGGAAGGTTTCTATTGCCCTGCCTGAGATACCCCTCCTCTCCCGGCCCCCACTCCTTTTTTTCCTTCCTCACCTCAGCCCGGAGAGATATTCCAGTGGAAGTTATGGGTGACACATCCTCTTCTTTACAGGTGGCAGCCTGGCAACTCCTGCCGAAAGTCCAGCAGAGCCCCACTCACACCGGGCCACCCACAAAGCCGTGGACCCTCACACCCTCCCACCAGCACAGCCCCGAGACTGCTGACGGGGCAGAGGATATGGAGTCAGGCACAGCTGCAGGGGCTATTGCTGCCTGGAGTGCTGTTTATATTGAACTCAACCCAGGCACACCTGGGGAGGGCTTGCCGGCAGGGTCAGGCTGCCCAGGTCAGCTAATCCTCAGCCCTCAGGGAATCACATTGCAGAAAATGGACCTCGCTAAGACAGAATATTCGCCAAGGAGAAAAAGGACACAATGCCATTTGCAGCACCGTAGATGAGTCTCGAGGTAATCACGTGACTTGGAGTAAGTCAGAAAGTGAAAGACACATATCATATCATATCACTTATAGGTGTTACCTATAAATTGATACCAGGGCAGATATTTCCACGGAGAAGGGCAATCACAGATTCATTAAACAAACTTATGGTTCACCAAAGGAAAGGTGTGAGGATTGAATTCATTACGATATTGGGGTTAACAGACAGATACAAACACTGTAGACGTATATAATCACCAAAGACCTACGGAGTACCAAGAGAAGACTACTCAACATTCTGTCATAACGTACATGGGAAAAGGATCCCAGGAAGAACAGACATATGTATATGTGTAAAAGAACCACCTCTTGCACACCTACAACAAGCTAAACGTTGTACTCAAACTTGCTGTAATAAAAAATAAAAAATTAAATTAAAAACACGAACAAGAAGTAGTGAGACAAACTTGAGGGGCTTTCTCCTGGCACATTCCGTTCTACATTCCAATCTAGAACACGACTTCCATTGAGGCTCTGCTGCCCTAGTAACCAGATTTGGTAAGGGAGAACTGCTGCCACCTTGTGGCCGTTTCACACAACTGCAGGTTTAATGCCAGCGCTAATGGTCAGTGGATATTCCAAATCATTACAGGCCTGTAAATGACACCTGCCCTGAAAACAAATCCTGGGGTCATATATCGACCAAAAAATTCAAAAGACGTCCATATTTCAAAACGACAGTTTCAAGAGGCATATTTCACGCACATTAGTGTTCTGCTTCTTTTGATTTCTTTCTTTCTTTGTTAAAAAAACGGGAATGGAAAAAGGCAACCCTCAGAATGGGCGAAAACGTTCACAAACGAATCCATGGACAAAGGTTTAATCTCCAATATATATAAACAGCTCATGCAGCTTAATATTAATAAAACAAACAACCCAATACAAAAATGGGCAGAAGATCTAAATAGACGTTTCTCCAAAGAAGACACAGAGATGGCCAAGACGCACATGAAAAGCTGCTCAACATCACTAATTATTAGAGAAATGCAAATCAAAACTACAATGAGGTAAGACCTCACACCTGTTAGAATCGGCATCATCAGATAATCTACAAACAACAAATTCTGGGGCGGGTGTGGACAAAAGGAAGCCTCTTCCGCTATTGGTGGGAATGTAAATTGATACAGTCACTATGGAGAACAGTATGGAGGTTCCTTTAAAAAACTAAAAAGAGAATTACCATAGGATCCAGCAATCCCACTTCTGGGCATATACCCAGAGAAAACCATAAATCACAGAGACACATTCACCACATTGTTCATTGCAGCACTATTTACAATAGCCAGGTAATGGAAGCAACCTAAATGCCCACAGACAGACGAATGGATAAAGATGTGGTAAATATATAAAATGGAATATTACTCAGCCATAAAAAGGAATGAAACTGGGTCATTTGTAGAGAAGTTGATGGAACTAGAGACTGTCATACAGAGTGAAGTAAGTCAGAAAGAGAAAAACAAATATTGTATATTAATGCCTATATGTGGAACCTAGAAATATGCTACAGATGAACTGGTTTGCAGGGCAGAAATAGAGACACAGAGGTAGAGAACAAACGTATGGACACAAAGTGGGGGAAGCCATGGGGTGGTGGTGGTGGGATGAGTTGGGATATTGGGATTGACCTGTATACATGTCTATGCATAAAATAGATAACTAATAATAACCTACTGTATAAAAAAAATAAATAAAATTAAATTTCAAAAATTTTAAAAATAAAATGTAAAAATAAAACAGAAAAAATGTTCTTCCATTCACATTGATGTATTTATAAGAATGAATTATTTCCATGCTTATATCCATAAATACATAAAAGAGGAATAATATCTAACTTGAACCAAAAAAGAAAAAAAATCTGAACCTAACAGTTATACAGAGGAAAACACTACCAAGGCACTTGCTCCAGTGGTAAACAATTCTGAAATTGGTCAGAGGTGGGGAATCATCTCCCATACAGCCAGCAGCCCCGCCCGCCCACGCAAGGAGCGTCCTTATTGCAAAGCTGGGGGACCGTGCCGAGGCCTCTGTGAGTAAACGTGAGCTGAGCCCCAGGCCAGCTGCTGCTGAACTCTTCCCACCCTTCCCAGGTGAAACACCTGAATATGTACAAGGGCTTGAAAGCCTAGAGGAAGGGCCGTGGAGACACACCAGCGACAGCACGCAGGCCACCTTGGTGCCTGCAGGTCAGCCAGGATGGTCCTGGCCACGGGCGCTCTTCTGGAAACTTTCCATTGCCCTGCCTGAGGTACCCCTCCTGTCCCGGACCCCACTCCTCTTTTTCCTTCCTCACCTCAGCCCGGAGAGATATTCCAGTGGAAGTTATGGGTGACACATCCTCTTCTTTACAGGTGGCAGCCTGGCAACTCCTGCAGAAAGTCCAGCAGAGCCCCACTCACACCGGGCCACCCACAAAGCCGTGGACCCTCACACCCTCCCACCAGCACAGCCCCGAGACTGCTGACGGGGCAGAGAATATGGAGTCAGGCACAGCTGCAGGGGCTATTGCTGCCTGGAGTGCTGTTTATATTGACCTCAACCCAGGCACACCTGGGGAGGGCTTGCCGGCAGGGTCAGGCTGCCCAGGTCAGCTAATCCTCAGCCCTCAGGGAATCACATTGTAGAAAATGGACCTCGCTAAGACAGAATATTCGCCAAGGAGAAAAAGGACACAATGCCATTTGCAGCACCGTAGATGAGTCTAGAGGTAATCACGTGACTTGGAGTAAGTCAGAAAGTGAAAGACACATATCATATCATATCACTTATAGGTGTTACCTATAAATTGATACCAGGGCAGATATTTCCACGGAGAAGGGCAATCACAGATTCATTAAACAAACTTATGGTTCACCAAAGGAAAGGTGTGAGGATTGAATTCATTACGATATTGGGGTTAACAGACATATACAAACACAGTAGACGTATATAATCACCAAAGACGTACGGAGTACCAAGAGAAGACTACTCAACATTCTGTCATAACGTACATGGGAAAAGGATCCCAGGAAGAACAGACATATGTATATGTGTAAAAGAACCACCTCTTACACACCTACAACAAGCTAAACGTTGTTCTCAAACTTGCTGTAATAAAAAATAAAAAATTAAATTAGGGCCTCCCTGGTGGCGCAGTGGTTGAGAGTCCGCCTGCCGATGCAGGGGATGCGGGTTCGTGCCCCGGTCTGGGAGGATACCATATGCCGCGGAGCGGCTGGGCCCGTGAGCCATGGCCGCTGGGCCTGCGCGTCCGGAGCCTGTGCTCCACAGCGGGAGAGGCCACAACGATGATAGGCCCGCATACCGCAAAAAGAAAAAAAAAATTAAATTAAAAACACGAACAAGAAGTAGTGAGACAAACTTGAGGGGCTTTCTCCTGGCACATTCCGTTCTACATTCCAATCTAGAACGCGACTTCCATTGAGGCTCTGCTGCCCTAGTAACCAGTTTTGGTAAGGGAGAACTGCTGCCACCTTGTGGCCGTTTCACACAACAGCAGCTTTAATCCCAGCGC
Source organism: Mesoplodon bidens (assembly GCF_964165515.1). Lineage (NCBI taxonomy): Eukaryota > Metazoa > Chordata > Mammalia > Artiodactyla > Ziphiidae > Mesoplodon > Mesoplodon bidens. The sequence continues at coordinate 748,506 of NW_027672639.1, read as the reverse complement.
TAATGGTCAGTGGATATTCCAAATCATTACAGGCCTGTAAATGACACCTGCCCTGAAAACAAATCCTGGGGTCATATATCGACCAAAAAATTCAAAAGACGTCCATATTTCAAAACGACAGTTTCAAGAGGCATATTTCACGCACATTAGTGTTCTGATTCTTTTGCTTTCTTTCTTTCTTTGTTAAAAAAACGGGAATGGAAAAAGGTAACCCTCAGAAGGGGCGAAAACGTTCACAAACGAATCAATGGACAAAGGTTTAATCTCCAATATATATATACAGCTCATGCAGCTTAATATTAATAAAACAAACAACCCAATACAAAAATGGGTAGAAGATCTAAAGAGACGTTTCTTCAAAGAAGACACAGAGATGGCCAAGACGCACATGAAAAGCTGCTCAACATCACTAATTATTAGAGAAATGCAAATCAAAACTACAATGAGGTAAGACCTCACACCTGTTAGAATCGGCATCATCAGATAATGTACAAACAACAAATTCTGGGGAGGGTGTGGACAAAAGGAACCCTCTTCCGCTATTGGTGGGAATGTAAATTGATACAGTCACTATGGAGAACAGTATGGAGGTTCCTTTAAAAAACTAAAAAGAGAATTACCATACGATCCAGCAATCCCACTTCTGGGCATATACCCAGAGAAAACCATAAATCACAGAGACACATTCACCACAATGTTCATTGCAGCACTATTTACAATAGCCAGGTAATGGAAGCAACCTAAATGCCCACAGACAGACGAATGGATAAAGATGTGGTACATATATAAAATGGAATATTACTCAGCCATAAAAAGGAATGAAACTGAGTCATTTGTAGAGAAGTTGATGGATCTAGAGACTGTCATACAGAGTGAAGTAAGTCAGAAAGAGAAAAACAAATATTGTATATTAATGCCTATATGTGGAACCTAGAAAAATGCTACAGATGAACTGGTTTGCAGGGCAGAAATAGAGACACAGAGGTAGAGAACAAACGTATGGACACAAAGTGGGGGAAGCCATGGGGTGGTGGTGGTGGGATGAGTTGGGACATTTGGATTGACCTGTATACATGTCTATGCATAAAATAGATAACTAATAATAACCTACTGTATAAAAAAAAATAAAATTAAATTTCAAAAATTTTAAAAATAAAATGTAAAAATAAAACAGAAAAAATGTTCTTCCATTCACACTGATGTATTTATAAGAATGAATTATTTCCATGCTTATATCCTTAAATACATAAAAGAGGAATAAAATCTAACTTGAACAAAAAAGAAAAAAAAAACTGAACCTAACAGTTTTACAGAGGAAAACACGACCAAGGCAGTTGCTCCACTGGTAAACAATTCTGAAATTGGTCAGAGGTGGGGAATCATCTCCCATAGAGCCAGCAGCCCCGCCCGCCCACGCAAGGAGCGTCCTTATTGCAAAGCTGGGGGACCGTGCCGAGGCCTCTGTGAGTAAACGTGAGCTGAGCCCCAGGCCAGCTACTGCTGAACTGTTCCCACCCTTCCCAGGTGAAACACCTGAATATGTACAAGGGCTTGAAAGCCTAGAGAAAGGGCCGTGGAGCCACACCAGCGACAGCACGCACTCCACCTTGGTGCCTGCAGGTCAGCCAGGATGGTCCTGGCCACGGGCGCTCTTCTGGAAGCTTTCCATTGCCCTGCCTGAGATACCCCTCCTGTCCCGGCCCCCACTCCTTTTTTTCCTTCCTCACCTCAGCCCGGAGAGATACTCCAGTGGAAGTTATGGGTGACACATCCTCTTCTTTACAGGTGGCAGCCTGGCAACTCCTGCAGAAAGTCCAGCAGAGCCCCACTCACACCGGGCCACCCACAAAGCCGTGGACCCTCACACCCTCCCACCAGCACAGCCCCGAGACTGCTGACGGGGCAGAGAATATGGAGTCAGGCACAGCTGCAGGGGCTATTGCTGCCTGGAGTGCTGTTTATATTGACCTCAACCCAGGCACACCTGGGGAGGGCTTGCCGGCACGGTCAGGCTGCCCAGGTCAGCTAATCCTCAGCCCTCAGGGAATCACATTGCAGAAAATGGACCTCGCTAAGACAGAGTATTCGCCAAGGAAAAAAAGCACACAATGCCATTTGCAGCACCGTAGATGAGTCTCGAGGTAATCACGTGACTTGGAGTAAGTCAGAAAGTGAAAGACACATATCATATCATATCACTTATAGGTGTGACCTATAAATTGATACCAGGGCAGATATTTCCACGGAGAAGGGCAATCACAGATTCATTAAACAAACTTATGGTTCACCAAAGGAAAGGTGTGAGGATTGAATTCATTATGATATTGTGGTTAACAGACATATACAAACACAGTAGACGTATATAATCACCAAAGACCTACGGAGTACCAAGAGAAGACTACTCAACATTCTGTCATAACGAACATGGGAAAAGGATCCCGGGAAGAACAGACATATGTATATGTGTAAAAGAACCACCTCTTGCACACCTACAACAAGCTAAACGTTGTACTCAAGCTTGCTGTAATAAAAAATAAAAAATTAAATTAAAAACACGAACAAGAATTAGTGAGAAAAACTTGAGGGGCTTTCTCCTGGTACATTCCGATCTACATTCCAATCTAGAACGCGACTTCCATTGAGGCTCTGCTGCCCTAGTAACCAGATTTGGTAAGGGAGAACTGCTGCCACCTTGTGGCCGTTTCACACAACAGCAGCTTTAATCCCAGCGCTAATGGTCAGTGGATATTCCTAATCATTACAGGCCTGTAAATGACACCTGCCATGAAAACAAATCCTGGGGTCATATATCGACCAAAAAATTCAAAAGACGTCCATATTTCAAAACGACAGTTTCAAGAGGCATATTTCACGCACATTAGTGTTCTGCTTCTTTTGATTTATTTCTTTCTTTGTTAAAAAAATGGGAATGGAAAAGGGCAACCCTCAGAATGGGGGAAAACTTTCACAAACGAATCAATGGACAAAGGTTTAATCTCCAATATATATAAACAGCTCATGCAGCTTAATATTAATAAAACAAACAACCCAATACAAAAATCGGCAGAAGATCTAAATAGACGTTTCTTCAAAGAAGACACAGAGATGGCCAAGACGCACATGAAAAGCTGCTCAACATCACTAATTATTAGAGAAATGCAAATCAAAACTACAATGACGTAAGACCTCACACCTGTTAGAATCGGCATCATCAGATAATCTACAAACAACAAATTCTGGGGAGGGTGTGGACAAAAGGAACCCTCTTCCGCTATTGGTGGGAATGTAAATTGATACAGTCACTATGGAGAACAGTATGGATGTTCCTTTAAAAAACTAAAAACAGAATTACAATAGGATCCAGCAATCCCACTTCTGGGCATATACCCAGAGAAAACCATAAATCACAAAGACACATTCACCACAATGTTCATTGCAGCACTATTTACAATAGCCAGGTAATGGAAGCAACCTAAATGCCCACAGACAGACGAATGGATAAAGATGTGGTACATATATAAAATGGAATATTACTCAGCCATAAAAAGGAATGAAACTGGGTCATTTGTAGAGAAGTTGATGGATGTAGAGACTGTCATACAGAGTGAAGTAAGTCAGAAAGAGAAAAACAAATATTGTATATTAATGCCTATATGTGGAACCTAGAAAAATGCTACAGATGAACTGGTTTGCAGGGCAGAAATAGAGACACAGAGGTAGAGAACAAACGTATGGACACAAAGTGGGGGAAGCCATGGGGTGGTGGTGGTGGGATGAGTTGGGAGATTGGGATTGACCTTTATACATGTCTATGCATAAAATAGATAAATAATAATAACCTACTGTTTAAAAAAATAAATAAAATTAAATTTCAAAAATTTTAAAAATAAAATGTAAAAATAAAACAGAAAAAATGAACTTCCATTCACACTGATGTATTTATAAGAATGAATTATTTCCATGCTTATATCCATAAATACATAAAAGAGGAATAAAATCTAACTTGAACCAAAAAAGAAAAAAAAACTGAACCTAACAGTTATACAGAGGAAAACACTACCAAGGCACTTGCTCCAGTGGTAAACAATTCTGAAATTGGTCCGAGGTTGGGAATCATCTCCCATACAGCCAGCAGCCCCGCCCGCCCACGCAGTGAGCGTCCTTATTGCAAAGCTGGGGGACCGTGCCGAGGCCTCTGTGAGTAAACGTGAGCTGAGCCCCAGGCCAGCTGCTGCTGAACTGTTCCCACCCTTCCCAGGTGAAATACCTGAATATGTACAAGGGTTTGAAAGACTAGAGGAAGGGCCGTGGAGCCACACCAGCGAAAGCACGCAGGCCATCGTGGTGCCTGCAGGTCAGCCAGGATGGTCCTGGCCACGGGCGCTCTTCTGGAAGCTTTCCATTGCCCTGCCTGAGATACCCCTCCTGTCCCGGCCCCCACTCCTTTTTTTCCTTACTCACCTCAGCCCGGAGAGATACTCCAGTGGAAGTTATGGGTGACACAACCTCTTCTTTACAGGTGGCAGCCTGGCAACTCCTTCAGAAAGTCCAGCAGAGCCCCACTCACACCGGGGCACCCACAAAGCCGTGGACCCTCACACCCTCCCACCAGCACAGCCCCGAGACTGCTGACGGGGCAGAGAATATGGAGTCAGGCACAGCTGCAGGAGCTATTGCTTCCTGGAGTGCTGTTTATATTGACCTCAACCCAGGCACACCTGGGGAGGGCTTGCCGGCAGGGTCAGGCTGCCCAGGTCAGCTAATCCTCAGCCCTCAGGGAATCACATTGCAGAAAATGGACCTCGCTAAGACAGAATATTAGCCAAGGAAAAAAAGCACACAATGCCATTTGCAGCACCGTAGATGAGTCTAGAGGTAATCACGTGACTTGGAGTAAGTCAGAAAGTGAAAGACACATATCATATCATATCACTTATAGGTGTTACCTATAAATTGATACCAGGGCAGATATTTCCACGGAGAAGGGCAATCAAAGATTCATTAAACAAACTTATGGTTCACCAAAGGAAAGGTGTGAGGATTGAATTCATTATGATATTGGGGTTAACAGACATATACAAACACAGTAGACGTATATAATCACCAAAGACCTACGGAGTACCAAGAGAAGAGTACTCAACATTCTGTCATAACGAACATGGGAAAAGGATCCCAGGAAGAACAGACATATGTATATGTGTAAAAGAACCACCTCTTGCACACCTACAACAAGCTAAACGTTGTACTCAAACTTGCTGTAATAAAAAATAAAAAATTAAATTAAAAACACGAACAAAAATTAGTGAGAAAAACTTGAGGGGCTTTCTCCTGGTACATTCCGTTCTACATTCCAATCTAGAATGCGACTTCCATTGAGGCTCTGTTGCCTTAGTAACCAGATTTGGTAAGGGAGAACTGCTGCCACCTTGTGGCCATTTCACACAACAGCAGCTTTAATCCCAGCGCTAATGGACAGTGGATATTCCAAATCATTACAGGCCTGTAAATGACACCTGGCCAGAAAACAAATCCTGGGGTCATATATCGACCAAAAAATTCAAAAGACGTCCATATTTCAAAACGACAGTTTCAAGAGGCATATTTCACGCACATTAGTGTTCTGCTTCTTTTGATTTCTTTCTTTCTTTGTTAAAAAAACGGGAATGGAAAAAGGCAACCCTCAGAATGGGCGAAAACTTTCACAAACGAATCAATGGACAAAGGTTTAATCTCCAATATATATAAACAGCTCATGCAGCTTAATATTAATAAAACAAACAACCCAATACAAAAATGGGCAGAAGATCTAAATAGACGTTTCTTCAAAGAAGACACAGAGATGGCCAAGACGCACATGAAAAGCTGCTCAACATCACTAATTATTAGAGAAATGCAAATCAAAACTACAATGAGGTAAGACCTCACACCTGTTAGAATCGGCATCATCAGATAATCTACAAACAACAAATTCTGGGGAGGGTGTGGACAAAAGGAACCCTCTTCCGCTATTGGTGGGAATGTAAATTGATACAGTCACTATGGAGAACAGTATGGAGGTTCCTTTAAAAAACTAAAAAGAGAATTACCATAGGATCCAGCAATCCCACTTCTGGGCAGATACCGAGAGAAAACCATAAATCACAGAGACACATTCACCACAATGTTCATTGCAGCATTATTTACAATAGCCAGGTAATGGAAGCAACCTAAATGGCCACAGACAGACGAATGGATAAAGATGTGGTACATATATAAAATGGAATATTACTCAGCCATAAAAAGGAATGAAACTGAGTCATTTGTAGAGAAGTTGATGGATCTAGAGACTGTCATACAGAGTGAAGTAAGTCAGAAAGAGAAAAACAAATATTGTATATTAATGCCTATATGTGGAACCTAGAAAAATGCTACAGATGAACTGGTTTGCAGGGCAGAAATAGAGACACAGAGGTAGAGAACAAACGTATGGACACAAAGTGGGGAAAGCCATGGGGTGGTGGTGGTGGGATGAGTTGGGAGATTGGGATTGACCTGTATACATGTCTATGCATAAAATAGATAACTAATAATAACCTACTGTATAAAAAAATAAATAAAATTAAATTTCAAAATTTTTAAAAATAAAATGTAAAAATAAAACAGAAAAAAAGTTCTTCCATTCACACTGTTGTATTTATAAGAATGAATTATTTCCATGCTTATATCTATAAATACATAAAAGAGGAATAAAATCTAACTTGAACCAAAAAAGAAAAAAAAAAACAGAACCTAACAGTTATACAGAGGAAAACACTACCAAGGCACTTGCTCCAGTGGTAAACAATTCTGAAATTGGTCAGAGGTGGGGAATCATCTCCCATAGAGCCAGCAGCCCCGCCCGCCCACGCAAGGAGCGTCCTTATTGCAAAGCTGGGGGACCGTGCCGAGGCCTCTGTGAGTAAACGTGAGCTGAGCCCCAGGCCAGCTGCTGCTGAACTGTTCCCACCCTTCCCAGGTGAAACACCTGAATATGTACAAGGGCTTGAAAGCCTAGAGGAAGGGCCGTGGAGCCACACCAGCGACAGCACGCAGGCCACCTTGGTGCCTGCAGGTCAGCCAGGATGGTTCTGGCCAGATGCGCTCTTCTGGAAGCTTTCCATTGCCCTGCCTGAGATACCCCTCCTGTCCCGGCCCCCACTCCTTTTTTTCCTTCCTCACCTCAGCCCGGAGAGATATTCCAGTGGAAGTTATGGGTGACACATCCTCTTCTTTACAGGTGGCAGCCTGGCAACTCCTGCAGAAAGTCCAGCAGAGCCCCACTCACACCGGGCCACCCACAAAGCCGTGGACACTCACACCCTCCCACCAGCACAGCCCCGAGACTGCTGACGGGGCAGAGAATATGGAGTCAGGCACAGCGGCAGGGGCTATTGCTGCCTGGAGTGCTGTTTATATTGAACTCAACCCAGGCACACCTGGGGAGGGCTTGCCGGCAGGGTCAGGCTGCCCAGGTCAGCTAATCCTCAGCCCTCAGGGAATCACATTGCAGAAAATGGACCTCGCTAAGACAGAATATTCGCCAAGGAAAAGAAGCAAACAATGCCATTTGCAGCATCGTAGATGAGTCTAGAGGTAATCACGTGACTTGGAGTAAGTAAGAAAGTGAAAGACACATATCATATCACTTATAGGTGTTACCTATAAATTGATACCAGGGCAGATATTTCCACGGAGAAGGGCAATCACAGATTCATTAAACAAACTTATGGTTCACCAAAGGAAAGGTGTGAGGATTGAATTCATTACGATATTGGGGTTAACAGACATATACAAACACAGTAGACATATATAATCACCAAAGACCTACGGAGTACCAAGAGAAGACTACTCAACATTCTGTCATAACGTACATGGGAAAAGGATCCCAGGAAGAACAGACATATGTATATGTGTAAAAGAACCACCTCTTGCACACCTACAACAAGCTAAACGTTGTACTCAAACTTGCTGTAATAAAAAATAAAAAATTAAATTAAAAACACGAACAAGAAGTAGCGAGACAAACTTGAGGGGCTTTCTCCTGGCACATTCCGTTCTAAATTCCAATCTAGAACGTGACTTCCATTGAGGCTCAGCTGCCCAATAACCAGATTTGGTAAGGGAGAACTGCTGCCACCTTGTGGCCGTTTCACACAACAGCAGCTTTAATCCCAGCGCTAATGGTCAGTGGATATTCCAAATCATTACAGGCCTGTAAATGACACCTGCCCTGAAAACAAATCCTGGGGTCATATATTGACCAAAAAATTCAAAAGACGTCGATATTTCAAAACGACAGTTTCAAGAGGCATATTTCACGCACATTAGTGTTCTGCTTCTTTTGATTTATTTCTTTTTTTGTTAAAAAAATGGGAATGGAAAAGGGCAACCCTCAGAATGGGGGAAAACTTTCACAAACGAATCAATGGACAAAGGTTTAATCTCCAATATATATAAACAGCTCATGCAGCTTAATATTAATAAAACAAACAACCCAATACAAAAATCGGCAGAAGATCTAAATAAACGTTTCTTCAAAGAAGACACAGAGATGGCCAAGACGCACATGAAAAGCTGCTCAACATCACTAATTATTAGAGAAATGCAAATCAAAACTACAATGACGTAAGACCTCACACCTGTTAGAATCGGCATCATCAGATAATCTACAAACAACAAATTCTGGGGAGGGTGTGGACAAAAGGAACCCTCTTCCGCTATTGGTGGGAATGTAAATTGATACAGTCACTATGGAGAACAGTATGGAGGTTCCTTTAAAAAACTAAAAACAGAATTACAATAGGATCCAGCAATCCCACTTCTGGGCATATACCCAGAGAAAACCATAAATCACAAAGACACATTCACCACAATGTTCATTGCAGCACTATTTACAATAGCCAGGTAATGGAAGCAACCTAAATGCCCACAGACAGACGAATGGATAAAGATGTGGTACATATATAAAATGGAATATTACTCAGCCATAAAAAGGAATGAAACTGGGTCATTTGTAGAGAAGTTGAGGGATGTAGAGACTGTCATACAGAGTGAAGTAAGTCAGAAAGAGAAAAACAAATATTGTATATTAATGCCTATATGTGGAACCTAGAAAAATGCTACAGATGAACTGGTTTGCAGGGCAGAAATAGAGACACAGAGGTAGAGAACAAACGTATGGACACAAAGTGGGGGAAGCCATGGGGTGGTGGTGGTGGGATGAGTTGGGAGATTGGGATTGACCTGTATACATGTCTATGCATAAAATAGATAAATAATAATGACCTACTGTATAAAAAAATAAATAAAATTAAATTTCAAAAATTTTAAAAATAAAATGTAAAAATAAAACAGAAAAAATGTACTTCCATTCACACTGATGTATTTATAAGAATGAATTATTTCCATGCTTATATCCATAAATACATAAAAGAGGAATAAAATCTAACTTGAACCAAAAAAGAAAAAAAAAACTGAACCTAACAGTTATACAGAGGAAAACACTACCAAGGCACTTGCTCCAGTGGTAAACAATTCTGAAATTGGTCCGAGGTTGGGAATCATCTCCCATACAGCCAGCAGCCCCGCCCGCCCACGCAATGAGCGTCCTTATTGCAAAGTTGGGGGACCGTGCCGAGGCCTCTGTGAGTAAACGTGAGCTGAGCCCCAGGCCAGCTGCTGCTGAACTGTTCCCACCCTTCCCAGGTGAAATACCTGAATATGTACAAGGGTTTGAAAGACTAGAGGAAGGGCCGTGGAGCCACACCAGCGAAAGCACGCAGGCCATCGTGGTGCCTGCAGGTCAGCCAGGATGGTCCTGGCCACGGGCGCTCTTCTGGAAGCTTTCCATTGCCCTCCCTGAGATACCCCTCCTGTCCCGGCCCCCACTCCTTTTTTTCCTTACTCACCTCAGCCCGGAGAGATACTCCAGTGGAAGTTATGGGTGACACAACCTCTTCTTTACAGGTGGCAGCCTGGCAACTCCTTCAGAAAGTCCAGCAGAGCCCCACTCACACCGGGGCACCCACAAAGCCGTGGACCCTCACACCCTCCCACCAGCACAGCCCCGAGACTGCTGACGGGGCAGAGAATATGGAGTCAGGCACAGCTGCAGGAGCTATTGCTGCCTGGAGTCCTGTTTATATTGACCTCAACCCAGGCACACCTGGGGAGGGCTTGCCGGCAGGGTCAGGCTGCCCAGGTCAGCTAATCCTCAGCCCTCAGGGAATCACATTGCAGAAAATGGACCTCGCTAAGACAGAATATTAGCCAAGGAAAAAAAGCACACAATGCCATTTGCAGCACCGTAGATGAGTCTAGAGGTAATCACGTGACTTGGAGTAAGTCAGAAAGTGAAAGACACATATCATATCATATCACTTATAGGTGTTACCTATAAATTGATACCAGGGCAGATATTTCCACGGAGAAGGGCAATCAAAGATTCATTAAACAAACTTATGGTTCACCAAAGGAAAGGTGTGAGGATTGAATTCATTATGATATTGGGGTTAACAGACATATACAAACACAGTAGACGTAAATAATCACCAAAGACCTACGGAGTACCAAGAGAAGAGTACTCAACATTCTGTCATAACGAACATGGGAAAAGGATCCCAGGAAGAACAGACATATGTATATGTGTAAAAGAACCACCTCTTGCACACCTACAACAAGCTAAACGTTGTACTCAAACTTGCTGTAATAAAAAATAAAAAATTAAATTAAAAACACGAACAAAAATTAGTGAGAAAAACTTGAGGGGCTTTCTCCTGGTACATTCCGTTCTACATTCCAATCTAGAACGCGACTTCCATTGAGGTTCTGCTGCCTTAGTAACCAGATTTGGTAAGGGAGAACTGCTGCCACCTTGTGGCCGTTTCACACAACAGCAGCTTTAATCCCAGCGCTAATGGTCAGTGGATATTCCAAATCATTACAGGCCTGTAAATGACACCTGGCCAGAAAACAAATCCTGGGGTCATATATCGACCAAAAAATTCAAAAGACGTCCATATTTCAAAACGACAGTTTCAAGAGGCATATTTCACGCACATTAGTGTTCTGCTTCTTTTGATTTCTTTCTTTCTTTGTTAAAAAAACGGGAATGGGGCCTCCCTGGTGGCGCAGTGGTTGAGAGTCCGCCTGCCGATGCAGGGGATACGGGTTCGTGCCCCGGTCTGGGAGGATCCCACATGCCGAGGAGCGGCTGGGCCCGTGAGCCATGGCCGCTGGGCCTGCGCGTCTAGAGCCTGTGCTCCGCAACGGGAGAGGCCACAGCAGTGAGAGGCCCACATACCGCAAAAAGAAAAAAAAAAAAAAAAAAAAAAAAAAACGGGAATGGAAAAAGGCAACCCTCAGAATGGGCGAAAACTTTCACAAACGAATCAATGGACAAAGGTTTAATCTCCAATATATATAAACAGCTCATGCAGCTTAATATTAATAAAACAAACAACCCAATACAAAAATGGGCAGAAGATCTAAATAGACGTTTCTTCAAAGAAGACACAGAGATGGCCAAGACGCACATGAAAAGCTGCTCAACATCACTAATTATTAGAGAAATGCAAATCAAAACTACAATGAGGTAAGACCTCACACCTGTTAGAATCGGCATCATCAGATAATCTACAAACAACAAATACTGGGGAGGGTGTGGACAAAAGGAACCCTCTTCCGCTATTGGTGGGAATGTAAATTGATACAGTCACTATGGAGAACAGTATGGAGGTTCCTTTAAAAAACTAAAAAGAGAATTACCATAGGATCCAGCAATCCCACTTCTGGGCAGATACCGAGAGAAAACCATAAATCACAGAGACACATTCACCACAATGTTCATTGCAGCATTATTTACAATAGCCAGGTAATGGAAGCAACCTAAATGGCCACAGACAGACGAATGGATAAAGATGTGGTACATATATAAAATGGAATATTACTCAGCCATAAAAAGGAATGAAACTGAGTCATTTGTAGAGAAGTTGATGGATCTAGAGACTGTCATACAGAGTGAAGTAAGTCAGAAAGAGAAAAACAAATATTGTATATTAATGCCTATATGTGGAACCTAGAAAAATGCTACAGATGAACTGGTTTGCAGGGCAGAAATAGAGACACAGAGGTAGAGAACAAACGTATGGACACAAAGTGGGGGAAGCCATGGGGTGGTGGTGTTGGGATGAGTTGGGAGATTGGGATTGACCTGTATACATGTCTATGCATAAAATAGATAACTAATAATAACCTAGTGTATAAAAAAATAAATAAAATTAAATTTCAAAATTTTTAAAAATAAAATGTAAAAATAAAACAGAAAAAAAGTTCTTCCATTCACACTGTTGTATTTATAAGAATGAATTATTTCCATGCTTATATCTATAAATACATAAAAGAGGAATAAAATCTAACTTGAACCAAAAAAGAAAAAAAAAACTGAACCTAACAGTTATACAGAGGAAAACACTACCAAGGCACTTGCTCCAGTGGTAAACAATTCTGAAATTGGTCAGAGGTGGGGAATCATCTCCCATAGAGCCAGCAGCCCCGCCCGCCCACGCAAGGAGCGTCCTTATTGCAAAGCTGGGGGACAGTGCCGAGGCCTCTGTGAGTAAACGTGAGCTGAGCCCCAGGCCAGCTGCTGCTGAACTGTTCCCACCCTTCCCAGGTGAAACACCTGAATACGTACAAGGGCTTGAAAGCCTAGAGGAAGGGCCGTGGAGCCACACCAGCGACAGCACGCAGGCCACCTTGGTGCCTGCAGGTCAGCCAGGATGGTTCTGGCCAGGGGCGCTCTTCTGGAAGCTTTCCATTGCCCTGCCTGAGATACCCTTCCTGTCCCGGCCCCCACTCCTTTTTTTCCTTCCTCACCTCAGCCCGGAGAGATATTCCAGTGGAAGTTATGGGTGACACATCCTCTTCTTTACAGGTGGCAGCCTGGCAACTCCTGCAGAAAGTCCAGCAGAGCCCCACTCACACCGGGCCACCCACAAAGCCGTGGACCCTCACACCCTCCCACCAGCACAGCCCCGAGACTGCTGACGGGGCAGAGAATATGGAGTCAGGCACAGCGGCAGGGGCTATTGCTGCCTGGAGTGCTGTTTATATTGACCTCAACCCAGGCACACCTGGGGAGGGCTTGCCGGCAGGGTCAGGCTGCCCAGGTCAGCTAATCCTCAGCCCTCAGGGAATCACATTGCAGAAAATGGACCTTGCTAAGACACAATATTCGCCAAGGAAAAGAAGCACACAATGCCATTTCCAGCACCGTAGATGAGTCTAGAGGTAATCACGTGACTTGGAGTAAGTAAGAAAGTGAAAGACACATATCATATCATATCACTTATAGGTGTTACCTATAAATTGATACCAGGGCAGATATTTCCACGGAGAAGGGCAATCACAGATTCATTAAACAAACTTATGGTTCACCAAAGGAAAGGTGTGAGGATTGAATTCATTACGATATTGGGGTTAACAGACATATACAAACACAGTAGACATATATAATCACCAAAGACCTACGGAGTACCAAGAGAAGACTACTCAACATTCTGTCATAACGTACATGGGAAAAGGATCCCAGGAAGAACAGACATATGTATATGTGTAAAAGAACCACCTCTTGCACACCTACAACAAGCTAAACGTTGTACTCAAACTTGCTGTAATAAAAAATAAAAAATTAAATTAAAAACACGAACAAGAAGTAGCGAGACAAACTTGAGGGGCTTTCTCCTGGCACATTCCGTTCTAAATTCCAATCTAGAACGTGACTTCCATTGAGGCTCTGCTGCCCAATAAACAGATTTGGTAAGGGAGAACTGCTGCCACCTTGTGGCCGTTTCACAAAACAGCAGCTTTAATCCCAGCGCTAATGGTCAGTGGATATTCCAAATCATTACAGGCCTGTAAATGACACCTGCCCTGAAAACAAATCCTGGGGTCATATATCGACCAAAAAATTCAAAAGACGTCCATATTTCAAAACGACAGTTTCAAGAGGCATATTTCACGCACATTAGTGTTCTGATTCTTTTGCTTTCTTTCTTTCTTTGTTAAAAAAACGGGAATGGAAAAAGGCAACCCTCAGAATGGGCGAAAACTTTCATAAACGAATCAATGGACAAAGGTTTAATCTCCAATATATATAAACAGCTCATGCAGCTTAATATTAATAAAACAAACAACCCAATACAAAAATGGGCTGAAGGTCTAAATAGACGTTTCTTCAAAGAAGACACAGATGGCCAAGACGCACATGAAAAGATGCTCAACATCACTAATTATTAGAGAAATGCAAATCAAAACTACAATGAGGTAAGACCTCACACCTGTTAGAATCGGCATCACAGATAATCTACAAACAACAAATTCTTGGGAGGGTGTGGACAAAAGGAACCCTCTTCCGCTATTGGTGGGAATGTAAATTGATACAGTCACTATGGAGAACAGTATGGAGGTTCCTTTAAAAAACTAAAAAGAGAATTACCATAGGATCCAGCAATCCCACTTCTGGGCATATACCCAGAGAAAACCATAAATAACAGAGACAGATTCACCACAATGTTCATTGCAGCACTATTTACAATAGCCAGGTAATGGAAGCAACCTAAATGGCCACAGACAGACGAATGGATAAAGATGTGGTACATATATAAAATGGAATATTACTCAGCCATAAAAAGAAATGAAACTGAGTCATTTGTAGAGAAGTTGATGGATCTAGAGACTGTCATACAGAGTGAAGTAAGTCAGAAAGAGAAAAACAAATATTGTATATTAATGCCTATATGTGGAACCTAGAAAAATGGTACAGATGAACTGGTTTGCAGGGCAGAAATAGAGACACAGAGGTAGAGAACAAACGTATGGACACAAAGTGGGGGAAGCCATGGGGTGGTGGTGGTGGGATGAGTTGGGAGATTTGGATTGACCTGTATACATGTCTATGCATAAAATAGATAACTAATAATAACCTACTGTATAAAAAAAATAAATTAAATTAAATTTCAAAAATTTTAAAAATAAAATGTAAAAATGAAACAGAAAAAATGTTCTTCCATTCACACTGATGTATTTATAAGAATGAATTATTTCCATGCTTATATCCATAAATACATAAAAGAGGAATAAAATCTAACTTGAACCAAAAAAGAAAAAAAAAACTGAACCTAACAGTTATACAGAGGAAAACATTACCAAGGCACTTGCTCCAGTGGTAAACAATTCTGAAATTGGTCAGAGGTGGGGAATCATCTCCCATAGAGCCAGCAGCCCCGCCCGCCCACGCAAGGAGCGTCCTTATTGCAAAGCTGGGGTACCGTGCCGAGGCCTCTGTGAGGAAACGTGAGCTGAGCCCCAGGCCAGCTGCTGCTGAACTGTTCCCACCCTTCCCAGGTGAAACACCTGAATATGTACAAGGGCTTGAAAGCCTAGAGGAAGGGCCATGGAGCCACACCAGCGACAGCACGCAGGCCACCTTGGTGCCTGCAGGTCAGCCAGGATGGTCCTGGCCACGGGCGCTCTTCTGGAAGCTTTCCATTGCCCTGCCTGAGATACCCATCCTGTCCCGGCCCCCACTCCTTTTTTTCCTTCCTCACCTCAGCCCGGAGAGATATTCCAGTGGAAGTTATGGGTGACACAACCTCTTCTTTACAGGTGGCAGCCTGGCAACTCCTGCAGAAAGTCCAGCAGAGCCCCACTCACACCGGGCCACCCACAAAGCCGTGGACCCTCACACCCTCCCACCAGCACAGCCCCGAGACTGCTGACGGGGCAGAGAATAAGGAGTCAGGCACAGCTGCAGGGGCTATTGCTGCCTGGAGTGCTGTTTATATTGACCTCAACCCAGGCACACCTGGGGAGGGCTTGCCGGCAGGGTCAGGCTGCCCAGGTCAGCTAATCCTCAGCCCTCAGGGAATCACATTGCAGAAAATGGACCTCGCTAAGACAGAGTATTCGCCAAGGAAAAAAAGCACACAATGCCATTTGCAGCACTGTAGATGAGTCTAGAGGTAATCACGTGACTTGGAGTAAGTCAGAAAGTGAAAGACACATATCATATCATATCACTTATAGGTGTGACCTATAAATTGATACCAGGGCAGATATTTCCACGGAGAAGGGCAATCAAAGATTCATTAAACAAACTTATGGTTCACCAAAGGAAAGGTGTGAGGATTGAATTCATTATGATATTGGGGTTAACAGACATATAAAAACACAGTAGACGTATATAATCACCAAAGACCTACGGAGTACCAAGAGAAGAGTACTCAACATTCTGTCATAACGAACATGGGATAAGGATCCCAGGAAGAACAGACATATGTATATGTGTAAAAGAACCACCTCTTGCACACCTACAACAAGCTAAACGTTGTACTCAAACTTGCTGTAATAAAAAATAAAAAATTTAATTAAAAACACGAACAAGAATTAGTGAGAAAAACTTGAGGGGCTTTCTCCTGGTACATTCTGTTCTACATTCCAATCTAGAACGCGACTTCCATTGAGGCTCTGCTGCCCTAGTAACCAGATTTGGTAAGGGAGAACTGCTGCCACCTTGTGGCCGTTTCACACAACAGCAGCTTTAATCCTAGCACTAATGGTCAGTGGATATTCCAAATCATTACAGGCCTGTAAATGACACCTGCCCTGAAAACAAATCCTGGGGTCATATATCGACCAAAAAATTCAAAAGACGTCCATATTTCAAAACGACAGTTTCAAGAGGCATATTTCACGCACATTAGTGTTCTGCTTCTTTTGATTTCTTTCTTTCTTTGTTAAAAAAACGGGAAAGGAAAAGGGCAACACTCAGAATGGGGGAAAACTTTCACAAACGAATCAATGGACAAAGGTTTAATCTCCAATATATATAAACAGCTCATGCAGCTTAATATTAATAAAACAAACAACCCAATACAAAAATGGGCAGAAGATCTAAATAGACGTTTCTTCAAAGAAGACACAGAGATTGCCAAGACGCAAATGAAAAGCTGCTCAACATCACTAATTATTAGAGAAATGCAAATCAAAACTACAATGAGGTAAGACCTCACACCTGTTAGAATCGGCATCATCAGATAATCTACAAACAACAAATTCTGGGGAGGGTGTGGACAAAAGGAACCCTCTTCCGCTATTGGTGGGAATGTAAATTGATACAGTCACTATGGAGAACAGTATGGAGGTTCCTTTAAAAAACTAAAAAGAGAATTACCATAGGATACAGCAATCCCACTTCTGGGCATATACCCAGAGAAAACCATAAATCACAGAGACACATTCACCACAATGTTCATTGCAGCACTATTTACATTAGCCAGGTAATGGGAGCAACCTAAATGCCCACAGACAGACGAATGGATAAAGATGTGGTACATATATAAAATGGAATATTACTCAGCCATAAAAAGGAATGAAACTGAGTCATTTGTAGAGAAGTTGATGGATCTAGAGACTGTCATACAGAGTGAAGTAAGTCAGAAAGAGAAAAACAAATATTGTATATTAATGCCTATATGTGGAACCTAGAAAAATGCTACAGATGAACTGGTTTGCAGGGCAGAAATAGAGACACAGAGGTAGAGAACAAACGTATGGACACAAAGTGGGGGAAGCCATGGGGTGGTGGTGGTGGGATGAGTTGGGAAATTGGGATTGACCTGTATACATGTATATGCATAAAATAGATAACTAATAATAACCTAGTGTATAAAAAAATAAATAAAATTAAATTTCAAAATTTTTAAAAATAAAATGTAAAAATAATACAGAAAAAAAGTTCTTCCATTCACACTGATGTATTTATAAGAATGAATTATTTCCATGCTTATATCCATAAATACATAAAAGAGGAATGAAATCTAACTTGAACCAAAAAAGAAAAAAAAAACTGAACATAACAGTTATACAGAGGAAAACACTACCAAGGCACTTGCTCCAGTGGTAAACAATTCTGAAATTGGTCAGAGGTGGGGAATCATCTCCCATACAGCCAGCAGCCCCGCCCGCCCACGCAAGGAGCGTCCTTATTGCAAAGCTGGGGGACCGTGCCGAGGCCTCTGTGAGTAAACGTGAGCTGAGCCCCAGGCCAGCTGCTGCTGAACTGTTCCCACCCTTCCCAGGTGAAACACCTGAATATGTACAAGGGCTTGAAAGCCTAGAGGAAGGGCCGTGGAGCCACACCAGCGACAGCACGCAGACCACCTTGGTGCCTGCAGGTCAGCCAGGATGGTCCTGGCCACGGGCGCTCTTCTGGAAGCTTTCCATTGCCCTGCCTGAGATACCCTTCCTGTCCCGGCCCCCACTCCTTTTTTTCCTTCCTCACCTCAGCCCGGAGAGATATTCCAGTGGAAGTTATGGGTGACACATCCTCTTCTTTACAGGTGGCAGCCTGGCAAATCCTGCAGAAAGTCCAGCAGAGCCCCACTCACACCGGGCCACCCACAAAGCCGTGGACCCTCACACCCTCCCACCAGCACAGCCCCGAGACTGCTGACGGGGCAGAGAATATGGAGTCAGGCACAGCTGCAGGGGCTATTGCTGCCTGGAGTGCTGTTTATATTGACCTCAACACAGGCACACCTGGGGAGGGCTTGCCGGCAGGGTCAGGCTGCCCAGGTCAGCTAATCCTCAGCCCTCAGGGAATCACATTGCAGAAAATGGACCTCGCTAAGACAGAATATTCGCCAAGGAAAAGAAGCACACAATGCCATTTGCAGCACCGTAGATGAGTCTAGAGGTAATCACGTGACTTGGAGTAAGTCAGAAAGTGAAAGACACATATCATATCATATCACTTATAGGTGTTACCTATAAATTGATACCAGGGCAGATATTTCCACGGAGAAGGGCAATCACAGATTCATTAAACAAACTTATGGTTCACCAAAGGAAAGGTGTGAGGATTGAATTCATTACGATATTGGGGTTAACAGACATATACAAACACAGTAGACATATATAATCACCAAAGTCCTACGGAGTACCAAGAGAAGACTACTCAACATTCTGTCATAACGTACATGGGAAAAGGATCCCAGGAAGAACAGACATATGTATATGTGTAAAAGAACCACCTCTTGCACAACTACAACAAGCTAAATGTTGTACTCAAACTTGCTGTAATAAAAATAAAAAATTAAATTAAAAACACGAACAAGAATTAGTGAGAAAAACTTGAGGGGCTTTCTCCTGGCACATTCCGTTCTACATTCCAATCTAGAACGCGACTTCCATTAAGGCTCTGCTGCCCTAGTAACCAGATTTGGTAAGGGAGAACTGCTGCCACCTTGTGGCCGTTTCACTCAACAGCAGATTTAATCCCAGCGCTAATGGTCAGTGGATATTCCAAATCATTACAGGCCTGTAAATGACACCTGCCCTGAAAACAAATCCTGGGGTCATATATCGACCAAAAAATTCAAAAGACGTCCATATTTCAAAACGACAGTTTCAAGAGGCATATTTCACGCACATTAGTGTTCTGCTTCTTTTGCTTTCTTTCTTTCTTTGTTAAAAAAACGGGAATGGAAAAAGGTAACCCTCAGAAGGGGCGAAAACTTTCACAAACGAATCAATGGACAAAGGTTTAATCTCCAATATATATATACGGCTCATGCAGCTTAATATTAATACAACAAACAACCCAATACAAAAATGGGCAGAAGATCTAAATAGACGTTTCTTCAAAGAAGACACAGAGATGGCCAAGACGCACATGAAAAGCTGCTCAACATCACTAATTATTAGAGAAATGCAAATCAAAACTACAATGAGGTAAGACCTCACACCTGTTAGAATAGGCATCATCAGATAATCTACAAACAACAAATTCTGGGGAGGGTGTGGACAAAAGGAACCCTCTTCCGCTATTGGTGGGAAAGTAAATTGATACAGTCACTGTGGAGAACAGTATGGAGGTTCCTTTAAAAAACTAAAAAGAGAATTACCATAGGATCCAGCAATCCCACTTCTGGGCATATACCCAGAGAAAACCATAAATCACAGAGACACATTCACCACAATGTTCATTGCAGCACTATTTACAATAGCCAGGTAATGGAAGCAACCTAAATGCCCACAGACAGACGAATGGATAAAGATGTGGTACATATATAAAATGGAATATTACTCAGCCATAAAAAGGAATGAAACTGAGTCATTTGTAGAGAAGTTGATGGATCTAGAGACTGTCATACAGAGTGAAGTAAGTCAGAAAGAGAAAAACAAATATTGTATATTAATGCCTATATGTGGAACCTAGAAAAATGCTACAGATGAACTGGTTTGCAGGGCAGAAATAGAGACACAGAGGTAGAGAACAAACGTATGGACACAAAGTGGGGAAAGCCATGGGGTGGTGGTGGTGGGATGAGTTGGGAGATTGGGATTGACCTGTATACATGTCTATGCATAAAATAGATAACTAATAATAACCTACTGTATAAAAAAATAAAAATTAAATTTCAAAATTTTTAAAAATAAAATGTAAAAATAAAACAGAAAAAATGTTCTTCCATTCACACTGATGTATTTATAAGAATGAATTATTTCCATGCTTATATCCATAAATACATAAAAGAGGAATAAAATCTAACTTGAACCAAAAAAGAAAAAAAAAACTGTACCTAACTGTTATACAGAGGAAAACAATACCAAGGCACTTTCTCCAGTGGTAAACAATTCTGAAATTGGTCAGAGGTGGGGAATCATCTCCCCTAGAGACAGCAGCCCCGCCCACCCACGCCAGGAGCGTCCTTATTGCAAAGCTGGGGGACCGTGCCGAGGCCTCTGTGAGTAAACGTGAGCTGAGCCCCAGGCCAGCTGCTGCTGAACTGTTCCCACCCTTCCCAGGTGAAACACCTGAATATGTACAAGGGCTTGAAAGCCTAGAGGAAGGGCCGTGGAGCCACACCAGTGACAGCACGCAGGCCACCTTGGTGCCTGCAGGTCAGCCAGGATGGTCCTGGCCACGGGCGCTCTTCTGGAAGCTTTCCATTGCCCTGCCTGAGATACCCCTCCTGTCCCGGCCCCCACTCCTTTTTTTCCTTCCTCACCTCAGCCCGGAGAGATATTCCAGTGGAAGTTATGGGTGACACATCCTCTTCTTTACAGGTGGCAGCCTAGAAAATCCTGCAGAAAGTCCAGCAGAGCCCCACTCACACCGGGCCACCCACAAAGCCGTGGACCCTCACACCCTCCCACCAGCACAGCCCCGAGACTGCTGACGGGGCAGAGAATATGGAGTCAGGCACAGCTGCAGGTGCTATTGCTGCCTGGAGTGCTGTTTATATTGACCTCAACCCAGGCACACCTGGGGAGGGCTTGCCGGCAGGGTCAGGCTGCCCAGGTCAGCTAATCCTCAGCCCTCAGGGAATCACATTGCAGAAAATGGACCTCGCTAAGACAGAATATTCGCCAAGGAAAAGAAGCACACAATGACATTTGCAGCACCGTAGATGAGTCTAGAGGTAATCACGTGTCTTGGAGTAAGTCAGAAAGTGAAAGACACATATCATATCATATCACTTATAGGTGTTACTTATAAATTGATACCAGGGCAGATATTTCCACGGAGAAGGGCAATCAAAGATTCATTAAACAAACTTATGGTTCACCAAAGGAAAGGTGTGAGGATTGAATTCATTATGATATTGGGGTTAACAGACATATACAAACACAGTAGACGTATATAATCACCAAAGACCTACGGCGTACCAAGAGAAGACTACTCAACATTTTGTCATAACGAACATGGGAAAAGGATCCCAGGAAGAACAGACATATGTATATGTGTAAAAGAACCACCTCTTGCACACCTACAACAAGCTAAACGTTGTACTCAAACTTGCTGTAATAAAAAATAAAAAATTAAATTAAAAACACGAACAAGAATTAGTGAGAAAAACTTGAGGGGATTCCTCCTGGTACATTCCGTTCTACATTCCAAACTAGAACGTGACTTCCATTGAGGCTCTGCTGCCCTAGTAACCAGATTTCGTAAGGGAGAACTGCTGCCACCTTGTGGCCGTTTCACACAACAGCAGCTTTAATCCCAGCGCTAATGGTCAGTGGATATTCCAAATCATTACAGGCCTGTAAATGACACCTGTCCCGAAAACAAATTCTGGGGTCATATATCGACCAAAAAATTCAAAAGACGTCCATATTTCAAAACGACAGTTTCAAGAGGCATATTTCACGCACATTAGTGTTCTGCTTCTTTTGATTTCTTTCTTTCTTTGTTAAAAAAACGGGAATGGAAAAAGGCCACCCTCAGAATGGGCGAAAACGTTCACAAACGAATCAATGGACAAAGGTTTAATCTCCAATATATATAAACAGCTCATGCAGCTTAATATTAATACAACAAACAACCCAATACAAAGATGGGCAGAAGATCTAAATAGACGTTTCTTCAAAGAAGACACAGAGATGGCCAAGACGCACATGAAAAGCTGCTCAACATCACTAATTATTAGAGAAATGCAAATCAAAACTACAATGAGGTAAGACCTCACATCTGTTAGAATCGGCATCATCAGATAATCTACAAACAACAAATTCTGGGGAGGGTGTGGACAAAAGGAACCCCCTTCCGCTATTGGTGGGAATGTAAATGGATACAGTCACTATAGAGAACAGTATGGAGGTTCCTTTAAAAAACTAAAAAGAGAATTACCATAGGATCCAGCAATCCCACTTCTGGGCATATACCCAGAGAAAACCATAAATCACAGAGACACATTCACCACAATGTTCATTGCAGCACTATTTACAATAGCCAGGTAAGGGAAGCAACCTAAATGCCCACAGACAGATGAATGGATAAAGATGTGGTACATATATAAAATGGAATATTACTCAGCCATAAAAAGGAATGAAACTGGGTCATTTGTAGAGAAGTTGATGGATCTAGAGACTGTCATACAGAGTGAAGTAAGTCAGAAAGAGAAAAACAAATATTGTATATTAATGCCTATCTGTGGAACCTAGAAAAATGCTACAGATGAACTGGTTTGCAGGGCAGAAATAGAGACACAGAGGTAGAGAACAAACGTATCGACACAAAGTGGGGGAAGCCATGGGGTGGTGGTGGTGGGATGAGTTGGGAGATTGGGATTGACCTGTATACATGTCTATGCATAAAATAGATAACTAATAATAACCTAGTGTATAAAAAAATAAATAAAATTAAATTTCAAAATTTTTAAAAATAAAATGTAAAAATAAAACAGAAAAAATGTTCTTCCATTCACACTGATGTATTTATAAGAATGAATTATTTCCATGCTTATATCCATAAATACATAAAAGAGGAATAAAATCTAACTTGAACCAAAAAAGAAAAAAAAAACTGAACCTAACAGTTATACAAAGGAAAACACTACCAAGGCACTTGCTCCAGTGGTAAACAATTCTGAAATTGGTCAGAGGTGGGGAATCATCTCCCCTAGAGCCAGCAGCCCCGCCCACCCACGCAAGGAGCGTCCTTATTGCAAAGGTGGGGGACCGGGCCGAGGCCTCTGTGAGTAAACATGAGCTGGGCCCCAGGCCAGCTGCTGCTGAACTGTTCCCACCCTTCCCAGTTGAAACACCTGAATATGTACAAGGGCTTGAAAGCCTAGAGGAAGGGCCGTGGAGCCACACCAGCGACAGCACGCAGGCCACCTTGGTGCCTGCAGGTCAGCCAGGATGGTCCAGGCCACAGGCGCTCTTCTGGAAGCTTTCCATTGCCCTGCCTGAGACACCCCTCCTGTCCCGGCCCCCACTCCTTTTTTTCCTTCCTCACCTCAGCCCGGAGAGATATTCCAGTGGAAGTTATGGGTGACACATCCTCTTCTTTACAGGTGGCAGCCTGGCAACTCCTGCAGAAAGTCCAGCAGAGCCCCACTCATACCGGGCCACCCACAAAGCCGTGGACCCTCACACCCTCCCACCAGCACAGCCCCGAGACTGCTGACGGGGCAGAGAATATGGAGTCAGGCACAGCTGCAGGTGCTATTGCTGCCTGGAGTGCTGTTTATATTGACCTCAACACAGGCACACCTGGATAGGGCTTGCCGGCAGGGTTAGGCTGCCCAGGTCAGCTAATCCTCAGCCCTCAGGGAATCTCATTGCAGAAAATGGACCTCGCTAAGACAGAATATTCGCCAAGGAAAAGAAGCACACAATGCCATTTGCAGCACCGTAGTTGAGTCTAGAGGTAATCACGTGACTTGGAGTAAGTCAGAAAGTGAAAGACACATATCATATCATATCACTTATAGGTGTTACTTATAAATTGATACCAGGGCAGATATTTCCACGGAGAAGGGCAATCAAAGATTCATTAAACATACTTATGGTTCACCCCAGGAAAGTTGTGAGGATTGAATTCATTATGATATTGGGGTTAACAGACATATACAAACACAGTAGACGTATATAATCACCAAAGACCTACGGAGTACCAAGGGAAGACTACTCAACATTCTGTCATAACGAACATGGGAAAAGGATTCCAGGAAGAACAGACATATGTATATGTGTAAAAGAACCACCTCTTGCACACCTACAACAAGCTAAACGTTGTACTCAAACTTGTTGTAATAAAAAATAAAAAATTAAATTAAAAACACGAACAAGAATTAGTGAGAAAATCTTGAGGGGCTTTCTCCTGGCACATTCCGTTCTACATTCCAATCTAGAACGTGACTTCCATTGAGGCTCTGCTGCCCTAGTAACCAGATTTGGTAAGGGAGAACTGCTGCCACCTTGTGGCCGTTTCACACCACAGCAGCTTTAATCCCAGTGCTAATGGTCAGTGGATATTCCAAATCATTACAGGCCTGTAAATGACACCTGCCCTGAAAACAAATCCTGGGGTCATATATCGACCAAAAAATTCAAAAGACGTCCATATTTCAAAACGACAGTTTCAAGAGGCATATTTCACGCACATTAGTGTTCTGATTCTTTTGCTTTCTTTCTTTCTTTGTTAAAAAAAACGGGAATGGAAAAAGGTAACCCTCAGAAGGGGCGAAAACGTCCACAAACGAATCAATGGACAAAGGTTTAATCTCCAATATATATATACAGCTCATGCAGCTTAATATTAATAAAAAAAACAACCCAATACAAAAATGGGCAGAAGATCTAAATAGACGTTTCTTCAAAGAAGACACAGAGATGGCCAAGACGCACATGAAAAGCTGCTCAACATCACTAATTATTAGAGAAATGCAAATCAAAACTACAATGAGGTAAGACCTCACACCTGTTAGAATCGGCATCAGATAATCTACAAACAACAAATTCTGGGGAGGGTGTGGACAAAAGGAACCCTCTTCCGCTATTGGTGGGAATGTAAATTGATACAGTCACTATGGAGAACAGTATGGAGGTTCCTTTAAAAAACTAAAAAGAGAATTACCATAGGATCCAGCAATCCCACTTCTGGGCAGATACCGAGAGAAAACCATAAATCACAGAGACACATTCACCACAATGTTCATTGCAGCACTATTTACAATATCCAGGTAATGGAAGCAACCTAAATGTCCACAGACAGACGAATGGATAAAGATGTGGTACATATATAAAATGGAATATTACTCAGCCATAAAAAGGAATGAAACTGAGTCATTTGTAGAGAAGTTGATGGATCTAGAGACTGTCATACAGAGTGAAGTAAGTCAGAAAGAGAAAAACAAATATTGTATATTAATGCCTATATGTGGAACCTAGAAAAATGCTACAGATGAACTGGTTTGCAGGGCAGAAATAGAGACACAGAGGTAGAGAACAAACGTATCGACACAAATTGGGGGAAGCCATGGGGTGGTGGTGGTGGGATGAGTTGGGAGATTGGGATTGACCTGTATACATGTATATGCATAAAATAGATAACTAATAATAACCTAGTGTATAAAAAAATAAATAAAATTAAATTTCAAAATTTTTAAAATTAAAATGTAAAAATAATACAGAAAAAAAGTTCTTCCATTCACACTGATGTATTTATAAGAATGAATTATTTCCATGCTTATATCTATAAATACATAAAAGAGGAATAAAATCTAACTTGAACTATAAAAGAAAAAAAAAAACTGAACCTAACAGTTATACAGAGGAAAACACTACCAAGGCACTTGCTCCAGTGGTAAACATTTCTGAAAGTGGTCAGAGGTGGGGAATCATCTCCCATACAGCCAGCAGACCCACCCGCCCACGCAAAGAGCGTCCTTATTGCAAAGCTGGGGGACCGTGCCGAGGCCTCTGTGAGTAAACGTGAGCTGAGCCCCAGGCCAGCTGCTGCTGAACTGTTCCCACCCTTCCCAGGTGAAACACCTGAATATGTACAAGGGCTTGAAAGCCTAGAGGAAGGGCCGTGGAGCCACACCAGCGACAGCACGCAGGCCACCTTGGTGCCTGCAGGTCAGCCAGGATGGTCCTGGCCACGGGCGCTCTTCTGGAAGCTTTCCATTGCCCTGCCTGAGATACCCCTCCTGTCCCGGCCCCCACTCCTTTTTTTGCTTCCTCACCTCAGCCCGGAGAGATACTCCAGTGGAAGTTATGGGTGACACATCCTCTTCTTTACAGGTGGCAGCCTGGCAACTCCTGCAGAAAGTCCAGCAGAGCCCCACTCACACCGGGCCACCCACAAAGCCGTGGACCCTCACACCCTCCCACCAGCACAGCCCCGAGACTGCTGACGGGGCAGAGAATATGGAGTCAGGCACAGCTGCAGGGGCTATTGCTGCCTGGAGTGCTGTTTATATTGACCTCAACACAGGCACACCTGGGGAGGGCTTGCCGGCAGGGTCAGGCTGCCCAGGTCAGCTAATCCTCAGCCCTCAGGGAATCACATTGCAGAAAATGGACCTCGCTAAGACAGAATACTTGCTAAGGAAAAGAAGCACACAATGCCATTTGCAGCACCGTAGATGACTCTAGAGGTAATCACGTGACTTGGAGTAAGTCAGAAAGTGAAAGACACATATCATATCATATCACTTATAGGTGTTACCTATAAATTGATACCAGGGCAGATATTTCCACGGAGAAGGGCAATCACAGATTCATTAAAAAACTTATGGTTCACCAAAGTAAAGGTGTGAGGATTGAATTCATTACGATATAGGGGTTAACAGACATATACAAACACAGTAGACATATATAATCACCAAAGACCTACAGAGTACCAAGAGAAGACTACTCAACATTCTGTCATAACGTACATGGGAAAAGGATCCCAGGAAGAACAGACATATGTATATGTGTAAAAGAACCACCTCTTGCACACCTACAACAAGCTAAATGTTGTACTCAAACTTGCTGTAATAAAAATAAAAAATTAAATTAAAAACACGAATAAGAATTAGTGAGAAAAACTTGAGGGGCTTTCTCCTGGCACATTCCGTTCTACATTCCAATCTAGAACGCGACTTCCATTGAGGCTCTGCTGCCCTAGTAAACAGATTTGGTAAGGGAGAACTGCTGCCACCTTGTGGCCGTTTCACACAACAGCAGATTTAATCCCAGCGCTAATGGTCAGTGGATATTCCAAATCATTACAGGCCTGTAAATGACACCTGCCCTGAAAACAAATCCTGGGGTCATATATCGACCAAAAAATTCAAAAGACGTCCATATTTCAAAACGACAGTTTCAAGAGGCATATTTCACGCACATTAGTGTTCTGATTCTTTTGCTTTCTTTCTTTCTTTGTTAAAAAAACGGGAATGGAAAAAGGTAACCCTCAGAAGGGGCGAAAACTTTCACAAACGAATCAATGGACAAAGGTTTAATCTCCAATATATATATACGGCTCATGCAGCTTAATATTAATACAACAAACAACCCAATACAAAAATGGGCAGAAGATCTAAATAGACGTTTCTTCAAAGAAGACACAGAGATGGCCAAGACGCACATGAAAAGCTGCTCAACATCACTAATTATTAGAGAAATGCAAATCAAAGCTACAATGAGGTAAGACCTCACACCTGTTAGAATCGGCCTCATCAGATAATCCACAAACAACAAATTCTGGGGAGGGTGTGGACAAAAGGAACCCTCTTCCGCTATTGGTGGGAATGTAAATTGATACACTCTCTATGGAGAACAGTATGGAGGTTCCTTTAAAAAACTAAAAAGAGAATTACCATAGGATCCAGCAATCCCACTTCTGGGCATATACCCAGAGAACAGCATAAATCACAGAGACACATTCACCACAATGTTCATTGCAGCACTATTTACAATAGCCAGGTAATGGAAGCAACCTAAATGCCCACAGACAGATGAATGGATAAAGATGTGGTACATATATAAAATGGAATATTACTCAGCCATAAAAAGGAATGAAACTGGGTCATTTGTAGAGAAGTTGATGGATCTAGAGACTGTCATACAGAGTGAAGTAAGTCAGAAAGAGAAAAACAAATATTGTATATTAATGCCTATATGTGGAACCTAGAAAAATGCTACAGATGAACTGGTTTGCAGGGCAGAAATAGAGACACAGAGGTAGAGAACAAACGTATGGACACAAAGTGGGGGAAGCCATGGGGTGGTGGTGGTGGGATGAGTTGGGAGACTGGGATTGACCTGTATACATGTCTATGCATAAAATAGATAACTAATAATAACCTAGTGTATAAAAAAATAAATAAAATTAAATTTCAAAATTTTTAAAATTAAAATGTAAAAATAATACAGAAAAAAAGTTCTTCCATTCACACTGATGTAGTTATAAGAATGAATTATTTCCTTGCTTATATCCATAAATACATAAAAGAGGAATAAAATCTAACTTGAACCAAAAAAGAAAAAAAAAATTGAACCTAACAGTTATACAGAGGAAAACACTACCAAGGCACTTGCTCCAGTGGTAAACAATTCTGAAATTGGTCAGAGGTGGGGAATCATCTCCCATAGAGCCAGCAGCCCCGCCCACCCACGCAAGGAGCGTCCTTATTGCAAAGCTGGGGGACCGTGCCGAGGCCTCTGTGAGTAAACGTGAGCTGAGCCCCAGGCCAGCTGCTGCTGAACTGTTCCCACCCTTCCCAGGTGAAACACCTGAATATGTACAAGGGCTTGAAAGCCTAGAGGAAGGGCCGTGGAGCCACACCAGCGACAGCACGCACGCCACCTTGGTGCCTCAGGTCAGCCAGGATGGTCCTGGCCACGGGCGCTCTTCTGGAAGCTTTCCATTGCCCTGCCTGAGATACCCCACCTGTCCCGGCCCCCACTCCTTTTTTTCCTTCCTCACCTCAGCCCGGAGAGATATTCCAGTGGAAGTTATGGGTGACACATCCTCTTCTTTACAGGTGGCAGCCTGGCAACTCCTGCAGAAAGTCCAGCAGAGCCCCACTCACACCGGGCCACCCACAAAGCCGTGGACCCTCACACCCTCCCACCAGCACAGCCCCGAGACTGCTGACGGGGCAGAGAATATGGAGTCAGGCACAGCTGCAGGGGCTATTGCTGCCTGGAGTGCTGTTTATATTGACCTCAACCCAGGCACACCTGGGGAGGGCTTGCCGGCAGGGTCAGGCTGCCCAGGTCAGCTAATCCTCAGCCCTCAGGGAATCACATTGCAGAAAATGGACCTCGCTAAGACAGAATATTAGCCAAGGAAAAAAAGCACACAATGCCATTTGCAGCACCGTAGATGAGTCTAGAGGTAATCACGTGACTTGGAGTAAGTCAGAAAGTGAAAGACACATATCATATCATATCACTTATAGGTGTTACCTATAAATTGATACCAGGGCAGATATTTCCACAGAGAAGGGCAATCACAGATTCATTAAACAAACTTATGGTTCACCAAAGGAAAGGTGTGAGGATTGAATTCATTACGATATTGGGGTTAACAGACATATACAAACACAGTAGACATATATAATCACCAAAGACCTACGGAGTACCAAGAGAAGACTACTGAACATTCTGTCATAACGTACATGGGAAAAGGATCCCAGGAAGAACAGACATATGTATATGTGTAAAAGAACCACCTCTTGCACACCTACAACAAGCTAAACGTTGTACTCAAACTTGCTGTAATAAAAAATAAAAAATTAAATTAAAAACACGAACAAGAAGTAGTGAGACAAACTTGAGGGGCTTTCTCCTGGCACATTCCGTTCTACATTCCAATCTAGAACGCGACTTCCATTGAGGCTCTGCTGCCCTAGTAACCAGATTTGGTAAGGGAGAACTGTTGCCACCTTGTGGCCGTTTCACACAACAGCAGCTTTAATCACAGCGCTAATGGTCAGTGGATATACCAAATCATTACAGGCCTGTAAATGACACCTGCCCTGAAAACAAATCCTGGGGTCATATATCGACCAAAAAATTCAAAAGACGTCCATATTTCAAAACGACAGTTTCAAGAGGCATATTTCACGCACATTAGTGTTCTGATTCTTTTGCTTTCTTTCTTTCTTTGTTAAAAAACGGGTATGGAAAAAGGTAACCCTCAGAAGGGGCGAAAACGTTCACAAACGAATCAATGGACAAAGGATTAATCTCCAATATATATATACAGCTCATGCAGCTTAATATTAATAAAACAAACAACCCAATACAAAAATGGGCAGAAGATCTAAATAGACGTTTCTTCAAAGAAGACACAGAGATGGCCAAGACGCACATGAAAAGCTGCTCAACATCACTAATTATTAGAGAAATGCAAATCAAAACTACAATGAGGTAAGACCTCACACCTGTTAGAATCGGCATCATCAGATAATCTACAAACAACAAATTCTGGGGAGGGTGTGGACAAAAGGAACCCTCTTCCGCTATTGGTGGGAATGTAAATTGATACAGTCACTATGGAGAACAGTATGGAGGTTCCTTTAAAAAACTAAAAAGAGAATTACCATAGGATCCAGCAATCCCTCTTCTGGGCAGATACCGAGAGAAAACCATAAATCACAGAGACACATTCACCACAATGTTCATTGCAGCACTATTTACAATAGCCAGGTAATGGAAGCAACCTAAATGGCCACAGACAGACGAATGGATAAAGATGTGGTACATATATAAAATGGAATATTACTCAGCCATAAAAAGGAATGAAACTGAGTCACTTGTAGAGAAGTTGATGGATCTAGAGACTGTCATACAGAGTGAAGTAAGTCAGAAAGAGAAAAACAAATATTGTATATTAATGCCTATAAGTGGAACCTAGAAAAATGCTACAGATGAACTGGTTTGCAGGGCAGAAATAGAGACACAGAGGTAGAGAACAAACGTATCGACACAAAGTGGGGGAAGCCATGGGGTGGTGGTGGTGGGATGAGTTGGGAGATTGGGATTGACCTGTATACATGTATATGCATAAAATAGATAACTAATAATAACCTAGTGTATAAAAAATAAATAAAATTAAATTTCAAAATTTTTAAAAATAAAATGTAAAAATAAAAGAGAAAAAAAGTTCTTCCATTCACACGGATGTATTTATAAGAATGAATTATTTCCTTGCTTATATCTATAAATACATAAAAGAGGAATAAAATCTAACTTGAACCAAAAAAGAAAAAAAAAAACTGAACCTAACAGTTATACAGAGGAAAACACTACCAAGGCACTTGCTCCAGTGGTAAACAATTCTGAAAGTGGTCAGAGGTGGGGAATCATCTCCCATACAGCCAGCATCCCCACCCGCCCACGCAAGGACCGTCCTTATTGCAAAGCTGGGGGTCCGTGCCGAGGCCTCTGTGAGTAAACGTGAGCTGAGCCCCAGGCCAGCTGCTGCTGAACTGTTCCCACCCTTCCCAGGTGAAACACCTGAATATGTACAAGGGCTTGAAAGCCTAGAGGAAGGGCCGTGGAGCCACACCAGCGACAGCACGCAGGCCAACTTGGTGCCTGCAGGTCAGCCAGGATGGTCCTGGCCACGGGCGCTCTTCTGGAAGCTTTCCATTGCCCTGCCTGAGATACCTCTCCTGTCCCGGCCCCCACTCCTTTTTTTCCTTCCTCACCTCAGCCCGGAGAGATACTGCAGTGGAAGTTATTGGTGATACATCCTCTTCTTTACAGGTGGCAGCCTGGCAACTCCTGCAGAAAGTCCAGCAGAGCCCCACTCACACCGGGCCACCCACAAAGCCGTGGACCCTCACACCCTCCCACCAGCACAGCCCCGAGACTGCTGACGGGGCAGAGAATATGGAGTCAGGCACAGCTGCAGGGGCTATTGCTGCCTGGACTGCTGTTTATATTGACCTCAACCCAGGCACACCTGGGGAGGGCTTGCCGGCAGGGTCAGGCTGCCCAGGTCAGCTAATCCTCAGCCCTCAGGGAATCACATTGCAGAAAATGGACCTCGCTAAGACAGAATATTCGCCAAGGAAAAGAAGCACACAATGCCATTTGCAGCACCGTAGATGAGTCTAGAGGTAATCACGTGACTTGGAGTAAGTCAGAAAGTGAAAGACACATATCATATCATATCACTTATAGGTGTTACCTATAAATTGATACCAGGGCAGATATTTCCACGGAGAAGGGCAATCACAGATTCATTAAACAAACTTATGGTTCACCAAAGGAAAGTTGTGAGGATTGAATTCATTATGATATTGTGGTTAACAAACATATACAAACACAGTAGACGTATATAATCACCAAAGACCTACGGAGTACCAAGAGAAGACTACTCAACATTCTGTCATAACGAACATGGGAAAAGGATCCCAGGAAGAACAGACATATGTATATGTGTAAAAGAACCACCTCTTGCACACCTACAACAAACTAAACGTTGTACTCAAACGTGCTTTAATAAAAAATAAAAAATTAAATTAAAAACACGAACAAGAATTAGTGAGAAAAACTTGAGGGGCTTTCTACTGGTACATTCCGCTCTACATTCCAATCTAGAACGCGACTTCCATTGAGGCTCTGCTGCCCTAGTAACCAGATTTGGTAAGGGAGAACTGCTGCCACCTTGTGGCCGTTTCACACAACAGCAGCTTTAATCCCAGTGCTAATGGTCAGTGGATATTCCAAATCATTACAGGCCTGAAAATGACACCTGCCCTGAAAACAAATCCTGGGGTCATATATCGACCAAAAAATTCAAAAGACGTCCATATTTCAAAACGACAGTTTCAAGAGGCATATTTCACGCACATTAGTGTTCTGCTTCTTTTGATTTCTTTCTTTCTGTGTTAAAAAAACGGGAATGGAAAAAGGCAACCCTCAGAATGGGCGAAAACTTTCACAAACGAATCAATGGACAAAGGTTTAATCTCCAATATATATAAACAGCTCATGCAGGTTAATATTAATAAAACAAACAACCCAATACAAAAATGGGCAGAAGATCTAACTAGACGTTTCTTCTAAGAAGACACAGAGATGGCCAAGACGCACATGAAAAGCTGCTCAACATCACTAATTATTAGAGAAATGCAAATCAAAACTACAATGAGGTAAGACCTCACACCTGTTAGAATCGGCATCATCAGATAATCTACAAACAACAAATTCTGGGGAGGGTGTGGACAAAAGGAACCCTCTTCCGCTATTGGTGGGAATGTAAATTGATACAGTCACTATGGAGAACAGTATGGAGGTTCCTTTAAAAAACTAAAAAGAGAATTACCATAGGATCCAGCAATCCCACTTCTGGGCATATACTCAGAGAAAACCATAAATCACAGAGACACATTCACCACAATGTTCATTGCAGCACTATTTACAATAGCCAGGTAATGGAAGCAACCTAAATGCCCACAGACAGACGAATGGATAAAGATGTGGTACATATATAAAATGGAATATTACTCAGCCATAAAAAGGAATGAAACTGGGTCATTTGTAGAGAAGTTGATGGAACTAGAGACTGTCATACAGAGTGAAGTAAGTCAGAAAGAGAAAAACAAATATTGTATATTAATGCCTATATGTGGAACCTAGAAATATGCTACAGATGAACTGGTTTGCAGGGCAGAAATAGAGACACAGAGGTAGAGAACAAACGTATGGACACAAAGTGGGGGAAGCCATGGGGTGGTGGTGGTGGGATGAGTTGGGAGATTGGGATTGACCTGTATACATGTCTATGCATAAAATAGATAACTAATAATAACCTACTGTATAAAAAAAATAAATAAAATTAAATTTCAAAAATTTTAAAAATAAAATGTAAAAATAAAACAGAAAAAATGTTCTTCCATTCACACTGATGTATTTATAAGAATGAATTATTTCCATGCTTATATCCATAAATACATAAAAGAGGAATAATATCTAACTTGAACCAAAAAAGAAAAAAAAATCTGAACCTAAGAGTTATACAGAGGAAAACACTACCAAGGCACTTGCTCCAGTGGTAAACAATTCTGAAATTGGTCAGAGGTGGGGAATCATCTCCCATAAAGCCAGCAGCCCCGCCCGCCCACGCAAGGAGCGTCCTAATTGCAAAGCTCGGGGACCGTGCCGAGGCCTCTGTGAGTAAACGTGAGCTGAGCCCCAGGCCAGCTGCTGCTGAATTGTTCCCACCCTTCCCAGGTGAAACACCTGAATATGTACAAGGGCTTGAAAGCCTAGAGGAAGGGCCGTGGAGCCACACCAGCGACAGCACGCAGGCCACCTTGGTGCCTGCAGGTCAGCCAGGATGGTCCTGGCCACGGGCGCTCTTCTGGAAGCTTTCCATTGCCCTGCCTGTGGTACCCCTCCTGTCCCGGCCCCCACTCCTTTTTTTCCTTCCTCACCTCAGCCCGGAGAGATATTCCAGTGGAAGTTATGGGTGACACATCCTCTTCTTTACAGGTGGCAGCCTGGCAACTCCTGCCGAAAGTCCAGCAGAGCCCCACTCACACCGGGCCACCCACAAAGCCGTGGACCCTCACACCCTCCCACCAGCACAGCCCCGAGACTGCTGACAAGGCAGAGAATATGGAGTCAGGCACAGCTGCAGGGGCTATTGCTGCCTGGAGTGCTGTTTATATTGACCTCAACCCAGGCACACCTGGGGAGGGCTTGCCGGCAGGGTCAGGCTGCCCAGGTCAGCTAATCCTCAGCCCTCAGGGAATCACATTGCAGAAAATGGACCTTGCTAAGACAGAATATTCGCCAAGGAAATGAAGCACACAATGCCATTTGCAGCACCGTAGATGAGTCTAGAAGTAATCACGTGACTTGGAGTAAGTCAGAAAGTGAAAGACACATATCATATCATATCACTTATAGGTGTTACCTATAAATTGATACCAGGGCAGATATTTCCACGGAGAAGGGCAATCACAGATTCATTAAACAAACTTATGGTTCACCAAAGGAAAGGTGTGAGGATTGAATTCATTATGATATTGGGGTTAACAGACATATACAAACACAGTAGACATATATAATCACCAAAGACCTACGGAGTACCAAGAGAAGACTACTCAACATTCTGTCATAACGAACATGGGAAAAGGATCCCAGGAAGAACAGACATATGTATATGTGTAAAAGAACCACCTCTTGCACACCTACAACAAGCTAAACGTTGTACTCAAACTTGCTGTAATAAAAAATAAAAAATTAAATTAGGGCCTCCCTGGTGGCGCAGTGGTTGAGAGTCCGCCTGCCGATGCAGGGATGCGGGTTCGTGTCCCGGTCTGGGAGGATCCCATGTGCCCGAGAGCGGCTGGGCCCATGAGCCATGGCCGCTGGGCCTGCGCGTCCGGAGCCTGTGCTCCGCAGCGGGAGAGGCCACAACGGTGAGAGGCCTGCATACCGCAAAAAGAAAAAAAAAATTAAATTAAAAACACGAACAAGAAGTAGTGAGACAAACTTGAGGGGCTTTCTCCTGGCACATTCCGTTCTACATTCCAATCTAGAACGCGACTTCCATTGAGGCTCTGCTGCCCTAGTAACCAGATTTGGTAAAGGAGAACTGCTGCCACCTTGTGGCCGTTTCACACAACAGCAGCTTTAATCCCAGCGCTAATGGTCAGTGGATATTCCAAATCATTACAGGCCTGTAAATGACACCTGCCCTGAAAACAAATCCTGGGGTCATATATCGACCAAAAAATTCAAAAGACGTCCATATTTCAAAACGACAGTTTCAAGAGGCATATTTCACGCACATTAGTGTTCTGATTCTTTGGCTTTCTTTCTTTCTTTGTTAAAAAAACGGGAATTGAAAAAGGTAACCCTCAGAAGGGGCGAAAACGTTCACAAACGAATCAATGGACAAAGGTTTAATCTCCAATATATATATACAGCTCATGCAGCTTAATTTTAATACAACAAACAACCCAATACAAAAATGGGCAGAAGATCTAAATAGACGTTTCTTCAAAGAAGACACAGAGATGGCCAAGACGCACATGAAAAGCTGCTCAACATCACTAATTATTAGAGAAATGCAAATCAAAACTACAATGAGGTAAGACCTCACACCTGTTAGAATCGGCATCATCAGATAATCTACAAACAACAAATTCTGGGGAGGGTGTGGACAAAAGGAACCCTCTTCCGCTATTGGTGGGAATGTAAATTGATACAGTCACTATGGAGAACAGTATGGAGGTTCCTTTAAAAAACTAAAAAGAGAATTACCATAGGATCCAGCAATCCCACTTCTGGGCAGATACCG
This sequence comes from Mesoplodon bidens, assembly GCF_964165515.1. Lineage (NCBI taxonomy): Eukaryota > Metazoa > Chordata > Mammalia > Artiodactyla > Ziphiidae > Mesoplodon > Mesoplodon bidens. The sequence goes on along the minus strand of NW_027672639.1, from coordinate 711,866 downwards.
AGAGAAAACCATAAATCACAGAGACACATTCACCACAATGTTCATTGCAGCACTATTTACAATAGCCAGGTAATGGAAGCAACCTAAATGCCCACAGACAGACGAATGGATAAAGATGTGGTACATATATAAAATGGAATATAGCCATAAAAAGGAATGAAACTGAGTCATTTGTAGAGAAGTTGATGGATCTAGAGACTGTCATACAGAGTGAAGTAAGTCAGAAAGAGAAAAACAAATATTGTATATTAATGCCTATATGTGGAACCTAGAAAAATGGTAGAGATGAACTGGTTTGCAGGGCAGAAATAGAGACACAGAGGTAGAGAACAAACATATGGACACACAGTGGGGGAAGCCATGGGGTGGTGGTGGTGGGAAGAGTTGGGAGATTGGGATTGACCTGTATACATGTCTATGCATAAAATAGATAACTAATAATAACCTAGTGTATAAATAAATAAATAAAATAAAATTTCAAAATTTTTAAAAATAAAATGTAAACATAAAACAGAAAAAAGTTCTTCCATTCACACTGATGTATTAATAAGAATGAATTATTTCCATGCTTATATCTATAAATACATAAAAGAGGAATAATATCTAACTTGAACCAAAAAAGAAAAAAAAATGAACCTAACAGTTATACAGAGGAAAACACTACCAAGGCACTTGCTCCAGTGGTAAACAATTCTGAAATTGGTCAGAGGTGGGGAATCATCTCCCATACAGCCAGCAGCCCCACCCGCCCACGCAAGGAGCGTCCTTATTGCAAAGCTGGGAGACCGTGCCTAGGCCTCTGTGAGTAAACGTGAGCTGAGCCCCAGGCCAGCTGCTGCTGAACTGTTCCCACCCTTCCCAGGTGAAACACCTGAATATGTACAAGGGCTTGAAAGCCTAGAGGAAGGGCCGTGGAGCCACACTAGCGAAAGCAAGCAGGGCAACTTGGTGCCTGCAGGTCAGCCAGGATGGTCCTGGCCACGGGCGCTCTTCTGGAAGCTTTCCATTGCTCTGCCTGAGATACCCCTCCTGTCCCGGCCCCCACTCCTTTTTTTCCTTCCTCACCTCAGCCCGGAGAGATATTCCAGTGGAAGTTATGGGTGACACATCCTCTTCTTTACAGGTGGCAGCCTGGCAACTCCTGCCGAAAGTCCAGCAGAGCCCCACTCACACCGGGCCACCCACAAAGCCGTGGACCCTCACACCCTCCCACCAGCACAGCCCCGAGACTGCTGACGGGGCAGAGAATATGGAGTCAGGCACAGCTGCAGGGGCTATTGCTGCCTGGAGTGCTGTTTATATTGACCTCAACCCAGGCACACCTGGGGAGGGCTTGCCGGCAGGGTCAGGCTGCCCAGGTCAGCTAATCCTCAGCCCTCGGGGAATCACATTGCAGAAAATGGACCTCGCTAAGACAGAATATTCGCCAAGGAGAAAAAGGACACAATGCCATTTGCAGCACCGTAGATGAGCCTCGAGGTAATCACGTGACTTGGAGTAAGTCAGAAAGTGAAAGACACATATCATATCATATCACTTATAGGTGTTACCTATAAATTGATACCAGGGCAGATATTTCCACGGAGAAGGGCAATCACAGATTCATTAAACAAACTTATGGTTCACCAAAGGAAAGGTGTGAGGATTGAATTCATTACGATATTGGGGTTAACAGACATATACAAACACAGTAGACGTATATAATCACCAAAGACCTACGGAGTACCAAGAGAAGACTACTCAACATTCTGTCATAACGTACATGGGAAAAGGATCCCAGGAAGAACAGACATATGTATATGTGTAAAAGAACCACCTCTTGCACACCTACAACAAGCTAAACGTTGTACTCAAACTTGCTGTAATAAAAAATAAAAAATTAAATTAAAAACACGAACAAGAAGTAGTGAGACAAACTTGAGGGGCTTTCTCCTGGCACATTCCGTTCTACATTCCAATCTAGAACGCGACTTCCTTTGAGGCTCTGCTGCCCTAGTAACCAGATTTGGTAAGGGAGAACTGCTGCCACCTTGTGGCCGTTTCACACAACAGCAGCTTTAATCCCAGCGCTAATGGTCAGTGGATATTCCAAATCATTACAGGCCTGTAATGACACCTGCCCTGAAAACAAATCCTGGGGTCATATATCGACCAAAAAATTCAAAAGACGTCCATATTTCAAAACGACAGTTTCAAGAGGCATATTTCACGCACATTAGTGTTCTGATTCTTTTGCTTGCTTTCTTTCTTTGTTAAAAAAACGGGAATGGAAAAAGGTAACCCTCAGAAGGGGCGAAACGTTCACAAACGAATCAATGGACAAAGGTTTAATCTCCAATATATATATATACAGCTCATGCAGCTTAATATTAATACAACAAACAACCCAATACAAAAACGGGAAGAAGATCTAAATAGACGTTTCTTCAAAGAAGACACAGAGATGGCCAAGACGCACATGAAAAGCTGCTCAACATCACTAATTATTAGAGAAATGCAAATCAAAACTACAATGAGGTAAGACCTCACACCTGTTAGAATCGGCATCATCAGATAATCTACAAACAACAAATTCTGGGGAGGGTGTGGACAAAAGGAACCCTCTTCCGCTATTGGTGGGAATGTAAATTGATACAGTCACTATGGAGAACAGTATGGAGGTTCCTTTAAAAAACTAAAAAGAGAATTACCATAGGATCCAGCAATCCCACTTCTGGGCATATACTCAGAGAAAACCATAAATCACAGAGACACATTCACCACAATGTTCATTGCAGCACTATTTACAATAGCCAGGTAATGGAAGCAACCTAAATGCCCACAGACAGACGAATGGATAAAGATGTGGTACATATATAAAATGGAATATTACTCAGCCATAAAAAGGAATGAAACTGGGTCATTTGTAGAGAAGTTGATGGAACTAGAGACTGTCATACAGAGTGAAGTAAGTCAGAAAGAGAAAAACAAATATTGTATATTAATGCCTATATGTGGAACCTAGAAATATGCTACAGATGAACTGGTTTGCAGGGCAGAAATAGAGACACAGAGGTAGAGAACAAACGTATGGACACAAAGTGGGGGAAGCCATGGGGTGGTGGTGGTGGGATGAGTTGGGAGATTGGGATTGACCTGTATACATGTCTATGCATAAAATAGATAACTAATAATAACCTACTGTATAAAAAAAATAAATAAAATTAAATTTCAAAAATTTTAAAAATAAAATGTAAAAATAAAACAGAAAAAATGTTCTTCCATTCACACTGATGTATTTATAAGAATGAATTATTTCCATGCTTATATCCATAAATACATAAAAGAGGAATAATATCTAACTTGAACCAAAAAAGAAAAAAAAATCTGAACCTAAGAGTTATACAGAGGAAAACACTACCAAGGCACTTGCTCCAGTGGTAAACAATTCTGAAATTGGTCAGAGGTGGGGAATCATCTCCCATAAAGCCAGCAGCCCCGCCCGCCCACGCAAGGAGCGTCCTTATTGCAAAGCTCGGGGACCGTGCCGAGGCCTCTGTGAGTAAACGTGAGCTGAGCCCCAGGCCAGCTGCTGCTGAACTGTTCCCACACTTCCCAGGTGAAACACCTGAATATGTACAAGGGCTTGAAAGCCTAGAGGAAGGGCCGTGGAGCCACACCAGCGACAGCACGCAGGCCACCTTGGTGCCTGCAGGTCAGCCAGGATGGTCCTGGCCACGGGCGCTCTTCTGGAAGCTTTCCATTGCCCTGCCTGTGGTACCCCTCCTGTCCCGGCCCCCACTCCTTTTTTTCCTTCCTCACCTCAGCCCGGAGAGATATTCCAGTGGAAGTTATGGGTGACACATCCTCTTCTTTACAGGTGGCAGCCTGGCAACTCCTGCAGAAAGTCCAGCAGAGCCCCACTCACACCGGGCCACCCACAAAGCCGTGGACCCTCACACCCTCCCACCAGCACAGCCCCGAGACTGCTGACAAGGCAGAGAATATGGAGTCAGGCACAGCTGCAGGGGCTATTGCTGCCTGGAGTGCTGTTTATATTGACCTCAACCCAGGCACACCTGGGGAGGGCTTGCCGGCAGGGTCAGGCTGCCCAGGTCAGCTAATCCTCAGCCCTCAGGGAATCACATTGCAGAAAATGGACCTTGCTAAGACAGAATATTCGCCAAGGAAATGAAGCACACAATGCCATTTGCAGCACCGTAGATGAGTCTAGAAGTAATCACGTGACTTGGAGTAAGTCAGAAAGTGAAAGACACATATCATATCATATCACTTATAGGTGTTACCTATAAATTGATACCAGGGCAGATATTTCCACGGAGAAGGGCAATCACAGATTCATTAAACAAACTTATGGTTCACCAAAGGAAAGGTGTGAGGATTGAATTCATTATGATATTGGGGTTAACAGACATATACAAACACAGTAGACATATATAATCACCAAAGACCTACGGAGTACCAAGAGAAGACTACTCAACATTCTGTCATAACGAACATGGGAAAAGGATCCCAGGAAGAACAGACATATGTATATGTGTAAAAGAACCACCTCTTGCACACCTACAACAAGCTAAACGTTGTACTCAAACTTGCTGTAATAAAAAATAAAAAATTAAATTAGGGCCTCCCTGGTGGCGCAGTGGTTGAGAGTCCGCCTGCCGATGCAGGGATGCGGGTTCGTGTCCCGGTCTGGGAGGATACCATGTGCCGCAGAGCGGCTGGGCCCATGAGCCATGGCCGCTGGGCCTGCGCGTCCGGAGCCTGTGCTCCGCAGCGGGAGAGGCCACAACGGTGAGAGGCCTGCATACCGCAAAAAGAAAAAAAAAAAATTAAATTAAAAACACGAACAAGAAGTAGTGAGACAAACTTGAGGGGCTTTCTCCTGGCACATTCCGTTCTACATTCCAATCTAGAACGCGACTTCCATTGAGGCTCTGCTGCCCTAGTAACCAGATTTGGTAAAGGAGAACTGCTGCCACCTTGTGGCCGTTTCACACAACAGCAGCTTTAATCCCAGCGCTAATGGTCAGTGGATATTCCAAATCATTACAGGCCTGTAAATGACACCTGCCCTGAAAACAAATCCTGGGGTCATATATCGACCAAAAAATTCAAAAGACGTCCATATTTCAAAACGACAGTTTCAAGAGGCATATTTCACGCACATTAGTGTTCTGATTCTTTGGCTTTCTTTCTTTCTTTGTTAAAAAAACGGGAATTGAAAAAGGTAACCCTCAGAAGGGGCGAAAACGTTTACAAACGAATCAATGGACAAAGGTTTAATCTCCAATATATATATACAGCTCATGCAGCTTAATTTTAATACAACAAACAACCCAATACAAAAATGGGCAGAAGATCTAAATAGACGTTTCTTCAAAGAAGACACAGAGATGGCCAAGACGCACATGAAAAGCTGCTCAACATCACTAATTATTAGAGAAATGCAAATCAAAACTACAATGAGGTAAGACCTCACACCTGTTAGAATCGGCATCATCAGATAATCTACAAACAACAAATTCTGGGGAGGGTGTGGACAAAAGGAACCCTCTTCCGCTATTGGTGGGAATGTAAATTGATACAGTCACTATGGAGAACAGTATGGAGGTTCCTTTAAAAAACTAAAAAGAGAATTACCATAGGATCCAGCAATCCCACTTCTGGGCAGATACCGAGAGAAAACCATAAATCACAGAGACACATTCACCACAATGTTCATTGCAGCACTATTTACAATAGCCAGGTAATGGAAGCAACCTAAATGCCCACAGACAGACGAATGGATAAAGATGTGGTACATATATAAAATGGAATATAGCCATAAAAAGGAATGAAACTCAGTCATTTGTAGAGAAGTTGATGGATCTAGAGACTGTCATACAGAGTGAAGTAAGTCAGAAAGAGAAAAACAAATATTGTATATTAATGCCTATATGTGGAACCTAGAAAAATGGTAGAGATGAACTGGTTTACAGGGCAGAAATAGAGACACAGAGGTAGAGAACAAACATATGGACACACAGTGGGGGAAGCCATGGGGTGGTGGTGGTGGGAAGAGTTGGGAGATTGGGATTGACCTGTATACATGTCTATGCATAAAATAGATAACTAATAATAACCTAGTGTATAAATAAATAAATAAAATTAAATTTCAAAATTTTTAAAAATAAAATGTAAACATAAAACAGAAAAAAGTTCTTCCATTCACACTGATGTATTAATAAGAATGAATTATTTCCATGCTTATATCTATAAATACATAAAAGAGGAATAATATCTAACTTGAACCAAAAAAGAAAAAAAAAACTGAACCTAACAGTTATACAGAGGAAAACACTACCAAGGCACTTGCTCCAGTGGTAAACAATTCTGAAATTGGTCAGAGGTGGGGAATCATCTCCCATACAGCCAGCAGCCCCACCCGCCCACGCAAGGAGCGTCCTTATTGCAAAGCTGGGAGACCGTGCCTAGGCCTCTGTGAGTAAACGTGAGCTGAGCCCCAGGCCAGCTGCTGCTGAACTGTTCCCACCCTTCCCAGGTGAAACACCTGAATATGTACAAGGGCTTGAAAGCCTAGAGGAAGGGCCGTGGAGCCACACTAGCGAAAGCAAGCAGGGCAACTTGGTGCCTGCAGGTCAGCCAGGATGGTCCTGGCCACGGGCGCTCTTCTGGAAGCTTTCCATTGCTCTGCCTGAGATACCCCTCCTGTCCCGGCCCCCACTCCTTTTTTTCCTTCCTCACCTCAGCCCGGAGAGATATTCCAGTGGAAGTTATGGGTGACACATCCTCTTCTTTACAGGTGGCAGCCTGGCAACTCCTGCCGAAAGTCCAGCAGAGCCCCACTCACACCGGGCCACCCACAAAGCCGTGGACCCTCACACCCTCCCACCAGCACAGCCCCGAGACTGCTGACGGGGCAGAGAATATGGAGTAAGGCACAGCTGCAGGGGCTATTGCTGCCTGGAGTGCTGTTTATATTGACCTCAACCCAGGCACACCTGGGGAGGGCTTGCCGGCAGGGTCAGGCTGCCCAGGTCAGCTACTCCTCAGCCCTCGGGGAATCACATTGCAGAAAATGGACCTCGCTAAGACAGAATATTCGCCAAGGAGAAAAAGGACACAATGCCATTTGCAGCACCGTAGATGAGCCTCGAGGTAATCACGTGACTTGGAGTAAGTCAGAAAGTGAAAGACACATATCATATCATATCACTTATAGGTGTTACCTATAAATTGATACCAGGGCAGATATTTCCACGGAGAAGGGCAATCACAGATTCATTAAACAAACTTATGGTTCACCAAAGGAAAGGTGTGAGGATTGAATTCATTACGATATTGGGGTTAACAGACATATACAAACACAGTAGACGTATATAATCACCAAAGACCTACGGAGTACCAAGAGAAGACTACTCAACATTCTGTCATAACGTACATGGGAAAAGGATCCCAGGAAGAACAGACATATGTATATGTGTAAAAGAACCACCTCTTGCACACCTACAACAAGCTAAACGTTGTACTCAAACTTGCTGTAATAAAAAATAAAAAATTAAATTAAAAACACGAACAAGAAGTAGTGAGACAAACTTGAGGGGCTTTCTCCTGGCACATTCCGTTCTACATTCCAATCTAGAACGCGACTTCCATTGAGGCTCTGCTGCCCTAGTAACCAGATTTGGTAAGGGAGAACTGCTGCCACCTTGTGGCCGTTTCACACAACAGCAGCTTTAATCCCAGCGCTAATGGTCAGTGGATATTCCAAATCATTACAGGCCTGTAAATGACACCTGCCCTGAAAACAAATCCTGGGGTCATATATCGACCAAAAAATTCAAAAGACGTCCATATTTCAAAACGACAGTTTCAAGAGGCATATTTCACGCACATTAGTGTTCTGATTCTTTTGCTTGCTTTCTTTCTTTGTTAAAAAAACGGGAATGGAAAAAGGTAACCCTCAGAAGGGGCGAAACGTTCACAAACGAATCAATGGACAAAGGTTTAATCTCCAATATATATATATACAGCTCATGCAGCTTAATATTAATACAACAAACAACCCAATACAAAAACGGGAAGAAGATCTAAATAGACGTTTCTTCAAAGAAGACACAGAGATGGCCAAGACGCACATGAAAAGCTGCTCAACATCACTAATTATTAGAGAAATGCAAATCAAAACTACAATGAGGTAAGACCTCACACCTGTTAGAATCGGCATCATCAGATAATCTACAAACAACAAATTCTGGGGAGGGTATGGACAAAAGGAACCCTCTTCCGCTATTGGTGGGAATGTAAATTGATACAGTCACTATGGAGAACAGTATGGAGGTTCCTTTAAAAAACTAAAAAGAGAATTACCATAGGATCCAGCAATCCCACTTCTGGGCATATACCCAGAGAAAACCATAAATCACAGAGACACATTCACCACAATGTTCATTGCAGCACTATTTACAATAGCCAGGTAATGGAAGCAACCTAAATGCCCACAGACAGACGAATGGATAAAGATGTGGTACATATATAAAATGGAATATTACTCAGCCATAAAAAGGAATGAAACTGAGTCATTTGTAGAGAAGTTGATGGATCTAGAGACTGTCATACAGAGTGAAGTAAGTCAGAAAGAGAAAAACAAATATTGTATATTAATGCCTATATGTGGAACCTAGAAAAATGCTACAGATGAACTGGTTTGCAGGGCAGAAATAGAGACACAGAGGTAGAGAACAAACGTATGGACACAAAGAGGGGGAAGCCATGGGGTGGTGGTGGTGGGATGAGTTGGGAGATTGGGATTGACCTGTATACATGTCTATGCATAAAATAGATAACTAATAATAACCTAGTGTATAAAAAAATAAATAAAATTAAATTTCAAAATTTTTAAAAATAAAATGTAAAAACAAAACAGAAAAAAAGTTCTTCCATTCACACTGATGTATTTATAAGAATGAATTATTTCCATGCTTATATCTATAAATACATAAAAGAGGAATAAAATCTAACTTGAACCAAAACAGAAAAAAAAAAACTGAACCTAACAGTTATACAGAGGAAAACACTACCAAGGCACTTGCTCCAGTGGTAAACAATTCTGAAATTGGTCAGAGGTGGGGAATCATCTCCCATACAGCCAGCATCCCCACCCGCCCAGGCAAAGAGCGTCCTTATTGCAAAGCTGTGGGACCGTGCCGAGTCCTCTGTGAGTAAACGTGAGCTGGGCCCCAGGCCAGCTGCTGCTGAACTGTTCCCACCCTTCCCAGGTGAAACACCTGAATATGTACAAGGGCTTGAAAGCCTAGAGGAAGGGCCGTGGAGCCACACCAGCGACAGCACGCAGGCCACCTTGGTGCCTGCAGGTCAGCCAGGATGGTCCTGGCCACGGGCGCTCTTCTGGAAGCTTTCCATTGCCCTGCCTGAGATACCCCTCCTGTCCCGGCCCCCACTCCATTTTTTCCTTCCTCACCTCAGCCCAGAGAGATATTCCAGTGGAAGTTATGGGTGACACATCCTCTTCTTTACAGGTGGCAGCCTGGCAACTCCTGCAGAAAGTCCAGCAGAGCCCCACTCACACCGGGCCACCCACAAAGCCGTGGACCCTCACACCCTCCCACCAGCACAGCCCCGAGACTGCTGACGGGGCAGAGAATATGGAGTCAGGCACAGCTGCAGGGGCTATTGCTGCCTGGAGTGCTGTTTATATTGACCTCAACCCAGGCACACCTGGGGAGGGCTTGCCGGCAGGGTCAGGCTGCCCAGGTCAGCTAATCCTCAGCCCTCAGGGAATCACATTGCAGAAAATGGACCTCGCTAAGACAGAATATTCGCCAAGGAAAAGAAGCACCCAATGCCATTTGCAGCACCGTAGATGAGTCTCGAGGTAATCACGTGACTTGGAGTAAGTCAGAAAGTGAAAGACACATATCATATCATATCACTTATAGGTGTTATTTATAAATTGATACCAGGGCAGATATTTCCACTGAGAAGGGCAATCAAAGATTCATTAAACAAACTTATGGTTCACCCAAGGAAAGGTGTGAGGATTGAATTCATTATGATATTGGGGTTAACAGACATATACAAACACAGTAGACCTATATAATCACCAAAGACCTACGGAGTACCAAGAGAAGACTACTCAACATTCTGTCATAACGAACATGGGAAAAGGATCCCAGGAAGAACAGACATATGTATATGTGTAAAAGAACCACCTCTTGCACACCTACAACAAGCTAAACGTTGTAGTCAAACTTGCTGTAATAAAAAATAAAAAATTAAATTAAAAACACGAACAACAATTAGTGAGAAAAACTTGAGGGGCTTTCTCCTGGTACATTCCGTTCTACATTCCAATCTAGAACGTGACTTCCATTGAGGCTCTGCTGCCCTAGTAACCAGATTTGGTAAGGGAGAACGGCTGCCACCTTGTGGCCGTTTCACACAACAGCAGCTTTAATCCCAGCGCTAATGGTCAGTGGATATTCCAAATCATTACAGGCCTGTAAATGACACCTGCCCTGAAAACAAATCCTGGGGTCATATATCGACCAAAAAATTCAAAAGACGTCCATATTTCAAAACGACAGTTTCAAGAGGCATATTTCACGCACATTAGTGTTCTGATTCTTTTGATTTCTTTCTTTCTTTGTTAAAAAAACGGGAATGGAAAAAGGCAACCCTCAGAATGGGCGAAAACTTTCACAAATGAATCAATGGACAAAGCTTTAATCTCCAATATATATAAACAGCTCATGCAGCTTAATATTAATAAAACAAACAACCCAATACAAAAATGGGCAGAAGATCTAAATAGACGTTTCTTCAAAGAAGACACAGAGATGGCCAAGACGCACATGAAAAGCTGCTCAACATCACTAATTATTAGAGAAATGCAAATCAAAACTACAATGAGGTAAGACCTCACACCTGTTAGAATCGGCATCATCAGATAATCCACAAACAAGAAATTCTGGGGAGGGTGTGGACAAAAGGAACCCTCTTCCGCTATTGGTGGGAATGTAAATTGATACAGTCACTATGGAGAACAGTATGGAGGTTCCTTTAAAAAACTAAAAAGAGAATTACCATAGGATCCAGCAATCCCACTTCTGGGCATATACCCAGAGAAAACCATAAATCACAGAGACACATTCACCACAATGTTCATTGCAGCACTATTTACAATAGCCAGGTAATGGGAGCAACCTAAATGCCCACAGACAGACGAATGGATAAAGATGTGGTACATATATAAAATGGAATATTACTCAGACATAAAAAGGAATGAAACTGAGTCATTTGTAGAGAAGTTGATGGATCTAGAGACTGTCATACAGAGTGAAGTAAGTCAGAAAGAGAAAAACAAATATTGTATATTAATGCCTATCTGTGGAACCTAGAAAAATGCTACAGATGAAGTGGTTTGCAGGGCAGAAATAGAGACACAGAGGTAGAGAACAAACGTATGGACACAAAGTGGGGGAAGCCATGGGGTGGTGGTGGTGGGATGTGTTGGGAGATTGGGATTGATCTGTATACATGTATATGCATAAAATAGATAACTAATAATAACCTAGTGTATAAAAAAACAAATAAAATTAAATTTCAAAATTTTTAAAAATAAAATGTAAAAATAATACATAAAAAAGTTCTTCCATTCACACTGATGTATTTATAAGAATGAATTATTTCCATGCTTATATCCATAAATACATAAAAGAGAAATAAAATCTAACTTGAACCAAAAAAGAAAAAAAAAAACTGAACCTAACAGTTATACAGAGGAAAACACTACCAAGGCACTTGCTCCAGTGGTAAACAATTCTGAAATTGGTCAGAGGTGGGGAATCATCTCCCCTAGAGCCAGCAGCCCCGCCCACCCACGCAAGGAGCGTCCTTATTGCAAAGCTGGGGGACCGTGCCGAGGACTCTGTGAGTAAACGTGTGCTGAGCCCCAGGCCAGCTGCTGCTGAAATGTTCCCAACCTTCCCAGGTGAAACACCTGAATATGTACAAGGGCTTGAAAGCCTAGAGGAAGGGCCGTGGAGCCACACCAGCGACAGCACGCAGGCCACCTTGGTGCCTGCAGGTCAGTCAGGATGGTCCTGGCCACGGGCGCTCTTCTGGAAGCTTTCCATTGCCCTGCCTGAGATACCCCTCCTGTCCCGGCCTCCACTCCTTTTTTTCCTTACTCACCTCAGCCCGGAGAGATACTCCAGTGGAAGTTCTGGGTGACACATCCTCTTCTTTACAGGTGGCAGCCTGGCAACTGCTGCAGAAAGTCCAGCAGAGCCCCACTCACACCGGGCCACCCACAAAGCCGTGGACCCTCACACCCTCCCACCAGCACAGCCCCGAGACTGCTGACGGGGCAGAGAATATGGAGTCAGGCACAGCTGCAGGGGCTATTGCTGCCTGGAGTGCTGTTTATATTGACCTCAACCCAGGCACACCTGGGGAGGGCTTGCCGGCACGGTCAGGCTGCCCAGGTCAGCTAATCCTCAGCCCTCAGGGAATCACATTGCAGAAAATGGACCTCGCTAAGACAGAATATTCGCCAAGGAAAAGAAGCACACAATGCCATTTGCAGCACCGTAGATGAGTCTAGAGGTAATCACGTGACTTGGAGTAAGTCAGAAAGTGAAAGACACATATCATATCATATCACTTATAGGTGTTACCTATAAATTGATAGCAGGGCAGATATTTCCACGGAGAAGGGCAATCACAGATTCATTAAACAAACTTATGGTTCACCAAAGGAAAGGTGTGAGGATTGAATTCATTACGATATTGGGGTTAACAGACATATACAAACACAGTAGACATATATAATCACCAAAGACCTACGGAGTACCAAGAGAAGACTACTCAACATTCTGTCATAACGAACATGGGAAAAGGATCCCAGGAAGAACAGACATATGTATATGTGTAAAAGAACCACCTCTTGCACACCTACAACAAGCTAAACGTTGTACTCAAACTTGCTGTAATAAAAAATAAAAAAATAAATTAAAAACACGAACAAGAATTAGTGAGAAAAACTTGAGGGGCTTTCTCCTGGTACATTCCGTTCTACATTCCAATCTAGAACGCGACTTCCATTGAGGCTCTGCTGCCCTAGTAACCAGATTTGGTAAGGGAGAACTGCTGCCACCTTGTGGCCGTTTCACACAACAGCAGCTTTTATCCCAGCGCTAATGGTCAGTGGATATTCCAAATCATTACAGGCCTGTAGATGACACCTGCCCTGAAAACAAATCCTGGGGTCATATATCGACCAAAAAATTCAAAAGACGTCCATATTTCAAAACGACAGTTTCAAGAGGCATATTTCACGCACATTAGTGTTCTGCTTCTTTTGATTTCTTTCTTTCTTTGTTAAAGAAACGGGAATGGAAAAAGGCAACCCTCAGAATGGGCGAAAACGTTCACAAACGAATCAATGGACAAAGGTTTAATATCCAATATATATAAACAGCTCATGCAGCTTAATATTAATAAAACAAACAACCCAATACAAAAATGGGCAGAAGATCTAAATAGACGTTTCTTCAAAGAAGACACAGAGATGGCCAAGACGCACATGAAAAGCTGCTCAACATCACTAATTATTAGAGAAATGCAAATCAAAACTACAATGAGGTAAGACCTCACACCTGTTAGAATCGGCATCATCAGATAATCTACAAACAACAAATTCTGGGGAGGGTGTGGACAAAAGGAAGCCTCTTCCGCTATTGGTGGGAATGTAAATTGATACAGTCACTATGGAGAACAGTATGGAGGTTCCTTTAAAAAACTAAAAAGAGAATTACCATAGGATCCAGCAATCCCACTTCTGGGCATATACCCAGAGAAAACCATAAATCACAGAGACACATTCACCACAATGTTCATTGTAGCACTATTTACAATAGCCAGGTAATGGAAGCAACCTAAATGCCCACAGACAGACGAATGGATAAAGATGTGGTACATATATAAAATGGAATATTACTCAGCCATAAAAAGGAATGAAAATGGGTCATTTGTAGAGAAGTTGATGGAACTAGAGACTGTCATACAGAGTGAAGTAAGTCAGAAAGAGAAAAACAAATATTGTATATTAATGCCTATATGTGGAACCTAGAAATATGCTACAGATGAACTGGTTTGCAGGGCAGAAATAGAGACACAGAGGTAGAGAACAAACGTAGGGACACAAAGTGGGGGAAGCCATGGTGTGGTGGTGGTGGGATGAGTTGGGATATTGGGATTGACCTGTATACATGTCTATGCATAAAATAGATAACTAATAATAACCTACTGTATAAAAAAAATAAATAAAATTAAATTTCAAAAATTTTAAAAATAAAATGTAAAAATAAAACAGAAAAAATGTTCTTCCATTCACACTGATGTATTTATAAGAATGAATTATTTCCATGCTTATATCCATAAATACATAAAAGAGGAATAATATCTAACTTGAACCAAAAAAGAAAAAAAAAATCTGAACCTAACAGTTATACAGAGGAAAACACTACCAAGGCACTTGCTCCAGTGGTAAACAATTCTGAAATTGGTCAGAGGTGGGGAATCATCTCCCATAGAGCCAGCAGCCCCGCCCGCCCACGCAAGGAGCGTCCTTATTGCAAAGCTCGGGGACCGTGCCGAGGCTTCTGTGAGTAAACGTGAGCTGAGCCCCAGGCCAGCTGCTGCTGAACTGTTCCCACCCTTCCCAGGTGAAACACCTGAATATGTACAAGGGCTTGAAAGCCTAGAGGATGGGCCGTGGAGCCACACCAGCGACAGCACGCAGGCCACCTTGGTGCCTGCAGGTCAGCCAGGATGGTCCTGGCCACGGGCGCTCTTCTGGAAGCTTTCCATTGCCCTGCCTGAGATACCCCTCCTGTCCCGGCCCCCACTCCTTTTTTACATTCCTCACCTCAGCCCGGAGAGATACTCCAGTGGAAGTTATGGGTGACACATCCTCTTCTTTACAGGTGGCAGCCTGGCAACTCCTGCAGAAAGTCCAGCAGAGCCCCACTCACACCGGGCCACCCACAAAGCCGTGGACCCTCACACCCTCCCACCAGCACAGCCCCGAGACTGCTGACGGGGCAGTGGATATGGAGTCAGGCACAGCTGCAGGGGCTATTGCTGCCTGGAGTGCTGTTTATATTGACCTCAACAAAGGCACACCTGGGGAGGGCTTGCCGGCAGGGTCAGGCTGCCCAGGTCAGCTAATCCTCAGCCCTCAGGGAATCACATTGCAGAAAATGGACCTCGCTAAGACAGAATATTCGCCAAGGAGAAAAAGGACACAATGCCATTTGCAGCACCGTAGATGAGTCTCGAGGTAATCACGTGACTTGGAGTAAGTCAGAAAGTGAAAGACACATATCATATCATATCACTTATAGGTGTTACCTATAAATTGATACCAGGGCAGATATTTCCACGGAGAAGGGCAATCACAGATTCATTAAACAAACTTATGGTTCACCAAAGGAAAGGTGTGAGGATTGAATTCATTACGATATTGGGGTTAACAGACAGATACAAACACTGTAGACGTATATAATCACCAAAGACCTACGGAGTACCAAGAGAAGACTACTCAACATTCTGTCATAACGTACATGGGAAAAGGATCCCAGGAAGAACAGACATATGTATATGTGTAAAAGAACCACCTCTTGCACACCTACAACAAGCTAAACGTTGTACTCAAACTTGCTGTAATAAAAAATAAAAAATTAAATTAAAAACACGAACAAGAAGTAGTGAGACAAACTTGAGGGGCTTTCTCCTGGCACATTCCGTTCTACATTCCAATCTAGAACACGACTTCCATTGAGGCTCTGCTGCCCTAGTAACCAGATTTGGTAAGGGAGAACTGCTGCCACCTTGTGGCCGTTTCACACAACTGCAGGTTTAATGCCAGCGCTAATGGTCAGTGGATATTCCAAATCATTACAGGCCTGTAAATGACACCTGCCCTGAAAACAAATCCTGGGGTCATATATCGACCAAAAAATTCAAAAGACGTCCATATTTCAAAACGACAGTTTCAAGAGGCATATTTCACGCACATTAGTGTTCTGCTTCTTTTGATTTCTTTCTTTCTTTGTTAAAAAAACGGGAATGGAAAAAGGCAACCCTCAGAATGGGCGAAAACGTTCACAAACGAATCCATGGACAAAGGTTTAATCTCCAATATATATAAACAGCTCATGCAGCTTAATATTAATAAAACAAACAACCCAATACAAAAATGGGCAGAAGATCTAAAGAGACGTTTCTCCAAAGAAGACACAGAGATGGCCAAGACGCACATGAAAAGCTGCTCAACATCACTAATTATTAGAGAAATGCAAATCAAAACTACAATGAGGTAAGACCTCACACCTGTTAGAATCGGCATCATCAGATAATCTACAAACAACAAATTCTGGGGAGGGTGTGGACAAAAGGAAGCCTCTTCCGCTATTGGTGGGAATGTAAATTGATACAGTCACTAAAGAGAACAGTATGGAGGTTCCTTTAAAAAACTAAAAAGAGAATTACCATAGGATCCAGCAATCCCACTTCTGGGCATATACCCAGAGAAAACCATAAATCACAGAGACACATTCACCACAATGTTCATTGCAGCACTATTTACAATAGCCAGGTAATGGAAGCAACCTAAATGCCCACAGACAGACGAATGGATAAAGATGTGGTAAATATATAAAATGGAATATTACTCAGCCATAAAAAGGAATGAAACTGGGTCATTTGTAGAGAAGTTGATGGAACTAGAGACTGTCATACAGAGTGAAGTCAGAAAGAGAAAAACAAATATTGTATATTAATGCCTATATGTGGAACCTAGAAATATGCTACAGATGAACTGGTTTGCAGGGCAGAAA
Organism: Mesoplodon bidens; assembly: GCF_964165515.1. Taxonomy (NCBI): domain Eukaryota; kingdom Metazoa; phylum Chordata; class Mammalia; order Artiodactyla; family Ziphiidae; genus Mesoplodon; species Mesoplodon bidens. Next base: position 694,938 of record NW_027672639.1, on the reverse strand, counting down.
TAGAGACACAGAGGTAGAGAACAAACGTAGGGACACAAAGTGGGGGAAGCCATGGGGTGGTGGTGGTGGGATGAGTTGGGATATTGGGATTGACCTGTATACATGTCTATGCATAAAATAGATAACTAATAATAACCTACTGTATAAAAAAAATAAATAAAATTAAATTTCAAAAATTTTAAAAATAAAATGTAAAAATAAAACAGAAAAAATGTTCTTCCATTCACATTGATGTATTTATAAGAATGAATTATTTCCATGCTTATATCCATAAATACATAAAAGAGGAATAATATCTAACTTGAACCAAAAAAGAAAAAAAATCTGAACCTAACAGTTATACAGAGGAAAACACTACCAAGGCACTTGCTCCAGTGGTAAACAATTCTGAAATTGGTCAGAGGTGGGGAATCATCTCCCATAGAGCCAGCAGCCCCGCCCGCCCACGCAAGGAGCGTCCTTATTGCAAAGCTGGGGGACCGTGCCGAGGCCTCTGTGAGTAAACGTGAGCTGAGCCCCAGGCCAGCTGCTGCTGAACTGTTCCCACCCTTCCCAGGTGAAACACCTGAATATGTACAAGGGCTTGAAAGCCTAGAGGAAGGGCCGTGGAGACACACCAGCGACAGCACGCAGGCCACCTTGGTGCCTGCAGGTCAGCCAGGATGGTCCTGGCCACGGGCGCTCTTCTGGAAACTTTCCATTGCCCTGCCTGAGGTACCCCTCCTGTCCCGGACCCCACTCCTCTTTTTCCTTCCTCACCTCAGCCCGGAGAGATATTCCAGTGGAAGTTATGGGTGACACATCCTCTTCTTTACAGGTGGCAGCCTGGCAACTCCTGCAGAAAGTCCAGCAGAGCCCCACTCACACCGGGCCACCCACAAAGCCGTGGACCCTCACACCCTCCCACCAGCACAGCCCCGAGACTGCTGACGGGGCAGAGAATATGGAGTCAGGCACAGCTGCAGGGGCTATTGCTGCCTGGAGTGTTGTTTATATTGACCTCAACCCAGGCACACCTGGGGAGGGCTTGCCGGCAGGGTCAGGCTGCCCAGGTCAGCTAATCCTCAGCCCTCAGGGAATCACATTGTAGAAAATGGACCTCGCTAAGACAGAATATTCGCCAAGGAGAAAAAGGACACAATGCCATTTGCAGCACCGTAGATGAGTCTAGAGGTAATCACGTGACTTGGAGTAAGTCAGAAAGTGAAAGACACATATCATATCATATCACTTATAGGTGTTACCTATAAATTGATACCAGGGCAGATATTTCCACGGAGAAGGGCAATCACAGATTCATTAAACAAACTTATGGTTCACCAAAGGAAAGGTGTGAGGATTGAATTCATTACGATATTGGGGTTAACAGACATATACAAACACAGTAGACGTATATAATCACCAAAGACGTACGGAGTACCAAGAGAAGACTACTCAACATTCTGTCATAACGTACATGGGAAAAGGATCCCAGGAAGAACAGACATATGTATATGTGTAAAAGAACCACCTCTTGCACACCTACAACAAGCTAAACGTTGTTCTCAAACTTGGGTAATAAAAAATAAAAAATTTAATTAGGGCCTCCCTGGTGGCGCAGTGGTTGAGAGTCCGCCTGCCGATGCAGGGGATGCGGGTCCGTGCCCCGGTCTGGGAGGATACCATATGCCGCGGAGCGGCTGGGCCCGTGAGCCATGGCCGCTGGGCCTGCGCGTCCGGAGCCTGTGCTCCACAGCGGGAGAGGCCACAACGGTGATAGGCCCGCATACCGCAAAAAGAAAAAAAAAATTAAATTAAAAACACGAACAAGAAGTAGTGAGACAAACTTGAGGGGCTTTCTCCTGGCACATTCCGTTCTACATTCCAATCTAGAACGCGACTTCCATTGAGGCTCTGCTGCCCTAGTAACCAGTTTTGGTAAGGGAGAACTGCTGCCACCTTGTGGCCGTTTCACACAACAGCAGCTTTAATCCCAGCGCTAATGGTCAGTGGATATTCCAAATCATTACAGGCCTGTAAATGACACCTGCCCTGAAAACAAATCCTGGGGTCATATATCGACCAAAAAATTCAAAAGACGTCCATATTTCAAAACGACAGTTTCAAGAGGCATATTTCACGCACATTAGTGTTCTGATTCTTTTGCTTTCTTTCTTTCTTTGTTAAAAAAACGGGAATGGAAAAAGGTAACCCTCAGAAGGGGCGAAAACGTTCACAAACGAATCAATGGACAAAGGTTTAATCTCCAATATATATATACAGCTCATGCAGCTTAATATTAATAAAACAAACAACCCAATACAAAAATGGGTAGAAGATCTAAAGAGACGTTTCTTCAAAGAAGACACAGAGATGGCCAAGACGCACATGAAAAGCTGCTCAACATCACTAATTATTAGAGAAATGCAAATCAAAACTACAATGAGGTAAGACCTCACACCTGTTAGAATCGGCATCATCAGATAATCTACAAACAACAAATTCTGGGGAGGGTGTGGACAAAAGGAACCCTCTTCCGCTATTGGTGGGAATGTAAATTGATACAGTCACTATGGAGAACAGTATGGAGGTTCCTTTAAAAAACTAAAAAGAGAATTACCATAGGATCCAGCAATCCCACTTCTGGGCATATACCCAGAGAAAACCATAAATCACAGAGACACATTCACCACAATGTTCATTGCAGCACTATTTACAATAGCCAGGTAATGGAAGCAACCTAAATGCCCACAGACAGACGAATGGATAAAGATGTGGTACATATATAAAATGGAATATTACTCAGCCATAAAAAGGAATGAAACTGAGTCATTTGTAGAGAAGTTGATGGATCTAGAGACTGTCATACAGAGTGAAGTAAGTCAGAAAGAGAAAAACAAATATTGTATATTAATGCCTATATGTGGAACCTAGAAAAATGCTACAGATGAACTGGTTTGCAGGGCAGAAATAGAGACACAGAGGTAGAGAACAAACGTATGGACACAAAGTGGGGGAAGCCATGGGGTGGTGGTGGTGGGATGAGTTGGGACATTTGGATTGACCTGTATACATGTCTATGCATAAAATAGATAACTAATAATAACCTACTGTATAAAAAAAAATAAAATTAAATTTCAAAAATTTTAAAAATAAAATGTAAAAATAAAACAGAAAAAATGTTCTTCCATTCACACTGATGTATTTATAAGAATGAATTATTTCCATGCTTATATCCTTAAATACATAAAAGAGGAATAAAATCTAACTTGAACAAAAAAGAAAAAAAAAACTGAACCTAACAGTTTTACAGAGGAAAACACGACCAAGGCAGTTGCTCCACTGGTAAACAATTCTGAAATTGGTCAGAGGTGGGGAATCATCTCCCATAGAGCCAGCAGCCCCGCCCGCCCACGCAAGGAGCGTCCTTATTGCAAAGCTGGGGGACCGTGCCGAGGCCTCTGTGAGTAAACGTGAGCTGAGCCCCAGGCCAGCTACTGCTGAACTGTTCCCACCCTTCCCAGGTGAAACACCTGAATATGTACAAGGGCTTGAAAGCCTAGAGAAAGGGCCGTGGAGCCACACCAGCGACAGCACGCACTCCACCTTGGTGCCTGCAGGTCAGCCAGGATGGTCCTGGCCACGGGCGCTCTTCTGGAAGCTTTCCATTGCCCTGCCTGAGATACCCCTCCTGTCCCGGCCCCCACTCCTTTTTTTCCTTCCTCACCTCAGCCCGGAGAGATACTCCAGTGGAAGTTATGGGTGACACATCCTCTTCTTTACAGGTGGCAGCCTGGCAACTCCTGCAGAAAGTCCAGCAGAGCCCCACTCACACCGGGCCACCCACAAAGCCGTGGACCCTCACACCCTCCCACCAGCACAGCCCCGAGACTGCTGACGGGGCAGAGAATATGGAGTCAGGCACAGCTGCAGGGGCTATTGCTGCCTGGAGTGCTGTTTATATTGACCTCAACCCAGGCACACCTGGGGAGGGCTTGCCGGCACGGTCAGGCTGCCCAGGTCAGCTAATCCTCAGCCCTCAGGGAATCACATTGCAGAAAATGGACCTCGCTAAGACAGAGTATTCGCCAAGGAAAAAAAGCACACAATGCCATTTGCAGCACCGTAGATGAGTCTCGAGGTAATCACGTGACTTGGAGTAAGTCAGAAAGTGAAAGACACATATCATATCATATCACTTATAGGTGTGACCTATAAATTGATACCAGGGCAGATATTTCCACGGAGAAGGGCAATCACAGATTCATTAAACAAACTTATGGTTCACCAAAGGAAAGGTGTGAGGATTGAATTCATTATGATATTGTGGTTAACAGACATATACAAACACAGTAGACGTATATAATCACCAAAGACCTACGGAGTACCAAGAGAAGACTACTCAACATTCTGTCATAACGAACATGGGAAAAGGATCCCGGGAAGAACAGACATATGTATATGTGTAAAAGAACCACCTCTTGCACACCTACAACAAGCTAAACGTTGTACTCAAGCTTGCTGTAATAAAAAATAAAAAATTAAATTAAAAACACGAACAAGAATTAGTGAGAAAAACTTGAGGGGCTTTCTCCTGGTACATTCCGATCTACATTCCAATCTAGAACGCGACTTCCATTGAGGCTCTGCTGCCCTAGTAACCAGATTTGGTAAGGGAGAACTGCTGCCACCTTGTGGCCGTTTCACACAACAGCAGCTTTAATCCCAGCGCTAATGGTCAGTGGATATTCCTAATCATTACAGGCCTGTAAATGACACCTGCCCTGAAAACAAATCCTGGGGTCATATATCGACCAAAAAATTCAAAAGACGTCCATATTTCAAAATGACAGTTTCAAGAGGCATATTTCACGCACATTAGTGTTCTGCTTCTTTTGATTTATTTCTTTCTTTGTTAAAAAAATGGGAATGGAAAAGGGCAACCCTCAGAATGGGGGAAAACTTTCACAAACGAATCAATGGACAAAGGTTTAATCTCCAATATATATAAACAGCTCATGCAGCTTAATATTAATAAAACAAACAACCCAATACAAAAATCGGCAGAAGATCTAAATAGACGTTTCTTCAAAGAAGACACAGAGATGGCCAAGACGCACATGAAAAGCTGCTCAACATCACTAATTATTAGAGAAATGCAAATCAAAACTACAATGACGTAAGACCTCACACCTGTTAGAATCGGCATCATCAGATAATCTACAAACAACAAATTCTGGGGAGGGTGTGGACAAAAGGAACCCTCTTCCGCTATTGGTGGGAATGTAAATTGATACAGTCACTATGGAGAACAGTATGGATGTTCCTTTAAAAAACTAAAAACAGAATTACAATAGGATCCAGCAATCCCACTTCTGGGCATATACCCAGAGAAAACCATAAATCACAAAGACACATTCACCACAATGTTCATTGCAGCACTATTTACAATAGCCAGGTAATGGAAGCAACCTAAATGCCCACAGACAGACGAATGGATAAAGATGTGGTACATATATAAAATGGAATATTACTCAGCCATAAAAAGGAATGAAACTGAGTCATTTGTAGAGAAGTTGATGGATGTAGAGACTGTCATACAGAGTGAAGTAAGTCAGAAAGAGAAAAACAAATATTGTATATTAATGCCTATATGTGGAACCTAGAAAAATGCTACAGATGAACTGGTTTGCAGGGCAGAAATAGAGACACAGAGGTAGAGAACAAACGTATGGACACAAAGTGGGGGAAGCCATGGGGTGGTGGTGGTGGGATGAGTTGGGAGATTGGGATTGACCTTTATACATGTCTATGCATAAAATAGATAAATAATAATAACCTACTGTATAAAAAAATAAATAAAATTAAATTTCAAAAATTTTAAAAATAAAATGTAAAAATAAAACAGAAAAAATGAACTTCCATTCACACTGATGTATTTATAAGAATGAATTATTTCCATGCTTATATCCATAAATACATAAAAGAGGAATAAAATCTAACTTGAACCAAAAAAGAAAAAAAAACTGAACCTAACAGTTATACAGAGGAAAACACTACCAAGGCACTTGCTCCAGTGGTAAACAATTCTGAAATTGGTCCGAGGTTGGGAATCATCTCCCATACAGCCAGCAGCCCCGCCCGCCCACGCAGTGAGCGTCCTTATTGCAAAGCTGGGGGACCGTGCCGAGGCCTCTGTGAGTAAACGTGAGCTGAGACCCAGGCCAGCTGCTGCTGAACTGTTCCCACCCTTCCCAGGTGAAATACCTGAATATGTACAAGGGTTTGAAAGACTAGAGGAAGGGCCGTGGAGCCACACCAGCGAAAGCACGCAGGCCATCGTGGTGCCTGCAGGTCAGCCAGGATGGTCCTGGCCACGGGCGCTCTTCTGGAAGCTTTCCATTGCCCTGCCTGAGATACCCCTCCTGTCCCGGCCCCCACTCCTTTTTTTCCTTACTCACCTCAGCCCGGAGAGATACTCCAGTGGAAGTTATGGGTGACACAACCTCTTCTTTACAGGTGGCAGCCTGGCAACTCCTTCAGAAAGTCCAGCAGAGCCCCACTCACACCGGGGCACCCACAAAGCCGTGGACCCTCACACCCTCCCACCAGCACAGCCCCGAGACTGCTGACGGGGCAGAGAATATGGAGTCAGGCACAGCTGCAGGAGCTATTGCTGCCTGGAGTGCTGTTTATATTGACCTCAACCCAGGCACACCTGGGGAGGGCTTGCCGGCAGGGTCAGGCTGCCCAGGTCAGCTAATCCTCAGCCCTCAGGGAATCACATTGCAGAAAATGGACCTCGCTAAGACAGAATATTAGCCAAGGAAAAAAAGCACACAATGCCATTTGCAGCACCGTAGATGAGTCTAGAGGTAATCACGTGACTTGGAGTAAGTCAGAAAGTGAAAGACACATATCATATCATATCACTTATAGGTGTTACCTATAAATTGATACCAGGGCAGATATTTCCACGGAGAAGGGCAATCAAAGATTCATTAAACAAACTTATGGTTCACCAAAGGAAAGGTGTGAGGATTGAATTCATTATGATATTGGGGTTAACAGACATATACAAACACAGTAGACGTATATAATCACCAAAGACCTACGGAGTACCAAGAGAAGAGTACTCAACATTCTGTCATAACGAACATGGGAAAAGGATCCCAGGAAGAACAGACATATGTATATGTGTAAAAGAACCACCTCTTGCACACCTACAACAAGCTAAACGTTGTACTCAAACTTGCTGTAATAAAAAATAAAAAATTAAATTAAAAACACGAACAAAAATTAGTGAGAAAAACTTGAGGGGCTTTCTCCTGGTACATTCCGTTCTACATTCCAATCTAGAATGCGACTTCCATTGAGGCTCTGTTGCCTTAGTAACCAGATTTGGTAAGGGAGAACTGCTGCCACCTTGTGGCCGTTTCACACAACAGCAGCTTTAATCCCAGCGCTAATGGTCAGTGGATATTCCAAATCATTACAGGCCTGTAAATGACACCTGCCCAGAAAACAAATCCTGGGGTCATATATCGACCAAAAAATTCAAAAGACGTCCATATTTCAAAACGACAGTTTCAAGAGGCATATTTCACGCACATTAGTGTTCTGTTTCTTTTGATTTCTTTCTTTCTTTGTTAAAAAAACGGGAATGGAAAAAGGCAACCCTCAGAATGGGCGAAAACTTTCACAAACGAATCAATGGACAAAGGTTTAATCTCCAATATATATAAACAGCTCATGCAGCTTAATATTAATAAAACAAACAACCCAATACAAAAATGGGCAGAAGATCTAAATAGACGTTTCTTCAAAGAAGACACAGAGATGGCCAAGACGCACATGAAAAGCTGCTCAACATCACTAATTATTAGAGAAATGCAAATCAAAACTACAATGAGGTAAGACCTCACACCTGTTAGAATCGGCATCATCAGATAATCTACAAACAACAAATTCTGGGGAGGGTGTGGACAAAAGGAACCCTCTTCCGCTATTGGTGGGAATGTAAATTGATACAGTCACTATGGAGAACAGTATGGAGGTTCCTTTAAAAAACTAAAAAGAGAATTACCATAGGATCCAGCAATCCCACTTCTGGGCAGATACCGAGAGAAAACCATAAATCACAGAGACACATTCACCACAATGTTCATTGCAGCATTATTTACAATAGCCAGGTAATGGAAGCAACCTAAATGGCCACAGACAGACGAAAGGATAAAGATGTGGTACATATATAAAATGGAATATTACTCAGCCATAAAAAGGAATGAAACTGAGTCATTTGTAGAGAAGTTGATGGATCTAGAGACTGTCATACAGAGTGAAGTAAGTCAGAAAGAGAAAAACAAATATTGTATATTAATGCCTATATGTGGAACCTAGAAAAATGCTACAGATGAACTGGTTTGCAGGGCAGAAATAGAGACACAGAGGTAGAGAACAAACGTATGGACACAAAGTGGGGGAAGCCATGGGGTGGTGGTGGTGGGATGAGTTGGGAGATTGGGATTGACCTGTATACATGTCTATGCATAAAATAGATAACTAATAATAACCTAGTGTATAAAAAAATAAATAAAATTAAATTTCAAAATTTTTAAAAATAAAATGTAAAAATAAAACAGAAAAAAAGTTCTTCCATTCACACTGTTGTATTTATAAGAATGAATTATTTCCATGCTTATATCTATAAATACATAAAAGAGGAATAAAATCTAACTTGAACCAAAAAAGAAAAAAAAAACAGAACCTAACAGTTATACAGAGGAAAACACTACCAAGGCACTTGCTCCAGTGGTAAACAATTCTGAAATTGGTCAGAGGTGGGGAATCATCTCCCATACAGCCAGCAGCCCCGCCCGCCCACGCAAGGAGCGTCCTTATTGCAAAGCTGGGGGACCGTGCCGAGGCCTCTGTGAGTAAACGTGAGCTGAGCCCCAGGCCAGCTGCTGCTGAACTGTTCCCACCCTTCCCAGGTGAAACACCTGAATATGTACAAGGGCTTGAAAGCCTAGAGGAAGGGCCGTGGAGCCACACCAGCGACAGCACGCAGGCCACCTTGGTGCCTGCAGGTCAGCCAGGATGGTTCTGGCCAGATGCGCTCTTCTGGAAGCTTTCCATTGCCCTGCCTGAGATACCCCTCCTGTCCCGGCCCCCACTCCTTTTTTTCCTTCCTCACCTCAGCCCGCAGAGATATTCCTGTGGAAGTTATGGGTGACACATCCTCTTCTTTACAGGTGGCAGCCTGGCAACTCCTGCAGAAAGTCCAGCAGAGCCCCACTCACACCGGGCCACCCACAAAGCCGTGGACACTCACACCCTCCCACCAGCACAGCCCCGAGACTGCTGACGGGGCAGAGAATATGGAGTCAGGCACAGCGGCAGGGGCTATTGCTGCCTGGAGTGCTGTTTATATTGACCTCAACCCAGGCACACCTGGGGAGGGCTTGCCGGCAGGGTCAGGCTGCCCAGGTCAGCTAATCCTCAGCCCTCAGGGAATCACATTGCAGAAAATGGACCTCGCTAAGACAGAATATTCGCCAAGGAAAAGAAGCAAACAATGCCATTTGCAGCACCGTAGATGAGTCTAGAGGTAATCACGTGACTTGGAGTAAGTAAGAAAGTGAAAGACACATATCATATCATATCACTTATAGGTGTTACCTATAAATTGATACCAGGGCAGATATTTCCACGGAGAAGGGCAATCACAGATTCATTAAACAAACTTATGGTTCACCAAAGGAAAGGTGTGAGGATTGAATTCATTACGATATTGGGGTTAACAGACATATACAAACACAGTAGACATATATAATCACCAAAGACCTACGGAGTACTAAGAGAAGACTACTCAACATTCTGTCATAACGTACATGGGAAAAGGATCCCAGGAAGAACAGACATATGTATATGTGTAAAAGAACCACCTCTTGCACACCTACAACAAGCTAAACGTTGTACTCAAACTTGCTGTAATAAAAAATAAAAAATTAAATTAAAAACACGAACAAGAAGTAGCGAGACAAACTTGAGGGGCTTTCTCCTGGCACATTCCGTTCTAAATTCCAATCTAGAACGTGACTTCCATTGAGGCTCAGCTGCCCAATAACCAGATTTGGTAAGGGAGAACTGCTGCCACCTTGTGGCCGTTTCACACAACAGCAGCTTTAATCCCAGCGCTAATGGTCAGTGGATATTCCAAATCATTACAGGCCTGTAAATGACACCTGCCCTGAAAACAAATCCTGGGGTCATATATTGACCAAAAAATTCAAAAGACGTCCATATTTCAAAACGACAGTTTCAAGAGGCATATTTCACGCACATTAGTGTTCTGCTTCTTTTGATTTATTTCTTTTTTTGTTAAAAAAATGGGAATGGAAAAGGGCAACCCTCAGAATGGGGGAAAACTTTCACAAACGAATCAATGGACAAAGGTTTAATCTCCAATATATATAAACAGCTCATGCAGCTTAATATTAATAAAACAAACAACCCAATACAAAAATCGGCAGAAGATCTAAATAAACGTTTCTTCAAAGAAGACACAGAGATGGCCAAGACGCACATGAAAAGCTGCTCAACATCACTAATTATTAGAGAAATGCAAATCAAAACTACAATGACGTAAGACCTCACACCTGTTAGAATCGGCATCATCAGATAATCTACAAACAACAAATTCTGGGGAGGGTGTGGACAAAAGGAACCCTCTTCCGCTATTGGTGGGAATGTAAATTGATACAGTCACTATGGAGAACAGTATGGAGGTTCCTTTAAAAAACTAAAAACAGAATTACAATAGGATCCAGCAATCCCACTTCTGGGCATATACCCAGAGAAAACCATAAATCACAAAGACACATTCACCACAATGTTCATTGCAGCACTATTTACAATAGCCAGGTAATGGAAGCAACCTAAATGCCCACAGACAGACGAATGGATAAAGATGTGGTACATATATAAAATGGAATATTACTCAGCCATAAAAAGGAATGAAACTGGGTCATTTGTAGAGAAGTTGAGGGATGTAGAGACTGTCATACAGAGTGAAGTAAGTCAGAAAGAGAAAAACAAATATTGTATATTAATGCCTATATGTGGAACCTAGAAAAATGCTACAGATGAACTGGTTTGCAGGGCAGAAATAGAGACACAGAGGTAGAGAACAAACGTATGGACACAAAGTGGGGGAAGCCATGGGGTGGTGGTGGTGGGATGAGTTGGGAGATTGGGATTGACCTGTATACATGTCTATGCATAAAATAGATAAATAATAATAACCTACTGTATAAAAAAAATAAATAAAATTAAATTTCAAAAATTTTAAAAATAAAATGTAAAAATAAAACAGAAAAAATGTACTTCCATTCACACTGATGTATTTATAAGAATGAATTATTTCCATGCTTATATCCATAAATACATAAAAGAGGAATAAAATCTAACTTGAACCAAAAAAGAAAAAAAAAACTGAACCTAACAGTTATACAGAGGAAAACACTACCAAGGCACTTGCTCCAGTGGTAAACAATTCTGAAATTGGTCCGAGGTTGGGAATCATCTCCCATACAGCCAGCAGCCCCGCCCGCCCACGCAATGAGCGTCCTTATTGCAAAGTTGGGGGACCGTGCCGAGGCCTCTGTGAGTAAACGTGAGCTGAGCCCCAGGCCAGCTGCTGCTGAACTGTTCCCACCCTTCCCAGGTGAAATACCTGAATATGTACAAGGGTTTGAAAGACTAGAGGAAGGGCCGTGGAGCCACACCAGCGAAAGCACGCAGGCCATCGTGGTGCCTGCAGGTCAGCCAGGATGGTCCTGGCCACGGGCGCTCTTCTGGAAGCTTTCCATTGCCCTCCCTGAGATACCCCTCCTGTCCCGGCCCCCACTCCTTTTTTTCCTTACTCACCTCAGCCCGGAGAGATACTCCAGTGGAAGTTATGGGTGACACAACCTCTTCTTTACAGGTGGCAGCCTGGCAACTCCTTCAGAAAGTCCAGCAGAGCCCCACTCACACCGGGGCACCCACAAAGCCGTGGACCCTCACACCCTCCCACCAGCACAGCCCCGAGACTGCTGACGGGGCAGAGAATATGGAGTCAGGCACAGCTGCAGGAGCTATTGCTGCCTGGAGTCCTGTTTATATTGACCTCAACCCAGGCACACCTGGGGAGGGCTTGCCGGCAGGGTCAGGCTGCCCAGGTCAGCTAATCCTCAGCCCTCAGGGAATCACATTGCAGAAAATGGACCTCGCTAAGACAGAATATTAGCCAAGGAAAAAAAGCACACAATGCCATTTGCAGCACCGTAGATGAGTCTAGAGGTAATCACGTGACTTGGAGTAAGTCAGAAAGTGAAAGACACATATCATATCATATCACTTATAGGTGTTACCTATAAATTGATACCAGGGCAGATATTTCCACGGAGAAGGGCAATCAAAGATTCATTAAACAAACTTATGGTTCACCAAAGGAAAGGTGTGAGGATTGAATTCATTATGATATTGGGGTTAACAGACATATACAAACACAGTAGACGTAAATAATCACCAAAGACCTACGGAGTACCAAGAGAAGAGTACTCAACATTCTGTCATAACGAACATGGGAAAAGGATCCCAGGAAGAACAGACATATGTATATGTGTAAAAGAACCACCTCTTGCACACCTACAACAAGCTAAACGTTGTACTCAAACTTGCTGTAATAAAAAATAAAAAATTAAATTAAAAACACGAACAAGAATTAGTGAGAAAAACTTGAGGGGCTTTCTCCTGGCACATTCCGTTCTACATTCCAATCTAGAATGCGACTTCCATTGAGGCTCTGCTGCCCTAGTAACCAGATTTGGTAAGGGAGAACTGCTGCCACCTTGTGGCCGTTTTACACAACAGCAGCTTTAATCCCAGCGCTAATGGTCAGTGGATATTCCAAATCATTACAGGCCTGTAAATGACACCTGTCCTGAAAACAAATCCTGGGGTCATATATCGACCAAAAAATTCAAAAGACGTCCATATTTCAAAACGACAGTTTCAAGAGGCATATTTCACGCACATTAGTGTTCTGCTTCTTTTGATTTCTTTCTTTCTTTGTTAAAAAAACGGGAATGGAAAAAGGCAACCCTCAGAATGGGCGAAAACTTTCACAAACGAATCAATGGACAAAGGTTTAATCTCCAATATATATAAACAGCTCATGCAGCTTAATATTAATACAACAAAAAACCCAATACAAAAATGGGCAGAAGATCTAAATAGACGTTTCTTCAAAGAAGACACAGAGATGGCCAAGACGCACATGAAAAGCTGCTCAACATCACTAATTATTAGAGAAATGCAAATCAAAACTACAATGAGGTAAGACCTCACACCTGTTAGAATCGGCATCATCAGATAATGTACAAACAACAAATTCTGGGGAGGGTGTGGACAAAAGGAACCCTCTTCCGCTATTGGTGGGAATGTAAATTGATACAGTCACTATGGAGAACATTATGGAGGTTCTTTAAAAAACTAAAAAGAGAATTACCATAGGATCCAGCAATCCCACTTCTGGGCAGATACCCAGAGAAAACCATAAATCACAGAGACACATTCACCACAATGTTCATTGCAGCACTATTTACAATAGCCAGGTAATGGAAGCAACCTAAATGCCCACAGACAGACGAATGGATAAAGATGTGGTACATATATAAAATGGAATATTACTCAGCCATAAGAAGGAATGAAACTGAGTCATTTGTAGAGAAGTTGATGGATCTAGAGACTGTCATACAGAGTGAAGTAAGTCAGAAAGAGAAAAACAAATATTGTATATTAATGCCTATATGTGGAACCTAGAAAAATGCTACAGATGAACTGGTTTGCAGGGCAGAAATAGAGACACAGAGGTAGAGAACAAACGTATGGACACAAAGTGGGGGAAGCCATGGGGTGGTGGTGGTGGGATGAGTTGGGAGATTGGGATTGACCTGTATACATGTCTATGCATAAAATAGATAACTAATAATAACCTAGTGTATAAAAAATAAATAAAATTAAATTTCAAAGTTTTTAAAAATAAAATGTAAAAATAAAACAGAAAAAAAGTTCTTCCATTCACACTGATGTATTTATAAGAATGAATTATTTCCATGCTTATATCTAAAAATACATAAAAGAGGAATAAAATCTAACTTGAACCAAAAAAGAAAAAAAAAAACTGAACCTAACAGTTATACAGAGGAAAACACTACCAAGGCACTTGCTCCAGTGGTAAACAATTCTGAAATTGGTCAGAGGTGGGGAATCATCTCCCATAGAGCCAGCAGCCCCGCCCGCCCACGCAAGGAGCGTCCTTATTGCAAAGCTCGGGGACCGTGCCGAGGCCTCTGTGAGTAAACGTGAGCTGAGCCCCAGGCCAGCTGCTGCTGAACTGTTCCCACCCTTCCCAGGTGAAACACCTGAATATGTACAAGGGCTTGAAAGCCTAGAGGAAGGGCCGTGGAGCCACACCAGCGACAGCACGCAGGCCAACTTGGTGCCTGCATGTCAGCCAGGATGGTCCTGGCCACGGGCGCTCTTCTGGAAGCTTTCCATTGCCCTGCCTGAGATACCCCTCCTGTCCCGGCCCCCACTCCTTTTTTTCCTTCCTCACCTCAGCCCGGAGAGATACTCCAGTGGAAGTTATGGGTGACACATCCTCTTCTTTACAGGTGGCAGCCTGGCAACTCCTGCAGAAAGTCCAGCAGAGCCCCACTCACACCGGGCCACCCACAAAGCCGTGGACCCTCACACCCTCCCACCAGAACAGCCCCGAGACTGCTGACGGGGCAGAGAATATGGAGTCAGGCACAGCTGCAGGGGCTATTGCTGCCTGGAGTGCTGTTTATATTGACCTCAACCCAGGCACACCTGGGGAGGGCTTGCCGGCAGGGTCAGGCTGCCCAGGTCAGCTAATCCTCAGCCCTCAGGGAATCACATTGCAGAAAATGGACCTCGCTAAGACAGAGTATTCGCCAAGGAAAAAAAGCACACAATGCCATTTGCAGCACCGTAGATGAGTCTAGAGGTAATCACGTGACTTGGAGTAAGTCAGAAAGTGAAAGACACATATCATATCTTATCACTTATAGGTGTTACCTATAAATTGATACCAGGGCAGATATTTCCACGGAGAAGGGCAATCACAGATTCATTAAACGAACTTATGGTTCACCAAAGGAAAGGTGTGAGGATTGAATTCATTATGATATTGGGGTTAACAGACATATACAAACACAGTAGACGTATATAATCACCAAAGACCTACGGAGTACCAAGAGAAGACTACTCAACATTCTGTCATAACGAACATGGGAAAAGGATCCCAGGAAGAACAGACATATGTATATGTGTAAAAGAACCACCTCTTGCACACCTACAACAAGCTAAACGTTGTACTCAAACTTGCTGTAATAAAAAATAAAAAAATAAATTAAAAACACGAACAAGAATTAGTGAGAAAAACTTGAGGGGCTTTCTCCTGGTACATTCCGTTCTACATTCCAATCTAGAACGCGACTTCCATTGAGGCTCTGCTGCCCTAGTAACCAGATTTGGTAAGGGAGAACTGCTGCCACCTTGTGGCCGTTTCACACAACAGCAGCTTTTATCCCAGCGCTAATGGTCAGTGGATATTCCAAATCATTACAGGCCTGTAGATGACACCTGCCCTGAAAACAAATCCTGGGGTCATATATCGACCAAAAAATTCAAAAGACGTCCATATTTCAAAACGACAGTTTCAAGAGGCATATTTCACGCACATTAGTGTTCTGCTTCTTTTGATTTCTTTCTTTCTTTGTTAAAGAAACGGGAATGGAAAAAGGCAACCCTCAGAATGGGCGAAAACGTTCACAAACGAATCAATGGACAAAGGTTTAATATCCAATATATATAAACAGCTCATGCAGCTTAATATTAATAAAACAAACAACCCAATACAAAAATGGGCAGAAGATCTAAATAGACGTTTCTTCAAAGAAGACACAGAGATGGCCAAGACGCACATGAAAAGCTGCTCAACATCACTAATTATTAGAGAAATGCAAATCAAAACTACAATGAGGTAAGACCTCACACCTGTTAGAATCGGCATCATCAGATAATCTACAAACAACAAATTCTGGGGAGGGTGTGGACAAAAGGAAGCCTCTTCCGCTATTGGTGGGAATGTAAATTGATACAGTCACTATGGAGAACAGTATGGAGGTTCCTTTAAAAAACTAAAAAGAGAATTACCATAGGATCCAGCAATCCCACTTCTGGGCATATACCCAGAGAAAACCATAAATCACAGAGACACATTCACCACAATGTTCATTGTAGCACTATTTACAATAGCCAGGTAATGGAAGCAACCTAAATGCCCACAGACAGACGAATGGATAAAGATGTGGTACATATATAAAATGGAATATTACTCAGCCATAAAAAGGAATGAAAATGGGTCATTTGTAGAGAAGTTGATGGAACTAGAGACTGTCATACAGAGTGAAGTAAGTCAGAAAGAGAAAAACAAATATTGTATATTAATGCCTATATGTGGAACCTAGAAATATGCTACAGATGAACTGGTTTGCAGGGCAGAAATAGAGACACAGAGGTAGAGAACAAACGTAGGGACACAAAGTGGGGGAAGCCATGGTGTGGTGGTGGTGGGATGAGTTGGGATATTGGGATTGACCTGTATACATGTCTATGCATAAAATAGATAACTAATAATAACCTACTGTATAAAAAAAATAAATAAAATTAAATTTCAAAAATTTTAAAAATAAAATGTAAAAATAAAACAGAAAAAATGTTCTTCCATTCACACTGATGTATTTATAAGAATGAATTATTTCCATGCTTATATCCATAAATACATAAAAGAGGAATAATATCTAACTTGAACCAAAAAAGAAAAAAAAAATCTGAACCTAACAGTTATACAGAGGAAAACACTACCAAGGCACTTGCTCCAGTGGTAAACAATTCTGAAATTGGTCAGAGGTGGGGAATCATCTCCCATAGAGCCAGCAGCCCCGCCCGCCCACGCAAGGAGCGTCCTTATTGCAAAGCTCGGGGACCGTGCCGAGGCTTCTGTGAGTAAACGTGAGCTGAGCCCCAGGCCAGCTGCTGCTGAACTGTTCCCACCCTTCCCAGGTGAAACACCTGAATATGTACAAGGGCTTGAAAGCCTAGAGGATGGGCCGTGGAGCCACACCAGCGACAGCACGCAGGCCACCTTGGTGCCTGCAGGTCAGCCAGGATGGTCCTGGCCACGGGCGCTCTTCTGGAAGCTTTCCATTGCCCTGCCTGAGATACCCCTCCTGTCCCGGCCCCCACTCCTTTTTTACATTCCTCACCTCAGCCCGGAGAGATACTCCAGTGGAAGTTATGGGTGACACATCCTCTTCTTTACAGGTGGCAGCCTGGCAACTCCTGCAGAAAGTCCAGCAGAGCCCCACTCACACCGGGCCACCCACAAAGCCGTGGACCCTCACACCCTCCCACCAGCACAGCCCCGAGACTGCTGACGGGGCAGTGGATATGGAGTCAGGCACAGCTGCAGGGGCTATTGCTGCCTGGAGTGCTGTTTATATTGACCTCAACAAAGGCACACCTGGGGAGGGCTTGCCGGCAGGGTCAGGCTGCCCAGGTCAGCTAATCCTCAGCCCTCAGGGAATCACATTGCAGAAAATGGACCTCGCTAAGACAGAATATTCGCCAAGGAGAAAAAGGACACAATGCCATTTGCAGCACCGTAGATGAGTCTCGAGGTAATCACGTGACTTGGAGTAAGTCAGAAAGTGAAAGACACATATCATATCATATCACTTATAGGTGTTACCTATAAATTGATACCAGGGCAGATATTTCCACGGAGAAGGGCAATCACAGATTCATTAAACAAACTTATGGTTCACCAAAGGAAAGGTGTGAGGATTGAATTCATTACGATATTGGGGTTAACAGACAGATACAAACACTGTAGACGTATATAATCACCAAAGACCTACGGAGTACCAAGAGAAGACTACTCAACATTCTGTCATAACGTACATGGGAAAAGGATCCCAGGAAGAACAGACATATGTATATGTGTAAAAGAACCACCTCTTGCACACCTACAACAAGCTAAACGTTGTACTCAAACTTGCTGTAATAAAAAATAAAAAATTAAATTAAAAACACGAACAAGAAGTAGTGAGACAAACTTGAGGGGCTTTCTCCTGGCACATTCCGTTCTACATTCCAATCTAGAACACGACTTCCATTGAGGCTCTGCTGCCCTAGTAACCAGATTTGGTAAGGGAGAACTGCTGCCACCTTGTGGCCGTTTCACACAACTGCAGGTTTAATGCCAGCGCTAATGGTCAGTGGATATTCCAAATCATTACAGGCCTGTAAATGACACCTGCCCTGAAAACAAATCCTGGGGTCATATATCGACCAAAAAATTCAAAAGACGTCCATATTTCAAAACGACAGTTTCAAGAGGCATATTTCACGCACATTAGTGTTCTGCTTCTTTTGATTTCTTTCTTTCTTTGTTAAAAAAACGGGAATGGAAAAAGGCAACCCTCAGAATGGGCGAAAACGTTCACAAACGAATCCATGGACAAAGGTTTAATCTCCAATATATATAAACAGCTCATGCAGCTTAATATTAATAAAACAAACAACCCAATACAAAAATGGGCAGAAGATCTAAAGAGACGTTTCTCCAAAGAAGACACAGAGATGGCCAAGACGCACATGAAAAGCTGCTCAACATCACTAATTATTAGAGAAATGCAAATCAAAACTACAATGAGGTAAGACCTCACACCTGTTAGAATCGGCATCATCAGATAATCTACAAACAACAAATTCTGGGGAGGGTGTGGACAAAAGGAAGCCTCTTCCGCTATTGGTGGGAATGTAAATTGATACAGTCACTAAAGAGAACAGTATGGAGGTTCCTTTAAAAAACTAAAAAGAGAATTACCATAGGATCCAGCAATCCCACTTCTGGGCATATACCCAGAGAAAACCATAAATCACAGAGACACCTTCACCACAATGTTCATTGCAGCACTATTTACAATAGCCAGGTAATGGAAGCAACCTAAATGCCCACAGACAGACGAATGGATAAAGATGTGGTAAATATATAAAATGGAATATTACTCAGCCATAAAAAGGAATGAAACTGGGTCATTTGTAGAGAAGTTGATGGAACTAGAGACTGTCATACAGAGTGAAGTCAGAAAGAGAAAAACAAATATTGTATATTAATGCCTATATGTGGAACCTAGAAATATGCTACAGATGAACTGGTTTGCAGGGCAGAAATAGAGACACAGAGGTAGAGAACAAACGTAGGGACACAAAGTGGGGGAAGCCATGGGGTGGTGGTGGTGGGATGAGTTGGGATATTGGGATTGACCTGTATACATGTCTATGCATAAAATAGATAACTAATAATAACCTACTGTATAAAAAAAATAAATAAAATTAAATTTCAAAAATTTTAAAAATAAAATGTAAAAATAAAACAGAAAAAATGTTCTTCCATTCACATTGATGTATTTATAAGAATGAATTATTTCCATGCTTATATCCATAAATACATAAAAGAGGAATAATATCTAACTTGAACCAAAAAAGAAAAAAAATCTGAACCTAACAGTTATACAGAGGAAAACACTACCAAGGCACTTGCTCCAGTGGTAAACAATTCTGAAATTGGTCAGAGGTGGGGAATCATCTCCCATAGAGCCAGCAGCCCCGCCCGCCCACGCAAGGAGCGTCCTTATTGCAAAGCTGGGGGACCGTGCCGAGGCCTCTGTGAGTAAACGTGAGCTGAGCCCCAGGCCAGCTGCTGCTGAACTGTTCCCACCCTTCCCAGGTGAAACACCTGAATATGTACAAGGGCTTGAAAGCCTAGAGGAAGGGCCGTGGAGACACACCAGCGACAGCACGCAGGCCACCTTGGTGCCTGCAGGTCAGCCAGGATGGTCCTGGCCACGGGCGCTCTTCTGGAAACTTTCCATTGCCCTGCCTGAGGTACCCCTCCTGTCCCGGACCCCACTCCTCTTTTTCCTTCCTCACCTCAGCCCGGAGAGATATTCCAGTGGAAGTTATGGGTGACACATCCTCTTCTTTACAGGTGGCAGCCTGGCAACTCCTGCAGAAAGTCCAGCAGAGCCCCACTCACACCGGGCCACCCACAAAGCCGTGGACCCTCACACCCTCCCACCAGCACAGCCCCGAGACTGCTGACGGGGCAGAGAATATGGAGTCAGGCACAGCTGCAGGGGCTATTGCTGCCTGGAGTGTTGTTTATATTGACCTCAACCCAGGCACACCTGGGGAGGGCTTGCCGGCAGGGTCAGGCTGCCCAGGTCAGCTAATCCTCAGCCCTCAGGGAATCACATTGTAGAAAATGGACCTCGCTAAGACAGAATATTCGCCAAGGAGAAAAAGGACACAATGCCATTTGCAGCACCGTAGATGAGTCTAGAGGTAATCACGTGACTTGGAGTAAGTCAGAAAGTGAAAGACACATATCATATCATATCACTTATAGGTGTTACCTATAAATTGATACCAGGGCAGATATTTCCACGGAGAAGGGCAATCACAGATTCATTAAACAAACTTATGGTTCACCAAAGGAAAGGTGTGAGGATTGAATTCATTACGATATTGGGGTTAACAGACATATACAAACACAGTAGACGTATATAATCACCAAAGACGTACGGAGTACCAAGAGAAGACTACTCAACATTCTGTCATAACGTACATGGGAAAAGGATCCCAGGAAGAACAGACATATGTATATGTGTAAAAGAACCACCTCTTGCACACCTACAACAAGCTAAACGTTGTTCTCAAACTTGGGTAATAAAAAATAAAAAATTTAATTAGGGCCTCCCTGGTGGCGCAGTGGTTGAGAGTCCGCCTGCCGATGCAGGGGATGCGGGTCCGTGCCCCGGTCTGGGAGGATACCATATGCCGCGGAGCGGCTGGGCCCGTGAGCCATGGCCGCTGGGCCTGCGCGTCCGGAGCCTGTGCTCCACAGCGGGAGAGGCCACAACGGTGATAGGCCCGCATACCGCAAAAAGAAAAAAAAAATTAAATTAAAAACACGAACAAGAAGTAGTGAGACAAACTTGAGGGGCTTTCTCCTGGCACATTCCGTTCTACATTCCAATCTAGAACGCGACTTCCATTGAGGCTCTGCTGCCCTAGTAACCAGTTTTGGTAAGGGAGAACTGCTGCCACCTTGTGGCCGTTTCACACAACAGCAGCTTTAATCCCAGCGCTAATGGTCAGTGGATATTCCAAATCATTACAGGCCTGTAAATGACACCTGCCCTGAAAACAAATCCTGGGGTCATATATCGACCAAAAAATTCAAAAGACGTCCATATTTCAAAACGACAGTTTCAAGAGGCATATTTCACGCACATTAGTGTTCTGATTCTTTTGCTTTCTTTCTTTCTTTGTTAAAAAAACGGGAATGGAAAAAGGTAACCCTCAGAAGGGGCGAAAACGTTCACAAACGAATCAATGGACAAAGGTTTAATCTCCAATATATATATACAGCTCATGCAGCTTAATATTAATAAAACAAACAACCCAATACAAAAATGGGTAGAAGATCTAAAGAGACGTTTCTTCAAAGAAGACACAGAGATGGCCAAGACGCACATGAAAAGCTGCTCAACATCACTAATTATTAGAGAAATGCAAATCAAAACTACAATGAGGTAAGACCTCACACCTGTTAGAATCGGCATCATCAGATAATCTACAAACAACAAATTCTGGGGAGGGTGTGGACAAAAGGAACCCTCTTCCGCTATTGGTGGGAATGTAAATTGATACAGTCACTATGGAGAACAGTATGGAGGTTCCTTTAAAAAACTAAAAAGAGAATTACCATAGGATCCAGCAATCCCACTTCTGGGCATATACCCAGAGAAAACCATAAATCACAGAGACACATTCACCACAATGTTCATTGCAGCACTATTTACAATAGCCAGGTAATGGAAGCAACCTAAATGCCCACAGACAGACGAATGGATAAAGATGTGGTACATATATAAAATGGAATATTACTCAGCCATAAAAAGGAATGAAACTGAGTCATTTGTAGAGAAGTTGATGGATCTAGAGACTGTCATACAGAGTGAAGTAAGTCAGAAAGAGAAAAACAAATATTGTATATTAATGCCTATATGTGGAACCTAGAAAAATGCTACAGATGAACTGGTTTGCAGGGCAGAAATAGAGACACAGAGGTAGAGAACAAACGTATGGACACAAAGTGGGGGAAGCCATGGGGTGGTGGTGGTGGGATGAGTTGGGACATTTGGATTGACCTGTATACATGTCTATGCATAAAATAGATAACTAATAATAACCTACTGTATAAAAAAAAATAAAATTAAATTTCAAAAATTTTAAAAATAAAATGTAAAAATAAAACAGAAAAAATGTTCTTCCATTCACACTGATGTATTTATAAGAATGAATTATTTCCATGCTTATATCCTTAAATACATAAAAGAGGAATAAAATCTAACTTGAACAAAAAAGAAAAAAAAAACTGAACCTAACAGTTTTACAGAGGAAAACACGACCAAGGCAGTTGCTCCACTGGTAAACAATTCTGAAATTGGTCAGAGGTGGGGAATCATCTCCCATAGAGCCAGCAGCCCCGCCCGCCCACGCAAGGAGCGTCCTTATTGCAAAGCTGGGGGACCGTGCCGAGGCCTCTGTGAGTAAACGTGAGCTGAGCCCCAGGCCAGCTACTGCTGAACTGTTCCCACCCTTCCCAGGTGAAACACCTGAATATGTACAAGGGCTTGAAAGCCTAGAGAAAGGGCCGTGGAGCCACACCAGCGACAGCACGCACTCCACCTTGGTGCCTGCAGGTCAGCCAGGATGGTCCTGGCCACGGGCGCTCTTCTGGAAGCTTTCCATTGCCCTGCCTGAGATACCCCTCCTGTCCCGGCCCCCACTCCTTTTTTTCCTTCCTCACCTCAGCCCGGAGAGATACTCCAGTGGAAGTTATGGGTGACACATCCTCTTCTTTACAGGTGGCAGCCTGGCAACTCCTGCAGAAAGTCCAGCAGAGCCCCACTCACACCGGGCCACCCACAAAGCCGTGGACCCTCACACCCTCCCACCAGCACAGCCCCGAGACTGCTGACGGGGCAGAGAATATGGAGTCAGGCACAGCTGCAGGGGCTATTGCTGCCTGGAGTGCTGTTTATATTGACCTCAACCCAGGCACACCTGGGGAGGGCTTGCCGGCACGGTCAGGCTGCCCAGGTCAGCTAATCCTCAGCCCTCAGGGAATCACATTGCAGAAAATGGACCTCGCTAAGACAGAGTATTCGCCAAGGAAAAAAAGCACACAATGCCATTTGCAGCACCGTAGATGAGTCTCGAGGTAATCACGTGACTTGGAGTAAGTCAGAAAGTGAAAGACACATATCATATCATATCACTTATAGGTGTGACCTATAAATTGATACCAGGGCAGATATTTCCACGGAGAAGGGCAATCACAGATTCATTAAACAAACTTATGGTTCACCAAAGGAAAGGTGTGAGGATTGAATTCATTATGATATTGTGGTTAACAGACATATACAAACACAGTAGACGTATATAATCACCAAAGACCTACGGAGTACCAAGAGAAGACTACTCAACATTCTGTCATAACGAACATGGGAAAAGGATCCCGGGAAGAACAGACATATGTATATGTGTAAAAGAACCACCTCTTGCACACCTACAACAAGCTAAACGTTGTACTCAAGCTTGCTGTAATAAAAAATAAAAAATTAAATTAAAAACACGAACAAGAATTAGTGAGAAAAACTTGAGGGGCTTTCTCCTGGTACATTCCGATCTACATTCCAATCTAGAACGCGACTTCCATTGAGGCTCTGCTGCCCTAGTAACCAGATTTGGTAAGGGAGAACTGCTGCCACCTTGTGGCCGTTTCACACAACAGCAGCTTTAATCCCAGCGCTAATGGTCAGTGGATATTCCTAATCATTACAGGCCTGTAAATGACACCTGCCCTGAAAACAAATCCTGGGGTCATATATCGACCAAAAAATTCAAAAGACGTCCATATTTCAAAATGACAGTTTCAAGAGGCATATTTCACGCACATTAGTGTTCTGCTTCTTTTGATTTATTTCTTTCTTTGTTAAAAAAATGGGAATGGAAAAGGGCAACCCTCAGAATGGGGGAAAACTTTCACAAACGAATCAATGGACAAAGGTTTAATCTCCAATATATATAAACAGCTCATGCAGCTTAATATTAATAAAACAAACAACCCAATACAAAAATCGGCAGAAGATCTAAATAGACGTTTCTTCAAAGAAGACACAGAGATGGCCAAGACGCACATGAAAAGCTGCTCAACATCACTAATTATTAGAGAAATGCAAATCAAAACTACAATGACGTAAGACCTCACACCTGTTAGAATCGGCATCATCAGATAATCTACAAACAACAAATTCTGGGGAGGGTGTGGACAAAAGGAACCCTCTTCCGCTATTGGTGGGAATGTAAATTGATACAGTCACTATGGAGAACAGTATGGATGTTCCTTTAAAAAACTAAAAACAGAATTACAATAGGATCCAGCAATCCCACTTCTGGGCATATACCCAGAGAAAACCATAAATCACAAAGACACATTCACCACAATGTTCATTGCAGCACTATTTACAATAGCCAGGTAATGGAAGCAACCTAAATGCCCACAGACAGACGAATGGATAAAGATGTGGTACATATATAAAATGGAATATTACTCAGCCATAAAAAGGAATGAAACTGAGTCATTTGTAGAGAAGTTGATGGATGTAGAGACTGTCATACAGAGTGAAGTAAGTCAGAAAGAGAAAAACAAATATTGTATATTAATGCCTATATGTGGAACCTAGAAAAATGCTACAGATGAACTGGTTTGCAGGGCAGAAATAGAGACACAGAGGTAGAGAACAAACGTATGGACACAAAGTGGGGGAAGCCATGGGGTGGTGGTGGTGGGATGAGTTGGGAGATTGGGATTGACCTTTATACATGTCTATGCATAAAATAGATAAATAATAATAACCTACTGTATAAAAAAATAAATAAAATTAAATTTCAAAAATTTTAAAAATAAAATGTAAAAATAAAACAGAAAAAATGAACTTCCATTCACACTGATGTATTTATAAGAATGAATTATTTCCATGCTTATATCCATAAATACATAAAAGAGGAATAAAATCTAACTTGAACCAAAAAAGAAAAAAAAACTGAACCTAACAGTTATACAGAGGAAAACACTACCAAGGCACTTGCTCCAGTGGTAAACAATTCTGAAATTGGTCCGAGGTTGGGAATCATCTCCCATACAGCCAGCAGCCCCGCCCGCCCACGCAGTGAGCGTCCTTATTGCAAAGCTGGGGGACCGTGCCGAGGCCTCTGTGAGTAAACGTGAGCTGAGACCCAGGCCAGCTGCTGCTGAACTGTTCCCACCCTTCCCAGGTGAAATACCTGAATATGTACAAGGGTTTGAAAGACTAGAGGAAGGGCCGTGGAGCCACACCAGCGAAAGCACGCAGGCCATCGTGGTGCCTGCAGGTCAGCCAGGATGGTCCTGGCCACGGGCGCTCTTCTGGAAGCTTTCCATTGCCCTGCCTGAGATACCCCTCCTGTCCCGGCCCCCACTCCTTTTTTTCCTTACTCACCTCAGCCCGGAGAGATACTCCAGTGGAAGTTATGGGTGACACAACCTCTTCTTTACAGGTGGCAGCCTGGCAACTCCTTCAGAAAGTCCAGCAGAGCCCCACTCACACCGGGGCACCCACAAAGCCGTGGACCCTCACACCCTCCCACCAGCACAGCCCCGAGACTGCTGACGGGGCAGAGAATATGGAGTCAGGCACAGCTGCAGGAGCTATTGCTGCCTGGAGTGCTGTTTATATTGACCTCAACCCAGGCACACCTGGGGAGGGCTTGCCGGCAGGGTCAGGCTGCCCAGGTCAGCTAATCCTCAGCCCTCAGGGAATCACATTGCAGAAAATGGACCTCGCTAAGACAGAATATTAGCCAAGGAAAAAAAGCACACAATGCCATTTGCAGCACCGTAGATGAGTCTAGAGGTAATCACGTGACTTGGAGTAAGTCAGAAAGTGAAAGACACATATCATATCATATCACTTATAGGTGTTACCTATAAATTGATACCAGGGCAGATATTTCCACGGAGAAGGGCAATCAAAGATTCATTAAACAAACTTATGGTTCACCAAAGGAAAGGTGTGAGGATTGAATTCATTATGATATTGGGGTTAACAGACATATACAAACACAGTAGACGTATATAATCACCAAAGACCTACGGAGTACCAAGAGAAGAGTACTCAACATTCTGTCATAACGAACATGGGAAAAGGATCCCAGGAAGAACAGACATATGTATATGTGTAAAAGAACCACCTCTTGCACACCTACAACAAGCTAAACGTTGTACTCAAACTTGCTGTAATAAAAAATAAAAAATTAAATTAAAAACACGAACAAAAATTAGTGAGAAAAACTTGAGGGGCTTTCTCCTGGTACATTCCGTTCTACATTCCAATCTAGAATGCGACTTCCATTGAGGCTCTGTTGCCTTAGTAACCAGATTTGGTAAGGGAGAACTGCTGCCACCTTGTGGCCGTTTCACACAACAGCAGCTTTAATCCCAGCGCTAATGGTCAGTGGATATTCCAAATCATTACAGGCCTGTAAATGACACCTGCCCAGAAAACAAATCCTGGGGTCATATATCGACCAAAAAATTCAAAAGACGTCCATATTTCAAAACGACAGTTTCAAGAGGCATATTTCACGCACATTAGTGTTCTGTTTCTTTTGATTTCTTTCTTTCTTTGTTAAAAAAACGGGAATGGAAAAAGGCAACCCTCAGAATGGGCGAAAACTTTCACAAACGAATCAATGGACAAAGGTTTAATCTCCAATATATATAAACAGCTCATGCAGCTTAATATTAATAAAACAAACAACCCAATACAAAAATGGGCAGAAGATCTAAATAGACGTTTCTTCAAAGAAGACACAGAGATGGCCAAGACGCACATGAAAAGCTGCTCAACATCACTAATTATTAGAGAAATGCAAATCAAAACTACAATGAGGTAAGACCTCACACCTGTTAGAATCGGCATCATCAGATAATCTACAAACAACAAATTCTGGGGAGGGTGTGGACAAAAGGAACCCTCTTCCGCTATTGGTGGGAATGTAAATTGATACAGTCACTATGGAGAACAGTATGGAGGTTCCTTTAAAAAACTAAAAAGAGAATTACCATAGGATCCAGCAATCCCACTTCTGGGCAGATACCGAGAGAAAACCATAAATCACAGAGACACATTCACCACAATGTTCATTGCAGCATTATTTACAATAGCCAGGTAATGGAAGCAACCTAAATGGCCACAGACAGACGAAAGGATAAAGATGTGGTACATATATAAAATGGAATATTACTCAGCCATAAAAAGGAATGAAACTGAGTCATTTGTAGAGAAGTTGATGGATCTAGAGACTGTCATACAGAGTGAAGTAAGTCAGAAAGAGAAAAACAAATATTGTATATTAATGCCTATATGTGGAACCTAGAAAAATGCTACAGATGAACTGGTTTGCAGGGCAGAAATAGAGACACAGAGGTAGAGAACAAACGTATGGACACAAAGTGGGGGAAGCCATGGGGTGGTGGTGGTGGGATGAGTTGGGAGATTGGGATTGACCTGTATACATGTCTATGCATAAAATAGATAACTAATAATAACCTAGTGTATAAAAAAATAAATAAAATTAAATTTCAAAATTTTTAAAAATAAAATGTAAAAATAAAACAGAAAAAAAGTTCTTCCATTCACACTGTTGTATTTATAAGAATGAATTATTTCCATGCTTATATCTATAAATACATAAAAGAGGAATAAAATCTAACTTGAACCAAAAAAGAAAAAAAAAACAGAACCTAACAGTTATACAGAGGAAAACACTACCAAGGCACTTGCTCCAGTGGTAAACAATTCTGAAATTGGTCAGAGGTGGGGAATCATCTCCCATACAGCCAGCAGCCCCGCCCGCCCACGCAAGGAGCGTCCTTATTGCAAAGCTGGGGGACCGTGCCGAGGCCTCTGTGAGTAAACGTGAGCTGAGCCCCAGGCCAGCTGCTGCTGAACTGTTCCCACCCTTCCCAGGTGAAACACCTGAATATGTACAAGGGCTTGAAAGCCTAGAGGAAGGGCCGTGGAGCCACACCAGCGACAGCACGCAGGCCACCTTGGTGCCTGCAGGTCAGCCAGGATGGTTCTGGCCAGATGCGCTCTTCTGGAAGCTTTCCATTGCCCTGCCTGAGATACCCCTCCTGTCCCGGCCCCCACTCCTTTTTTTCCTTCCTCACCTCAGCCCGCAGAGATATTCCTGTGGAAGTTATGGGTGACACATCCTCTTCTTTACAGGTGGCAGCCTGGCAACTCCTGCAGAAAGTCCAGCAGAGCCCCACTCACACCGGGCCACCCACAAAGCCGTGGACACTCACACCCTCCCACCAGCACAGCCCCGAGACTGCTGACGGGGCAGAGAATATGGAGTCAGGCACAGCGGCAGGGGCTATTGCTGCCTGGAGTGCTGTTTATATTGACCTCAACCCAGGCACACCTGGGGAGGGCTTGCCGGCAGGGTCAGGCTGCCCAGGTCAGCTAATCCTCAGCCCTCAGGGAATCACATTGCAGAAAATGGACCTCGCTAAGACAGAATATTCGCCAAGGAAAAGAAGCAAACAATGCCATTTGCAGCACCGTAGATGAGTCTAGAGGTAATCACGTGACTTGGAGTAAGTAAGAAAGTGAAAGACACATATCATATCATATCACTTATAGGTGTTACCTATAAATTGATACCAGGGCAGATATTTCCACGGAGAAGGGCAATCACAGATTCATTAAACAAACTTATGGTTCACCAAAGGAAAGGTGTGAGGATTGAATTCATTACGATATTGGGGTTAACAGACATATACAAACACAGTAGACATATATAATCACCAAAGACCTACGGAGTACTAAGAGAAGACTACTCAACATTCTGTCATAACGTACATGGGAAAAGGATCCCAGGAAGAACAGACATATGTATATGTGTAAAAGAACCACCTCTTGCACACCTACAACAAGCTAAACGTTGTACTCAAACTTGCTGTAATAAAAAATAAAAAATTAAATTAAAAACACGAACAAGAAGTAGCGAGACAAACTTGAGGGGCTTTCTCCTGGCACATTCCGTTCTAAATTCCAATCTAGAACGTGACTTCCATTGAGGCTCAGCTGCCCAATAACCAGATTTGGTAAGGGAGAACTGCTGCCACCTTGTGGCCGTTTCACACAACAGCAGCTTTAATCCCAGCGCTAATGGTCAGTGGATATTCCAAATCATTACAGGCCTGTAAATGACACCTGCCCTGAAAACAAATCCTGGGGTCATATATTGACCAAAAAATTCAAAAGACGTCCATATTTCAAAACGACAGTTTCAAGAGGCATATTTCACGCACATTAGTGTTCTGCTTCTTTTGATTTATTTCTTTTTTTGTTAAAAAAATGGGAATGGAAAAGGGCAACCCTCAGAATGGGGGAAAACTTTCACAAACGAATCAATGGACAAAGGTTTAATCTCCAATATATATAAACAGCTCATGCAGCTTAATATTAATAAAACAAACAACCCAATACAAAAATCGGCAGAAGATCTAAATAAACGTTTCTTCAAAGAAGACACAGAGATGGCCAAGACGCACATGAAAAGCTGCTCAACATCACTAATTATTAGAGAAATGCAAATCAAAACTACAATGACGTAAGACCTCACACCTGTTAGAATCGGCATCATCAGATAATCTACAAACAACAAATTCTGGGGAGGGTGTGGACAAAAGGAACCCTCTTCCGCTATTGGTGGGAATGTAAATTGATACAGTCACTATGGAGAACAGTATGGAGGTTCCTTTAAAAAACTAAAAACAGAATTACAATAGGATCCAGCAATCCCACTTCTGGGCATATACCCAGAGAAAACCATAAATCACAAAGACACATTCACCACAATGTTCATTGCAGCACTATTTACAATAGCCAGGTAATGGAAGCAACCTAAATGCCCACAGACAGACGAATGGATAAAGATGTGGTACATATATAAAATGGAATATTACTCAGCCATAAAAAGGAATGAAACTGGGTCATTTGTAGAGAAGTTGAGGGATGTAGAGACTGTCATACAGAGTGAAGTAAGTCAGAAAGAGAAAAACAAATATTGTATATTAATGCCTATATGTGGAACCTAGAAAAATGCTACAGATGAACTGGTTTGCAGGGCAGAAATAGAGACACAGAGGTAGAGAACAAACGTATGGACACAAAGTGGGGGAAGCCATGGGGTGGTGGTGGTGGGATGAGTTGGGAGATTGGGATTGACCTGTATACATGTCTATGCATAAAATAGATAAATAATAATAACCTACTGTATAAAAAAAATAAATAAAATTAAATTTCAAAAATTTTAAAAATAAAATGTAAAAATAAAACAGAAAAAATGTACTTCCATTCACACTGATGTATTTATAAGAATGAATTATTTCCATGCTTATATCCATAAATACATAAAAGAGGAATAAAATCTAACTTGAACCAAAAAAGAAAAAAAAAACTGAACCTAACAGTTATACAGAGGAAAACACTACCAAGGCACTTGCTCCAGTGGTAAACAATTCTGAAATTGGTCCGAGGTTGGGAATCATCTCCCATACAGCCAGCAGCCCCGCCCGCCCACGCAATGAGCGTCCTTATTGCAAAGTTGGGGGACCGTGCCGAGGCCTCTGTGAGTAAACGTGAGCTGAGCCCCAGGCCAGCTGCTGCTGAACTGTTCCCACCCTTCCCAGGTGAAATACCTGAATATGTACAAGGGTTTGAAAGACTAGAGGAAGGGCCGTGGAGCCACACCAGCGAAAGCACGCAGGCCATCGTGGTGCCTGCAGGTCAGCCAGGATGGTCCTGGCCACGGGCGCTCTTCTGGAAGCTTTCCATTGCCCTCCCTGAGATACCCCTCCTGTCCCGGCCCCCACTCCTTTTTTTCCTTACTCACCTCAGCCCGGAGAGATACTCCAGTGGAAGTTATGGGTGACACAACCTCTTCTTTACAGGTGGCAGCCTGGCAACTCCTTCAGAAAGTCCAGCAGAGCCCCACTCACACCGGGGCACCCACAAAGCCGTGGACCCTCACACCCTCCCACCAGCACAGCCCCGAGACTGCTGACGGGGCAGAGAATATGGAGTCAGGCACAGCTGCAGGAGCTATTGCTGCCTGGAGTCCTGTTTATATTGACCTCAACCCAGGCACACCTGGGGAGGGCTTGCCGGCAGGGTCAGGCTGCCCAGGTCAGCTAATCCTCAGCCCTCAGGGAATCACATTGCAGAAAATGGACCTCGCTAAGACAGAATATTAGCCAAGGAAAAAAAGCACACAATGCCATTTGCAGCACCGTAGATGAGTCTAGAGGTAATCACGTGACTTGGAGTAAGTCAGAAAGTGAAAGACACATATCATATCATATCACTTATAGGTGTTACCTATAAATTGATACCAGGGCAGATATTTCCACGGAGAAGGGCAATCAAAGATTCATTAAACAAACTTATGGTTCACCAAAGGAAAGGTGTGAGGATTGAATTCATTATGATATTGGGGTTAACAGACATATACAAACACAGTAGACGTAAATAATCACCAAAGACCTACGGAGTACCAAGAGAAGAGTACTCAACATTCTGTCATAACGAACATGGGAAAAGGATCCCAGGAAGAACAGACATATGTATATGTGTAAAAGAACCACCTCTTGCACACCTACAACAAGCTAAACGTTGTACTCAAACTTGCTGTAATAAAAAATAAAAAATTAAATTAAAAACACGAACAAAAATTAGTGAGAAAAACTTGAGGGGCTTTCTCCTGGTACATTCCGTTCTACATTCCAATCTAGAACGCGACTTCCATTGAGGTTCTGCTGCCTTAGTAACCAGATTTGGTAAGGGAGAACTGCTGCCACCTTGTGGCCGTATCACACAACAGCAGCTTTAATCCCAGCGCTAATGGTCAGTGGATATTCCAAATCATTACAGGCCTGTAAATGACACCTGGCCAGAAAACAAATCCTGGGGTCATATATCGACCAAAAAATTCAAAAGACGTCCATATTTCAAAACGACAGTTTCAAGAGGCATATTTCACGCACATTAGTGTTCTGCTTCTTTTGATTTCTTTCTTTCTTTGTTAAAAAAACGGGAATGGAAAAAGGCAACCCTCAGAATGGGCGAAAACTTTCACAAACGAATCAATGGACAAAGGTTTAATCTCCAATATATATAAACAGCTCATGCAGCTTAATATTAATAAAACAAACAACCCAATACAAAAATGGGCAGAAGATCTAAATAGACGTTTCTTCAAAGAAGACACAGAGATGGCCAAGACGCACATGAAAAGCTGCTCAACATCACTAATTATTAGAGAAATGCAAATCAAAACTACAATGAGGTAAGACCTCACACCTGTTAGAATCGGCATCATCAGATAATCTACAAACAACAAATACTGGGGAGGGTGTGGACAAAAGGAACCCTCTTCCGCTATTGGTGGGAATGTAAATTGATACAGTCACTATGGAGAACAGTATGGAGGTTCCTTTAAAAAACTAAAAAGAGAATTACCATAGGATCCAGCAATCCCACTTCTGGGCAGATACCGAGAGAAAACCATAAATCACAGAGACACATTCACCACAATGTTCATTGCAGCATTATTTACAATAGCCAAGTAATGGAAGCAACCTAAATGGCCACAGACAGACGAATGGATAAAGATGTGGTACATATATAAAATGGAATATTACTCAGCCATAAAAAGGAATGAAACTGAGTCATTTGTAGAGAAGTTGATGGATCTAGAGACTGTCATACAGAGTGAAGTAAGTCAGAAAGAGAAAAACAAATATTGTATATTAATGCCTATATGTGGAACCTAGAAAAATGCTACAGATGAACTGGTTTGCAGGGCAGAAATAGAGACACAGAGGTAGAGAACAAACGTATGGACACAAAGTGGGGGAAGCCATGGGGTGGTGGTGTTGGGATGAGTTGGGAGATTGGGATTGACCTGTATACATGTCTATGCATAAAATAGATAACTAATAATAACCTAGTGTATAAAAAAATAAATAAAATTAAATTTCAAAATTTTTAAAAATAAAATGTAAAAATAAAACAGAAAAAAAGTTCTTCCATTCACACTGTTGTATTTATAAGAATGAATTATTTCCATGCTTATATCTATAAATACATAAAAGAGGAATAAAATCTAACTTGAACCAAAAAAGAAAAAAAAAACTGAACCTAACAGTTATACAGAGGAAAACACTACCAAGGCACTTGCTCCAGTGGTAAACAATTCTGAAATTGGTCAGAGGTGGGGAATCATCTCCCATAGAGCCAGCAGCCCCGCCCGCCCACGCAAGGAGCGTCCTTATTGCAAAGCTGGGGGACAGTGCCGAGGCCTCTGTGAGTAAACGTGAGCTGAGCCCCAGGCCAGCTGCTGCTGAACTGTTCCCACCCTTCCCAGGTGAAACACCTGAATACGTACAAGGGCTTGAAAGCCTAGAGGAAGGGCCGTGGAGCCACACCAGCGACAGCACGCAGGCCACCTTGGTGCCTGCAGGTCAGCCAGGATGGTTCTGGCCAGGGGCGCTCTTCTGGAAGCTTTCCATTGCCCTGCCTGAGATACCCTTCCTGTCCCGGCCCCCACTCCTTTTTTTCCTTCCTCACCTCAGCCCGGAGAGATATTCCAGTGGAAGTTATGGGTGACACATCCTCTTCTTTACAGGTGGCAGCCTGGCAACTCCTGCAGAAAGTCCAGCAGAGCCCCACTCACACCGGGCCACCCACAAAGCCGTGGACCCTCACACCCTCCCACCAGCACAGCCCCGAGACTGCTGACGGGGCAGAGAATATGGAGTCAGGCACAGCGGCAGGGGCTATTGCTGCCTGGAGTGCTGTTTATATTTACCTCAACCCAGGCACACCTGGGGAGGGCTTGCCGGCAGGGTCAGGCTGCCCAGGTCAGCTAATCCTCAGCCCTCAGGGAATCACATTGCAGAAAATGGACCTTGCTAAGACACAATATTCGCCAAGGAAAAGAAGCACACAATGCCATTTCCAGCACCGTAGATGAGTCTAGAGGTAATCACGTGACTTGGAGTAAGTAAGAAAGTGAAAGACACATATCATATCATATCACTTATAGGTGTTACCTATAAATTGATACCAGGGCAGATATTTCCACGGAGAAGGGCAATCACAGATTCATTAAACAAACTTATGGTTCACCAAAGGAAAGGTGTGAGGATTGAATTCATTACGATATTGGGGTTAACAGACATATACAAACACAGTAGACATATATAATCACCAAAGACCTACGGAGTACCAAGAGAAGACTACTCAACATTCTGTCATAACGTACATGGGAAAAGGATCCCAGGAAGAACAGACATATGTATATGTGTAAAAGAACCACCTCTTGCACACCTACAACAAGCTAAACGTTGTACTCAAACTTGCTGTAATAAAAAATAAAAAATTAAATTAAAAACACGAACAAGAAGTAGCGAGACAAACTTGAGGGGCTTTCTCCTGGCACATTCCGTTCTAAATTCCAATCTAGAACGTGACTTCCATTGAGGCTCTGCTGCCCAATAAACAGATTTGGTAAGGGAGAACTGCTGCCACCTTGTGGCCGTTTCACACAACAGCAGCTTTAATCCTAGCACTAATGGTCAGTGGATATTCCAAATCATTACAGGCCTGTAAATGACACCTGCCCTGAAAACAAATCCTGGGGTCATATATCGACCAAAAAATTCAAAAGACGTCCATATTTCAAAACGACAGTTTCAAGAGGCATATTTCACGCACATTAGTGTTCTGCTTCTTTTGATTTCTTTCTTTCTTTGTTAAAAAAACGGGAATGGAAAAGGGCAACACTCAGAATGGGGGAAAACTTTCACAAACGAATCAATGGACAAAGGTTTCATCTCCAATATATATAAACAGCTCATGCAGCTTAATATTAATAAAACAAACAACCCAATACAAAAATGGGCAGAATATCTAAATAGACGTTTCTTCAAAGAAGACACAGAGATGGCCAAGACGCAAATGAAAAGCTGCTCAACATCACTAATTATTAGAGAAATGCAAATCAAAACTACAATGAGGTAAGACCTCACACCTGTTAGAATCGGCATCATCAGATAATCTACAAACAACAAATTCTGGGGAGGGTGTGGACAAAAGGAACCCTCTTCCGCTATTGGTGGGAATGTAAATTGATACAGTCACTATGGAGAACAGTATGGAGGTTCCTTTAAAAAACTAAAAAGAGAATTACCATAGGATACAGCAATCCCACTTCTGGGCATATACCCAGAGAAAACCATAAATCACAGAGACACATTCACCACAATGTTCATTGCAGCACTATTTACATTAGCCAGGTAATGGGAGCAACCTAAATGCCCACAGACAGACGAATGGATAAAGATGTGGTACATATATAAAATGGAATATTACTCAGCCATAAAAAGGAATGAAACTGAGTCATTTGTAGAGAAGTTGATGGATCTAGAGACTGTCATACAGAGTGAAGTAAGTCAGAAAGAGAAAAACAAATATTGTATATTAATGCCTATATGTGGAACCTAGAAAAATGCTACAGATGAACTGGTTTGCAGGGCAGAAATAGAGACACAGAGGTAGAGAACAAACGTATGGACACAAAGTGGGGGAAGCCATGGGGTGGTGGTGGTGGGATGAGTTGGGAGTTTGGGATTGACCTGTATACATGTATATGCATAAAATAGATAACTAATAATAACCTAGTGTATAAAAAAATAAATAAAATTAAATTTCAAAATTTTTAAAAATAAAATGTAAAAATAATACAGAAAAAAAGTTCTTCCATTCACACTGATGTATTTATAAGAATGAATTATTTCCATGCTTATATCCATAAATACATAAAAGAGGAATGAAATCTAACTTGAACCAAAAAAGAAAAAAAAACTGAACCTAACAGTTATACAGAGGAAAACACTACCAAGGCACTTGCTCCAGTGGTAAACAATTCTGAAATTGGTCAGAGGTGGGGAATCATCTCCCATACAGCCAGCAGCCCCGCCCGCCCACGCAAGGAGCGTCCTTATTGCAAAGCTGGGGGACAGTGCCGAGGCCTCTGTGAGTAAACGTGAGCTGAGCCCCAGGCCAGCTGCTGCTGAACTGTTCCCACCCTTCCCAGGTGAAACACCTGAATATGTACAAGGGCTTGAAAGCCTAGAGGAAGGGCCGTGGAGCCACACCAGCGACAGCACGCAGACCACCTTGGTGCCTGCAGGTCAGCCAGGATGGTCCTGGCCACGGGCGCTCTTCTGGAAGCTTTCCATTGCCCTGCCTGAGATACCCCTCCTGTCCCGGCCCCCACTCCTTTTTTTCCTTCCTCACCTCAGCCCGGAGAGATATTCCAGTGGAAGTTATGGGTGACACATCCTCTTCTTTACAGGTGGCAGCCTGGCAAATCCTGCAGAAAGTCCAGCAGAGCCCCACTCACACCGGGCCACCCACAAAGCCGTGGACCCACACACCCTACCACCAGCACAGCCCCGAGACTGCTGACGGGGCAGAGAATATGGAGTCAGGCACAGCTGCAGGTGCTATTGCTGCCTGGAGTGCTGTTTATATTGACCTCAACACAGGCACACCTGGGGAGGGCTTGCCGGCAGGGTCAGGCTGCCCAGGTCAGCTAATCCTCAGCCCTCAGGGAATCACATTGCAGAAAATGGACCTCGCTAAGACAGAATATTCGCCAAGGAAAAGAAGCACACAATGCCATTTGCAGCACCGTAGATGAGTCTAGAGGTAATCACGTGACTTGGAGTAAGTCAGAAAGTGAAAGACACATATCATATCATATCACTTATAGGTGTTACCTATAAATTGATACCAGGGCAGATATTTCCACGGAGAAGGGCAATCACAGATTCATTAAACAAACTTATGGTTCACCAAAGGAAAGGTGTGAGGATTGAATTCATTACGATATTGGGGTTAACAGACATATACAAACACAGTAGACATATATAATCACCAAAGTCCTACGGAGTACCAAGAGAAGACTACTCAACATTCTGTCATAACGTACATGGGAAAAGGATCCCAGGAAGAACAGACATATGTATATGTGTAAAAGAACCACCTCTTGCACAACTACAACAAGCTAAATGTTGTACTCAAACTTGCTGTAATAAAAATAAAAAATTAAATTAAAAACACGAACAAGAATTAGTGAGAAAAACTTGAGGGGCTTTCTCCTGGCACATTCCGTTCTACATTCCAATCTAGAACGCGACTTCCATTGAGGCTCTGCTGCCCTAGTAACCAGATTTGGTAAGGGAGAACTGCTGCCACCTTGTGGCCGTTTCACACAACAGCAGATTTAATCCCAGCGCTAATGGTCAGTGGATATTCCAAATCATTACAGGCCTGTAAATGACACCTGCCCTGAAAACAAATCCTGGGGTCATATATCGACCAAAAAATTCAAAAGACGTCCATATTTCAAAACGACAGTTTCAAGAGGCATATTTCACGCACATTAGTGTTCTGCTTCTTTTGCTTTCTTTCTTTCTTTGTTAAAAAAACGGGAATGGAAAAAGGTAACCCTCAGAAGGGGCGAAAACTTTCACAAACGAATCAATGGACAAAGGTTTAATCTCCAATATATATATAGGGCTCATGCAGCTTAATATTAATACAACAAACAACCCAATACAAAAATGGGCAGAAGATCTAAATAGACGTTTCTTCAAAGAAGACACAGAGATGGCCAAGACGCACATGAAAAGCTGCTCAACATCACTAATTATTAGAGAAATGCAAATCAAAACTACAATGAGGTAAGACCTCACACCTGTTAGAATAGGCATCATCAGATAATCTACAAACAACAAATTCTGGGGAGGGTGTGGACAAAAGGAACCCTCTTCCGCTATTGGTGGGAAAGTAAATTGATACAGTCACTGTGGAGAACAGTATGGAGGTTCCTTTAAAAAACTAAAAAGAGAATTACCATAGGATCCAGCAATCCCACTTCTGGGCATATACCCAGAGAAAACCATAAATCACAGAGACACATTCACCACAATGTTCATTGCAGCACTATTTACAATAGCCAGGTAATGGAAGCAACCTAAATGCCCACAGACAGACGAATGGATAAAGATGTGGTACATATATAAAATGGAATATTACTCAGCCATAAAAAGGAATGAAACTGAGTCATTTGTAGAGAAGTTGATGGATCTAGAGACTGTCATACAGAGTGAAGTAAGTCAGAAAGAGAAAAACAAATATTGTATATTAATGCCTATATGTGGAACCTAGAAAAATGCTACAGATGAACTGGTTTGCAGGGCAGAAATAGAGACACAGAGGTAGAGAACAAACGTATGGACACAAAGTGGGGAAAGCCATGGGGTGGTGGTGGTGGGATGAGTTGGGAGATTGGGATTGACCTGTATACATGTCTATGCATAAAATAGATAACTAATAATAACCTACTGTATAAAAAAATAAAAATTAAATTTCAAAATTTTTAAAAATAAAATGTAAAAATAAAACAGAAAAAATGTTCTTCCATTCACACTGATGTATTTATAAGAATGAATTATTTCCATGCTTATATCCATAAATACATAAAAGAGGAATAAAATCTAACTTGAACCAAAAAAGAAAAAAAAAACTGAACCTAACAGTTATACAAAGGAAAACACTACCAAGGCACTTGCTCCAGTGGTAAACAATTCTGAAATTGGTCAGAGGTGGGGAATCATCTCCCCTAGAGCCAGCAGCCCCGCCCACCCACGCAAGGACCATCCTTATTGCAAAGGTGGGGGACCGGGCCGAGGCCTCTGTAAGTAAACATGAGCTGGGCCCCAGGCCAGCTGCTGCTGAACTGTTCCCACCCTTCCCAGTTGAAACACCTGAATATGTACAAGGGCTTGAAAGCCTAGAGGAAGGGCCGTGGAGCCACACCAGCGACAGCACGCAGGCCACCTTGGTGCCTGCAGGTCAGCCAGGATGGTCCTGGCCACGGGCGCTCTTCTGGAAGCTTTCCATTGCCCTGCCTGAGATACCCCTCCTGTCCCGGCCCCCACTCCTTTTTTTCCTTCCTCACCTCAGCCCGGAGAGATATTCCAGTGGAAGTTATGGGTGACACATCCTCTTCTTTACAGGTGGCAGCCTGGCAACTCCTGCAGAAAGTCCAGCAGAGCCCCACTCACACCGGGCCACCCACAAAGCCGTGGACCCTCACACCCTCCCACCAGCACAGCCCCGAGACTGCTGACGGGGCAGAGAATATGGAGTCAGGCACAGCTGCAGGTGCTATTGCTGCCTGGAGTGCTGTTTATATTGACCTCAACACAGGCACACCTGGATAGGGCTTGCCGGCAGGGTTAGGCTGCCCAGGTCAGCTAATCCTCAGCCCTCAGGGAATCTCATTGCAGAAAATGGACCTCGCTAAGACAGAATATTCGCCAAGGAAAAGAAGCACACAATGCCATTTGCAGCACCGTAGTTGAGTCAAGAGGTAATCACGTGACTTGGAGTAAGTCAGAAAGTGAAAGACACATATCATATCATATCACTTATAGGTGTTACTTATAAATTGATACCAGGGCAGATATTTCCACGGAGAAGGGCAATCAAAGATTCATTAAACAAACTTATGGTTCACCCCAGGAAAGTTGTGAGGATTGAATTCATTATGATATTGGGGTTAACAGACATATACAAACACAGTAGACGTATATAATCACCAAAGACCTACGGAGTACCAAGGGAAGACTACTCAACATTCTGTCATAACGAACATGGGAAAAGGATTCCAGGAAGAACAGACATATGTATATGTGTAAAAGAACCACCTCTTGCACACCTACAACAAGCTAAACGTTGTACTCAAACTTGTTGTAATAAAAAATAAAAAATTAAATTAAAAACACGAACAAGAATTAGTGAGAAAATCTTGAGGGGCTTTCTCCTGGCACATTCCGTTCTACATTCCAATCTAGAACGTGACTTCCATTGAGGCTCTGCTGCCCTAGTAACCAGATTTGGTAAGGGAGAACTGCTGCCACCTTGTGGCCGTTTCACACCACAGCAGCTTTAATCCCAGTGCTAATGGTCAGTGGATATTCCAAATCATTACAGGCCTGTAAATGACACCTGCCCTGAAAACAAATCCTGGGGTCATATATCGACCAAAAAATTCAAAAGACGTCCATATTTCAAAACGACAGTTTCAAGAGGCATATTTCACGCACATTAGTGTTCTGATTCTTTTGCTTTCTTTCTTTCTTTGTTAAAAAAAACGGGAATGGAAAAAGGTAACCCTCAGAAGGGGCGAAAACGTCCACAAACGAATCAATGGACAAAGGTTTAATCTCCAATATATATATACAGCTCATGCAGCTTAATATTAATAAAAAAAACAACCCAATACAAAAATGGGCAGAAGATCTAAATAGACGTTTCTTCAAAGAAGACACAGAGATGGCCAAGACGCACATGAAAAGCTGCTCAACATCACTAATTATTAGAAAAATGCAAATCAAAACTACAATGAGGTAAGACCTCACACCTGTTAGAATCGGCATCAGATAATCTACAAACAACAAATTCTGGGGAGGGTGTGGACAAAAGGAACCCTCTTCCGCTATTGGTGGGAATGTAAATTGATACAGTCACTATGGAGAACAGTATGGAGGTTCCTTTAAAAAACTAAAAAGAGAATTACCATAGGATCCAGCAATCCCACTTCTGGGCAGATACCGAGAGAAAACCATAAATCACAGAGACACATTCACCACAATGTTCATTGCAGCACTATTTACAATATCCAGGTAATGGAAGCAACCTAAATGTCCACAGACAGACGAATGGATAAAGATGTGGTACATATATAAAATGGAATATTACTCAGCCATAAAAAGGAATGAAACTGAGTCATTTGTAGAGAAGTTGATGGATCTAGAGACTGTCATACAGAGTGAAGTAAGTCAGAAAGAGAAAAACAAATATTGTATATTAATGCCTATATGTGGAACCTAGAAAAATGCTACAGATGAACTGGTTTGCAGGGCAGAAATAGAGACACAGAGGTAGAGAACAAACGTATCGACACAAATTGGGGGAAGCCATGGGGTGGTGGTGGTGGGATGAGTTAGGAGATTGGGATTGACCTGTATATATGTATATGCATAAAATAGATAACTAATAATAACCTAGTGTATAAAAAAATAAATAAAATTAAATTTCAAAATTTTTAAAATTAAAATGTAAAAATAATACAGAAAAAAAGTTCTTCCATTCACACTGATGTATTTATAAGAATGAATTATTTCCATGCTTATATCTATAAATACATAAAAGAGGAATAAAATCTAACTTGAACTATAAAAGAAAAAAAAAAACTGAACCTAACAGTTATACAGAGGAAAACACTACCAAGGCACTTGCTCCAGTGGTAAACAATTCTGAAAGTGGTCAGAGGTGGGGAATCATCTCCCATACAGCCAGCAGACCCACCCGCCCACGCAAAGAGCGTCCTTATTGCAAAGCTGGGGGACCGTGCCGAGGCCTCTGTGAGTAAACGTGAGCTGAGCCCCAGGCCAGCTGCTGCTGAACTGTTCCCACCCTTCCCAGGTGAAACACCTGAATATGTACAAGGGCTTGAAAGCCTAGAGGAAGGGCCGTGGAGCCACACCAGCGACAGCACGCAGGCCAACTTGGTGCCTGCAGGTCAGCCAGGATGGTCCTGGCCACGGGCGCTCTTCTGGAAGCTTTCCATTGCCCTGCCTGAGATACCCCTCCTGTCCCGGCCCCCACTCCTTTTTTTGCTTCCTCACCTCAGCCCGGAGAGATACTCCAGTGGAAGTTATGGGTGACACATCCTCTTCTTTACAGGTGGCAGCCTGGCAACTCCTGCAGAAAGTCCAGCAGAGCCCCACTCACACCGGGCCACCCACAAAGCCGTGGACCCTCACACCCTCCCACCAGCACAGCCCCGAGACTGCTGACGGGGCAGAGAATATGGAGTCAGGCACAGCTGCAGGGGCTATTGCTGCCTGGAGTGCTGTTTATATTGACCTCAACACAGGCACACCTGTGGAGGGCTTGCCGGCAGGGTCAGGCTGCCCAGGTCAGCTAATCCTCAGCCCTCAGGGAATCACATTGCAGAAAATGGACCTCGCTAAGACAGAATACTTGCTAAGGAAAAGAAGCACACAATGCCATTTGCAGCACCGTAGATGACTCTAGAGGTAATCACGTGACTTGGAGTAAGTCAGAAAGTGAAAGACACATATCATATCATATCACTTATAGGTGTTACCTATAAATTGATACCAGGGCAGATATTTCCACGGAGAAGGGCAATCACAGATTCATTAAAAAACTTATGGTTCACCAAAGGAAAGGTGTGAGGATTGAATTCATTACGATATAGGGGTTAACAGACATATACAAACACTGTAGACATATATAATCACCAAAGACCTACAGAGTACCAAGAGAAGACTACTCAACATTCTGTCATAACGTACATGGGAAAAGGATCCCAGGAAGAACAGACATATGTATATGTGTAAAAGAACCACCTCTTGCACACCTACAACAAGCTAAATGTTGTACTCAAACTTGCTGTAATAAAAATAAAAAATTAAATTAAAAACACGAACAAGAATTAGTGCGAAAAACTTGAGGGGCTTTCTCCTGGCACATTCCGTTCTACATTCCAATCTAGAACGCGACTTCCATTGAGGCTCTGCTGCCCTAGTAACCAGATTTGGTAAGGGAGAACTGCTGCCACCTTGTGGCCGTTTCACACAACAGCAGATTTAATCCCAGCGCTAATGGTCAGTGGATATTCCAAATCATTACAGGCCTGTAAATGACACCTGCCCTGAAAACAAATCCTGGGGTCATATATCGACCAAAAAATTCAAAAGACGTCCATATTTCAAAACGACAGTTTCAAGAGGCATATTTCACGCACATTAGTGTTCTGATTCTTTTGCTTTCTTTCTTTCTTTG
Source organism: Mesoplodon bidens (assembly GCF_964165515.1). Taxonomy (NCBI): domain Eukaryota; kingdom Metazoa; phylum Chordata; class Mammalia; order Artiodactyla; family Ziphiidae; genus Mesoplodon; species Mesoplodon bidens. Next base: position 651,556 of record NW_027672639.1, on the reverse strand, counting down.
TTAAAAAAACGGGAATGGAAAAAGGTAACCCTCAGAAGGGGCGAAAACTTTCACAAACGAATCAATGGACAAAGGTTTAATCTCCAATATATATATACGGCTCATGCAGCTTAATATTAATACAACAAACAACCCAATACAAAAATGGGCAGAAGATCTAAATAGACGTTTCTTCAAAGAAGACACAGAGATGGCCAAGACGCACATGAAAAGCTGCTCAACATCACTAATTATTAGAGAAATGCAAATCAAAACTACAATGAGGTAAGACCTCACACCTGTTAGAATCGGCCTCATCAGATAATCCACAAACAACAAATTCTGGGGAGGGTGTGGACAAAAGGAACCCTCTTCCGCTATTGGTGGGAATGTAAATTGATACACTCACTATGGAGAACAGTATGGAGGTTCCTTTAAAAAACTAAAAAGAGAATTACCATAGGATCCAGCAATCCCACTTCTGGGCATATACCCAGAGAAAAGCATAAATCACAGAGACACATTCACCACAATATTCATTGCAGCACTATTTACAATAGCCAGGTAATGGGAGCAACCTAAATGCCCACAGACAGATGAATGGATAAAGATGTGGTACATATATAAAATGGAATATTACTCAGCCATAAAAAGGAATGAAACTGGGTCATTTGTAGAGAAGTTGATGGATCTAGAGACTGTCATACAGAGTGAAGTAAGTCAGAAAGAGAAAAACAAATATTGTATATTAATGCCTATATGTGGAACCTAGAAAAATGCTACAGATGAACTGGTTTGCAGGGCAGAAATAGAGACACAGAGGTAGAGAACAAACGTATGGACACAAAGTGGGGGAAGCCATGGGGTGGTGGTGGTGGGATGAGTTGGGAGCCTGGGATTGACCTGTATACATGTCTATGCATAAAATAGATAACTAATAATAACCTAGTGTATAAAAAAATAAATAAAATTAAATTTCAAAATTTTTAAAATTAAAATGTAAAAATAATACAGAAAAAAAGTTCTTCCATTCACACTGATGTATTTATAAGAATGAATTATTTCCTTGCTTATATCCATAAATACATAAAAGAGGAATAAAATCTAACTTGAACCAAAAAAGAAAAAAAAAATTGAACCTAACAGTTATACAGAGGAAAACACTACCAAGGCACTTGCTCCAGTGGTAAACAATTCTGAAATTGGTCAGAGGTGGGGAATCATCTCCCATAGAGCCAGCAGCCCCGCCCACCCAAGCAAGGAGCGTCCTTATTGCAAAGCTGGGGGACCGTGACGAGGCCTCTGTGAGTAAACGTGAGCTGAGCCCCAGGCCAGCTGCTGCTGAACTGTTCCCACCCTTCCCAGGTGAAACACCTGAATATGTACAAGGGCTTGAAAGCCTAGAGGAAGGGCCGTGGAGCCACACCAGCGACAGCACGCACGCCACCTTGGTGACTCAGGTCAGCCAGGATGGTCCTGGCCACGGGCGCTCTTCTGGAAGCTTTCCATTGCCCTGCCTGAGATACCCCTCCTGTCCCGGCCCCCACTCCTTTTTTTCCTTCCTCACCTCAGCCCGGAGAGATATTCCAGTGGAAGTTATGGGTGACACATCCTCTTCTTTACAGGTGGAGCCTGGCAACTCCTGCAGAAAGTCCAGCAGAGCCCCACTCACACCGGGCCACCCACAAAGCCGTGGACCCTCACACCCTCCCACCAGCACAGCCCCGAGACTGCTGACGGGGCAGAGAATATGGAGTCAGGCACAGCTGCAGGGGCTATTGCTGCCTGGAGTGCTGTTTATATTGACCTCAACCCAGGCACACCTGGGGAGGGCTTGCCGGCAGGGTCAGGCTGCCCAGGTCAGCTAATCCTCAGCCCTCAGGGAATCACATTGCAGAAAATGGACCTCGCTAAGACAGAATATTCGCCAAGGAAAAAAAGCACACAATGCCATTTGCAGCACCGTAGATGAGTCTAGAGGTAATCACGTGACTTGGAGTAAGTCAGAAAGTGAAAGACACATATCATATCATATCACTTATAGGTGTTACCTATAAATTGATACCAGGGCAGATATTTCCACAGAGAAGGGCAATCACAGATTCATTAAACAAACTTATGGTTCACCAAAGGAAAGGTGTGAGGATTGAATTCATTACGATATTGGGGTTAACAGACATATACAAACACAGTAGACATATATAATCACCAAAGACCTACGGAGTACCAAGAGAAGACTACTGAACATTCTGTCATAACGTACATGGGAAAAGGATCCCAGGAAGAACAGACATATGTATATGTGTAAAAGAACCACCTCTTGCACACCTACAACAAGCTAAACGTTGTACTCAAACTTGCTGTAATAAAAAATAAAAAATTAAATTAAAAACACGAACAAGAAGTAGTGAGACAAACTTGAGGGGCTTTTTCCTGGCACATTCCGTTCTACATTCCAATCTAGAACGCGACTTCCATTGAGGCTCTGCTGCCCTAGTAACCAGATTTGGTAAGGGAGAACTGTTGCCACCTTGTGGCCGTTTCACACAACAGCAGCTTTAATCACAGCGCTAATGGGCAGTGGATATTCCAAATCATTACAGGCCTGTAAATGACACCTGCCCTGAAAACAAATCCTGGGGTCATATATCGACCAAAAAATTCAAAAGACGTCCATATTTCAAAACGACAGTTTCAAGAGGCATATTTCACGCACATTAGTGTTCTGATTCTTTTGCTTTCTTTCTTTCTTTGTTAAAAAACGGGAATGGAAAAAGGTAACCCTCAGAAGGGGCGAAAACGTTCACAAACGAATCAATGGACAAAGGATTAATCTCCAATATATATATACAGCTCATGCAGCTTAATATTAATAAAACAAACAACCCAATACAAAAATGGGCAGAAGATCTAAATAGACGTTTCTTCAAAGAAGACACAGAGATGGCCAAGACGCACATGAAAAGCTGCTCAACATCACTAATTATTAGAGAAATGCAAATCAAAACTACAATGAGGTAAGACCTCACACCTGTTAGAATCGGCATCATCAGATAATCTACAAACAACAAATTCTGGGGAGGGTGTGGACAAAAGGAACCCTCTTCCGCTATTGGTGGGAATGTAAATTGATACAGTCACTATGGAGAACAGTATGGAGGTTCCTTTAAAAAACTAAAAAGAGAATTACCATAGGATCCAGCAATCCCTCTTCTGGGCAGATACCGAGAGAAAACCATAAATCACAGAGACACATTCACCACAATGTTCATTGCAGCACTATTTACAATAGCCAGGTAATGGAAGCAACCTAAATGGCCACAGACAGACGAATGGATAAAGATGTGGTACATATATAAAATGGAATATTACTCAGCCATAAAAAGGAATGAAACTGAGTCACTTGTAGAGAAGTTGATGGATCTAGAGACTGTCATACAGAGTGAAGTAAGTCAGAAAGAGAAAAACAAATATTGTATATTAATGCCTATAAGTGGAACCTAGAAAAATGCTACAGATGAACTGGTTTGCAGGGCAGAAATAGAGACACAGAGGTAGAGAACAAACGTATCGACACAAAGTGGGGGAAGCCATGGGGTGGTGGTGGTGGGATGAGTTGGGAGATTGGGATTGACCTGTATACATGTATATGCATAAAATAGATAACTAATAATAACCTAGTGTATAAAAAATAAATAAAATTAAATTTCAAAATTTTTAAAAATAAAATGTAAAAATAAAACAGAAAAAAAGTTCTTCCATTCACACGGATGTATTTATAAGAATGAATTATTTCCTTGCTTATATCTATAAATACATAAAAGAGGAATAAAATCTAACTTGAACCAAAAAAGAAAAAAAAAAACTGAACCTAACAGTTATACAGAGGAAAACACTACCAAGGCACTTGCTCCAGTGGTAAACAATTCTGAAAGTGGTCAGAGGTGGGGAATCATCTCCCATACAGCCAGCATCCCCACCCGCCCACGCAAGGACCGTCCTTATTGCAAAGCTGGGGGTCCGTGCCGAGGCCTCTGTGAGTAAACGTGAGCTGAGCCCCAGGCCAGCTGCTGCTGAACTGTTCCCACCCTTCCCAGTTGAAACACCTGAATATGTACAAGGGCTTGAAAGCCTAGAGGAAGGGCCGTGGAGCCACACCAGCGACAGCACGCAGGCCAACTTGGTGCCTGCAGGTCAGCCAGGATGGTCCTGGCCACGGGCGCTCTTCTGGAAGCTTTCCATTGCCCTGCCTGAGATACCTTTCCTGTCCCGGCCCCCACTCCTTTTTTTCCTTCCTCACCTCAGCCCGGAGAGATACTGCAGTGGAAGTTATTGGTGATACATCCTCTTCTTTACAGGTGGCAGCCTGGCAACTCCTGCAGAAAGTCCAGCAGAGCCCCACTCACACCGGGCCACCCACAAAGCCGTGGACCCTCACACCCTCCCACCAGCACAGCCCCGAGACTGCTGACGGGGCAGAGAATATGGAGTCAGGCACAGCTGCAGGGGCTATTGCTGCCTGGACTGCTGTTTATATTGACCTCAACCCAGGCACACCTGGGGAGGGCTTGCCGGCAGGGTCAGGCTGCCCAGGTCAGCTAATCCTCAGCCCTCAGGGAATCACATTGCAGAAAATGGACCTCGCTAAGACAGAATATTCGCCAAGGAAAAGAAGCACACAATGCCATTTGCAGCACCGTAGATGAGTCTACAGGTAATCACGTGACTTGGAGTAAGTCAGAAAGTGAAAGACACATATCATATCATATCACTTATAGGTGTTACCTATAAATTGATACCAGGGCAGATATTTCCACGGAGAAGGGCAATCACAGATTCATTAAACAAACTTATGGTTCACCAAAGGAAAGTTGTGAGGATTGAATTCATTATGATATTGTGGTTAACAAACATATACAAACACAGTAGACGTATATAATCACCAAAGACCTACGGAGTACCAAGAGAAGACTACTCAACATTCTGTCATAACGAACATGGGAAAAGGATCCCAGGAAGAACAGACATATGTATATGTGTAAAAGAACCACCTCTTGCACACCTACAACAAACTAAACGTTGTACTCAAACGTGCTTTAATAAAAAATAAAAAATTAAATTAAAAACACGAACAAGAATTAGTGAGAAAAACTTGAGGGGCTTTCTACTAGTACATTCCGCTCTACATTCCAATCTAGAACGCGACTTCCATTGAGGCTCTGCTGCCCTAGTAACCAGATTTGGTAAGGGAGAACTGCTGCCACCTTGTGGCCGTTTCACACAACAGCAGCTTTAATCCCAGTGCTAATGGTCAGTGGATATTCCAAATCATTACAGGCCTGTAAATGACACCTGCCCTGAAAACAAATTCTGGGGTCATATATCGACCAAAAAATTCAAAAGACGTCCATATTTCAAAACGACAGTTTCAAGAGGCATATTTCACGCACATTAGTGTTCTGCTTCTTTTGATTTCTTTCTTTCTGTGTTAAAAAAACGGGAATGGAAAAAGGCATCCCTCAGAATGGGCGAAAACTTTCACAAACGAATCAATGGACAAAGGTTTAATCTCCAATATATATAAACAGCTCATGCAGGTTAATATTAATAAAACAAACAACCCAATACAAAAATGGGCAGAAGATCTAACTAGACGTTTCTTCTAAGAAGACACAGAGATGGCCAAGACGCACATGAAAAGCTGCTCAACATCACTAATTATTAGAGAAATGCAAATCAAAACTACAATGAGGTAAGACCTCACACCTGTTAGAATCGGCATCATCAGATAATCTACAAACAACAAATTCTGGGGAGGGTGTGGACAAAAGGAACCCTCTTCCGCTATTGGTGGGAATGTAAATTGATACAGTCACTATGGAGAACAGTATGGCGGTTCCTTTAAAAAACTAAAAAGAGAATTACCATAGGATCCAGCAATCCCACTTCTGGGCATATACTCAGAGAAAACCATAAATCACAGAGACACATTCACCACAATGTTCATTGCAGCACTATTTACAATAGCCAGGTAATGGAAGCAACCTAAATGCCCACAGACAGACGAATGGATAAAGATGTGGTACATATATAAAATGGAATATTACTCAGCCATAAAAAGGAATGAAACTGGGTCATTTGTAGAGAAGTTGATGGAACTAGAGACTGTCATACAGAGTGAAGTAAGTCAGAAAGAGAAAAACAAATATTGTATACTAATGCCTATATGTGGAACCTAGAAATATGCTACAGATGAAGTGGTTTGCAGGGCAGAAATAGAGACACAGAGGTAGAGAACAAACGTATGGACACAAAGTGGGGGAAGCCATGGGGTGGTGGTGGTGGGATGAGTTGGGAGATTGGGATTGACCTGTATACATGTCTATGCATAAAATAGATAACTAATAATAACCTACTGTATAAAAAAAATAAATAAAATTAAATTTCAAAAATTTTAAAAATAAAATGTAAAAATAAAACAGAAAAAATGTTCTTCCATTCACACTGATGTATTTATAAGAATGAATTATTTCCATGCTTATATCCATAAATACATAAAAGAGGAATAATATCTAACTTGAACCAAAAAAGAAAAAAAAATCTGAACCTAAGAGTTATACAGAGGAAAACACTACCAAGGCACTTGCTCCAGTGGTAAACAATTCTGAAATTGGTCAGAGGTGGGGAATCATCTCCCATAAAGCCAGCAGCCCCGCCCGCCCACGCAAGGAGCGTCCTTATTGCAAAGCTCGGGGACCGTGCCGAGGCCTCTGTGAGTAAACGTGAGCTGAGCCCCAGGCCAGCTGCTGCTGAACTGTTCCCACCCTTCCCAGGTGAAACACCTGAATATGTACAAGGGCTTGAAAGCCTAGAGGAAGGGCCGTGGAGCCACACCAGCGACAGCACGCAGGCCACCTTGGTGCCTGCAGGTCAGCCAGGATGGTCCTGGCCACGGGCGCTCTTCTGGAAGCTTTCCATTGCCCTGCCTGTGGTACCCCTCCTGTCCCGGCCCCCACTCATTTTTTTTCCTTCCTCACCTCAGCCCGGAGAGATATTCCAGTGGAAGTTATGGGTGACACATCCTCTTCTTTACAGGTGGCAGCCTGGCAACTCCTGCAGAAAGTCCAGCAGAGCCCCACTCACACCGGGCCACCCACAAAGCCGTGGACCCTCACACCCTCCCACCAGCACAGCCCCGAGACTGCTGACAAGGCAGAGAATATGGAGTCAGGCACAGCTGCAGGGGCTATTGCTGCCTGGAGTGCTGTTTATATTGACCTCAACCCAGGCACACCTGGGGAGGGCTTGCCGGCAGGGTCAGGCTGCCCAGGTCAGCTAATCCTCAGCCCTCAGGGAATCTCATTGCAGAAAATGGACCTTGCTAAGACAGAATATTCGCCAAGGAAATGAAGCACACAATGCCATTTGCAGCACCGTAGATGAGTCTAGAAGTAATCACGTGACTTGGAGTAAGTCAGAAAGTGAAAGACACATATCATATCATATCACTTATAGGTGTTACCTATAAATTGATACCAGGGCAGATATTTCCACGGAGAAGGGCAATCACAGATTCATTAAACAAACTTATGGTTCACCAAAGGAAAGGTGTGAGGATTGAATTCATTATGATATTGGGGTTAACAGACATATACAAACACAGTAGACATATATAATCACCAAAGACCTACGGAGTACCAAGAGAAGACTACTCAACATTCTGTCATAACGAACATGGGAAAAGGATCCCAGGAAGAACAGACATATGTATATGTGTAAAAGAACCACCTCTTGCACACCTACAACAAGCTAAACGTTGTACTCAAACTTGCTGTAATAAAAAATAAAAAATTAATTTAGGGCCTCCCTGGTGGCGCAGTGGTTGAGAGTCCGCCTGCCGATGCAGGGGATGCGGGTTCGTGTCCCGGTCTGGGAGGATCCCATGTGCCGCAGAGCGGCTGGGCCCATGAGCCATGGCCGCTGGGCCTGCGCGTCCGGAGCCTGTGCTCCGCAGCGGGAGAGGCCACAACGGTGAGAGGCCTGCATACCGCAAAAAGAAAAAAAAAAATTAAATTAAAAACACGAACAAGAAGTAGTGAGACAAACTTGAGGGGCTTTCTCCTGGCACATTCCGTTCTACATTCCAATCTAGAACGCGACTTCCATTGAGGCTCTGCTGCCCTAGTAACCAGATTTGGTAAAGGAGAACTGCTGCCACCTTGTGGCCGTTTCACACAACAGCAGCTTTAATCCCAGCGCTAATGGTCAGTGGATATTCCAAATCATTACAGGCCTGTAAATGACACCTGCCCTGAAAACAAATCCTGGGGTCATATATCGACCAAAAAATTCAAAAGACGTCCATATTTCAAAACGACAGTTTCAAGAGGCATATTTCACGCACATTAGTGTTCTGATTCTTTGGCTTTCTTTCTTTCTTTGTTAAAAAAACGGGAATTGAAAAAGGTAACCCTCAGAAGGGGCGAAAACGTTCACAAACGAATCAATGGACAAAGGTTTAATCTCCAATATATATATACAGCTCATGCAGCTTAATTTTAATACAACAAACAACCCAATACAAAAATGGGCAGAAGATCTAAATAGACGTTTCTTCAAAGAAGACACAGAGATGGCCAAGACGCACATGAAAAGCTGCTCAACATCACTAATTATTAGAGAAATGCAAATCAAAACTACAATGAGGTAAGACCTCACACCTCTTAGAATCGGCATCATCAGATAATCTACAAACAACAAATTCTGGGGAGGGTGTGGACAAAAGGAACCCTCTTCCGCTATTGGTGGGAATGTAAATTGATACAGTCACTATGGAGAACAGTATGGAGGTTCCTTTAAAAAACTAAAAAGAGAATTACCATAGGATCCAGCAATCCCACTTCTGGGCAGATACCGAGAGAAAACCATAAATCACAGAGACACATTCACCACAATGTTCATTGCAGCACTATTTACAATAGCCAGGTAATGGAAGCAACCTAAATGCCCACAGACAGACGAATGGATAAAGATGTGGTACATATATAAAATGGAATATAGCCATAAAAATGAATGAAACTGAGTCATTTGTAGAGAAGTTGATGGATCTAGAGACTGTCATACAGAGTGAAGTAAGTCAGAAAGAGAAAAACAAATATTGTATATTAATGCCTATATGTGGAACCTAGAAAAATGGTAGAGATGAACTGGTTTGCAGGGCAGAAATAGAGACACAGAGGTAGAGAACAAACATATGGACACACAGTGTGGGAAGCCATGGGGTGGTGGTGGTGGGAAGAGTTGGGAGATTGGGATTGACCTGTATACATGTCTATGCATAAAATAGATAACTAATAATAACCTAGTGTATAAATAAATAAATAAAATTAAATTTCAAAATTTTTAAAAATAAAATGTAAACATAAAACAGAAAAAAGTTCTTCCATTCACACTGATGTATTTATAAGAATGAATTATTTCCATGCTTATATCTATAAATACATAAAAGAGGAATAATATCTAACTTGAACCAAAAAAGAAAAAAAAAAACTGAACCTAACAGTTATACAGAGGAAAACACTACCAAGGCACTTGCTCCAGTGGTAAACAATTCTGAAATTGGTCAGAGGTGGGGAATCATCTCCCATACAGCCAGCAGCCCCACCCGCCCACGCAAGGAGCGTCCTTATTGCAAAGCTGGGAGACCGTGCCTAGGCCTCTGTGAGTAAACGTGAGCTGAGCCCCAGGCCAGCTGCTGCTGAACTGTTCCCACCCTTCCCAGGTGAAACACCTGAATATGTACAAGGGCTTGAAATCCTAGAGGAAGGGCCGTGGAGCCACACTAGCGAAAGCAAGCAGGGCAACTTGGTGCCTGCAGGTCAGCCAGGATGGTCCTGGCCACGGGCGCTCTTCTGGAAGCTTTCCATTGCTCTGCCTGAGATACCCCTCCTGTCCCGGCCCCCACTCCTTTTTTTCCTTCCTCACCTCAGCCCGGAGAGATACTCCAGTGGAAGTTATGGGTGACACATCCTCTTCTTTACTGGTGGCAGCCTGGCAACTCCTGCAGAAAGTCCAGCAGAGCCCCACTCACACCGGGCCACCCACAAAGCCGTGGACCCTCACACCCTCCCACCAGCACAGCCCCGAGACTGCTGACGGGGCAGAGAATATGGAGTCAGGCACAGCTGCAGGGGCTATTGCTGCCTGGAGTGCTGTTTATATTGACCTCAACCCAGGCACACCTGGGGAGGGCTTGCCGGCAGGGTCAGGCTGCCCAGGTCAGCTAATCCTCAGCCCTCAGGGAATCACATTGCAGAAAATGGACCTCGCTAAGACAGAATATTCGCCAAGGAAAAAAAGAACACAATGCCATTTGCAGCACCGTAGATGAGTCAAGAAGTAATCACGTGACTTGGAGTAAGTCAGAAAGTGAAAGACACATATCATATCATATCACTTATAGGTGTTACCTATAAATTGATACCAGGGCAGATATTTCCACGGAGAAGGGCAATCACAGATTCATTAAACAAACTTATGGTTCACCAAAGGAAAGGTGTGAGGATTGAATTCATTATGATATTGGGGTTAACAGACATATACAAACACAGTAGACATATATAATCACCAAAGACCTACGGAGTACCAAGAGAAGACTACTCAACATTCTGTCATAACGAACATGGGAAAAGGATCCCAGGAAGAACAGACATATGTATATGTGTAAAAGAACCACCTCTTGCACACCTACAACAAGCTAAACGTTGTACTCAAACTTGCTGTAATAAAAAATAAAAAATTAAATTAGGGCCTCCCTGGTGGCGCAGTGGTTGAGAGTCCGCCTGCCGATGCAGGGGATGCGGGTTCGTGTCCCGGTCTGGGAGGATCCCATGTGCCGCAGAGCGGCTGGGCCCGTGAGCCATGGCCGCTGGGCCTGCGCGTCCGGAGCCTGTGCTCTGCAGCGGGAGAGGCCACAACGGTGAGAGGCCTGCATACCGCAAAAAGAAAAAAAAATTAAATTAAAAACACGAACAAGAAGTAGTGAGACAAACTTGAGGGGCTTTCTCCTGGCACATTCCGTTCTACATTCCAATCTAGAACGCGACTTCCATTGAGGCTCTGCTGCCCTAGTAACCAGATTTGGTAAAGGAGAACTGCTGCCACCTTGTGGCCGTTTCACACAACAGCAGCTTTAATCCCAGCGCTAATGGTCAGTGGATATTCCAAATCATTACAGGCCTGTAAATGACACCTGCCCTGAAAACAAATCCTGGGGTCATATATCGACCAAAAAATTCAAAAGACGTCCATATTTCAAAACGACAGTTTCAAGAGGCATATTTCACGCACATTAGTGTTCTGATTCTTTGGCTTTCTTTCTTTCTTTGTTAAAAAAACGGGAATTGAAAAAGGTAACCCTCAGAAGGGGCGAAAACGTTCACAAACGAATCAATGGACAAAGGTTTAATCTCCAATATATATATACAGCTCATGCAGCTTAATTTTAATACAACAAACAACCCAATACAAAAATGGGCAGAAGATCTAAATAGACGTTTCTTCAAAGAAGACACAGAGATGGCCAAGACGCACATGAAAAGCTGCTCAACATCACTAATTATTAGAGAAATGCAAATCAAAACTACAATGAGGTAAGACCTCACACCTGTTAGAATCGGCATCATCAGATAATCTACAAACAACAAATTCTGGGGAGGGTGTGGACAAAAGGAACCCTCTTCCGCTATTGGTGGGAATGTAAATTGATACAGTCACTATGGAGAACAGTATAGAGGTTCCTTTAAAAAATAAAAAGAGAATTACCATAGGATCCAGCAATCCCACTTCTGGGCAGATACCGAGAGAAAACCATAAATCACAGAGACACATTCACCACAATGTTCATTGCAGCACTATTTACAATAGCCAGGTAATGGAAGCAACCTAAATGCCCACAGACAGACGAATGGATAAAGATGTGGTACATATATAAAATGGAATATAGCCATAAAAAGGAATGAAACTGAGTCATTTGTAGAGAAGTTGATGGATCTAGAGACTGTCATACAGAGTGAAGTAAGTCAGAAAGAGAAAAACAAATATTGTATATTAATGCGTATATGTGGAACCTAGAAAAATGGTAGAGATGAACTGGTTTGCAGGGCAGAAATAGAGACACAGAGGTAGAGAACAAACATATGGACACACAGTGGGGGAAGCCATGGGGTGGTGGTGGTGGGAAGAGTTGGGAGATTGGGATTGACCTGTATACATGTCTATGCATAAAATAGATAACTAATAATAACCTAGTGTATAAATAAATAAATAAAATTAAATTTCAAAATTTTTAAAAATAAAATGTAAACATAAAACAGGAAAAAGTTCTTCCATTCACACTGATGTATTTATAAGAATGAATTATTTCCATGCTTATATCTATAAATACATAAAAGAGGAATAATATCTAACTTGAACCAAAAAAGAAAAAAAAAAACTGAACCTAACAGTTATACAGAGGAAAACACTACCAAGGCACTTGCTCCAGTGGTAAACAATTCTGAAATTGGTCAGAGGTGGGGAATCATCTCCCATACAGCCAGCAGCCCCTCCCGCCCACGCAAGGAGCGTCCTTATTGCAAAGCTGGGAGACCGTGCCTAGGCCTCTGTGAGTAAACGTGAGCTGAGCCCCAGGCCAGGTGCTGCTGAACTGTTCCCACCCTTCCCAGGTGAAACACCTGAATATGTACAAGGGCTTGAAAGCCTAGAGGAAGGGCCGTGGAGCCACACTAGCGAAAGCAAGCAGGGCAACTTGGTGCCTGCAGGTCAGCCAGGATGGTCCTGGCCACGGGTGCTCTTCTGGAAGCTTTCCATTGCCCTGCCTGAGATACCCCTCCTGTCCCGGCCCCCACTCCTTTTTTTCCTTCCTCACCTCAGCCCGGAGAGATACTCCAGTGGAAGTTATGGGTGACACATCCTCTTCTTTACAGGTGGCAGCCTGGCAACTCCTGCAGAAAGTCCAGCAGAGCCCCACTCACACCGGGCCACCCACAAAGCCGTGGACCCTCACACCCTCCCACCAGCACAGCCCCGAGACTGCTGACGGGGCAGAGAATATGGAGTCAGGCACAGCTGCAGGGGCTATTGCTGCCTGGAGTGCTGTTTATATTGACCTCAACCCAGGCACACCTGGGGAGGGCTTGCCGGCAGGGTCAGGCTGCCCAGGTCAGCTAATCCTCAGCCCTCAGGGAATCACATTGCAGAAAATGGACCTCGCTAAGACAGAATATTCGCCAAGGAAAAAAAGAACACAATGCCATTTGCAGCACCGTAGATGAGTCAAGAAGTAATCACGTGACTTGGAGTAAGTCAGAAAGTGAAAGACACATATCATATCATATCACTTATAGGTGTTACCTATAAATTGATACCAGGGCAGATATTTCCACGGAGAAGGGCAATCACAGATTCATTAAACAAACTTATGGTTCACCAAAGGAAAGGTGTGAGGATTGAATTCATTATGATATTGGGGTTAACAGACATATACAAACACAGTAGACATATATAATCACCAAAGACCTACGGAGTACCAAGAGAAGACTACTCAACATTCTGTCATAACGAACATGGGAAAAGGATCCCAGGAAGAACAGACATATGTATATGTGTAAAAGAACCACCTCTTGCACACCTACAACAAGCTAAACGTTGTACTCAAACTTGCTGTAATAAAAAATAAAAAATTAAATTAGGGCCTCCCTGGTGGCGCAGTGGTTGAGAGTCCGCCTGCCGATGCAGGGGATGCGGGTTCGTGTCCCGGTCTGGGAGGATCCCATGTGCCGCAGAGCGGCTGGGCCCGTGAGCCATGGCCGCTGGGCCTGCGCGTCCGGAGCCTGTGCTCCGCAGCGGGAGAGGCCACAACGGTGAGAGGCCTGCATACCGCAAAAAGAAAAAAAAAATTAAATTAAAAACACGAACAAGAAGTAGTGAGACAAACTTGAGGGGCTTTCTCCTGGCACATTCCGTTCTACATTCCAATCTAGAACGCGACTTCCATTGAGGCTCTGCTGCCCTAGTAACCAGATTTGGTAAAGGAGAACTGCTGCCACCTTGTGGCCGTTTCACACAACAGCAGCTTTAATCCCAGCGCTAATGGTCAGTGGATATTCCAAATCATTACAGGCCTGTAAATGACACCTGCCCTGAAAACAAATCCTGGGGTCATATATCGACCAAAAAATTCAAAAGACGTCCATATTTCAAAACGACAGTTTCAAGAGGCATATTTCACGCACATTAGTGTTCTGATTTTTGGCTTTCTTTCTTTCTTTGTTAAAAAAACGGGAATTGAAAAAGGTAACCCTCAGAAGGGGCGAAAACGTTCACAAACGAATCAATGGACAAAGGTTTAATCTCCAATATATATATACAGCTCATGCAGCTTAATTTTAATACAACAAACAACCCAATACAAAAATGGGCAGAAGATCTAAATAGACGTTTCTTCAAAGAAGACACAGAGATGGCCAAGACGCACATGAAAAGCTGCTCAACATCACTAATTATTAGAGAAATGCAAATCAAAACTACAATGAGGTAAGACCTCACACCTGTTAGAATCGGCATCATCAGATAATCTACAAACAACAAATTCTGGGGAGGGTGTGGACAAAAGGAACCCTCTTCCGCTATTGGTGGGAATGTAAATTGATACAGTCACTATGGAGAACAGTATAGAGGTTCCTTTAAAAAACTAAAAAGAGAATTACCATAGGATCCAGCAATCCCACTTCTGGGCAGATACCGAGAGAAAACCATAAATCACAGAGACACATTCACCACAATGTTCATTGCAGCACTATTTACAATAGCCAGGTAATGGAAGCAACCTAAATGCCCACAGACAGACGAATGGATAAAGATGTGGTACATATATAAAATGGAATATAGCCATAAAAAGGAATGAAACTGAGTCATTTGTAGAGAAGTTGATGGATCTAGAGACTGTCATACAGAGTGAAGTAAGTCAGAAAGAGAAAAACAAATATTGTATATTAATGCCTATATGTGGAACCTAGAAAAATGGTAGAGATGAACTGGTTTGCAGGGCAGAAATAGAGACACAGAGGTAGAGAACAAACATATGGACACACAGTGGGGGAAGCCATGGGGTGGTGGTGGTGGGAAGAGTTGGGAGATTGGGATTGACCTGTATAAATGTCTATGCATAAAATAGATAACTAATAATAACCTAGTGTATAAATAAATAAATAAAATTAAATTTCAAAATTTTTAAAAATAAAATGTAAACATAAAACAGAAAAAAGTTCTTCCATTCACACTGATGTATTTATAAGAATGAATTATTTCCATGCTTATATCTATAAATACATAAAAGAGGAATAATATCTAACTTGAACCAAAAAAGAAAAAAAAAACTGAACCTAACAGTTATACAGAGGAAAACACTACCAAGGCACTTGCTCCAGTGGTAAACAATTCTGAAATTGGTCAGAGGTGGGGAATCATCTCCCATACAGCCAGCAGCCCCACCCGCCCACGCAAGGAGCGTCCTTATTGCAAAGCTGGGAGACCGTGCCTAGGCCTCTGTGAGTAAACGTGAGCTGAGCCCCAGGCCAGCTGCTGCTGAACTGTTCCCACCCTTCCCAGGTGAAACACCTGAATATGTACAAGGGCTTGAAAGCCTAGAGGAAGGGCCGTGGAGCCACACTAGCGAAAGCAAGCAGGGCAACTTGGTGCCTGCAGGTCAGCCAGGATGGTCCTGGCCACGGGCGCTCTTCTGGAAGCTTTCCATTGCTCTGCCTGAGATACCCCTCCTGTCCCGGCCCCCACTCCTTTTTTTCCTTCCTCACCTCAGCCCGGAGAGATACTCCAGTGGAAGTTATGGGTGACACATCCTCTTCTTTACTGGTGGCAGCCTGGCAACTCCTGCAGAAAGTCCAGCAGAGCCCCACTCACACCGGGCCACCCACAAAGCCGTGGACCCTCACACCCTCCCACCAGCACAGCCCCGAGACTGCTGACGGGGCAGAGAATATGGAGTCAGGCACAGCTGCAGGGGCTATTGCTGCCTGGAGTGCTGTTTATATTGACCTCAACCCAGGCACACCTGGGGAGGGCTTGCCGGCAGGGTCAGGCTGCCCAGGTCAGCTAATCCTCAGCCCTCAGGGAATCACATTGCAGAAAATGGACCTCGCTAAGACAGAATATTCGCCAAGGAAAAAAAGAACACAATGCCATTTGCAGCACCGTAGATGAGTCAAGAAGTAATCACGTGACTTGGAGTAAGTCAGAAAGTGAAAGACACATATCATATCATATCACTTATAGGTGTTACCTATAAATTGATACCAGGGCAGATATTTCCACGGAGAAGGGCAATCACAGATTCATTAAACAAACTTATGGTTCACCAAAGGAAAGGTGTGAGGATTGAATTCATTATGATATTGGGGTTAACAGACATATACAAACACAGTAGACATATATAATCACCAAAGACCTACGGAGTACCAAGAGAAGACTACTCAACATTCTGTCATAAAGAACATGGGAAAAGGATCCCAGGAAGAACAGACATATGTATATGTGTAAAAGAACCACCTCTTGCACACCTACAACAAGCTAAACGTTGTACTCAAACTTGCTGTAATAAAAAATAAAAAATTAAATTAGGGCCTCCCTGGTGGCGCAGTGGTTGAGAGTCCGCCTGCCGATGCAGGGGATGCGGGTTCGTGTCCCGGTCTGGGAGGATCCCATGTGCCGCAGAGCGGCTGGGCCCGTGAGCCATGGCCGCTGCGCCTGCGCGTCCGGAGCCTGTGCTCTGCAGCGGGAGAGGCCACAACGGTGAGAGGCCTGCATACCGCAAAAAGAAAAAAAAAATTAAATTAAAAACACGAACAAGAAGTAGTGAGACAAACTTGAGGGGCTTTCTCCTGGCACATTCCGTTCTACATTCCAATCTAGAACGCGACTTCCATTGAGGCTCTGCTGCCCTAGTAACCAGATTTGGTAAAGGAGAACTGCTGCCACCTTGTGGCCGTTTCACACAACAGCAGCTTTAATCCCAGCGCTAATGGTCAGGGGATATTCCAAATCATTACAGGCCTGTAAATGACACCTGCCCTGAAAACAAATCCTGGGGTCATATATCGACCAAAAAATTCAAAAGACGTCCATATTTCAAAACGACAGTTTCAAGAGGCATATTTCACGCACATTAGTGTTCTGATTCTTTGGCTTTCTTTCTTTCTTTGTTAAAAAAACGGGAATTGAAAAAGGTAAC
This sequence comes from Mesoplodon bidens, assembly GCF_964165515.1. Taxonomy (NCBI): domain Eukaryota; kingdom Metazoa; phylum Chordata; class Mammalia; order Artiodactyla; family Ziphiidae; genus Mesoplodon; species Mesoplodon bidens. The sequence goes on along the minus strand of NW_027672639.1, from coordinate 634,272 downwards.
CCTCAGAAGGGGCGAAAACGTTCACAAACGAATCAATGGACAAAGGTTTAATCTCCAATATATATATACAGCTCATGCAGCTTAATTTTAATACAACAAACAACCCAATACAAAAATGGGCAGAAGATCTAAATAGACGTTTCTTCAAAGAAGACACAGAGATGGCCAAGACGCACATGAAAAGCTGCTCAACATCACTAATTATTAGAGAAATGCAAATCAAAACTACAATGAGGTAAGACCTCACACCTGTTAGAATCGGCATCATCAGATAATCTACAAACAACAAATTCTGGGGAGGGTGTGGACAAAAGGAACCCTCTTCCGCTATTGGTGGGAATGTAAATTGATACAGTCACTATGGAGAACAGTATAGAGGTTCCTTTAAAAAATAAAAAGAGAATTACCATAGGATCCAGCAATCCCACTTCTGGGCAGATACCGAGAGAAAACCATAAATCACAGAGACACATTCACCACAATGTTCATTGCAGCACTATTTACAATAGCCAGGTAATGGAAGCAACCTAAATGCCCACAGACAGACGAATGGATAAAGATGTGGTACATATATAAAATGGAATATAGCCATAAAAAGGAATGAAACTGAGTCATTTGTAGAGAAGTTGATGGATCTAGAGACTGTCATACAGAGTGAAGTAAGTCAGAAAGAGAAAAACAAATATTGTATATTAATGCCTATATGTGGAACCTAGAAAAATGGTAGAGATGAACTGGTTTGCAGGGCAGAAATAGAGACACAGAGGTAGAGAACAAACATATGGACACACAGTGGGGGAAGCCATGGGGTGGTGGTGGTGGGAAGAGTTGGGAGATTGGGATTGACCTGTATACATGTCTATGCATAAAATAGATAACTAATAATAACCTAGTGTATAAATAAATAAATAAAATTAAATTTCAAAATTTTTAAAAATAAAATGTAAACATAAAACAGAAAAAAGTTCTTCCATTCACACTGATGTATTTATAAGAATGAATTATTTCCATGCTTATATCTATAAATACATAAAAGAGGAATAATATCTAACTTGAACCAAAAAAGAAAAAAAAAAACTGAACCTAACAGTTATACAGAGGAAAACACTACCAAGGCACTTGCTCCAGTGGTAAACAATTCTGAAATTGGTCAGAGGTGGGGAATCATCTCCCATACAGCCAGCAGCCCCTCCCGCCCACGCAAGGAGCGTCCTTATTGCAAAGCTGGGAGACCGTGCCTAGGCCTCTGTGAGTAAACGTGAGCTGAGCCCCAGGCCAGCTGCTGCTGAACTGTTCCCACCCTTCCCAGGTGAAACACCTGAATATGTACAAGGGCTTGAAAGCCTAGAGGAAGGGCCGTGGAGCCACACTAGCGAAAGCAAGCAGGGCAACTTGGTGCCTGCAGGTCAGCCAGGATGGTCCTGGCCACGGGCGCTCTTCTGGAAGCTTTCCATTGCCCTGCCTGAGATACCCCTCCTGTCCCGGCCCCCACTCCTTTTTTTCCTTCCTCACCTCAGCCCGGAGAGATACTCCAGTGGAAGTTATGGGTGACACATCCTCTTCTTTACAGGTGGCAGCCTGGCAACTCCTGCAGAAAGTCCAGCAGAGCCCCACTCACACCGGGCCACCCACAAAGCCGTGGACCCTCACACCCTCCCACCAGCACAGCCCCGAGACTGCTGACGGGGCAGAGAATATGGAGTCAGGCACAGCTGCAGGGGCTATTGCTGCCTGGAGTGCTGTTTATATTGACCTCAACCCAGGCACACCTGGGGAGGGCTTGCCGGCAGGGTCAGCTTGCCCAGGTCAGCTAATCCTCAGCACTCAGGGAATCACATTGCAGAAAATGGACCTCGCTAAGACAGAATATTCGCCAAGGAAAAAAAGAACACAATGCCATTTGCAGCACCGTTGATGAGTCAAGAAGTAATCACGTGACTTGGAGTAAGTCAGAAAGTGAAAGACACATATCATATCATATCACTTATAGGTGTTACCTATAAATTGATACCAGGGCAGATATTTCCACGGAGAAGGGCAATCACAGATTCATTAAACAAACTTATGGTTCACCAAAGGAAAGGTGTGAGGATTGAATTCATTATGATATTGGGGTTAACAGACATATACAAACACAGTAGACATATATAATCACCAAAGACCTACGGAGTACCAAGAGAAGACTACTCAACATTCTGTCATAACGAACATGGGAAAAGGATCCCAGGAAGAACAGACATATGTATATGTGTAAAAGAACCACCTCTTGCACACCTACAACAAGCTAAACGTTGTACTCAAACTTGCTGTAATAAAAAATAAAAAATTAAATTAGGGCCTCCCTGGTGGCGCAGTGGTTGAGAGTCCGCCTGCCGATGCAGGGGATGCGGGTTCGTGTCCCGGTCTGGGAGGATCCCATGTGCCGCAGAGCGGCTGGGCCCGTGAGCCATGGCCGCTGGGCCTGCGCGTCCGGAGCCTGTGCTCCGCAGCGGGAGAGGCCACAACGGTGAGAGGCCTGCATACCGCAAAAAGAAAAAAAAATTAAATTAAAAACACGAACAAGAAGTAGTGAGACAAACTTGAGGGGCTTTCTCCTGGCACATTCCGTTCTACATTCCAATCTAGAACGCGACTTCCATTGAGGCTCTGCTGCCCTAGTAACCAGATTTGGTAAAGGAGAACTGCTGCCACCTTGTGGCCGTTTCACACAACAGCAGCTTTAATCCCAGCGCTAATGGTCAGTGGATATTCCAAATCATTACAGGCCTGTAAATGACACCTGCCCTGAAAACAAATCCTGGGGTCATATATCGACCAAAAAATTCAAAAGACGTCCATATTTCAAAACGACAGTTTCAAGAGGCATATTTCACGCACATTAGTGTTCTGATTTTTGGCTTTCTTTCTTTCTTTGTTAAAAAAACGGGAATTGAAAAAGGTAACCCTCAGAAGGGGCGAAAACGTTCACAAACGAATCAATGGACAAAGGTTTAATCTCCAATATATATATACAGCTCATGCAGCTTAATTTTAATACAACAAACAACCCAATACAAAAATGGGCAGAAGATCTAAATAGACGTTTCTTCAAAGAAGACACAGAGATGGCCAAGACGCACATGAAAAGCTGCTCAACATCACTAATTATTAGAGAAATGCAAATCAAAACTACAATGAGGTAAGACCTCACACCTGTTAGAATCGGCATCATCAGATAATCTACAAACAACAAATTCTGGGGAGGGTGTGGACAAAAGGAACCCTCTTCCGCTATTGGTGGGAATGTAAATTGATACAGTCACTATGGAGAACAGTATGGAGGTTCCTTTAAAAAACTAAAAAGAGAATTACCATAGGATACAGCAATCCCACTTCTGGGCATATACCCTGAGAAAACCATAAATCACAGAGACACATTCACCACAATGTTCATTGCAGCACTATTTACAATAGCCAGGTAATGGAAGCAACCTAAATGCCCACAGACAGACGAATGGATAAAGATGTGGTACATATATAAAATGGAATATAGCCATAAAAAGGAATGAAACTGAGTCATTTGTAGAGAAGTTGATGGATCTAGAGACTGTCATACAGAGTGAAGTAAGTCAGAAAGAGAAAAGCAAATATTGTATATTAATGCCTATATGTGGAACCTAGAAAAATGGTAGAGATGAACTGGTTTGCAGGGCAGAAATAGAGACACAGAGGTAGAGAACAAACATATGGACACACAGTGGGGGAAGCCATGGGGTGGTGGTGGTGGGAAGAGTTGGGAGATTGGGATTGACCTGTATACATGTCTATGCATAAAATAGATAACTAATAATAACCTAGTGTATAAATAAATAAATAAAATTAAATTTCAAAATTTTTAAAAATAAAATGTAAACATAAAACAGAAAAAAGTTCTTCCATTCACACTGATGTATTTATAAGAATGAATTATTTCCATGCTTATATCTATAAATACATAAAAGAGGAATAATATCTAACTTGAACCAAAAAAGAAAAAAAAAAACTGAACCTAACAGTTATACAGAGGAAAACACTACCAAGGCACTTGCTCCAGTGGTAAACAATTCTGAAATTGGTCAGAGGTGGGGAATCATCTCCCATACAGCCAGCAGCCCCTCCCGCCCACGCAAGGAGCGTCCTTATTGCAAAGCTGGGAGACCGTGCCTAGGCCTCTGTGAGTAAACGTGAGCTGAGCCCCAGGCCAGCTGCTGCTGAACTGTTCCCACCCTTCCCAGGTGAAACACCTGAATATGTACAAGGGCTTGAAAGCCTAGAGGAAGGGCCGTGGAGCCACACTAGCGAAAGCAAGCAGGGCAACTTGGTGCCTGCAGGTCAGCCAGGATGGTCCTGGCCACGGGCGCTCTTCTGGAAGCTTTCCATTGCCCTGCCTGAGATACCCCTCCTGTCCCGGCCCCCACTCCTTTTTTTCCTTCCTCACCTCAGCCCGGAGAGATACTCCAGTGGAAGTTATGGGTGACACATCCTCTTCTTTACAGGTGGCAGCCTGGCAACTCCTGCAGTAAGTCCAGCAGAGCCCCACTCACACCGGGCCACCCACAAAGCCGTGGACCCTCACACCCTCCCACCAGCACAGCCCCGAGACTGCTGACGGGGCAGAGAATATGGAGTCAGGCACAGCTGCAGGGGCTATTGCTGCCTGGAGTGCTGTTTATATTGACCTCAACCCAGGCACACCTGGGGAGGGCTTGCCGGCAGGGTCAGGCTGCCCAGGTCAGCTAATCCTCAGCCCTCAGGGAATCACATTGCAGAAAATGGACCTCGCTAAGACAGAATATTCGCCAAGGAAAAAAAGAACACAATGCCATTTGCAGCACCGTAGATGAGTCTAGAGGTAATCACGTGACTTGGAGTAAGTCAGAAAGTGAAAGACACATATCATATCATATCACTTATAGGTGTTACCTATAAATTGATACCAGGGCAGATATTTCCACGGAGAAGGGCAATCACAGATTCATTAAACAAACTTATGGTTCACCAAAGGAAAGGTGTGAGGATTGAATTCATTATGATATTGGGGTTAACAGACATATACAAACACAGTAGACATATATAATCACCAAAGACCTACGGAGTACCAAGAGAAGACTACTCAACATTCTGTCATAACGAACATGGGAAAAGGATCCCAGGAAGAACAGACATATGTATATGTGTAAAAGAACCACCTCTTGCACACCTACAACAAGCTAAACGTTGTACTCAAACTTGCTGTAATAAAAAATAAAAAATTAAATTAGGGCCTCCCTGGTGGCGCAGTGGTTGAGAGTCCGCCTGCCGATGCAGGGGATGCGGGTTCCTGTCCCGGTCTGGGAGGATCCCATGTGCCGCAGAGCGGCTGGGCCCGTGAGCCATGGCCGCTGGGCCTGCGCGTCCGGAGCCTGTGCTCCGCAGCGGGAGAGGCCACAACGGTGAGAGGCCTGCATACCGCAAAAAGAAAAAAAAAAATTAAATTAAAAACACGAACAAGAAGTAGTGAGACAAACTTGAGGGGCTTTCTCCTGGCACATTCCGTTCTACATTCCAATCTAGAACGCGACTTCCATTGAGGCTCTGCTGCCCTAGTAACCAGATTTGGTAAAGGAGAACTGCTGCCACCTTGTGGCCGTTTCACACAACAGCAGCTTTAATCCCAGCGCTAATGGTCAGTGGATATTCCAAATCATTACAGGCCTGTAAATGACACCTGCCCTGAAAACAAATCCTGGGGTCATATATCGACCAAAAAATTCAAAAGACGTCCATATTTCAAAACGACAGTTTCAAGAGGCATATTTCACGCACATTAGTGTTCTGATTCTTTGGCTTTCTTTCTTTCTTTGTTAAAAAAACGGGAATTGAAAAAGGTAACCCTCAGAAGGGGCGAAAACGTTCACAAACGAATCAATGGACAAAGGTTTAATCTCCAATATATATATACAGCTCATGCAGCTTAATTTTAATACAACAAACAACCCAATACAAAAATGGGCAGAAGATCTAAATAGACGTTTCTTCAAAGAAGACACAGAGATGGCCAAGACGCACATGAAAAGCTGCTCAACATCACTAATTATTAGAGAAATGCAAATCAAAACTACAATGAGGTAAGACCTCACACCTGTTAGAATCGGCATCATCAGATAATCTACAAACAACAAATTCTGGGGAGGGTGTGGACAAAAGGAACCCTCTTCCGCTATTGGTGGGAATGTAAATTGATACAGTCACTATGGAGAACAGTATAAAGGTTCCTTTAAAAAACTAAAAAGAGAATTACCATAGGATCCAGCAATCCCACTTCTGGGCAGATACCGAGAGAAAACCATAAATCACAGAGACACATTCACCACAATGTTCATTGCAGCACTATTTACAATAGCCAGGTAATGGAAGCAACCTAAATGCCCACAGACAGACGAATGGATAAAGATGTGGTACATATATAAAATGGAATATAGCCATAAAAAGGAATGAAACTGAGTCATTTGTAGAGAAGTTGATGGATCTAGAGACTGTCATACAGAGTGAAGTAAGTCAGAAAGAGAAAAACAAATATTGTATATTAATGCCTATATGTGGAACCTAGAAAAATGGTAGAGATGAACTGGTTTGCAGGGCAGAAATAGAGACACAGAGGTAGAGAACAAACATATGGACACACAGTGGGGGAAGCCATGGGGTGGTGGTGGTGGGAAGAGTTGGGAGATTGGGATTGACCTGTATACATGTCTATGCATAAAATAGATAACTAATAATAACCTAGTGTATAAATAAATAAATAAAATTAAATTTCAAAATTTTTAAAAATAAAATGTAAACATAAAACAGAAAAAAGTTCTTCCATTCACACTGATGTATTTATAAGAATGAATTATTTCCATGCTTATATCTATAAATACATAAAAGAGGAATAATATCTAACTTGAACCAAAAAAGAAAAAAAAAACTGAACCTAACAGTTATACAGAGGAAAACACTACCAAGGCACTTGCTCCAGTGGTAAACAATTCTGAAATTGGTCAGAGGTGGGGAATCATCTCCCATACAGCCAGCAGCCCCACCCGCCCACGCAAGGAGCGTCCTTATTGCAAAGCTGGGAGACCGTGCCTAGGCCTCTGTGAGTAAACGTGAGCTGAGCCCCAGGCCAGCTGCTGCTGAACTGTTCCCACCCTTCCCAGGTGAAACACCTGAATATGTACAAGGGCTTGAAAGCCTAGAGGAAGGGCCGTGGAGCCACAGTAGCGAAAGCAAGCAGGGCAACTTGGTGCCTGCAGGTCAGCCAGGATGGTCCTGGCCACGGGCGCTCTTCTGGAAGCTTTCCATTGCTCTGCCTGAGATACCCCTCCTGTCCCGGCCCCCACTCCTTTTTTTCCTTCCTCACCTCAGCCCGGAGAGATACTCCAGTGGAAGTTATGGGTGACACATCCTCTTCTTTACTGGTGGCAGCCTGGCAACTCCTGCAGAAAGTCCAGCAGAGCCCCACTCACACCGGGCCACCCACAAAGCCGTGGACCCTCACACCCTCCCACCAGCACAGCCCCGAGACTGCTGACGGGGCAGAGAATATGGAGTCAGGCACAGCTGCAGGGGCTATTGCTGCCTGGAGTGCTGTTTATATTGACCTCAACCCAGGCACACCTGGGGAGGGCTTGCCGGCAGGGTCAGGCTGCCCAGGTCAGCTAATCCTCAGCCCTCAGGGAATCACATTGCAGAAAATGGACCTCGCTAAGACAGAATATTCGCCAAGGAAAAAAAGAACACAATGCCATTTGCAGCACCGTAGATGAGTCAAGAAGTAATCACGTGACTTGGAGTAAGTCAGAAAGTGAAAGACACATATCATATCATATCACTTATAGGTGTTACCTATAAATTGATACCAGGGCAGATATTTCCACGGAGAAGGGCAATCACAGATTCATTAAACAAACTTATGGTTCACCAAAGGAAAGGTGTGAGGATTGAATTCATTATGATATTGGGGTTAACAGACATATACAAACACAGTAGACATATATAATCACCAAAGACCTACGGAGTACCAAGAGAAGACTACTCAACATTCTGTCATAAAGAACATGGGAAAAGGATCCCAGGAAGAACAGACATATGTATATGTGTAAAAGAACCACCTCTTGCACACCTACAACAAGCTAAACGTTGTACTCAAACTTGCTGTAATAAAAAATAAAAAATTAAATTAGGGCCTCCCTGGTGGCGCAGTGGTTGAGAGTCCGCCTGCCGATGCAGGGGATGCGGGTTCGTGTCCCGGTCTGGGAGGATCCCATGTGCCGCAGAGCGGCTGGGCCCGTGAGCCATGGCCGCCGGGCCTGCGCGTCCGGAGCCTGTGCTCTGCAGCGGGAGAGGCCACAACGGTGAGAGGCCTGCATACCGCAAAAAGAAAAAAAAAATTAAATTAAAAACACGAACAAGAAGTAGTGAGACAAACTTGAGGGGCTTTCTCCTGGCACATTCCGTTCTACATTCCAATCTAGAACGCGACTTCCATTGAGGCTCTGCTGCCCTAGTAACCAGATTTGGTAAAGGAGAACTGCTGCCACCTTGTGGCCGTTTCACACAACAGCAGCTTTAATCCCAGCGCTAATGGTCAGTGGATATTCCAAATCATTACAGGCCTGTAAATGACACCTGCCCTGAAAACAAATCCTGGGGTCATATATCGACCAAAAAATTCAAAAGACGTCCATATTTCAAAACGACAGTTTCAAGAGGCATATTTAACGCACATTAGTGTTCTGATTCTTTGGCTTTCTTTCTTTCTTTGTTAAAAAAACGGGAATTGAAAAAGGTAACCCTCAGAAGGGGCGAAAACGTTCACAAACGAATCAATGGACAAAGGTTTAATCTCCAATATATATATACAGCTCATGCAGCTTAATTTTAATACAACAAACAACCCAATACAAAAATGGGCAGAAGATCTAAATAGACGTTTCTTCAAAGAAGACACAGAGATGGCCAAGACGCACATGAAAAGCTGCTCAACATCACTAATTATTAGAGAAATGCAAATCAAAACTACAATGAGGTAAGACCTCACACCTGTTAGAATCGGCATCATCAGATAATCTACAAACAACAAATTCTGGGGAGGGTGTGGACAAAAGGAACCCTCTTCCGCTATTGGTGGGAATGTAAATTGATACAGTCACTATGGAGAACAGTATAAAGGTTCCTTTAAAAAACTAAAAAGAGAATTACCATAGGATCCAGCAATCCCACTTCTGGGCAGATACCGAGAGAAAACCATAAATCACAGAGACACATTCACCACAATGTTCATTGCAGCACTATTTACAATAGCCAGGTAATGGAAGCAACCTAAATGCCCACAGACAGACGAATGGATAAAGATGTGGTACATATATAAAATGGAATATAGCCATAAAAAGGAATGAAACTGAGTCATTTGTAGAGAAGTTGATGGATCTAGAGACTGTCATACAGAGTGAAGTAAGTCAGAAAGAGAAAAACAAATATTGTATATTAATGCCTATATGTGGAACCTAGAAAAATGGTAGAGATGAACTGGTTTGCAGGGCAGAAATAGAGACACAGAGGTAGAGAACAAACATATGGACACACAGTGGGGGAAGCCATGGGGTGGTGGTGGTGGGAAGAGTTGGGAGATTGGGATTGACCTGTATACATGTCTATGCATAAAATAGATAACTAATAATAACCTAGTGTATAAATAAATAAATAAAATTAAATTTCAAAATTTTTAAAAATAAAATGTAAACATAAAACAGAAAAAAGTTCTTCCATTCACACTGATGTATTTATAAGAATGAATTATTTCCATGCTTATATCTATAAATACATAAAAGAGGAATAATATCTAACTTGAACCAAAAAAGAAAAAAAAAAACTGAACCTAACAGTTATACAGAGGAAAACACTACCAAGGCACTTGCTCCAGTGGTAAACAATTCTGAAATTGGTCAGAGGTGGGGAATCATCTCCCATACAGCCAGCAGCCCCTCCCGCCCACGCAAGGAGCGTCCTTATTGCAAAGCTGGGAGACCGTGCCTAGGCCTCTGTGAGTAAACGTGAGCTGAGCCCCAGGCCAGCTGCTGCTGAACTGTTCCCACCCTTCCCAGGTGAAACACCTGAATATGTACAAGGGCTTGAAAGCCTAGAGGAAGGGCCGTGGAGCCACACTAGCGAAAGCAAGCAGGGCAACTTGGTGCCTGCAGGTCAGCCAGGATGGTCCTGGCCACGGGCGCTCTTCTGGAAGCTTTCCATTGCCCTGCCTGAGATACCCCTCCTGTCCCGGCCCCCACTCCTTTTTTTCCTTCCTCACCTCAGCCCGGAGAGATACTCCAGTGGAAGTTATGGGTGACACATCCTCTTCTTTACAGGTGGCAGCCTGGCAACTCCTGCAGAAAGTCCAGCAGAGCCCCACTCACACCGGGCCACCCACAAAGCCGTGGACCCTCACACCCTCCCACCAGCACAGCCCCGAGACTGCTGACGGGGCAGAGAATATGGAGTCAGGCACAGCTGCAGGGGCTATTGCTGCCTGGAGTGCTGTTTATATTGACCTCAACCCAGGCACACCTGGGGAGGGCTTGCCGGCAGGGTCAGGCTGCCCAGGTCAGCTAATCCTCAGCACTCAGGGAATCACATTGCAGAAAATGGACCTCGCTAAGACAGAATATTCGCCAAGGAAAAAAAGAACACAATGCCATTTGCAGCACCGTAGATGAGTCAAGAAGTAATCACGTGACTTGGAGTAAGTCAGAAAGTGAAAGACACATATCATATCATATCACTTATAGGTGTTACCTATAAATTGATACCAGGGCAGATATTTCCACGGAGAAGGGCAATCACAGATTCATTAAACAAACTTATGGTTCACCAAAGGAAAGGTGTGAGGATTGAATTCATTATGATATTGGGGTTAACAGACATATACAAACACAGTAGACATATATAATCACCAAAGACCTACGGAGTACCAAGAGAAGACTACTCAACATTCTGTCATAACGAACATGGGAAAAGGATCCCAGGAAGAACAGACATATGTATATGTGTAAAAGAACCACCTCTTGCACACCTACAACAAGCTAAACGTTGTACTCAAACTTGCTGTAATAAAAAATAAAAAATTAAATTAGGGCCTCCCTGGTGGCGCAGTGGTTGAGAGTCCGCCTGCCGATGCAGGGGATGCGGGTTCGTGTCCCGGTCTGGGAGGATCCCATGTGCCGCAGAGCGGCTGGGCCCATGAGCCATGGCCGCTGGGCCTGCGCGTCCGGAGCCTGTGCTCCGCAGCGGGAGAGGCCACAACGGTGAGAGGCCTGCATACCGCAAAAAGAAAAAAAAAATTAAATTAAAAACACGAACAAGAAGTAGTGAGACAAACTTGAGGGGCTTTCTCCTGGCACATTCCGTTCTACATTCCAATCTAGAACGCGACTTCCATTGAGGCTCTGCTGCCCTAGTAACCAGATTTGGTAAAGGAGAACTGCTGCCACCTTGTGGCCGTTTCACACAACAGCAGCTTTAATCCCAGCGCTAATGGTCAGTGGATATTCCAAATCATTACAGGCCTGTAAATGACACCTGCCCTGAAAACAAATCCTGGGGTCATATATCGACCAAAAAATTCAAAAGACGTCCATATTTCAAAACGACAGTTTCAAGAGGCATATTTCACGCACATTAGTGTTCTGATTTTTGGCTTTCTTTCTTTCTTTGTTAAAAAAACGGGAATTGAAAAAGGTAACCCTCAGAAGGGGCGAAAACGTTCACAAACGAATCAATGGACAAAGGTTTAATCTCCAATATATATATACAGCTCATGCAGCTTAATTTTAATACAACAAACAACCCAATACAAAAATGGGCAGAAGATCTAAATAGACGTTTCTTCAAAGAAGACACAGAGATGGCCAAGACGCACATGAAAAGCTGCTCAACATCACTAATTATTAGAGAAATGCAAATCAAAACTACAATGAGGTAAGACCTCACACCTGTTAGAATCGGCATCATCAGATAATCTACAAACAACAAATTCTGGGGAGGGTGTGGACAAAAGGAACCCTCTTCCGCTATTGGTGGGAATGTAAATTGATACAGTCACTATGGAGAACAGTATAGAGGTTCCTTTAAAAAACTAAAAAGAGAATTACCATAGGATCCAGCAATCCCACTTCTGGGCAGATACCGAGAGAAAACCATAAATCACAGAGACACATTCACCACAATGTTCATTGCAGCACTATTTACAATAGCCAGGTAATGGAAGCAACCTAAATGCCCACAGACAGACGAATGGATAAAGATGTGGTACATATATAAAATGGAATATAGCCATAAAAAGGAATGAAACTGAGTCATTTGTAGAGAAGTTGATGGATCTAGAGACTGTCATACAGAGTGAAGTAAGTCAGAAAGAGAAAAACAAATATTGTATATTAATGCCTATATGTGGAACCTAGAAAAATGGTAGAGATGAACTGGTTTGCAGGGCAGAAATAGAGACACAGAGGTAGAGAACAAACATATGGACACACAGTGGGGGAAGCCATGGGGTGGTGGTGGTGGGAAGAGTTGGGAGATTGGGATTGACCTGTATACATGTCTATGCATAAAATAGATAACTAATAATAACCTAGTGTATAAATAAATAAATAAAATTAAATTTCAAAATTTTTAAAAATAAAATGTAAACATAAAACAGAAAAAAGTTCTTCCATTCACACTGATGTATTTATAAGAATGAATTATTTCCATGCTTATATCTATAAATACATAAAAGAGGAATAATATCTAACTTGAACCAAAAAAGAAAAAAAAAAACTGAACCTAACAGTTATACAGAGGAAAACACTACCAAGGCACTTGCTCCAGTGGTAAACAATTCTGAAATTGGTCAGAGGTGGGGAATCATCTCCCATACAGCCAGCAGCCCCTCCCGCCCACGCAAGGAGCGTCCTTATTGCAAAGCTGGGAGACCGTGCCTAGGCCTCTGTGAGTAAACGTGAGCTGAGCCCCAGGCCAGCTGCTGCTGAACTGTTCCCACCCTTCCCAGGTGAAACACCTGAATATGTACAAGGGCTTGAAAGCCTAGAGGAAGGGCCGTGGAGCCACACTAGCGAAAGCAAGCAGGGCAACTTGGTGCCTGCAGGTCAGCCAGGATGGTCCTGGCCACGGGCGCTCTTCTGGAAGCTTTCCATTGCCCTGCCTGAGATACCCCTCCTGTCCCGGCCCCCACTCCTTTTTTTCCTTCCTCACCTCAGCCCGGAGAGATACTCCAGTGGAAGTTATGGGTGACACATCCTCTTCTTTACAGGTGGCAGCCTGGCAACTCCTGCAGAAAGTCCAGCAGAGCCCCACTCACACCGGGCCACCCACAAAGCCGTGGACCCTCACACCCTCCCACCAGCACAGCCCTGAGACTGCTGACGGGGCAGAGAATATGGAGTCAGGCACAGCTGCAGGGGCTATTGCTGCCTGGAGTGCTGTTTATATTGACCTCAACCCAGGCACACCTGGGGAGGGCTTGCCGGCAGGGTCAGGCTGCCCAGGTCAGCTAATCCTCAGCCCTCAGGGAATCACATTGCAGAAAATGGACCTCGCTAAGACAGAATATTCGCCAAGGAAAAAAAGAACACAATGCCATTTGCAGCACCGTAGATGAGTCAAGAAGTAATCACGTGACTTGGAGTAAGTCAGAAAGTGAAAGACACATATCATATCATATCACTTATAGGTGTTACCTATAAATTGATACCAGGGCAGATATTTCCACGGAGAAGGGCAATCACAGATTCATTAAACAAACTTATGGTTCACCAAAGGAAAGGTGTGAGGATTGAATTCATTATGATATTGGGGTTAACAGACATATACAAACACAGTAGACATATATAATCACCAAAGACCTACGGAGTACCAAGAGAAGACTACTCAACATTCTGTCATAACGAACATGGGAAAAGGATCCCAGGAAGAACAGACATATGTATATGTGTAAAAGAACCACCTCTTGCACACCTACAACAAGCTAAACGTTGTACTCAAACTTGCTGTAATAAAAAATAAAAAATTAAATTAGGGCCTCCCTGGTGGCGCAGTGGTTGAGAGTCCGCCTGCCGATGCAGGGGATGCGGGTTCGTGTCCCGGTCTGGGAGGATCCCATGTGCCGCAGAGCGGCTGGGCCCGTGAGCCATGGCCGCTGGGCCTGCGCGTCCGGAGCCTGTGCTCCGCAGCGGGAGAGGCCACAACGGTGAGAGGCCTGCATACCGCAAAAAGAAAAAAAAAATTAAATTAAAAACACGAACAAGAAGTAGTGAGACAAACTTGAGGGGCTTTCTCCTGGCACATTCCGTTCTACATTCCAATCTAGAACGCGACTTCCATTGAGGCTCTGCTGCCCTAGTAACCAGATTTGGTAAAGGAGAACTGCTGCCACCTTGTGGCCGTTTCACACAACAGCAGCTTTAATCCCAGCGCTAATGGTCAGTGGATATTCCAAATCATTACAGGCCTGTAAATGACACCTGCCCTGAAAACAAATCCTGGGGTCATATATCGACCAAAAAATTCAAAAGACGTCCATATTTCAAAACGACAGTTTCAAGAGGCATATTTCACGCACATTAGTGTTCTGATTCTTTGGCTTTCTTTCTTTCTTTGTTAAAAAAACGGGAATTGAAAAAGGTAACCCTCAGAAGGGGCGAAAACGTTCACAAACGAATCAATGGACAAAGGTTTAATCTCCAATATATATATACAGCTCATGCAGCTTAATTTTAATACAACAAACAACCCAATACAAAAATGGGCAGAAGATCTAAATAGACGTTTCTTCAAAGAAGACACAGAGATGGCCAAGACGCACATGAAAAGCTGCTCAACATCACTAATTATTAGAGAAATGCAAATCAAAACTACAATGAGGTAAGACCTCACACCTGTTAGAATCGGCATCATCAGATAATCTACAAACAACAAATTCTGGGGAGGGTGTGGACAAAAGGAACCCTCTTCCGCTATTGGTGGGAATGTAAATTGATACAGTCACTATGGAGAACAGTATGGAGGTTCCTTTAAAAAACTAAAAAGAGAATTACCATAGGATCCAGCAATCCCACTTCTGGGCAGATACCGAGAGAAAACCATAAATCACAGAGACACATTCACCACAATGTTCATTGCAGCACTATTTACAATAGCCAGGTAATGGAAGCAACCTAAATGCCCACAGACAGACGAATGGATAAAGATGTGGTACATATATAAAATGGAATATAGCCATAAAAAGGAATGAAACTGAGTCATTTGTAGAGAAGTTGATGGATCTAGAGACTGTCATACAGAGTGAAGTAAGTCAGAAAGAGAAAAACAAATATTGTATATTAATGCCTATATGTGGAACCTAGAAAAATGGTAGAGATGAACTGGTTTGCAGGGCAGAAATAGAGACACAGAGGTAGAGAACAAACATATGGACACACAGTGGGGGAAGCCATGGGGTGGTGGTGGTGGGAAGAGTTGGGAGATTGGGATTGACCTGTATACATGTCTATGCATAAAATAGATAACTAATAATAACCTAGTGTATAAATAAATAAATAAAATTAAATTTCAAAATTTTTAAAAATAAAATGTAAACATAAAACAGAAAAAAGTTCTTCCATTCACACTGATGTATTTATAAGAATGAATTATTTCCATGCTTATATCTATAAATACATAAAAGAGGAATAATATCTAACTTGAACCAAAAAAGAAAAAAAAAAACTGAACCTAACAGTTATACAGAGGAAAACACTACCAAGGCACTTGCTCCAGTGGTAAACAATTCTGAAATTGGTCAGAGGTGGGGAATCATCTCCCATACAGCCAGCAGCCCCACCCGCCCACGCAAGGAGCGTCCTTATTGCAAAGCTGGGAGACCGTGCCTAGGCCTCTGTGAGTAAACGTGAGCTGAGCCCCAGGCCAGCTGCTGCTGAACTGTTCCCACCCTTCCCAGGTGAAACACCTGAATATGTACAAGGGCTTGAAAGCCTAGAGGAAGGGCCGTGGAGCCACACTAGCGAAAGCAAGCAGGGCAACTTGGTGCCTGCAGGTCAGCCAGGATGGTCCTGGCCACGGGCGCTCTTCTGGAAGCTTTCCATTGCTCTGCCTGAGATACCCCTCCTGTCCCGGCCCCCACTCCTTTTTTTCCTTCCTCACCTCAGCCCGGAGAGATACTCCAGTGGAACTTATGGGTGACACATCCTCTTCTTTACTGGTGGCAGCCTGGCAACTCCTGCAGAAAGTCCAGCAGAGCCCCACTCACACCGGGCCACCCACAAAGCCGTGGACCCTCACACCCTCCCACCAGCACAGCCCCGAGACTGCTGACGGGGCAGAGAATATGGAGTCAGGCACAGCTGCAGGGGCTATTGCTGCCTGGAGTGCTGTTTATATTGACCTCAACCCAGGCACACCTGGGGAGGGCTTGCCGGCAGGGTCAGGCTGCCCAGGTCAGCTAATCCTCAGCCCTCAGGGAATCACATTGCAGAAAATGGACCTCGCTAAGACAGAATATTCGCCAAGGAAAAAAAGCACACAATGCCATTTGCAGCACCGTAGATGAGTCAAGAAGTAATCACGTGACTTGGAGTAAGTAAGAAAGTGAAAGACACATATCATATCATATCACTTATAGGTGTAACCTATAAATTGATACCAGGGCAGATATTTCCACGGAGAAGGGCAATCACAGATTCATTAAACAAACTTATGGTTCACCAAAGGAAAGGTGTGAGGATTGAATTCATTATGATATTGGGGTTAACAGACATATACAAACACAGTAGACATATATAATCACCAAAGACCTACGGAGTACCAAGAGAAGACTACTCAACATTCTGTCATAAAGAACATGGGAAAAGGATCCCAGGAAGAACAGACATATGTATATGTGTAAAAGAACCACCTCTTGCACACCTACAACAAGCTAAACGTTGTACTCAAACTTGCTGTAATAAAAAATAAAAAATTAAATTAGGGCCTCCCTGGTGGCGCAGTGGTTGAGAGTCCGCCTGCCGATGCAGGGGATGCGGGTTCGTGTCCCGGTCTGGGAGGATCCCATGTGCCGCAGAGCGGCTGGGCCCGTGAGCCATGGCCGCTGGGCCTGCGCGTCCGGAGCCTGTGCTCTGCAGCGGGAGAGGCCACAACGGTGAGAGGCCTGCATACCGCAAAAAGAAAAAAAAAATTAAATTAAAAACACGAACAAGAAGTAGTGAGACAAACTTGAGGGGCTTTCTCCTGGCACATTCCGTTCTACATTCCAATCTAGAACGCGACTTCCATTGAGGCTCTGCTGCCCTAGTAACCAGATTTGGTAAAGGAGAACTGCTGCCACCTTGTGGCCGTTTCACACAACAGCAGCTTTAATCCCAGCGCTAATGGTCAGTGGATATTCCAAATCATTACAGGCCTGTAAATGACACCTGCCCTGAAAACAAATCCTGGGGTCATATATCGACCAAAAAATTCAAAAGACGTCCATATTTCAAAACGACAGTTTCAAGAGGCATATTTCACGCACATTAGTGTTCTGATTCTTTGGCTTTCTTTCTTTCTTTGTTAAAAAAACGGGAATTGAAAAAGGTAACCCTCAGAAGGGGCGAAAACGTTCACAAACGAATCAATGGACAAAGGTTTAATCTCCAATATATATATACAGCTCATGCAGCTTAATTTTAATACAACAAACAACCCAATACAAAAATGGGCAGAAGATCTAAATAGACGTTTCTTCAAAGAAGACACAGAGATGGCCAAGACGCACATGAAAAGCTGCTCAACATCACTAATTATTAGAGAAATGCAAATCAAAACTACAATGAGGTAAGACCTCACACCTGTTAGAATCGGCATCATCAGATAATCTACAAACAACAAATTCTGGGGAGGGTGTGGACAAAAGGAACCCTCTTCCGCTATTGGTGGGAATGTAAATTGATACAGTCACTATGGAGAACAGTATGGAGGTTCCTTTAAAAAACTAAAAAGAGAATTACCATAGGATCCAGCAATCCCACTTCTGGGCAGATACCGAGAGAAAACCATAAATCACAGAGACACATTCACCACAATGTTCATTGCAGCACTATTTACAATAGCCAGGTAATGGAAGCAACCTAAATGCCCACAGACAGACGAATGGATAAAGATGTGGTACATATATAAAATGGAATATAGCCATAAAAAGGAATGAAACTGAGTCATTTGTAGAGAAGTTGATGGATCTAGAGACTGTCATACAGAGTGAAGTAAGTCAGAAAGAGAAAAACAAATATTGTATATTAATGCCTATATGTGGAACCTAGAAAAATGGTAGAGATGAACTGGTTTGCAGGGCAGAAATAGAGACACAGAGGTAGAGAACAAACATATGGACACACAGTGGGGGAAGCCATGGGGTGGTGGTGGTGGGAAGAGTTGGGAGATTGGGATTGACCTGTATACATGTCTATGCATAAAATAGATAACTAATAATAACCTAGTGTATAAATAAATAAATAAAATTAAATTTCAAAATTTTTAAAAATAAAATGTAAACATAAAACAGAAAAAAGTTCTTCCATTCACACTGATGTATTTATAAGAATGAATTATTTCCATGCTTATATCTATAAATACATAAAAGAGGAATAATATCTAACTTGAACCAAAAAAGAAAAAAAAAACTGAACCTAACAGTTATACAGAGGAAAACACTACCAAGGCACTTGCTCCAGTGGTAAACAATTCTGAAATTGGTCAGAGGTGGGGAATCATCTCCCATACAGCCAGCAGCCCCTCCCGCCCACGCAAGGAGCGTCCTTATTGCAAAGCTGGGAGACCGTGCCTAGGCCTCTGGGAGTAAACGTGAGCTGAGCCCCAGGCCAGCTGCTGCTGAACTGTTCCCACCCTTCCCAGGTGAAACACCTGAATATGTACAAGGGCTTGAAAGCCTAGAGGAAGGGCCGTGGAGCCACACTAGCGAAAGCAAGCAGGGCAACTTGGTGCCTGCAGGTCAGCCAGGATGGTCCTGGCCACGGGCGCTCTTCTGGAAGCTTTCCATTGCCCTGCCTGAGATACCCCTCCTGTCCCGGCCCCCACTCCTTTTTTTCCTTCCTCACCTCAGCCCGGAGAGATACTCCAGTGGAAGTTATGGGTGACACATCCTCTTCTTTACAGGTGGCAGCCTGGCAACTCCTGCAGAAAGTCCAGCAGAGCCCCACTCACACCGGGCCACCCACAAAGCCGTGGACCCTCACACCCTCCCACCAGCACAGCCCCGAGACTGCTGACGGGGCAGAGAATATGGAGTCAGGCACAGCTGCAGGGGCTATTGCTGCCTGGAGTGCTGTTTATATTGACCTCAACCCAGGCACACCTGGGGAGGGCTTGCCGGCAGGGTCAGGCTGCCCAGGTCAGCTAATCCTCAGCCCTCAGGGAATCACATTGCAGAAAATGGACCTCGCTAAGACAGAATATTCGCCAAGGAAAAAAAGAACACAATGCCATTTGCAGCACCGTAGATGAGTCAAGAAGTAATCACGTGACTTGGAGTAAGTCAGAAAGTGAAAGACACATATCATATCATATCACTTATAGGTGTTACCTATAAATTGATACCAGGGCAGATATTTCCACGGAGAAGGGCAATCACAGATTCATTAAACAAACTTATGGTTCACCAAAGGAAAGGTGTGAGGATTGAATTCATTATGATATTGGGGTTAACAGACATATACAAACACAGTAGACATATATAATCACCAAAGAACTACGGAGTACCAAGAGAAGACTACTCAACATTCTGTCATAACGAACATGGGAAAAGGATCCCAGGAAGAACAGACATATGTATATGTGTAAAAGAACCACCTCTTGCACACCTACAACAAGCTAAACGTTGTACTCAAACTTGCTGTAATAAAAAATAAAAAATTAAATTAAAAACACGAACAAGAATTAGTGAGAAAAACTTGAGGGGCTTTCTCCTGGTACATTCCGTTCTACATTCCAATCTAGAATGCGACTTCCATTGAGGATTTGCTGCCCTAGTAACCAGATTTGGTAAGGGAGAACTGCTGCCACCTTGTGGCCGTTTCACACAACAGCAGCTTTAATCCCAGCGCTAATGGTCAGTGGATATTCCAAATCATTACAGGCCTGTAAATGACACCTGCCCTGAAAACAAATCCTGGGGTCATATATCGACCAAAAAATTCAAAAGATGTCCATATTTCAAAACGACAGTTTCAAGAGGCATATTTCACGCACATTAGTGTTCTGCTTCTTTTGATTTCTTTCTTTCTTTGTTAAAAAAACGGGAATGGAAAAAGGCAACCCTCAGAATGGGCGAAAACTTTCACAAACGAATCAATGGACAAAGGTTTAATCTCCAATATATATAAACAGCTCATGCAGGTTAATATTAATAAAACAAACAACCCAATACAAAAATGGGCAGAAGATCTAAATAGACGTTTCTTCAAAGAAGACACAGAGATGGCCAAGACGCACATGAAAAGCTGCTCAACATCACTAATTATTAGAGAAATGCAAATCAAAACTACAATGAGGTAAGACCTCACACCTGTTAGAATCGGCATCATCAGATAATCTACAAACAACAAATTCTGGGGAGGGTGTGGACAAAAGGAACCCTCTTCCGCTACTGGTGGGAATGTAAATTGATACAGTCACTATGGAGAACAGTATGGAGGTTCCTTTAAAAAACTAAAAAGAGAATTACCATAGGATCCAGCAATCCCACTTGTGGGCATATACCCAGAGAAAACCATAAATCACAGAGACACATTAACCCCAATATTCATTGCACCACTATTTACAATAGCCAGGTAATGGAAGCAACCTAAATGCCCACAGACAGACGAATGGATAAAGATGTGGTACATATATAAAATGGAATATTACTCAGCCATAAGAAGGAATGAAACTGAGTCATTTGTAGAGAAGTTGATGGATCTAGAGACTGTCATACAGAGTGAAGTAAGTCAGAAAGAGAAAAACAAATATTGTATATTAATGCCTATATGTGGAACCTAGAAAAATGGTAGAGATGAACTGGTTTGCAGGGCAGAAATAGAGACACAGAGGTAGAGAACAAACGTATGGACACAAAGTGGAGAAAGCCATGGGGTGGTGGTGGTGGGATGAGTTGGGAGATTGGGATTGACCTGTATAGATGTCTATGCATAAAATAGATAACTAATAATAACATAGTGTATAAAAAAATAAATAAAATTAAATTTCAATATTTTTAAAATTAAACTGTAAAAATAAAACAGAAAAAAAGTTCTTCCATTCACACTGATGTATTTATAAGAATGAATTATTTCCATGCTTATATCTATAAATACATAAAAGAGGAATAAAATCTAACTTGAACCAAAAAAGAAAAAAAAAACTGAACATAACAGTTATACAGAGGAAAACACTACCAAGGCACTTGCTCCAGTGGTAAACAATTCTGAAATTGGTCAGAGGTGGGGAATCATCTCCCATACAGCCAGCAGCCCCACCCGCCCACGCAAGGAGCGTCCTTATTGCAAACCTGGGGGACCATGCCGAGGCCTCTGTGAGTAAACGTGAGCTGAGCCCCAGGCCAGCTGCTGCTGAACTGTTCCCACCCTTCCCAGGTGAAACACCTGAATATGTACAAGGGTTTGAAAGCCTAGAGGAAGGGCCGTGGAGCCACACCAGCGAAAGCAAGCAGGGCAACTTGGTGCCTGCAGGTCAGCCAGGATGGTCCTGGCCACGGGCGCTCTTCTGGAAGCTTTCCATTGCCCTGCCTGAGATACCCCTCCTGTCCCGGCCCCCACTCCTTATTTTCCTTCCTCACCTCAGCCCGGAGAGATACTCCAGTGGAAGTTATGGGTGACACATCCTCTTCATTACAGGTGGCAGCCTGGCAACTCCTGCAGAAAGTCCAGCAGAGCCCCACTCACACCGGGCCACCCACAAAGCCGTGGACCCTCACACCCTCCCACCAGCACAGCCCCGAGACTGCTGACGGGGCAGAGAATATGGAGTCAGGCACAGCTGCAGGGGCTATTGCTGCCTGGAGTGCTGTTTATATTGACCTCAACCCAGGCACACCTGGGGAGGGCTTGCCGGCAGGGTCAGGCTGCCCAGGTCAGCTAATCCTCAGCCCTCAGGGAATCACACTGCAGAAAATGGACCTCGCTAAGACAAAATATTAGCCAAGGAAAAAAAGCACACAATGCCATTTGCAGCACCGTAGATGAGTCTAGAGGTAATCACGTGACTTGGAGTAAGTCAGAAAGTGAAAGACACATATCATATCATATCACTTATAGGTGTTACGTATAAATTGATACAAGGGCAGATATTTCCATGGAGAAGGGCAATCACAGATTCATTAACAAACTTATGGTTCACCAAAGGAAAGGTGTGAGGATTGAATTCATTATGATATTGGGGTTAACAGACATATACAAACACAGTAGACATTTATAATCACCAAAGTCCTACGGAGTACCAAGAGAAGACTACTCAACATTCTGTCATAACGTACATGGGAAAAGGATCCCAGGAAGAACAGACATATGTATATGTGTAAAAGAACCACCTCTTGCACACCTACAACAAGCTAAACGTTGTACTCAAACTTGCTGTAATAAAAAATAAAAAAATTAAATTAAAAACACGAACAAGAAGTAGTGAGACAAACTTGAGGGGCTTTCTCCTGGCACATTCCGTTCTAAATTCCAATCTAGAACGTGACTTCCATTGAGGCTCTGCTGCCCAATAACCAGATTTGGTAAGGGAGAACTGCTGCCACCTTGTGGCCGTTTCACACAACAGCAGCTTTAATCCCAGCGCTAATGGTCAGTGGATATTCCAAATCATTACAGGCCTGTAAATGACACCTGCCCTGAAAACAAATCCTGGGGTCATATATCGACCAAAAAATTCAAAAGACGTCCATATTTCAAAACGACAGTTTCAAGAGGCATATTTCACGCACATTGGTGTTCTGCTTCTTTTGATTTCTTTCTTTCTTTGTTAAAAAAACGGGAATGGAAAAAGGTAAGCCTCAGAAGGGGCGAAAACGTTCACAAACGAATCAATGGACAAAGGATTAATCTCCAATATATATATACAGCTCATGCAGCTTAATATTAATACAACAAACAACCCAATACAAAAATGGGCAGAAGATCTAAATAGACGTTTCTTCAAAGAAGACACAGAGATGGCCAAGACGCACATGAAAAGCTGCTCAACATCACTAATTATTAGAGAAATGCAAATCAAAACTACAATGAGGTAAGACCTCACACCTGTTAGAATCGGCATCATCAGATAATCTACAAACAACAAATTCTGGGGAGGGTGTGGACAAAAGGAACCCTCTTCCGCTATTGGTGGGAATGTAAATTGATACAGTCACTATGGAGAACAGTATGGAGGTTCCTTTAAAAAACTAAAAAGAGAATTACCATAGGATCCAGCAATCCCACTTCTGGGCATATACCCAGAGAAAACCATAAATCACAGAGACACATTCACCACAATGTTCATTGCAGCACTATTTACAATAGCCAGGTAATGGAAGCAACCTAAATGCCCACAGACAGACGAATGGATAAAGATGTGGTACATATATAAAATGGAATATTACTCAGCCATAAGAAGGAATGAAACTGAGTCATTTGTAGAGAAGTTGATGGATCTAGAGACTGTCATACAGAGTGAAGTAAGTCAGAAAGAGAAAAACAAATATTGTATATTAATGCCTATATGTGGAACCTAGAAAAATGCTACAGATGAACTGGTTTGCAGGGCAGAAATAGAGACACAGAGGTAGAGAACAAACGTATGGACACAAAGTAGGGGAATCCATGGGGTGTTGGTTGTGGGATGAGTTGGGAGATTGGGATTGACCTGTATACATGTCTATGCATAAAATAGATA
Organism: Mesoplodon bidens; assembly: GCF_964165515.1. NCBI lineage: Eukaryota > Metazoa > Chordata > Mammalia > Artiodactyla > Ziphiidae > Mesoplodon > Mesoplodon bidens. Next base: position 610,254 of record NW_027672639.1, on the reverse strand, counting down.
ACTAATAATAACCTAGTGTATAAAAAATAAATAAAATTAAATTTCAAAATTTTTAAAAATAAAATATAAAAATAGAACAGAAAAAAAGTTCTTTCATTCACACTGATGTATTTATAAGAATGAATTATTTCCATGCTTATATCTATAAATAAATAAAAGAGGAATAAAATCTAACTTGAACCAAAAAAGAAAAAAAAAACTGAACCTAACAGTTATACAGAGGAAAACAATACCAAGGCACTTGCTCCAGTGGTAAACAATTCTGAAATTGGTCAGAGGTGGGGAATCATCTCCCATACAGCCAGCAGCCCCACCCGCCCACGCAAGGAGCGTCCTTATTGCAAACCTGGGGGACCGTGCCGAGGCCTCTGTGAGTAAACGTGAGCTGAGCCCCAGGCCAGCTGCTGCTGAACTGTTCCCACCCTTCCCAGGTGAAACACCTGAATATGTACAAGGGCTTGAAAGCCTAGAGGAAGGGCCGTGGAGCCACACCAGCGAAAGCAAGCAGGGCAACTTGGTGCCTGCAGGTCAGCCAGGATGATCCTAGCCACGGTCGCTCTTCTGGAAGCTTTCCATTGCCCTGCCTGAGATCCCCCTCCTGTCCCGGGCCCCACTCCATTTTTTCCTTCCTCACCTCAGCCCGGAGAGATATTCCAGTGGAAGTTATGGGTGACACATCCTCTTCTTTACCGGTGGCAGCCTGGCAACTCCTGCAGAAAGTCCAGCAGAGCCCCACTCACACCGGGCCACCCACAAAGCCGTGGACCCTCACACCCTCCCACCAGCACAGCCCCGAGACTGCTGACGGGGCAGAGAATATGGAGTCAGGCACAGCTGCAGGGGCTATTGCTGCCTGGAGTGCTGTTTATATTGACCTCAACCCAGGCACACCTGGGGAGGGCTTGCCGGCAGGGTCAGGCTGCCCAGGTCAGCTAATCCTCAGCCCTCGGGGAATCACATTGCAGAAAATGGACCTCGCTAAGACAGAATATTCGCCAAGGAAAAGAAGCACACAATGCCATTTGCAGCACCGTAGATGAGTCTAGAGGTAATCACGTGACTTGGAGTAAGTCAGAAAGTGAAAGACACATATCATATCATATCACTTATAGGTGTTACCTATAAATTGATACCAGGGCAGATATTTCCACGGAGAAGGGCAATCACAGATTCATTAAACAAACTTATGGTTCTCCAAAGGAAAGGTGTGAGGATTGAATTCATTACGATATTGGGGTTAACAGACAGATACAAACACAGTAGACGTATATAATCACCAATGACCTACGGAGTACCAAGAGAAGACTACTCAACATTCTGTCATAACGTACATGGGAAAAGGATCCCAGGAAGAACAGACATATGTATATGTGTAAAAGAACCACCTCTTGCACACCTACAACAAGCTAAACGTTGTACTCAAACTTGCTGTAATAAAAAATAAAAAATTAAATTAAAAACACGAACAAGAAGTAGTGAGAAAAACTTGAGGGGCTTTCTCCTGGCACATTCCGTTCTACATTCCAATCTCGAACAGGACTTCCATTGAGGCTCTGCTGCCCTAGTAACCAGATTTGGTAAGGGAGAACTGCTGCCACCTTGTGGCCGTTTCACACAACTGCAGGTTTAATGCCAGCGCTAATGGTCAGTGGATATTCCAAATCATTACAGGCCTGTAAATGACACCTGCCCTGAAAACAAATCCTGGGGTCATATATCGACCAAAAAATTCAAAAGACGTCCATATTTCAAAACGACAGTTTCAAGAGGCATATTTCACGCACATTAGTGTTCTGCTTCTTTTGCTTGCTTTCTTTCTTTGTTAAAAAAAACGGGAATGGAAAAAGGCAACCCTCAGAATGGGCGAAAACGTTCACAAACGAATCAATGGACAAAGGTTTAATCTCCAATATATATAAACAGCTCATGCAGCTTAATATTAATAAAACAAACAACCCAATACAAAAATGGGCAGAAGATCTAAAGAGACGTTTCTTCAAAGAAGACACAGAGATGGCCAAGACGCACATGAAAAGCTGCTCAACATCACTAATTATTAGAGAAATGCAAATCAAAACTACAATGAGGTAAGACCTCACACCTGTTAGAATCGGCATCATCAGATAATCTACAAACAACAAATTCTGGGGAGGGTGTGGACAAAAGGAACCCTCTTCCGCTATTGGTGGGAATGTAAATTGATACAGTCACTATGGAGAACAGTATGGAGGTTCCTTTAAAAAACTCAAAAGAGAATTACCATAGGATCCAGCAATCCCACTTCTGGGCATATACCCAGAGAAAACCATAAATCACAGAGACACATTCACCACAATGTTCATTGCAGCACTATTTACAATAGCCAGGTTATGGAAGCAACATAAATGCCCACAGACAGACGAATGGATAAAGATGTGGTACATATATAAAATGGAATATTACTCAGCCATAAAAAGGAATGAAACTGGGTCATTTGTAGAGAAGTTGATGGATCTAGAGACTGTCATACAGAGTGAAGTAAGCCAGAAAGAGAAAAACAAATATTGTATATTAATGCCTATATGTGGAACCTAGAAAAATGGTAGAGATGAACTGGTTTGCAGGGCAGAAATAGAGACACAGAGGTAGAGAACAAACGTATGGACACAAAGTGGGGGAAGCCATGGGGTGGTGGTGGTGGGATGACTTGGGAGATTAGGATTGACCTGTATACATGTCTATGCATAAAATAGATAACTAATAATAACCTACTGTATAAAAAATAACTAAAATTAAATTTCAAAATTTTAAAAAATAAAATGTAAAAATAAAACAGAAAAAAAGTTCTTCCATTCACACTGATGTATTTATACGAATGAATTATTTCCATGCTTATATCCATAAATACATAAATGAGGAATAAAATCTAACTTGAACCAAAAAAGAAAAAAAAAAAAACTGAACCTAACAGTTATACAGAGGAAAACACTACCAAGGCACTTGCTCCAGTGGTAAACAATTCTGAAATTGGTCAGAGGTGGGGAATCATCTCCCATACAGCCAGCAGCCCCGCCCGCCCACGCAAGGAGCATCCTCATTGCAAAGCTGGGAGACCGTGCCGAGGCCTCTGTGAGTAAACGTGAGCTGAGCCCCAGGCCAGATGCTGCTGAACTGTTCCCACCCTTCCCAGGTGAAACACCTGAATATGTACAAGGGCTTGAAAGCCTAGAGGAAGGGCCGTGGAGCCACACCAGCGACAGCACGCAGGCCAACTTGGTGCCTGCAGGTCAGCCAGGATGGTACTGGCCACGGGCGCTCTTCTGGAAGCTTTCTATTGCCCTGCCTGAGATACCCCTCCTGTCCCGGCCCCCACTCCTTTTTTTCCTTCCTCACCTCAGCCCGGAGAGATATTCCAGTGGAAGTTATGGGTGACACATCCTCTTCTTTACAGGTGGCAGCCTGGCAACTCCTGCCGAAAGTCCAGCAGAGCCCCACTCACACCGGGCCACCCACAAAGCCGTGGACCCTCACACCCTCCCACCAGCACAGCCCCGAGACTGCTGACGGGGCAGAGAATATGGAGTCAGGCACAGCTGCAGGGGCTATTGCTGCCTGGAGTGCTGTTTATATTGACCTCAACCCAGGCACACCTGGGGAGGGCTTGCCGGCAGGGTCAGGCTGCCCAGGTCAGCTAATCCTCAGCCCTCAGGGAATCACATTGCAGAAAATGGACCTCGCTAAGACAGAATATTTGCCAAGGAGAAAAAGGACACAATGCCATTTGCAGCACCGTAGATGAGTCTCGAGGTAATCACGTGACTTGGAGTAAGTCAGAAAGTGAAAGACACATATCATATCATATCACTTATAGGTGTTACCTATAAATTGATACCAGGGCAGATATTTCCACGGAGAAGGGCAATCACAGATTCATTAAACAAACTTATGGTTCACCAAAGGAAAGGTGTGAGGATTGAATTCATTACGATATTGGGGTTAACAGACAGATACAAACACAGTAGACGTATATAATCACCAATGACCTACGGAGTACCAAGAGAAGACTACTCAACATTCTGTCATAACGTACATGGGAAAAGGATCCCAGGAAGAACAGACATATGTATATGTGTAAAAGAACCACCTCTTGCACACCTACAACAAGCTAAACGTTGTACTCAAACTTGCTGTAATAAAAAATAAAAAATTAAATTAAAAACACGAACAAGAAGTAGTGAGACAAACTTGAGGGGCTTTCTCCTGGCACATTCCGTTCTACATTCCAATCTCGAACAGGACTTCCATTGAGGCTCTGCTGCCCTAGTAACCAGATTTGGTAAGGGAGAACTGCTGCCACCTTGTGGCCGTTTCACACAACTGCAGGTTTAATGCCAGCGCTAATGGTCAGTGGATATTCCAAATCATTACAGGCCTGTAAATGACACCTGCCCTGAAAACAAATCCTGGGGTCATATATCGACCAAAAAATTCAAAAGACGTCCATATTTCAAAACGACAGTTTCAAGAGGCATATTTCACGCACATTAGTGTTCTGCTTCTTTTGCTTGCTTTCTTTCTTTGTTAAAAAAAACGGGAATGGAAAAAGGCAACCCTCAGAATGGGCGAAAACGTTCACAAACGAATCAATGGACAAAGGTTTAATCTCCAATATATATAAACAGCTCATGCAGCTTAATATTAATAAAACAAACAACCCAATACAAAAATGGGCAGAAGATCTAAAGAGACGTTTCTTCAAAGAAGACACAGAGATGGCCAAGACGCACATGAAAAGCTGCTCAACATCACTAATTATTAGAGAAATGCAAATCAAAACTACAATGAGGTAAGACCTCACACCTGTTAGAATCGGCATCATCAGATAATCTACAAACAACAAATTCTGGGGAGGGTGTGGACAAAAGGAACCCTCTTCCGCTATTGGTGGGAATGTAAATTGATACAGTCATGATGGAGAACAGTATGGAGGTTCCTTTAAAAAACTAAAAAGAGAATTACCATAGGATCCAGCAATCCCACTTCTGGGCATATACCCAGAGAAAACCATAAATCACAGAGACACATTCACCACAATGTTCATTGCAGCACTATTTACAATAGCCAGGTTATGGAAGCAACATAAATGCCCACAGACAGACGAATGGATAAAGATGTGGTACATATATAAAATGGAATATTACTCAGCCATAAAAAGGAATGAAACTGGGTCATTTGTAGAGAAGTTGATGGATCTAGAGACTGTCATACAGAGTGAAGTAAGCCAGAAAGAGAAAAACAAATATTGTATATTAATGCCTATATGTGGAACCTAGAAAAATGGTAGAGATGAACTGGTTTGCAGGGCAGAAATAGAGACACAGAGGTAGAGAACAAACGTATGGACACAAAGTGGGGGAAGCCATGGGGTGGTGGTGGTGGGATGACTTGGGAGATTAGGATTGACCTGTATACATGTCTATGCATAAAATAGATAACTAATAATAACCTACTGTATAAAAAATAACTAAAATTAAATTTCAAAATTTTAAAAAATAAAATGTAAAAATAAAACAGAAAAAATGTTCTTCCATTCACACTGATGTATTTATACGAATGAATTATTTCCATGCTTATATCTATAAATACATAAATGAGGAATAAAATCTAACTTGAACCAAAAAAGAAAAAAAAAAAACTGAACCTAACAGTTATACAGAGGAAAACACTACCAAGGCACTTGCTCCAGTGGTAAACAATTCTGAAATTGGTCAGAGGTGGGGAATCATCTCCCATACAGCCAGCAGCCCCGCCCGCCCTCGCCAGGAGCATCCTCATTGCAAAGCTGGGAGACCGTGCCGAGGCCTCTGTGAGTAAACGTGAGCTGAGCCCCAGGCCAGATGCTGCTGAACTGTTCCCACCCTTCCCAGGTGAAACACCTGAATATGTACAAGGGCTTGAAAGCCTAGAGGAAGGGCCGTGGAGCCACACCAGAGACAGCACGCAGGCCAACTTGGTGCCTGCAGGTCAGCCAGGATGGTACTGGCCACGGGCGCTCTTCTGGAAGCTTTCTATTGCCCTGCCTGAGATACCCCTCCTGTCCCGGCCCCCACTCCTTTTTTTCCTTCCTCACCTCAGCCCGGAGAGATATTCCAGTGGAAGTTATGGGTGACACATCCTCTTCTTTACAGGTGGCAGCCTGGCAACTCCTGCCGAAAGTCCAGCAGAGCCCCACTCACACCGGGCCACCCACAAAGCCGTGGACCCTCACACCCTCCCACCAGCACAGCCCCGAGACTGCTGACGGGGCAGAGAATATGGAGTAAGGCACAGCTGCAGGGGCTATTGCTGCCTGGAGTGCTGTTTATATTGACCTCAACCCAGGCACACCTGGGGAGGGCTTGCCGGCAGGGTCAGGCTGCCCAGGTCAGCTAATCCTCAGCCCTCAGGGAATCACATTGCAGAAAATGGACCTCGCTAAGACAGAATATTTGCCAAGGAGAAAAAGGACACAATGCCATTTGCAGCACCGTAGATGAGTCTCGAGGTAATCACGTGACTTGGAGTAAGTCAGAAAGTGAAAGACACATATCATATCATATCACTTATAGGTGTTACCTATAAATTGATACCAGGGCAGATATTTCCACGGAGAAGGGCAATCACAGATTCATTAAACAAACTTATGGTTCACCAAAGGAAAGGTGTGAGGATTGAATTCATTACGATATTGGGGTTAACAGACAGATACAAACACAGTAGACGTATATAATCACCAATGACCTACGGAGTACCAAGAGAAGACTACTCAACATTCTGTCATAACGTACATGGGAAAAGGATCCCAGGAAGAACAGACATATGTATATGTGTAAAAGAACCACCTCTTGCACACCTACAACAAGCTAAACGTTGTACTCAAACTTGCTGTAATAAAAAATAAAAAATTAAATTAAAAACACGAACAAGAAGTAGTGAGAAAAACTTGAGGGGCTTTCTCCTGGCACATTCCGTTCTACATTCCAATCTCGAACAGGACTTCCATTGAGGCTCTGCTGCCCTAGTAACCAGATTTGGTAAGGGAGAACTGCTGCCACCTTGTGGCCGTTTCACACAACTGCAGGTTTAATGCCAGCGCTAATGGTCAGTGGATATTCCAAATCATTACAGGCCTGTAAATGACACCTGCCCTGAAAACAAATCCTGGGGTCATATATCGACCAAAAAATTCAAAAGACGTCCATATTTCAAAACGACAGTTTCAAGAGGCATATTTCACGCACATTAGTGTTCTGCTTCTTTTGCTTGCTTTCTTTCTTTGTTAAAAAAAACGGGAATGGAAAAAGGCAACCCTCAGAATGGGCGAAAACGTTCACAAACGAATCAATGGACAAAGGTTTAATCTCCAATATATATAAACAGCTCATGCAGCTTAATATTAATAAAACAAACAACCCAATACAAAAATGGGCAGAAGATCTAAAGAGACGTTTCTTCAAAGAAGACACAGAGATGGCCAAGACGCACATGAAAAGCTGCTCAACATCACTAATTATTAGAGAAATGCAAATCAAAACTACAATGAGGTAAGACCTCACACCTGTTAGAATCGGCATCATCAGATAATCTACAAACAACAAATTCTGGGGAGGGTGTGGACAAAAGGAACCCTCTTCCGCTATTGGTGGGAATGTAAATTGATACAGTCACTATGGAGAACAGTATGGAGGTTCCTTTAAAAAACTAAAAAGAGAATTACCATAGGATCCAGCAATCCCACTTCTGGGCATATACCCAGAGAAAACCATAAATCACAGAGACACATTCACCACAATGTTCATTGCAGCACTATTTACAATAGCCAGGTTATGGAAGCAACATAAATGCCCACAGACAGACGAATGGATAAAGATGTGGTACATATATAAAATGGAATATTACTCAGCCATAAAAAGGAATGAAACTGGGTCATTTGTAGAGAAGTTGATGGATCTAGAGACTGTCATACAGAGTGAAGTAAGCCAGAAAGAGAAAAACAAATATTGTATATTAATGCCTATATGTGGAACCTAGAAAAATGGTAGAGATGAACTGGTTTGCAGGGCAGAAATAGAGACACAGAGGTAGAGAACAAACGTATGGACACAAAGTGGGGGAAGCCATGGGGTGGTGGTGGTGGGATGACTTGGGAGATTAGGATTGACCTGTATACATGTCTATGCATAAAATAGATAACTAATAATAACCTACTGTATAAAAAATAACTAAAATTAAATTTCAAAATTTTAAAAAATAAAATGTAAAAATAAAACAGAAAAAATGTTCTTCCATTCACACTGATGTATTTATACGAATGAATTATTTCCATGCTTATATCTATAAATACATAAATGAGGAATAAAATCTAACTTGAACCAAAAAAGAAAAAAAAAAAACTGAACCTAACAGTTATACAGAGGAAAACACTACCAAGGCACTTGCTCCAGTGGTAAACAATTCTGAAATTGGTCAGAGGTGGGGAATCATCTCCCATACAGCCAGCAGCCCCGCCCGCCCTCGCCAGGAGCATCCTCATTGCAAAGCTGGGAGACCGTGCCGAGGCCTCTGTGAGTAAACGTGAGCTGAGCCCCAGGCCAGATGCTGCTGAACTGTTCCCACCCTTCCCAGGTGAAACACCTGAATATGTACAAGGGCTTGAAAGCCTAGAGGAAGGGCCGTGGAGCCACACCAGCGACAGCACGCAGGCCAACTTGGTGCCTGCAGGTCAGCCAGGATGGTACTGGCCACGGGCGCTCTTCTGGAAGCTTTCTATTGCCCTGCCTGAGATACCCCTCCTGTCCCGGCCCCCACTCCTTTTTTTCCTTCCTCACCTCAGCCCGGAGAGATATTCCAGTGGAAGTTATGGGTGACACATCCTCTTCTTTACAGGTGGCAGCCTGGCAACTCCTGCCGAAAGTCCAGCAGAGCCCCACTCACACCGGGCCACCCACAAAGCCGTGGACCCTCACACCCTCCCACCAGCACAGCCCCGAGACTGCTGACGGGGCAGAGAATATGGAGTAAGGCACAGCTGCAGGGGCTATTGCTGCCTGGAGTGCTGTTTATATTGACCTCAACCCAGGCACACCTGGGGAGGGCTTGCCGGCAGGGTCAGGCTGCCCAGGTCAGCTAATCCTCAGCCCTCAGGGAATCACATTGCAGAAAATGGACCTCGCTAAGACAGAATATTTGCCAAGGAGAAAAAGGACACAATGCCATTTGCAGCACCGTAGATGAGTCTCGAGGTAATCACGTGACTTGGAGTAAGTCAGAAAGTGAAAGACACATATCATATCATATCACTTATAGGTGTTACCTATAAATTGATACCAGGGCAGATATTTCCACGGAGAAGGGCAATCACAGATTCATTAAACAAACTTATGGTTCACCAAAGGAAAGGTGTGAGGATTGAATTCATTACGATATTGGGGTTAACAGACAGATACAAACACAGTAGACGTATATAATCACCAATGACCTACGGAGTACCAAGAGAAGACTACTCAACATTCTGTCATAACGTACATGGGAAAAGGATCCCAGGAAGAACAGACATATGTATATGTGTAAAAGAACCACCTCTTGCACACCTACAACAAGCTAAACGTTGTACTCAAACTTGCTGTAATAAAAAATAAAAAATTAAATTAAAAACACGAACAAGAAGTAGTGAGACAAACTTGAGGGGCTTTCTCCTGGCACATTCCGTTCTACATTCCAATCTCGAACACGACTTCCATTGAGGCTCTGCTGCCCTAGTAACCAGATTTGGTAAGGGAGAACTGCTGCCACCTTGTGGCCGTTTCACACAACTGCAGGTTTAATGCCAGCGCTAATGGTCAGTGGATATTCCAAATCATTACAGGCCTGTAAATGACACCTGCCCTGAAAACAAATCCTGGGGTCATATATCGACCAAAAAATTCAAAAGACGTCCATATTTCAAAACGACAGTTTCAAGAGGCATATTTCACGCACATTAGTGTTCTGCTTCTTTTGCTTGCTTTCTTTCTTTGTTAAAAAAAACGGGAATGGAAAAAGGCAACCCTCAGAATGGGCGAAAACGTTCACAAACGAATCAATGGACAAAGGTTTCATCTCCAATATATATAAACAGCTCATGCAGCTTAATATTAATAAAACAAACAACCCAATACAAAAATGGGCAGAAGATCTAAAGAGACGTTTCTTCAAAGAAGACACAGAGATGGCCAAGACGCACATGAAAAGCTGCTCAACATCACTAATTATTAGAGAAATGCAAATCAAAACTACAATGAGGTAAGACCTCACACCTGTTAGAATCGGCATCATCAGATAATCTACAAACAACAAATTCTGGGGAGGGTGTGGACAAAAGGAACCCTCTTCCGCTATTGGTGGGAATGTAAATTGATACAGTCACTATGGAGAACAGTATGGAGGTTCCTTTAAAAAACTCAAAAGAGAATTACCATAGGATCCAGCAATCCCACTTCTGGGCATATACCCAGAGAAAACCATAAATCACAGAGACACATTCACCACAATGTTCATTGCAGCACTATTTACAATAGCCAGGTTATGGAAGCAACATAAATGCCCACAGACAGACGAATGGATAAAGATGTGGTACATATATAAAATGGAATATTACTCAGCCATAAAAAGGAATGAAACTGGGTCATTTGTAGAGAAGTTGATGGATCTAGAGACTGTCATACAGAGTGAAGTAAGCCAGAAAGAGAAAAACAAATATTGTATATTAATGCCTATATGTGGAACCTAGAAAAATGGTAGAGATGAACTGGTTTGCAGGGCAGAAATAGAGACACAGAGGTAGAGAACAAACGTATGGACACAAAGTGGGGGAAGCCATGGGGTGGTGGTGGTGGGATGACTTGGGAGATTAGGATTGACCTGTATACATGTCTATGCATAAAATAGATAACTAATAATAACCTACTGTATAAAAAATAACTAAAATTAAATTTCAAAATTTTAAAAAATAAAATGTAAAAATAAAACAGAAAAAATGTTCTTCCATTCACACTGATGTATTTATACGAATGAATTATTTCCATGCTTATATCTATAAATACATAAATGAGGAATAAAATCTAACTTGAACCAAAAAAGAAAAAAAAAAAACTGAACCTAACAGTTATACAGAGGAAAACACTACCAAGGCACTTGCTCCAGTGGTAAACAATTCTGAAATTGGTCAGAGGTGGGGAATCATCTCCCATACAGCCAGCAGCCCCGCCCGCCCTCGCCAGGAGCATCCTCATTGCAAAGCTGGGAGACCGTGCCGAGGCCTCTGTGAGTAAACGTGAGCTGAGCCCCAGGCCAGATGCTGCTGAACTGTTCCCACCCTTCCCAGGTGAAACACCTGAATATGTACAAGGGCTTGAAAGCCTAGAGGAAGGGCCGTGGAGCCACACCAGCGACAGCACGCAGGCCAACTTGGTGCCTGCAGGTCAGCCAGGATGGTACTGGCCACGGGCGCTCTTCTGGAAGCTTTCTATTGCCCTGCCTGAGATACCCCTCCTGTCCCGGCCCCCACTCCTTTTTTTCCTTCCTCACCTCAGCCCGGAGAGATATTCCAGTGGAAGTTATGGGTGACACATCCTCTTCTTTACAGGTGGCAGCCTGGCAACTCCTGCCGAAAGTCCAGCAGAGCCCCACTCACACCGGGCCACCCACAAAGCCGTGGACCCTCACACCCTCCCACCAGCACAGCCCCGAGACTGCTGACGGGGCAGAGAATATGGAGTAAGGCACAGCTGCAGGGGCTATTGCTGCCTGGAGTGCTGTTTATATTGACCTCAACCCAGGCACACCTGGGGAGGGCTTGCCGGCAGGGTCAGGCTGCCCAGGTCAGCTAATCCTCAGCCCTCAGGGAATCACATTGCAGAAAATGGACCTCGCTAAGACAGAATATTTGCCAAGGAGAAAAAGGACACAATGCCATTTGCAGCACCGTAGATGAGTCTCGAGGTAATCACGTGACTTGGAGTAAGTCAGAAAGTGAAAGACACATATCATATCATATCACTTATAGGTGTTACCTATAAATTGATACCAGGGCAGATATTTCCACGGAGAAGGGCAATCACAGATTCATTAAACAAACTTATGGTTCACCAAAGGAAAGGTGTGAGGATTGAATTCATTACGATATTGGGGTTAACAGACAGATACAAACACAGTAGACGTATATAATCACCAATGACCTACGGAGTACCAAGAGAAGACTACTCAACATTCTGTCATAACGTACATGGGAAAAGGATCCCAGGAAGAACAGACATATGTATATGTGTAAAAGAACCACCTCTTGCACACCTACAACAAGCTAAACGTTGTACTCAAACTTGCTGTAATAAAAAATAAAAAATTAAATTAAAAACACGAACAAGAAGTAGTGAGACAAACTTGAGGGGCTTTCTCCTGGCACATTCCGTTCTACATTCCAATCTCGAACACGACTTCCATTGAGGCTCTGCTGCCCTAGTAACCAGATTTGGTAAGGGAGAACTGCTGCCACCTTGTGGCCGTTTCACACAACTGCAGGTTTAATGCCAGCGCTAATGGTCAGTGGATATTCCAAATCATTACAGGCCTGTAAATGACACCTGCCCTGAAAACAAATCCTGGGGTCATATATCGACCAAAAAATTCAAAAGACGTCCATATTTCAAAACGACAGTTTCAAGAGGCATATTTCACGCACATTAGTGTTCTGCTTCTTTTGCTTGCTTTCTTTCTTTGTTAAAAAAAACGGGAATGGAAAAAGGCAACCCTCAGAATGGGCGAAAACGTTCACAAACGAATCAATGGACAAAGGTTTCATCTCCAATATATATAAACAGCTCATGCAGCTTAATATTAATAAAACAAACAACCCAATACAAAAATGGGCAGAAGATCTAAAGAGACGTTTCTTCAAAGAAGACACAGAGATGGCCAAGACGCACATGAAAAGCTGCTCAACATCACTAATTATTAGAGAAATGCAAATCAAAACTACAATGAGGTAAGACCTCACACCTGTTAGAATCGGCATCATCAGATAATCTACAAACAACAAATTCTGGGGAGGGTGTGGACAAAAGGAACCCTCTTCCGCTATTGGTGGGAATGTAAATTGATACAGTCACTATGGAGAACAGTATGGAGGTTCCTTTAAAAAACTAAAAAGAGAATTACCATAGGATCCAGCAATCCCACTTCTGGGCATATACCCAGAGAAAACCATAAATCACAGAGACACATTCACCACAATGTTCATTGCAGCACTATTTACAATAGCCAGGTTATGGAAGCAACATAAATGCCCACAGACAGACGAATGGATAAAGATGTGGTACATATATAAAATGGAATATTACTCAGCCATAAAAAGGAACGAAACTGGGTCATTTGTAGAGAAGTTGATGGATCTAGAGACTGTCATACAGAGTGAAGTAAGCCAGAAAGAGAAAAACAAATATTGTATATTAATGCCTATATGTGGAACCTAGAAAAATGGTAGAGATGAACTGGTTTGCAGGGCAGAAATAGAGACACAGAGGTAGAGAACAAACGTATGGACACAAAGTGGGGGAAGCCATGGGGTGGTGGTGGTGGGATGACTTGGGAGATTAGGATTGACCTGTATACATGTCTATGCATAAAATAGATAACTAATAATAACCTACTGTATAAAAAATAACTAAAATTAAATTTCAAAATTTTAAAAAATAAAATGTAAAAATAAAACAGAAAAAAAGTTCTTCCATTCACACTGATGTATTTATACGAATGAATTATTTCCATGCTTATATCCATAAATACATAAATGAGGAATAAAATCTAACTTGAACCAAAAAAGAAAAAAAAAACTGAACCTAACATTTATACAGAGGAAAACACTACCAAGGCACTTGCTCCAGTGGTAAACAATTCTGAAATTGGTCAGAGGTGGGGAATCATCTCCCATACAGCCAGCAGCCCCGCCCGCCCACGCAAGGAGCATCCTCATTGCAAAGCTGGGAGACCGTGCCGAGGCCTCTGTGAGTAAACGTGAGCTGAGCCCCAGGCCAGATGCTGCTGAACTGTTCCCACCCTTCCCAGGTGAAACACCTGAATATGTACAAGGGCTTGAAAGCCTAGAGGAAGGGCCGTGGAGCCACACCAGCGACAGCACGCAGGCCAACTTGGTGCCTGCAGGTCAGCCAGGATGGTACTGGCCACGGGCGCTCTTCTGGAAGCTTTCTATTGCCCTGCCTGAGATACCCCTCCTGTCCCGGCCCCCACTCCTTTTTTTCCTTCCTCACCTCAGCCCGGAGAGATATTCCAGTGGAAGTTATGGGTGACACATCCTCTTCTTTACAGGTGGCAGCCTGGCAACTCCTGCCGAAAGTCCAGCAGAGCCCCACTCACACCGGGCCACCCACAAAGCCGTGGACCCTCACACCCTCCCACCAGCACAGCCCCGAGACTGCTGACGGGGCAGAGAATATGGAGTAAGGCACAGCTGCAGGGGCTATTGCTGCCTGGAGTGCTGTTTATATTGACCTCAACCCAGGCACACCTGGGGAGGGCTTGCCGGCAGGGTCAGGCTGCCCAGGTCAGCTAATCCTCAGCCCTCAGGGAATCACATTGCAGAAAATGGACCTCGCTAAGTCAGAATATTTGCCAAGGAGAAAAAGGACACAATGCCATTTGCAGCACCGTAGATGAGTCTCGAGGTAATCACGTGACTTGGAGTAAGTCAGAAAGTGAAAGACACATATCATATCATATCACTTATAGGTGTTACCTATAAATTGATACCAGGGCAGATATTTCCACGGAGAAGGGCAATCACAGATTCATTAAACAAACTTATGGTTCACCAAAGGAAAGGTGTGAGGATTGAATTCATTACGATATTGGGGTTAACAGACAGATACAAACACAGTAGACGTATATAATCACCAATGACCTACGGAGTACCAAGAGAAGACTACTCAACATTCTGTCATAACGTACATGGGAAAAGGATCCCAGGAAGAACAGACATATGTATATGTGTAAAAGAACCACCTCTTGCACACCTACAACAAGCTAAACGTTGTACTCAAACTTGCTGTAATAAAAAATAAAAAATTAAATTAAAAACACGAACAAGAAGTAGTGAGAAAAACTTGAGGGGCTTTCTCCTGGCACATTCCGTTCTACATTCCAATCTCGAACAGGACTTCCATTGAGGCTCTGCTGCCCTAGTAACCAGATTTGGTAAGGGAGAACTGCTGCCACCTTGTGGCCGTTTCACACAACTGCAGGTTTAATGCCAGCGCTAATGGTCAGTGGATATTCCAAATCATTACAGGCCTGTAAATGACACCTGCCCTGAAAACAAATCCTGGGGTCATATATCGACCAAAAAATTCAAAAGACGTCCATATTTCAAAACGACAGTTTCAAGAGGCATATTTCACGCACATTAGTGTTCTGCTTCTTTTGCTTGCTTTCTTTCTTTGTTAAAAAAAACGGGAATGGAAAAAGGCAACCCTCAGAATGGGCGAAAACGTTCACAAACGAATCAATGGACAAAGGTTTCATCTCCAATATATATAAACAGCTCATGCAGCTTAATATTAATAAAACAAACAACCCAATACAAAAATGGGCAGAAGATCTAAAGAGACGTTTCTTCAAAGAAGACACAGAGATGGCCAAGACGCACATGAAAAGCTGCTCAACATCACTAATTATTAGAGAAATGCAAATCAAAACTACAATGAGGTAAGACCTCACACCTGTTAGAATCGGCATCATCAGATAATCTACAAACAACAAATTCTGGGGAGGGTGTGGACAAAAGGAACCCTCTTCCGCTATTGGTGGGAATGTAAATTGATACAGTCACTATGGAGAACAGTATGGAGGTTCCTTTAAAAAACTAAAAAGAGAATTACCATAGGATCCAGCAATCCCACTTCTGGGCATATACCCAGAGAAAACCATAAATCACAGAGACACATTCACCACAATGTTCATTGCAGCACTATTTACAATAGCCAGGTTATGGAAGCAACATAAATGCCCACAGACAGACGAATGGATAAAGATGTGGTACATATATAAAATGGAATATTACTCAGCCATAAAAAGGAACGAAACTGGGTCATTTGTAGAGAAGTTGATGGATCTAGAGACTGTCATACAGAGTGAAGTAAGCCAGAAAGAGAAAAACAAATATTGTATATTAATGCCTATATGTGGAACCTAGAAAAATGGTAGAGATGAACTGGTTTGCAGGGCAGAAATAGAGACACAGAGGTAGAGAACAAACGTATGGACACAAAGTGGGGGAAGCCATGGGGTGGTGGTGGTGGGATGACTTGGGAGATTAGGATTGACCTGTATACATGTCTATGCATAAAATAGATAACTAATAATAACCTACTGTATAAAAAATAACTAAAATTAAATTTCAAAATTTTAAAAAATAAAATGTAAAAATAAAACAGAAAAAAAGTTCTTCCATTCACACTGATGTATTTATACGAATGAATTATTTCCATGCTTATATCCATAAATACATAAATGAGGAATAAAATCTAACTTGAACCAAAAAAGAAAAAAAAAACTGAACCTAACATTTATACAGAGGAAAACACTACCAAGGCACTTGCTCCAGTGGTAAACAATTCTGAAATTGGTCAGAGGTGGGGAATCATCTCCCATACAGCCAGCAGCCCCGCCCGCCCACGCAAGGAGCATCCTCATTGCAAAGCTGGGAGACCGTGCCGAGGCCTCTGTGAGTAAACGTGAGCTGAGCCCCAGGCCAGATGCTGCTGAACTGTTCCCACCCTTCCCAGGTGAAACACCTGAATATGTACAAGGGCTTGAAAGCCTAGAGGAAGGGCCGTGGAGCCACACCAGCGACAGCACGCAGGCCAACTTGGTGCCTGCAGGTCAGCCAGGATGGTACTGGCCACGGGCGCTCTTCTGGAAGCTTTCTATTGCCCTGCCTGAGATACCCCTCCTGTCCCGGCCCCCACTCCTTTTTTTCCTTCCTCACCTCAGCCCGGAGAGATATTCCAGTGGAAGTTATGGGTGACACATCCTCTTCTTTACAGGTGGCAGCCTGGCAACTCCTGCCGAAAGTCCAGCAGAGCCCCACTCACACCGGGCCACCCACAAAGCCGTGGACCCTCACACCCTCCCACCAGCACAGCCCCGAGACTGCTGACGGGGCAGAGAATATGGAGTAAGGCACAGCTGCAGGGGCTATTGCTGCCTGGAGTGCTGTTTATATTGACCTCAACCCAGGCACACCTGGGGAGGGCTTGCCGGCAGGGTCAGGCTGCCCAGGTCAGCTAATCCTCAGCCCTCAGGGAATCACATTGCAGAAAATGGACCTCGCTAAGTCAGAATATTTGCCAAGGAGAAAAAGGACACAATGCCATTTGCAGCACCGTAGATGAGTCTCGAGGTAATCACGTGACTTGGAGTAAGTCAGAAAGTGAAAGACACATATCATATCATATCACTTATAGGTGTTACCTATAAATTGATACCAGGGCAGATATTTCCACGGAGAAGGGCAATCACAGATTCATTAAACAAACTTATGGTTCACCAAAGGAAAGGTGTGAGGATTGAATTCATTACGATATTGGGGTTAACAGACAGATACAAACACAGTAGACGTATATAATCACCAATGACCTACGGAGTACCAAGAGAAGACTACTCAACATTCTGTCATAACGTACATGGGAAAAGGATCCCAGGAAGAACAGACATATGTATATGTGTAAAAGAACCACCTCTTGCACACCTACAACAAGCTAAACGTTGTACTCAAACTTGCTGTAATAAAAAATAAAAAATTAAATTAAAAACACGAACAAGAAGTAGTGAGAAAAACTTGAGGGGCTTTCTCCTGGCACATTCCGTTCTACATTCCAATCTCGAACAGGACTTCCATTGAGGCTCTGCTGCCCTAGTAACCAGATTTGGTAAGGGAGAACTGCTGCCACCTTGTGGCCGTTTCACACAACTGCAGGTTTAATGCCAGCGCTAATGGTCAGTGGATATTCCAAATCATTACAGGCCTGTAAATGACACCTGCCCTGAAAACAAATCCTGGGGTCATATATCGACCAAAAAATTCAAAAGACGTCCATATTTCAAAACGACAGTTTCAAGAGGCATATTTCACGCACATTAGTGTTCTGCTTCTTTTGCTTGCTTTCTTTCTTTGTTAAAAAAAACGGGAATGGAAAAAGGCAACCCTCAGAATGGGCGAAAACGTTCACAAACGAATCAATGGACAAAGGTTTCATCTCCAATATATATAAACAGCTCATGCAGCTTAATATTAATAAAACAAACAACCCAATACAAAAATGGGCAGAAGATCTAAAGAGACGTTTCTTCAAAGAAGACACAGAGATGGCCAAGACGCACATGAAAAGCTGCTCAACATCACTAATTATTAGAGAAATGCAAATCAAAACTACAATGAGGTAAGACCTCACACCTGTTAGAATCGGCATCATCAGATAATCTACAAACAACAAATTCTCGGGAGGGTGTGGACAAAAGGAACCCTCTTCCGCTATTGGTGGGAATGTAAATTGATACAGTCACTATGGAGAACAGTATGGAGGTTCCTTTAAAAAACTAAAAAGAGAATTACCATAGGATCCAGCAATCCCACTTCTGGGCATATACCCAGAGAAAACCATAAATCACAGAGACACATTCACCACAATGTTCATTGCAGCACTATTTACAATAGCCAGGTTATGGAAGCAACATAAATGCCCACAGACAGACGAATGGATAAAGATGTGGTACATATATAAAATGGAATATTACTCAGCCATAAAAAGGAATGAAACTGGGTCATTTTTAGAGAAGTTGATGGATCTAGAGACTGTCATACAGAGTGAAGTAAGCCAGAAAGAGAAAAACAAATATTGTATATTAATGCCTATATGTGGAACCTAGAAAAATGGTAGAGATGAACTGGTTTGCAGGGCAGAAATAGAGACACAGAGGTAGAGAACAAACGTATGGACACAAAGTGGGGGAAGCCATGGGGTGGTGGTGGTGGGATGACTTGGGAGATTAGGATTGACCTGTATACATGTCTATGCATAAAATAGATAACTAATAATAACCTACTGTATAAAAAATAACTAAAATTAAATTTCAAAATTTTAAAAAATAAAATGTAAAAATAAAACAGAAAAAAAGTTCTTCCATTCACACTGATGTATTTATACGAATGAATTATTTCCATGCTTATATCCATAAATACATAAATGAGGAATAAAATCTAACTTGAACCAAAAAAGAAAAAAAAAACTGAACCTAACAGTTATACAGAGGAAAACACTACCAAGGCACTTGCTCCAGTGGTAAACAATTCTGAAATTGGTCAGAGGTGGGGAATCATCTCCCATACAGCCAGCAGCCCCGCCCGCCCACGCAAGGAGCATCCTCATTGCAAAGCTGGGAGACCGTGCCGAGGCCTCTGTGAGTAAACGTGAGCTGAGCCCCAGGCCAGATGCTGCTGAACTGTTCCCACCCTTCCCAGGTGAAACACCTGAATATGTACAAGGGCTTGAAAGCCTAGAGGAAGGGCCGTGGAGCCACACCAGCGACAGCACGCAGGCCAACTTGGTGCCTGCAGGTCAGCCAGGATGGTACTGGCCACGGGCGCTCTTCTGGAAGCTTTCTATTGCCCTGCCTGAGATACCCCTCCTGTCCCGGCCCCCACTCCTTTTTTTCCTTCCTCACCTCAGCCCGGAGAGATATTCCAGTGGAAGTTATGGGTGACACATCCTCTTCTTTACAGGTGGCAGCCTGGCAACTCCTGCCGAAAGTCCAGCGGAGCCCCACTCACACCGGGCCACCCACAAAGCCGTGGACCCTCACACCCTCCCACCAGCACAGCCCCGAGACTGCTGACGGGGCAGAGAATATGGAGTAAGGCACAGCTGCAGGGGCTATTGCTGCCTGGAGTGCTGTTTATATTGACCTCAACCCAGGCACACCTGGGGAGGGCTTGCCGGCAGGGTCAGGCTGCCCAGGTCAGCTAATCCTCAGCCCTCAGGGAATCACATTGCAGAAAATGGACCTCGCTAAGACAGAATATTTGCCAAGGAGAAAAAGGACACAATGCCATTTGCAGCACCGTAGATGAGTCTCGAGGTAATCACGTGACTTGGAGTAAGTCAGAAAGTGAAAGACACATATCATATCATATCACTTATAGGTGTTACCTATAAATTGATACCAGGGCAGATATTTCCACGGAGAAGGGCAATCACAGATTCATTAAACAAACTTATGGTTCACCAAAGGAAAGGTGTGAGGATTGAATTCATTACGATATTGGGGTTAACAGACAGATACAAACACAGTAGACGTATATAATCACCAATGACCTACGGAGTACCAAGAGAAGACTACTCAACATTCTGTCATAACGTACATGGGAAAAGGATCCCAGGAAGAACAGACATATGTATATGTGTAAAAGAACCACCTCTTGCACACCTACAACAAGCTAAACGTTGTACTCAAACTTGCTGTAATAAAAAATAAAAAATTAAATTAAAAACACGAACAAGAAGTAGTGAGACAAACTTGAGGGGCTTTCTCCTGGCACATTCCGTTCTACATTCCAATCTCGAACAGGACTTCCATTGAGGCTCTGCTGCCCTAGTAACCAGATTTGGTAAGGGAGAACTGCTGCCACCTTGTGGCCGTTTCACACAACTGCAGGTTTAATGCCAGCGCTAATGGTCAGTGGATATTCCAAATCATTACAGGCCTGTAAATGACACCTGCCCTGAAAACAAATCCTGGGGTCATATATCGACCAAAAAATTCAAAAGACGTCCATATTTCAAAACGACAGTTTCAAGAGGCATATTTCACGCACATTAGTGTTCTGCTTCTTTTGCTTGCTTTCTTTCTTTGTTAAAAAAAACGGGAATGGAAAAAGGCAACCCTCAGAATGGGCGAAAACGTTCACAAACGAATCAATGGACAAAGGTTTCATCTCCAATATATATAAACAGCTCATGCAGCTTAATATTAATAAAACAAACAACCCAATACAAAAATGGGCAGAAGATCTAAAGAGACGTTTCTTCAAAGAAGACACAGAGATGGCCAAGACGCACATGAAAAGCTGCTCAACATCACTAATTATTAGAGAAATGCAAATCAAAACTACAATGAGGTAAGACCTCACACCTGTTAGAATCGGCATCATCAGATAATCTACAAACAACAAATTCTGGGGAGGGTGTGGACAAAAGGAACCCTCTTCCGCTATTGGTGGGAATGTAAATTGATACAGTCACTATGGAGAACAGTATGGAGGTTCCTTTAAAAAACTAAAAAGAGAATTACCATAGGATCCAGCAATCCCACTTCTGGGCATATACCCAGAGAAAACCATAAATCACAGAGACACATTCACCACAATGTTCATTGCAGCACTATTTACAATAGCCAGGTTATGGAAGCAACATAAATGCCCACAGACAGACGAATGGATAAAGATGTGGTACATATATAAAATGGAATATTACTCAGCCATAAAAAGGAATGAAACTGGGTCATTTGTAGAGAAGTTGATGGATCTAGAGACTGTCATACAGAGTGAAGTAAGCCAGAAAGAGAAAAACAAATATTGTATATTAATGCCTATATGTGGAACCTAGAAAAATGGTAGAGATGAACTGGTTTGCAGGGCAGAAATAGAGACACAGAGGTAGAGAACAAACGTATGGACACAAAGTGGGGGAAGCCATGGGGTGGTGGTGGTGGGATGACTTGGGAGATTAGGATTGACCTGTATACATGTCTATGCATAAAATAGATAACTAATAATAACCTACTGTATAAAAAATAACTAAAATTAAATTTCAAAATTTTAAAAAATAAAATGTAAAAATAAAACAGAAAAAATGTTCTTCCATTCACACTGATGTATTTATACGAATGAATTATTTCCATGCTTATATCTATAAATACATAAATGAGGAATAAAATCTAACTTGAACCAAAAAAGAAAAAAAAAAAACTGAACCTAACAGTTATACAGAGGAAAACACTACCAAGGCACTTGCTCCAGTGGTAAACAATTCTGAAATTGGTCAGAGGTGGGGAATCATCTCCCATACAGCCAGCAGCCCCGCCCGCCCTCGCCAGGAGCATCCTCATTGCAAAGCTGGGAGACCGTGCCGAGGCCTCTGTGAGTAAACGTGAGCTGAGCCCCAGGCCAGATGCTGCTGAACTGTTCCCACCCTTCCCAGGTGAAACACCTGAATATGTACAAGGGCTTGAAAGCCTAGAGGAAGGGCCGTGGAGCCACACCAGAGACAGCACGCAGGCCAACTTGGTGCCTGCAGGTCAGCCAGGATGGTACTGGCCACGGGCGCTCTTCTGGAAGCTTTCTATTGCCCTGCCTGAGATACCCCTCCTGTCCCGGCCCCCACTCCTTTTTTTCCTTCCTCACCTCAGCCCGGAGAGATATTCCAGTGGAAGTTATGGGTGACACATCCTCTTCTTTACAGGTGGCAGCCTGGCAACTCCTGCCGAAAGTCCAGCAGAGCCCCACTCACACCGGGCCACCCACAAAGCCGTGGACCCTCACACCCTCCCACCAGCACAGCCCCGAGACTGCTGACGGGGCAGAGAATATGGAGTAAGGCACAGCTGCAGGGGCTATTGCTGCCTGGAGTGCTGTTTATATTGACCTCAACCCAGGCACACCTGGGGAGGGCTTGCCGGCAGGGTCAGGCTGCCCAGGTCAGCTAATCCTCAGCCCTCAGGGAATCACATTGCAGAAAATGGACCTCGCTAAGACAGAATATTTGCCAAGGAGAAAAAGGACACAATGCCATTTGCAGCACCGTAGATGAGTCTCGAGGTAATCACGTGACTTGGAGTAAGTCAGAAAGTGAAAGACACATATCATATCATATCACTTATAGGTGTTACCTATAAATTGATACCAGGGCAGATATTTCCACGGAGAAGGGCAATCACAGATTCATTAAACAAACTTATGGTTCACCAAAGGAAAGGTGTGAGGATTGAATTCATTACGATATTGGGGTTAACAGACAGATACAAACACAGTAGACGTATATAATCACCAATGACCTACGGAGTACCAAGAGAAGACTACTCAACATTCTGTCATAACGTACATGGGAAAAGGATCCCAGGAAGAACAGACATATGTATATGTGTAAAAGAACCACCTCTTGCACACCTACAACAAGCTAAACGTTGTACTCAAACTTGCTGTAATAAAAAATAAAAAATTAAATTAAAAACACGAACAAGAAGTAGTGAGACAAACTTGAGGGGCTTTCTCCTGGCACATTCCGTTCTACATTCCAATCTCGAACAGGACTTCCATTGAGGCTCTGCTGCCCTAGTAACCAGATTTGGTAAGGGAGAACTGCTGCCACCTTGTGGCCGTTTCACACAACTGCAGGTTTAATGCCAGCGCTAATGGTCAGTGGATATTCCAAATCATTACAGGCCTGTAAATGACACCTGCCCTGAAAACAAATCCTGGGGTCATATATCGACCAAAAAATTCAAAAGACGTCCATATTTCAAAACGACAGTTTCAAGAGGCATATTTCACGCACATTAGTGTTCTGCTTCTTTTGCTTTCTTTCTTTCTTTGTTAAAAAAAACGGGAATGGAAAAAGGCAACCCTCAGAATGGGCGAAAACGTTCACAAACGAATCAATGGACAAAGGTTTCATCTCCAATATATATAAACAGCTCATGCAGCTTAATATTAATAAAACAAACAACCCAATACAAAAATGGGCAGAAGATCTAAAGAGACGTTTCTTCAAAGAAGACACAGAGATGGCCAAGACGCACATGAAAAGCTGCTCAACATCACTAATTATTAGAGAAATGCAAATCAAAACTACAATGAGGTAAGACCTCACACCTGTTAGAATCGGCATCATCAGATAATCTACAAACAACAAATTCTGGGGAGGGTGTGGACAAAAGGAACCCTCTTCCGCTATTGGTGGGAATGTAAATTGATACAGTCACTATGGAGAACAGTATGGAGGTTCCTTTAAAAAACTAAAAAGAGAATTACCATAGGATCCAGCAATCCCACTTCTGGGCATATACCCAGAGAAAACCATAAATCACAGAGACACATTCACCACAATGTTCATTGCAGCACTATTTACAATAGCCAGGTTATGGAAGCAACATAAATGCCCACAGACAGACGAATGGATAAAGATGTGGTACATATATAAAATGGAATATTACTCAGCCATAAAAAGGAATGAAACTGGGTCATTTGTAGAGAAGTTGATGGATCTAGAGACTGTCATACAGAGTGAAGTAAGCCAGAAAGAGAAAAACAAATATTGTATATTAATGCCTATATGTGGAACCTAGAAAAATGGTAGAGATGAACTGGTTTGCAGGGCAGAAATAGAGACACAGAGGTAGAGAACAAACGTATGGACACAAAGTGGGGGAAGCCATGGGGTGGTGGTGGTGGGATGACTTGGGAGATTAGGATTGACCTGTATACATGTCTATGCATAAAATAGATAACTAATAATAACCTACTGTATAAAAAATAACTAAAATTAAATTTCAAAATTTTAAAAAATAAAATGTAAAAATAAAACAGAAAAAATGTTCTTCCATTCACACTGATGTATTTATACGAATGAATTATTTCCATGCTTATATCTATAAATACATAAATGAGGAATAAAATCTAACTTGAAACAAAAAAGAAAAAAAAAAACTGAACCTAACAGTTATACAGAGGAAAACACTACCAAGGCACTTGCTCCAGTGGTAAACAATTCTGAAATTGGTCAGAGGTGGGGAATCATCTCCCATACAGCCAGCAGCCCCGCCCGCCCACGCAAAGAGCATCCTCATTGCAAAGCTGGGAGACCGTGCCGAGGCCTCTGTGAGTAAACGTGAGCTGAGCCCCAGGCCAGATGCTGCTGAACTGTTCCCACCCTTCCCAGGTGAAACACCTGAATATGTACAAGGGCTTGAAAGCCTAGAGGAAGGGCCGTGGAGCCACACCAGCGACAGCACGCAGGCCAACTTGGTGCCTGCAGGTCAGCCAGGATGGTACTGGCCACGGGCGCTCTTCTGGAAGCTTTCTATTGCCCTGCCTGAGATACCCCTCCTGTCCCGGCCCCCACTCCTTTTTTTCCTTCCTCACCTCAGCCCGGAGAGATATTCCAGTGGAAGTTATGGGTGACACATCCTCTTCTTTACAGGTGGCAGCCTGGCAACTCCTGCCGAAAGTCCAGCAGAGCCCCACTCACACCGGGCCACCCACAAAGCCGTGGACCCTCACACCCTCCCACCAGCACAGCCCCGAGACTGCTGACGGGGCAGAGAATATGGTGTAAGGCACAGCTGCAGGGGCTATTGCTGCCTGGAGTGCTGTTTATATTGACCTCAACCCAGGCACACCTGGGGAGGGCTTGCCGGCAGGGTCAGGCTGCCCAGGTCAGCTAATCCTCAGCCCTCAGGGAATCACATTGCAGAAAATGGACCTCGCTAAGACAGAATATTCGCCAAGGAGAAAAAGGACACAATGCCATTTGCAGCACCGTAGATGAGTCTCGAGGTAATCACGTGACTTGGAGTAAGTCAGAAAGTGAAAGACACATATCATATCATATCACTTATAGGTGTTACCTATAAATTGATACCAGGGCAGATATTTCCACGGAGAAGGGCAATCACAGATTCATTAAACAAACTTAGGGTTCACCAAAGGAAATGTGTGAGGATTGAATTCATTACGATATTGGGGTTAACAGACAGATACAAACACAGTAGACGTATATAATCACCAAAGACCTACGGAGTACCAAGAGAAGACTACTCAACATTCTGTCATAACGTACATGGGAAAAGGATCCCAGGAAGAACAGACATATGTATATGTGTAAAAGAACCACCTCTTGCACACCTACAACAAGCTAAACGTTGTACTCAAACTTGCTGTAATAAAAAATAAAAAATTAAATTAAAAACACGAACAAGAAGTAGTGAGACAAACTTGAGGGGCTTTCTCCTGGCACATTCCGTTCTACATTCCAATCTCGAACAGGACTTCCATTGAGGCTCTGCTGCCCTAGTAACCAGATTTGGTAAGGGAGAACTGCTGCCACCTTGTGGCCGTTTCACACAACTGCAGGTTTAATGCCAGCGCTAATGGTCAGTGGATATTCCAAATCATTACAGGCCTGTAAATGACACCTGCCCTGAAAACAAATCCTGGGGTCATATATCGACCAAAAAATTCAAAAGACGTCCATATTTCAAAACGACAGTTTCAAGAGGCATATTTCACGCACATTAGTGTTCTGCTTCTTTTGCTTGCTTTCTTTCTTTGTTAAAAAAAACGGGAATGGAAAAAGGCAACCCTCAGAATGGGCGAAAACGTTCACAAACGAATCAATGGACAAAGGTTTCATCTCCAATATATATAAACAGCTCATGCAGCTTAATATTAATAAAACAAACAACCCAATACAAAAATGGGCAGAAGATCTAAAGAGACGTTTCTTCAAAGAAGACACAGAGATGGCCAAGACGCACATGAAAAGCTGCTCAACATCACTAATTATTAGAGAAATGCAAATCAAAACTACAATGAGGTAAGACCTCACACCTGTTAGAATCGGCATCATCAGATAATCTACAAACAACAAATTCTGGGGAGGGTGTGGACAAAAGGAACCCTCTTCCGCTATTGGTGGGAATGTAAATTGATACAGTCACTATGGAGAACAGTATGGAGGTTCCTTTAAAAAACTCAAAAGAGAATTACCATAGGATCCAGCAATCCCACTTCTGGGCATATACCCAGAGAAAACCATAAATCACAGAGACACATTCACCACAATGTTCATTGCAGCACTATTTACAATAGCCAGGTTATGGAAGCAACATAAATGCCCACAGACAGACGAATGGATAAAGATGTGGTACATATATAAAATGGAATATTACTCAGCCATAAAAAGGAATGAAACTGGGTCATTTGTAGAGAAGTTGATGGATCTAGAGACCGTCATACAGAGTGAAGTAAGCCAGAAAGAGAAAAACAAATATTGTATATTAATGCCTATATGTGGAACCTAGAAAAATGGTAGAGATGAACTGGTTTGCAGGGCATAAATAGAGACACAGAGGTAGAGAACAAACGTATGGACACAAAGTGGGGGAAGCCATGGGGTGGTGGTGGTGGGATGACTTGGGAGATTAGGATTGACCTGTATACATGTCTATGCATAAAATAGATAACTAATAATAACCTACTGTATAAAAAATAACTAAAATTAAATTTCAAAATTTTAAAAAATAAAATGTAAAAATAAAACAGAAAAAAAGTTCTTCCATTCACACTGATGTATTTATACGAATGAATTATTTCCATGCTTATATCCATAAATACATAAATGAGGAATAAAATCTAACTTGAACCAAAAAAGAAAAAAAAAACTGAACCTAACAGTTATACAGAGGAAAACACTACCAAGGCACTTGCTCCAGTGGTAAACAATTCTGAAATTGGTCAGAGGTGGGGAATCATCTCCCATACAGCCAGCAGCCCCGCCCGCCCACGCAAGGAGCATCCTCATTGCAAAGCTGGGAGACCGTGCCGAGGCCTCTGTGAGTAAACGTGAGCTGAGCCCCAGGCCAGATGCTGCTGAACTGTTCCCACCCTTCCCAGGTGAAACACCTGAATATGTACAAGGGCTTGAAAGCCTAGAGGAAGGGCCGTGGAGCCACACCAGCGACAGCACGCAGGCCAACTTGGTGCCTGCAGGTCAGCCAGGATGGTACTGGCCACGGGCGCTCTTCTGGAAGCTTTCTATTGCCCTGCCTGAGATACCCCTCCTGTCCCGGCCCCCACTCCTTTTTTTCCTTCCTCACCTCAGCCCGGAGAGATATTCCAGTGGAAGTTATGGGTGACACATCCTCTTCTTTACAGGTGGCAGCCTGGCAACTCCTGCCGAAAGTCCAGCAGAGCCCCACTCACACCGGGCCACCCACAAAGCCGTGGACCCTCACACCCTCCCACCAGCACAGCCCCGAGACTGCTGACGGGGCAGAGAATATGGAGTCAGGCACAGCTGCAGGGGCTATTGCTGCCTGGAGTGCTGTTTATATTGACCTCAACCCAGGCACACCTGGGGAGGGCTTGCCGGCAGGGTCAGGCTGCCCAGGTCAGCTAATCCTCAGCCCTCAGGGAATCACATTGCAGAAAATGGACCTCGCTAAGACAGAATATTCGCCAAGGAGAAAAAGGACACAATGCCATTTGCAGCACCGTAGATGAGTCTCGAGGTAATCACGTGACTTGGAGTAAGTCAGAAAGTGAAAGACACATATCATATCATATCACTTATAGGTGTTACCTATAAATTGATACCAGGGCAGATATTTCCACGGAGAAGGGCAATCACAGATTCATTAAACAAACTTATGGTTCACCAAAGGAAAGGTGTGAGGATTGAATTCATTACGATATTGGGGTTAACAGACAGATACAAACACAGTAGACGTATATAATCACCAATGACCTACGGAGTACCAAGAGAAGACTACTCAACATTCTGTCATAACGTACATGGGAAAAGGATCCCAGGAAGAACAGACATATGTATATGTGTAAAAGAACCACCTCTTGCACACCTACAACAAGCTAAACGTTGTACTCAAACTTGCTGTAATAAAAAATAAAAAATTAAATTAAAAACACGAACAAGAAGTAGTGAGACAAACTTGAGGGGCTTTCTCCTGGCACATTCCGTTCTACATTCCAATCTCGAACAGGACTTCCATTGAGGCTCTGCTGCCCTAGTAACCAGATTTGGTAAGGGAGAACTGCTGCCACCTTGTGGCCGTTTCACACAACTGCAGGTTTAATGCCAGCGCTAATGGTCAGTGGATATTCCAAATCATTACAGGCCTGTAAATGACACCTGCCCTGAAAACAAATCCTGGGGTCATATATCGACCAAAAAATTCAAAAGACGTCCATATTTCAAAACGACAGTTTCAAGAGGCATATTTCACGCACATTAGTGTTCTGCTTCTTTTGCTTGCTTTCTTTCTTTGTTAAAAAAAACGGGAATGGAAAAAGGCAACCCTCAGAATGGGCGAAAACGTTCACAAACGAATCAATGGACAAAGGTTTCATCTCCAATATATATAAACAGCTCATGCAGCTTAATATTAATAAAACAAACAACCCAATACAAAAATGGGCAGAAGATCTAAAGAGACGTTTCTTCAAAGAAGACACAGAGATGGCCAAGACGCACATGAAAAGCTGCTCAACATCACTAATTATTAGAGAAATGCAAATCAAAACTACAATGAGGTAAGACCTCACACCTGTTAGAATCGGCATCATCAGATAATCTACAAACAACAAATTCTGGGGAGGGTGTGGACAAAAGGAACCCTCTTCCGCTATTGGTGGGAATGTAAATTGATACAGTCACTATGGAGAACAGTATGGAGGTTCCTTTAAAAAACTCAAAAGAGAATTACCATAGGATCCAGCAATCCCACTTCTGGGCATATACCCAGAGAAAACCATAAATCACAGAGACACATTCACCACAATGTTCATTGCAGCACTATTTACAATAGCCAGGTTATGGAAGCAACATAAATGCCCACAGACAGACGAATGGATAAAGATGTGGTACATATATAAAATGGAATATTACTCAGCCATAAAAAGGAATGAAACTGGGTCATTTGTAGAGAAGTTGATGGATCTAGAGACCGTCATACAGAGTGAAGTAAGCCAGAAAGAGAAAAACAAATATTGTATATTAATGCCTATATGTGGAACCAAGAAAAATGGTAGAGATGAACTGGTTTGCAGGGCAGAAATAGAGACACAGAGGTAGAGAACAAACGTATGGACACAAAGTGGGGGAAGCCATGGGGTGGTGGTGGTGGGATGACTTGGGAGATTAGGATTGACCTGTATACATGTCTATGCATAAAATAGATAACTAATAATAACCTACTGTATAAAAAATAACTAAAATTAAATTTCAAAATTTTAAAAAATAAAATGTAAAAATAAAACAGAAAAAATGTTCTTCCATTCACACTGATGTATTTATACGAATGAATTATTTCCATGCTTATATCTATAAATACATAAATGAGGAATAAAATCTAACTTGAACCAAAAAAGAAAAAAAAAAAACTGAACCTAACAGTTATACAGAGGAAAACACTACCAAGGCACTTGCTCCAGTGGTAAACAATTCTGAAATTGGTCAGAGGTGGGGAATCATCTCCCATACAGCCAGCAGCCCCGCCCGCCCTCGCCAGGAGCATCCTCATTGCAAAGCTGGGAGACCGTGCCGAGGCCTCTGTGAGTAAACGTGAGCTGAGCCCCAGGCCAGATGCTGCTGAACTGTTCCCACCCTTCCCAGGTGAAACACCTGAATATGTACAAGGGCTTGAAAGCCTAGAGGAAGGGCCGTGGAGCCACACCAGCGACAGCACGCAGGCCAACTTGGTGCCTGCAGGTCAGCCAGGATGATACTGGCCACGGGCGCTCTTCTGGAAGCTTTCTATTGCCCTGCCTGAGATACCCCTCCTGTCCCGGCCCCCACTCCTTTTTTTCCTTCCTCACCTCAGCCCGGAGAGATATTCCAGTGGAAGTTATGGGTGACACATCCTCTTCTTTACAGGTGGCAGCCTGGCAACTCCTGCCGAAAGTCCAGCAGAGCCCCACTCACACCGGGCCACCCACAAAGCCGTGGACCCTCACACCCTCCCACCAGCACAGCCCCGAGACTGCTGACGGGGCAGAGAATATGGAGTCAGGCACAGCTGCAGGGGCTATTGCTGCCTGGAGTGCTGTTTATATTGACCTCAACCCAGGCACACCTGGGGAGGGCTTGCCGGCAGGGTCAGGCTGCCCAGGTCAGCTAATCCTCAGCCCTCAGGGAATCACATTGCAGAAAATGGACCTCGCTAAGACAGAATATTTGCCAAGGAGAAAAAGGACACAATGCCATTTGCAGCACCGTAGATGAGTCTCGAGGTAATCACGTGACTTGGAGTAAGTCAGAAAGTGAAAGACACATATCATATCATATCACTTATAGGTGTTACCTATAAATTGATACCAGGGCAGATATTTCCACGGAGAAGGGCAATCACAGATTCATTAAACAAACTTAGGGTTCACCAAAGGAAAGGTGTGAGGATTGAATTCATTACGATATTGGGGTTAACAGACAGATACAAACACAGTAGACGTATATAATCACCAATGACCTACGGAGTACCAAGAGAAGACTACTCAACATTCTGTCATAACGTACATGGGAAAAGGATCCCAGGAAGAACAGACATATGTATATGTGTAAAAGAACCACCTCTTGCACACCTACAACAAGCTAAACGTTGTACTCAAACTTGCTGTAATAAAAAATAAAAAATTAAATTAAAAACACGAACAAGAAGTAGTGAGACAAACTTGAGGGGCTTTCTCCTGGCACATTCCGTTCTACATTCCAATCTCGAACAGGACTTCCATTGAGGCTCTGCTGCCCTAGTAACCAGATTTGGTAAGGGAGAACTGCTGCCACCTTGTGGCCGTTTCACACAACTGCAGGTTTAATGCCAGCGCTAATGGTCAGTGGATATTCCAAATCATTACAGGCCTGTAAATGACACCTGCCCTGAAAACAAATCCTGGGGTCATATATCGACCAAAAAATTCAAAAGACGTCCATATTTCAAAACGACAGTTTCAAGAGGCATATTTCACGCACATTAGTGTTCTGCTTCTTTTGCTTGCTTTCTTTCTTTGTTAAAAAAAACGGGAATGGAAAAAGGCAACCCTCAGAATGGGCGAAAACGTTCACAAACGAATCAATGGACAAAGGTTTCATCTCCAATATATATAAACAGCTCATGCAGCTTAATATTAATAAAACAAACAACCCAATACAAAAATGGGCAGAAGATCTAAAGAGACGTTTCTTCAAAGAAGACACAGAGATGGCCAAGACGCACATGAAAAGCTGCTCAACATCACTAATTATTAGAGAAATGCAAATCAAAACTACAATGAGGTAAGACCTCACACCTGTTAGAATCGGCATCATCAGATAATCTACAAACAACAAATTCTCGGGAGGGTGTGGACAAAAGGAACCCTCTTCCGCTATTGGTGGGAATGTAAATTGATACAGTCACTATGGAGAACAGTATGGAGGTTCCTTTAAAAAACTAAAAAGAGAATTACCATAGGATCCAGCAATCCCACTTCTGGGCATATACCCAGAGAAAACCATAAATCACAGAGACACATTCACCACAATGTTCATTGCAGCACTATTTACAATAGCCAGGTTATGGAAGCAACATAAATGCCCACAGACAGACAAATGGATAAAGATGTGGTACATATATAAAATGGAATATTACTCAGCCATAAAAAGGAATGAAACTGGGTCATTTGTAGAGAAGTTGATGGATCTAGAGACTGTCATACAGAGTGAAGTAAGCCAGAAAGAGAAAAACAAATATTGTATATTAATGCCTATATGTGGAACCTAGAAAAATGGTAGAGATGAACTGGTTTGCAGGGCAGAAATAGAGACACAGAGGTAGAGAACAAACGTATGGACACAAAGTGGGGGAAGCCATGGGGTGGTGGTGGTGGGATGACTTGGGAGATTAGGATTGACCTGTATACATGTCTATGCATAAAATAGATAACTAATAATAACCTACTGTATAAAAAATAACTAAAATTAAATTTCAAAATTTTAAAAAATAAAATGTAAAAATAAAACAGAAAAAATGTTCTTCCATTCACACTGATGTATTTATACGAATGAATTATTTCCATGCTTATATCTATAAATACATAAATGAGGAATAAAATCTAACTTGAACCAAAAAAGAAAAAAAAAAAACTGAACCTAACAGTTATACAGAGGAAAACACTACCAAGGCACTTGCTCCAGTGGTAAACAATTCTGAAATTGGTCAGAGGTGGGGAATCATCTCCCATACAGCCAGCAGCCCCGCCCGCCCTCGCCAGGAGCATCCTCATTGCAAAGCTGGGAGACCGTGCCGAGGCCTCTGTGAGTAAACGTGAGCTGAGCCCCAGGCCAGATGCTGCTGAACTGTTCCCACCCTTCCCAGGTGAAACACCTGAATATGTACAAGGGCTTGAAAGCCTAGAGGAAGGGCCGTGGAGCCACACCAGAGACAGCACGCAGGCCAACTTGGTGCCTGCAGGTCAGCCAGGATGGTACTGGCCACGGGCGCTCTTCTGGAAGCTTTCTATTGCCCTGCCTGAGATACCCCTCCTGTCCCGGCCCCCACTCCTTTTTTTCCTTCCTCACCTCAGCCCGGAGAGATATTCCAGTGGAAGTTATGGGTGACACATCCTCTTCTTTACAGGTGGCAGCCTGGCAACTCCTGCCGAAAGTCCAGCAGAGCCCCACTCACACCGGGCCACCCACAAAGCCGTGGACCCTCACACCCTCCCACCAGCACAGCCCCGAGACTGCTGACGGGGCAGAGAATATGGAGTAAGGCACAGCTGCAGGGGCTATTGCTGCCTGGAGTGCTGTTTATATTGACCTCAACCCAGGCACACCTGGGGAGGGCTTGCCGGCAGGGTCAGGCTGCCCAGGTCAGCTAATCCTCAGCCCTCAGGGAATCACATTGCAGAAAATGGACCTCGCTAAGTCAGAATATTCGCCAAGGAGAAAAAGGACACAATGCCATTTGCAGCACCGTAGATGAGTCTCGAGGTAATCACGTGACTTGGAGTAAGTCAGAAAGTGAAAGACACATATCATATCATATCACTTATAGGTGTTACCTATAAATTGATACCAGGGCAGATATTTCCACGGAGAAGGGCAATCACAGATTCATTAAACAAACTTAGGGTTCACCAAAGGAAAGGTGTGAGGATTGAATTCATTACGATATTGGGGTTAACAGACAGATACAAACACAGTAGACGTATATAATCACCAATGACATACGGAGTACCAAGAGAAGACTACTCAACATTCTGTCATAACGTACATGGGAAAAGGATCCCAGGAAGAACAGACATATGTATATGTGTAAAAGAACCACCTCTTGCACACCTACAACAAGCTAAACGTTGTACTCAAACTTGCTGTAATAAAAAATAAAAAATTAAATTAAAAACACGAACAAGAAGTAGTGAGACAAACTTGAGGGGCTTTCTCCTGGCACATTCCGTTCTACATTCCAATCTCGAACACGACTTCCATTGAGGCTCTGCTGCCCTAGTAACCAGATTTGGTAAGGGAGAACTGCTGCCACCTTGTGGCCGTTTCACACAACTGCAGGTTTAATGCCAGCGCTAATGGTCAGTGGATATTCCAAATCATTACAGGCCTGTAAATGACACCTGCCCTGAAAACAAATCCTGGGGTCATATATCGACCAAAAAATTCAAAAGACGTCCATATTTCAAAACGACAGTTTCAAGAGGCATATTTCACGCACATTAGTGTTCTGCTTCTTTTGCTTTCTTTCTTTCTTTGTTAAAAAAAACGGGAATGGAAAAAGGCAACCCTCAGAATGGGCGAAAACGTTCACAAACGAATCAATGGACAAAGGTTTCATCTCCAATATATATAAACAGCTCATGCAGCTTAATATTAATAAAACAAACAACCCAATACAAAAATGGGCAGAAGATCTAAAGAGACGTTTCTTCAAAGAAGACACAGAGATGGCCAAGACGCACATGAAAAGCTGCTCAACATCACTAATTATTAGAGAAATGCAAATCAAAACTACAATGAGGTAAGACCTCACACCTGTTAGAATCGGCATCATCAGATAATCTACAAACAACAAATTCTGGGGAGGGTGTGGACAAAAGGAACCCTCTTCCGCTATTGGTGGGAATGTAAATTGATACAGTCACTATGGAGAACAGTATGGAGGTTCCTTTAAAAAACTAAAAAGAGAATTACCATAGGATCCAGCAATCCCACTTCTGGGCATATACCCAGAGAAAACCATAAATCACAGAGACACATTCACCACAATGTTCATTGCAGCACTATTTACAATAGCCAGGTTATGGAAGCAACATAAATGCCCACAGACAGACGAATGGATAAAGATGTGGTACATATATAAAATGGAATATTACTCAGCCATAAAAAGGAATGAAACTGGGTCATTTGTAGAGAAGTTGATGGATCTAGAGACCGTCATACAGAGTGAAGTAAGCCAGAAAGAGAAAAACAAATATTGTATATTAATGCCTATATGTGGAACCTAGAAAAATGGTAGAGATGAACTGGTTTGCAGGGCAGAAATAGAGACACAGAGGTAGAGAACAAACGTATGGACACAAAGTGGGGGAAGCCATGGGGTGGTGGTGGTGGGATGACTTGGGAGATTAGGATTGACCTGTATACATGTCTATGCATAAAATAGATAACTAATAATAACCTACTGTATAAAAAATAACTAAAATTAAATTTCAAAATTTTAAAAAATAAAATGTAAAAATAAAACAGAAAAAATGTTCTTCCATTCACACTGATGTATTTATACGAATGAATTATTTCCATGCTTATATCCATAAATACATAAATGAGGAATAAAATCTAACTTGAACCAAAAAAGAAAAAAAAAACTGAACCTAACAGTTATACAGAGGAAAACACTACCAAGGCACTTGCTCCAGTGGTAAACAATTCTGAAATTGGTCAGAGGTGGGGAATCATCTCCCATACAGCCAGCAGCCCCGCCCGCCCTCGCCAGGAGCATCCTCATTGCAAAGCTGGGAGACCGTGCCGAGGCCTCTGTGAGTAAACGTGAGCTGAGCCCCAGGCCAGATGCTGCTGAACTGTTCCCACCCTTCCCAGGTGAAACACCTGAATATGTACAAGGGCTTGAAAGCCTAGAGGAAGGGCCGTGGAGCCACACCAGAGACAGCACGCAGGCCAACTTGGTGCCTGCAGGTCAGCCAGGATGGTACTGGCCACGGGCGCTCTTCTGGAAGCTTTCTATTGCCCTGCCTGAGATACCCCTCCTGTCCCGGCCCCCACTCCTTTTTTTCCTTCCTCACCTCAGCCCGGAGAGATATTCCAGTGGAAGTTATGGGTGACACATCCTCTTCTTTACAGGTGGCAGCCTGGCAACTCCTGCCGAAAGTCCAGCAGAGCCCCACTCACACCGGGCCACCCACAAAGCCGTGGACCCTCACACCCTCCCACTAGCACAGCCCCGAGACTGCTGACGGGGCAGAGAATATGGAGTAAGGCACAGCTGCAGGGGCTATTGCTGCCTGGAGTGCTGTTTATATTGACCTCAACCCAGGCACACCTGGGGAGGGCTTGCCGGCAGGGTCAGGCTGCCCAGGTCAGCTAATCCTCAGCCCTCAGGGAATCACATTGCAGAAAATGGACCTCGCTAAGTCAGAATATTCGCCAAGGAGAAAAAGGACACAATGCCATTTGCAGCACCGTAGATGAGTCTCGAGGTAATCACGTGACTTGGAGTAAGTCAGAAAGTGAAAGACACATATCATATCATATCACTTATAGGTGTTACCTATAAATTGATACCAGGGCAGATATTTCCACGGAGAAGGGCAATCACAGATTCATTAAACAAACTTAGGGTTCACCAAAGGAAAGGTGTGAGGATTGAATTCATTACGATATTGGGGTTAACAGACAGATACAAACACAGTAGACGTATATAATCTCCAATGACATACGGAGTACCAAGAGAAGACTACTCAACATTCTGTCATAACGTACATGGGAAAAGGATCCCAGGAAGAACAGACATATGTATATGTGTAAAAGAACCACCTCTTGCACACCTACAACAAGCTAAACGTTGTACTCAAACTTGCTGTAATAAAAAATAAAAAATTAAATTAAAAACACGAACAAGAAGTAGTGAGACAAACTTGAGGGGCTTTCTCCTGGCACATTCCGTTCTACATTCCAATCTCGAACACGACTTCCATTGAGGCTCTGCTGCCCTAGTAACCAGATTTGGTAAGGGAGAACTGCTGCCACCTTGTGGCCGTTTCACACAACTGCAGGTTTAATGCCAGCGCTAATGGTCAGTGGATATTCCAAATCATTACAGGCCTGTAAATGACACCTGCCCTGAAAACAAATCCTGGGGTCATATATCGACCAAAAAATTCAAAAGACGTCCATATTTCAAAACGACAGTTTCAAGAG
Organism: Mesoplodon bidens; assembly: GCF_964165515.1. Taxonomy (NCBI): domain Eukaryota; kingdom Metazoa; phylum Chordata; class Mammalia; order Artiodactyla; family Ziphiidae; genus Mesoplodon; species Mesoplodon bidens. The sequence goes on along the minus strand of NW_027672639.1, from coordinate 572,914 downwards.
GCATATTTCACGCACATTAGTGTTCTGCTTCTTTTGCTTTCTTTCTTTCTTTGTTAAAAAAAACGGGAATGGAAAAAGGCAACCCTCAGAATGGGCGAAAACGTTCACAAACGAATCAATGGACAAAGGTTTCATCTCCAATATATATAAACAGCTCATGCAGCTTAATATTAATAAAACAAACAACCCAATACAAAAATGGGCAGAAGATCTAAAGAGACGTTTCTTCAAAGAAGACACAGAGATGGCCAAGACGCACATGAAAAGCTGCTCAACATCACTAATTATTAGAGAAATGCAAATCAAAACTACAATGAGGTAAGACCTCACACCTGTTAGAATCGGCATCATCAGATAATCTACAAACAACAAATTCTGGGGAGGGTGTGGACAAAAGGAACCCTCTTCCGCTATTGGTGGGAATGTAAATTGATACAGTCACTATGGAGAACAGTATGGAGGTTCCTTTAAAAAACTAAAAAGAGAATTACCATAGGATCCAGCAATCCCACTTCTGGGCATATACCCAGATAAAACCATAAATCACAGAGACACATTCACCACAATGTTCATTGCAGCACTATTTACAATAGCCAGGTTATGGAAGCAACATAAATGCCCACAGACAGACGAATGGATAAAGATGTGGTACATATATAAAATGGAATATTACTCAGCCATAAAAAGGAATGAAACTGGGTCATTTGTAGAGAAGTTGATGGATCTAGAGACCGTCATACAGAGTGAAGTAAGCCAGAAAGAGAAAAACAAATATTGTATATTAATGCCTATATGTGGAACCTAGAAAAATGGTAGAGATGAACTGGTTTGCAGGGCAGAAATAGAGACACAGAGGTAGAGAACAAACGTATGGACACAAAGTGGGGGAAGCCATGGGGTGGTGGTGGTGGGATGACTTGGGAGATTAGGATTGACCTGTATACATGTCTATGCATAAAATAGATAACTAATAATAACCTACTGTATAAAAAATAACTAAAATTAAATTTCAAAATTTTAAAAAATAAAATGTAAAAATAAAACAGAAAAAATGTTCTTCCATTCACACTGATGTATTTATACGAATGAATTATTTCCATGCTTATATCCATAAATACATAAATGAGGAATAAAATCTAACTTGAACCAAAAAAGAAAAAAAAAACTGAACCTAACAGTTATACAGAGGAAAACACTACCAAGGCACTTGCTCCAGTGGTAAACAATTCTGAAATTGGTCAGAGGTGGGGAATCATCTCCCATACAGCCAGCAGCCCCGCCCGCCCTCGCCAGGAGCATCCTCATTGCAAAGCTGGGAGACCGTGCCGAGGCCTCTGTGAGTAAACGTGAGCTGAGCCCCAGGCCAGATGCTGCTGAACTGTTCCCACCCTTCCCAGGTGAAACACCTGAATATGTACAAGGGCTTGAAAGCCTAGAGGAAGGGCCGTGGAGCCACACCAGCGACAGCACGCAGGCCAACTTGGTGCCTGCAGGTCAGCCAGGATGGTACTGGCCACGGGCGCTCTTCTGGAAGCTTTCTATTGCCCTGCCTGAGATACCCCTCCTGTCCCGGCCCCCACTCCTTTTTTTCCTTCCTCACCTCAGCCCGGAGAGATATTCCAGTGGAAGTTATGGGTGACACATCCTCTTCTTTACAGGTGGCAGCCTGGCAACTCCTGCCGAAAGTCCAGCAGAGCCCCACTCACACCGGGCCACCCACAAAGCCGTGGACCCTCACACCCTCCCACCAGCACAGCCCGGAGACTGCTGACGGGGCAGAGAATATGGAGTCAGGCACAGCTGCAGGGGCTATTGCTGCCTGGAGTGCTGTTTATATTGACCTCAACCCAGGCACACCTGGGGAGGGCTTGCCGGCAGGGTCAGGCTGCCCAGGTCAGCTAATCCTCAGCCCTCAGGGAATCACATTGCAGAAAATGGACCTCGCTAAGACAGAATATTTGCCAAGGAGAAAAAGGACACAATGCCATTTGCAGCACCGTAGATGAGTCTCGAGGTAATCACGTGACTTGGAGTAAGTCAGAAAGTGAAAGACACATATCATATCATATCACTTATAGGTGTTACCTATAAATTGATACCAGGGCAGATATTTCCACGGAGAAGGGCAATCACAGATTCATTAAACAAACTTAGGGTTCACCAAAGGAAAGGTGTGAGGATTGAATTCATTACGATATTGGGGTTAACAGACAGATACAAACACAGTAGACGTATATAATCACCAAAGACCTACGGAGTACCAAGAGAAGACTACTCAACATTCTGTCATAACGTACATGGGAAAAGGATCCCAGGAAGAACAGACATATGTATATGTGTAAAAGAACCACCTCTTGCACACCTACAACAAGCTAAACGTTGTACTCAAACTTGCTGTAATAAAAAATAAAAAATTAAATTAAAAACACGAACAAGAAGTAGTGAGACAAACTTGAGGGGCTTTCTCCTGGCACATTCCGTTCTACATTCCAATCTCGAACACGACTTCCATTGAGGCTCTGCTGCCCTAGTAACCAGATTTGGTAAGGGAGAACTGCTGCCACCTTGTGGCCGTTTCACACAACTGCAGGTTTAATGCCAGCGCTAATGGTCAGTGGATATTCCAAATCATTACAGGCCTGTAAATGACACCTGCCCTGAAAACAAATCCTGGGGTCATATATCGACCAAAAAATTCAAAAGACGTCCATATTTCAAAACGACAGTTTCAAGAGGCATATTTCACGCACATTAGTGTTCTGCTTCTTTTGCTTTCTTTCTTTCTTTGTTAAAAAAAACGGGAATGGAAAAAGGCAACCCTCAGAATGGGCGAAAACGTTCACAAACGAATCAATGGACAAAGGTTTCATCTCCAATATATATAAACAGCTCATGCAGCTTAATATTAATAAAACAAACAACCCAATACAAAAATGGGCAGAAGATCTAAAGAGACGTTTCTTCAAAGAAGACACAGAGATGGCCAAGACGCACATGAAAAGCTGCTCAACATCACTAATTATTAGAGAAATGCAAATCAAAACTACAATGAGGTAAGACCTCACACCTGTTAGAATCGGCATCATCAGATAATCTACAAACAACAAATTCTGGGGAGGGTGTGGACAAAAGGAACCCTCTTCCGCTATTGGTGGGAATGTAAATTGATACAGTCACTATGGAGAACAGTATGGAGGTTCCTTTAAAAAACTAAAAAGAGAATTACCATAGGATCCAGCAATCCCACTTCTGGGCATATACCCAGAGAAAACCATAAATCACAGAGACACATTCACCACAATGTTCATTGCAGCACTATTTACAATAGCCAGGTTATGGAAGCAACATAAATGCCCACAGACAGACGAATGGATAAAGATGTGGTACATATATAAAATGGAATATTACTCAGCCATAAAAAGGAATGAAAGTGGGTCATTTGTAGAGAAGTTGATGGATCTAGAGACTGTCATACAGAGTGAAGTAAGCCAGAAAGAGAAAAACAAATATTGTATATTAATGCCTATATGTGGAACCTAGAAAAATGGTAGAGATGAACTGGTTTGCAGGGCAGAAATAGAGACACAGAGGTAGAGAACAAACGTATGCACACAAAGTGGGGGAAGCCATGGGGTGGTGGTGGTGGGATGACTTGGGAGATTAGGATTGACCTGGATACATGTCTATGCATAAAATAGATAACTAATAATAACCTATTGTATAAAAAATAACTAAAATTAAATTTCAAAATTTTAAAAAATAAAATGTAAAAATAAAACAGAAAAAATATTCTTCCATTCACACTGATGTATTTATACGAATGAATTATTTCCATGCTTATATCTATAAATACATAAATGAGGAATAAAATCTAACTTGAACCAAAAAAGAAAAAAAAAAAAACTGAACCTAACATTTATACAGAGGAAAACACTACCAAGGCACTTGCTCCAGTGGTAAACAATTGTGAAATTGGTCAGAGGTGGGGAATCATCTCCCATACAGCCAGCAGCCCCGCCCGCCCTCGCCAGGAGCATCCTCATTGCAAAGCTGGGAGACCGTGCCGAGGCCTCTGTGAGTAAACGTGAGCTGAGCCCCAGGCCAGATGCTGCTGAACTGTTCCCACCCTTCCCAGGTGAAACACCTGAATATGTACAAGGGCTTGAAAGCCTAGAGGAAGGGCCGTGGAGCCACACCAGCGACAGCACGCAGGCCAACTTGGTGCCTGCAGGTCAGCCAGGATGGTACTGGCCACGGGCGCTCTTCTGGAAGCTTTCTATTGCCCTGCCTGAGATACCCCTCCTGTCCCGGCCCCCACTCCTTTTTTTCCTTCCTCACCTCAGCCCGGAGAGATATTCCAGTGGAAGTTATGGGTGACACATCCTCTTCTTTACAGGTGGCAGCCTGGCAACTCCTGCCGAAAGTCCAGCAGAGCCCCACTCACACCGGGCCACCCACAAAGCCGTGGACCCTCACACCCTCCCACCAGCACAGCCCCGAGACTGCTGACGGGGCAGAGAATATGGAGTAAGGCACAGCTGCAGGGGCTATTGCTGCCTGGAGTGCTGTTTATATTGACCTCAACCCAGGCACACCTGGGGAGGGCTTGCCGGCAGGGTCAGGCTGCCCAGGTCAGCTAATCCTCAGCCCTCAGGGAATCACATTGCAGAAAATGGACCTCGCTAAGACAGAATATTCGCCAAGGAGAAAAAGGACACAATGCCATTTGCAGCACCGTAGATGAGTCTCGAGGTAATCACGTGACTTGGAGTAAGTCAGAAAGTGAAAGACACATATCATATCATATCACTTATAGGTGTTACCTATAAATTGATACCAGGGCAGATATTTCCACGGAGAAGGGCAATCACAGATTCATTAAACAAACTTAGGGTTCACCAAAGGAAAGGTGTGAGGATTGAATTCATTACGATATTGGGGTTAACAGACATATACAAACACAGTAGACGTATATAATCACCAAAGACCTACGGAGTACCAAGAGAAGACTACTCAACATTCTGTCATAACGTACATGGGAAAAGGATCCCAGGAAGAACAGACATATGTATATGTGTAAAAGAACCACCTCTTGCACACCTACAACAAGCTAAACGTTGTACTCAAACTTGCTGTAATAAAAAATAAAAAATTAAATTAAAAACACGAACAAGAAGTAGTGAGACAAACTTGAGGGGCTTTCTCCTGGCACATTCCGTTCTACATTCCAATCTAGAACACGACTTCCATTGAGGCTCTGCTGCCCTAGTAACCAGATTTGGTAAGGGAGAACTGCTGCCACCTTGTGGCCGTTTCACACAACTGCAGGTTTAATGCCAGCGCTAATGGTCAGTGGATATTCCAAATCATTACAGGCCTGTAAATGACACCTGCCCTGAAAACAAATCCTGGGGTCATATATCGACCAAAAAATTCAAAAGACGTCCATATTTCAAAACGACAGTTTCAAGAGGCATATTTCACGCACATTAGTGTTCTGCTTCTTTTGCTTTCTTTCTTTCTTTGTTAAAAAAAACGGGAATGGAAAAAGGCAACCCTCAGAATGGGCGAAAACGTTCACAAACGAATCAATGGACAAAGGTTTAATCTCCAATATATATAAACAGCTCATGCAGCTTAATATTAATAAAACAAACAACCCAATACAAAAATGGGCAGAAGATCTAAAGAGACGTTTCTTCAAAGAAGACACAGAGATGGCCAAGACGCACATGAAAAGCTGCTCAACATCACTAATTATTAGAGAAATGCAAATCAAAACTACAATGAGGTAAGACCTCACACCTGTTAGAATCGGCAACATCAGATAATCTACAAACAACAAATTCTGGGGAGGGTGTGGACAAAAGGAACCCTCTTCCGCTATTGGTGGGAATGTAAATTGATACAGTCACTATGGAGAACAGTATGGAGGTTCCTTTAAAAAACTAAAAAGAGAATTACCATAGGATCCAGAAATCCCACTTCTGGGCATATACCCAGAGAAAACCATAAATCACAAAGACACATTCACCACAATGTTCATTGCAGCACTATTTACAATAGCCAGGTAATGGAAGCAACCTAAATGCCCACAGACAGACGAATGGATAAAGATGTGGTACATATACAAAATGGAATATTACTCAGCCATAAAAAGGAATGAAACTGGGTCATTTGTAGAGAAGTTGATGGATCTAGAGACTGTCATACAGAGTGAAGTAAGCCAGAAAGAGAAAAACAAATATTGTATATTAATGCCTATATGTGGAACCTAGAAAAATGGTAGAGATGAACTGGTTTGCAGGGCAGAAATAGAGACACAGAGGTAGAGAACAAACGTATGGTCACAAAGTGGGGGAAGCCATGGGGTGGTGGTGGTGGGATGAGTTGGGAGATTAGGATTGACCTGTATACATGTCTATGCATAAAATAGATAACTAATAATAACCTACTGTATAAAAAAAATAACTAAAATTAAATATAAAAATTTAAAAAAATAAAATGTAAAAATAAAACAGAAAAAAAGTTCTTCCATTCACACTGATGTATTTATACGAATGAATTATTTCCATGCTTATATTTATAAATACATAAATGAGGAATAAAATCTAACTTGAACCAAAAAAGAAAAAAAAAACTGAACCTAAGAATTATACAGAGGAAAACACTACCAAGGCACTTGCTCCAGTGGTAAACAATTCTGAAATTGGTCAGAGGTGGGGAATCATCTCCCATACAGCCAGCAGCCCCGCCCGCCCACGCAAGGAGCATCCTCATTGCAAAGCTGGGAGACCGTGTCGAGGCCTCTGTGAGTAAACGTGAGCTGAGCCCCAGGCCAGATGCTGCTGAACTGTTCGCACCCTTCCCTGGTGAAACACCTGAATATGTACAAGGGCTTGAAAGCCTAGAGGAAGGGCCGTGGAGCCACACCAGCGACAGCACGCAGGCCAACTTGGTGCCTGCAGGTCAGCCAGGATGGTACTGGCCACGGGCGCTCCTCTGGAAGCTTTCTATTGCCCTGCCTGAGATACCCCTCCTGTCCCGGCCCCCACGCCTTTTTTTCCTTCCTCACCTCAGCCCGGAGAGATATTCCAGTGGAAGTTATGGGTGACACATCCTCTTCTTTACAGGTGGCAGCCTGGCAACTCCTGCCGAAAGTCCAGCAGAGCACCACTCACATCGGGCCACCCACAAAGCCGTGGACCCTCACACCCTCCCACCAGCACAGCCCCGAGACTGCTGACGGGGCAGAGAATATGGAGTAAGGCACAGCTGCAGGGGCTATTGCTGCCTGGAGTGCTGTTTATATTGACCTCAACCCAGGCACACCTGGGGAGGGCTTGCCGGCAGGGTCAGGCTGCCCAGGTCAGCTAATCCTCAGCCCTCAGGGAATCACATTGCAGAATATGGACCTCGCTAAGACAGAATATTCGCCAAGGAAAAAAAGGACACAATGCCATTTGCAGCACCGTAGATGAGTCTCGAGGTAATCACGTGACTTGGAGTAAGTCAGAAAGTGAAAGACACATATCATATCATATCACTTATAGGTGTTACCTATAAATTGATACCAGGGCAGATATTTCCACGGAGAAGGGCAATCACAGATTCATTAAACAAACTTAGGGTTCACCAAAGGAAAGGTGTGAGGATTGAATTCATTACGATATTGGGGTTAACAGACAGATACAAACACAGTAGACGTATATAATCACCAATGACCTACGGAGTACCAAGAGAAGACTACTCAACATTCTGTCATAACGTACATGGGAAAAGGATCCCAGGAAGAACAGACATATGTATATGTGTAAAAGAACCACCTCTTGCACACCTACAACAAGCTAAACGTTGTACTCAAACTTGCTGTAATAAAAAATAAAAAATTAAATTAAAAACACGAACAAGAAGTAGTGAGACAAACTTGAGGGGCTTTCTCCTGGCACATTCCGTTCTACATTCCAATCTCGAACACGACTTCCATTGAGGCTCTGCTGCCCTAGTAACCAGATTTGGTAAGGGAGAACTGCTGCCACCTTGTGGCCGTTTCACACAACTGCAGGTTTAATGCCAGCGCTAATGGTCAGTGGATATTCCAAATCATTACAGGCCTGTAAATGACACCTGCCCTGAAAACAAATCCTGGGGTCATATATCGACCAAAAAATTCAAAAGACGTCCATATTTCAAAACGACAGTTTCAAGAGGCATATTTCACGCACATTAGTGTTCTGCTTCTTTTGCTTTCTTTCTTTCTTTGTTAAAAAAACGGCAATGGAGAAAGGCAACCCTCAGAATGGGCGAAAACGTTCACAAACGAATCAATGGACCAAGGTTTAATCTCCAATATATATAAACAGCTCATGCAGCTTAATATTAATAAAACAAACAACCCAATACAAAAATGGGCAGAAGATCTAAAGAGACGTTTCTTCAAAGAAGACACAGAGATGGCCAAGACGCACATGAAAAGCTGCTCAACATCACTAATTATTAGAGAAATGCAAATCAAAACTACAATGAGGTAAGACCTCACACCTGTTAGAATCGGCATCATCAGATAATCTACAATCAACAAATTCTGGGGAGGGTGTGGACAAAAGGAACCCTCTTCCGCTATTGGTGGGAATGTAAATTGATACAGTCACTATGGAGAACAGTATGGAGGTTCCTTTAGAAAACTAAAAAGAGAATTACCATAGGATCCAGCAATCCCACTTCTGGGCATATACCCTGAGAAAACCATAAATCACAGAGACACATTCACCACAATGTTCATTGCAGCACTATTTACAATAGCCAGGTTATGGAAGCAACATAAATGCCCACAGACAGACGAATGGATAAAGATGTGGTACATATATAAAATGGAATATTACTCAGCCATAAAAAGGAATGAAACTGGGTCATTTGTAGAGAAGTTGATGGATCTAGAGACTGTCATTCAGATTGAAGTAAGCCTGAAAGAGAAAAACAAATATTGTATATTAATGCCTATATGTGGAACCTAGAAAAATGGTAGAGATGAACTGGTTTGCAGGGCAGAAATAGAGACACAGAGGTAGAGAACAAACGTATGGACACAAAGTGGGGGAAGCCATGGGGTGATGGTGGTGGGATGAGTTGGGAGATTAGGATTGACCTGTATACATGTCTATGCATAAAATAGATAACTAATAATAACCTACTGTATAAAAAAATAACTAAAATTAAATTTCAAAATTTTAAAAAATAAAATGTAAAAATAAAACAGAAAAAAGTTCTTCCATTCACACTGATGTATTTATACGAATGAATTATTTCCATGCTTATATCTATAAATACATAAATGAGGAATAAAATCTAACTTGAACCAAAAAAGAAAAAAAAAAAACTGAACCTAATAGTTATACAGAGGAAAACACTACCAAGGCACTTGCTCCAGTGGTAAATAATTCTGAAATTGGTCAGAGGTGGGGAATCATCTCCCATACAGCCAGCAGCCCCGCCCGCCCACGCAAGGAGCATCCTCATTGCAAAGCTGGGAGACCGTGCCGAGGCCTCTGTGAGTAAACGTGAGCTGAGCCCCAGGCCAGATGCTGCTGAACTGTTCCCACCCTTCCCAGGTGAAACACCTGAATATGTACAAGGGCTTGAAAGCCTAGAGGAAGGGCCGTGGAGCCACACCAGCGACAGCACGCAGGCCAAATTGGTGCCTGCAGGTCAGCCAGGATGGTACTGGCCACGGGCGCTCTTCTGGAAGCTTTCTATTGCCCTGCCTGAGATACCCCTCCTGTCCCGGCCCCCACTCCTTTTTTTCCTTCCTCACCTCAGCCCGGAGAGATATTCCAGTGGAAGTTATGGGTGACACATCCTCTTCTTTACAGGTGGCAGCCTGGCAACTCCTGCCGAAAGTCCAGCAGAGCCCCACTCACACCGGGCCACCCACAAAGCCGTGGACCCTCACACCCTCCCACCAGCACAGCCCCGAGACTGCTGACGGGGCAGAGAATATGGAGTCAGGCAGAGCTGCAGGGGCTATTGATGCCTGGAGTGCTGTTTATATTGACCTCAACCCAGGCACACCTGGGGAGGGCTTGCCGGCAGGGTCAGGCTGCCCAGGTCAGCTAATCCTCAGCCCTCAGGGAATCACATTGCAGAAAATGGACCTCGCTAAGACAGAATATTCGCCAAGGAGAAAAAGGACACAATGCCATTTGCAGCACCGTAGATGAGTCTCGAGGTAATCACGTGACTTGGAGTAAGTCAGAAAGTGAAAGACACATATCATATCATATCACTTATAGGTGTTACCTATAAATTGATACCAGGGCAGATATTTCCACGGAGAAGGGCAATCACAGATTCATTAAACAAACTTATGGTTCACCAAAGGAAAGGTGTGAGGATTGAATTCATTACGATATTGGGGTTAACAGACAGATACAAACACAGTAGACGTATATAATCACCAAAGACCTACGGAGTACCAAGAGAAGACTACTCAACATTCTGTCATAACGTACATGGGAAAAGGATCCCAGGAAGAACAGACATATGTATATGTGTAAAAGAACCACCTCTTGCACACCTACAACAAGCTAAACGTTGTACTCAAACTTGCTGTAATAAAAAATAAAAAATTAAATTAAAAACACGAACAAGAAGTAGTGAGACAAACTTGAGGGGCTTTCTCCTGGCACATTCCGTTCTACATTCCAATCTCGAACACGACTTCCATTGAGGCTCTGCTGCCCTAGTAACCAGATTTGGTAAGGGAGAACTGCTGCCACCTTGTGGCCGTTTCACACAACTGCAGGTTTAATGCCAGCGCTAATGGTCAGTGGATATTCCAAATCATTACAGGCCTGTAAATGACACCTGCCCTGAAAACAAATCCTGGGGTCATATATGGACCAAAAAATTCAAAAGACGTCCATATTTCAAAACGACACTTTCAAGAGGCATATTTCACGCACATTAGTGTTCTGCTTCTTTTGCTTTCTTTCTTTCTTTGTTAAAAAAAACGGGAATGGAGAAAGGCAACCCTCAGAATGGGCGAAAACGTTCACAAACGAATCAATGGACAAAGGTTTAATCTCCAATATATATAAACAGCTCATGCAGCTTAATATTAATAAAACAAACAACCCAATACAAAAATGGGCAGAAGATCTAAAGAGACGTTTCTTCAAAGAAGACACAGAGATGGCCAAGACGCACATGAAAAGCTGCTCAACATCACTAATTATTAGAGAAATGCAAATCAAAACTACAATGAGGTAAGACCTCACACCTGTTAGAATCGGCAACATCAGATAATCTACAAACAACAAATTCTGGGGAGGGTGTGGACAAAAGGAACCCTCTTCCGCTATTGGTGGGAATGTAAATTGTTACAGTCACTATGGAGAAGAGTATGGAGGTTCCTTTAAAAAACTAAAAAGAGAATTACCATAGGTACCAGCAATCCCACTTCTGGGCATATACCCAGAGAAAACCATAAATCACAGAGACACATTCACCACAATGTTCATTGCAGCACTATTTACAATTGCCAGGTTATGGAAGCAACATAAATGGCCACAGACAGACGAATGGATAAAGATGTGGTACATATATAAAATGGAATATTACTCAGCCATAAAAAGGAATGAAACTGGGTCATTTGTAGAGAAGTTGATGGATCTAGAGACTGTCATACAGAGTGAAGTAAGCCAGAAAGAAAAAAACAAATATTGTATATTAATGCCTATATGTGGAACCTAGAAAAATGGTAGAGATGAACTGGTTTGCAGGGCAGAAACAGAGACACAGAGGTAGAGAACAAACGTATGGACACAAAGTGGGGGAAGCCATGGGGTGGTGGTGGTGGGATGAGTTGGGAGATTAGGATTGACCTGTATACATGTCTATGCAAAAAATAGATAACTAATAATAACCTACTGTATAAAAATATAATTAAATTAAATTAAAAAGTTTTAAAAAATAAAATGTAAAAATAAAACAGAAAAAAAGTTCTTCCATTCACACTGATGTATTTATACGAATGCATTATTTCCATGCTTATATCTATAAATACATAAATGAGGAATAAAATCTAACTTGACCCAAAAAAGAAAAAAAAAAAACTGAACCTAACAGTTATACAGAGGAAAACACTACCAAGGCACTTGCTCCAGTGGTAAACAATTCTGAAATTGGTCAGAGGTGGGGAATCATCTCCCATACAGCCAGCAGCCCCGCCCGCCCACGCAAGGAGCATCCTCATTGCAAAGCTGGGAGACCGTGCCGAGGCCTCTGTGAGTAAACGTGAGCTGAGCCCCAGGCCAGCTGCTGCTGAACTGTTCCCACCCTTCCCAGGTGAAACACCTGAATATGTACAAGGGCTTGAAAGCCTAGAGGAAGGGCCGTGGAGCCACACCAGCGACAGCACGCAGGCCAACTTGGTGCCTGCAGGTCAGCCAGGATGGTACTGGCCACGGGCGCTCTTCTGGAAGCTTTCTATTGCCCTGCCTGAGATACCCCTCCTGTCCCGGCCCCCACTCCTTTTTTTCCTTCCTCACCTCAGCCCGGAGAGATATTCCAGTGGAAGTTATGGGTGACACATCCTCTTCTTTACAGGTGGCAGCCTGGCAACTCCTGCCGAAAGTCCAGCAGAGCCCCACTCACACCGGGCCACCCACAAAGCCGTGGACCCTCACACCCTCCCACCAGCACAGCCCCGAGACTGCTGACGGGGCAGAGAATATGGAGTCAGGCACAGCTGCAGGGGCTATTGATGCCTGGAGTGCTGTTTATATTGACCTCAACCCAGGCACACCTGGGGAGGGCTTGCCGGCAGGGTCAGGCTGCCCAGGTCAGCTAATCCTCAGCCCTCAGGGAATCACAATGCAGAATATGGACCTCGCTAAGACAGAATATTCGCCAAGGAAAAAAAGGACACAATGCCATTTGCAGCACCGTAGATGAGTCTCGAGGTAATCACGTGACTTGGAGTAAGTCAGAAAGTGAAAGACACATATCTTATCATATCACTTATAGGTGTTACCTATAAATTGATACCAGGGCAGATATTTCCACGGAGAAGGGCAATCACAGATTCATTAAACAAACTTATGGTTCACCAAAGGAAAGGTGTGAGGATTGAATTCATTACGATATTGGGGTTAACAGACATATACAAACACAGTAGACGTATATAATCACCAAAGACCTACGGAGTACCAAGAGAAGACTACTCAACATTCTGTCATAACGTACATGGGAAAAGGATCCCAGGAAGAACAGACATATGTATATGTGTAAAAGAACCACCTCTTGCACACCTACAACAAGCTAAACGTTGTACTCAAACTTGCTGTAATAAAAAATAAAAAATTAAATTAAAAACACGAACAAGAAGTAGTGAGACAAACTTGAGTGGCTTTCTCCTGGCACATTCCGTTCTACATTCTAATCTAGAACACGACTTCCATTGACGCTCTGCTGCCCTAGTAACCAGATTTGGTAAGGGAGAACTGCTGCCACCTTGTGGCCGTTTCACACAACTGCAGGTTTAATGCCAGCGCTAATGGTCAGTGGATATTCCAAATCATTACAGGCCTGTAAATGACACCTGCCCTGAAAACAAATCCTGGGGTCATATATCGACCAAAAAATTCAAAAGACGTCCATATTTCAAAACGACAGTTTCAAGAGGCATATTTCACGCACATTAGTGTTCTGCTTCTTTTGCTTTCTTTCTTTCTTTGTTAAAAAAAACGGGAATGGAAAAAGGCAACCCTCAGAATGGGCGAAAACGTTCACAAACGAATCAATGGACAAAGGTTTAATCTCCAATATATATAAACAGCTCATGCAGCTTAATATTAATAAAACAAACAACCCAATACAAAAATGGGCAGAAGATCTAAAGAGACGTTTCTTCAAAGAAGACACAGAGATGGCCAAGACGCACATGAAAAGCTGCTCAACATCACTAATTATTAGAGAAATGCAAATCAAAACTACAATGAGGTAAGACCTCACACCTGTTAGAATCGGCATCATCAGATAATCTACAAACAACAAATTCTGGGGAGGGTGTGGACAAAAGGAACCCTCTTCTGCTATTGGTGGGAATGTAAATTGATACAGTCACTATGGAGAACAGTATGGAGGTTCCTTTAAAAAACTAAAAAGAGAATTACCATAGGATCCAGCAATCCCACTTCTGGACATATACCCAGAGAAAACCATAAATCACAGAGACACATTCACCACAATGTTCATTGCAGCACTATTTACAATAGCCAGGTTATGGAAGCAACATAAATGCCCACAGACAGAAGAATGGATAAAGATGTGGTACATATATAAAATGGAATATTACTCAGCCATAAAAAGGAATGAAACTGGGTCATTTGTAGAGAAGTTGATGGATCTAGAGACTGTCATACAGAGTGAAGTAAGCCAGAAAGAGAAAAACAAATATTGTATATTAATGCCTATATGTGGAACCTAGAAAAATGGTAGAGATGAACTGGTTTGCAGGGCAGAAATAGAGACACAGAGGTAGAGAACAAACGTATGGACACAAAGTGGGGGAAGCCATGGGGTGGTGGTGGTGGGATGAGTTGGGAGATTAGGATTGACCTGTATACATGTCTATGCATAAAATAGATAACTAATAATAACCTACTGTATGAAAAAATAACTAAAATTAAATTTCAAAATTTTAAAAAATAAAATGTAAAAATAAAACAGAAAAAAAGTTCTTCCATTCACACTGATGTATTTATACGAATGAATTATTTCCATGCTTATATCTATAAATACATAAATGAGGAATAAAATCTAACTTGAACCAAAAAAGAAAAAAAAAAAACTGAACCTAACAGTTATACAGAGGAAAACACTACCAAGGCACTTGCTCCAGTGGTAAACAATTCTGAAATTGGTCAGAGGTGGGGAATCATCTCCCATACAGCCAGCAGCCCCGCCCGCCCACGCAAGGAGCATCCTCATTGCAAAGCTGGGAGACCGTGCCGAGGCCTCTGTGAGTAAACGTGAGCTGAGCCCCAGGCCAGATGCTGCTGAACTGTTCCCACCCTTCCCAGGTGAAACACCTGAATATGTACAAGGGCTTGAAAGCCTAGAGGAAGGGCCGTGGAGCCACACCAGCGACAGCACGCAGGCCAACTTGGTGCCTGTAGGTCAGCCAGGATGGTACTGGCCACGGGCGCTCCTCTGGAAGCTTTCTATTGCCCTGCCTGAGATACCCCTCCTGTCCCGGCCCCCACTCCTTTTTTTCCTTCCTCACCTCAGCCCGGAGAGATATTCCAGTGGAAGTTATGGGTGACACATCCTCTTCTTTACAGGTGGCAGCCTGGCAACTCCTGCCGAAAGTCCAGCAGAGCCCAACTCACACCGGGCCACCCACAAAGCCGTGGACCCTCACACCCTCCCACCAGCACAGCCCCGAGACTGCTGACGGGGCAGAGAATATGGAGTAAGGCAGAGCTGCAGGGGCTATTGCTGCCTGGAGTGCTGTTTATATTGACCTCAACCCAGGCAACACTGGGGAGGGCTTGCCGGCAGGGTCAGGCTGCCCAGGTCAGCTAATCCTCAGCCCTCAGGGAATCACATTGCAGAATATGGACCTCGCTAAGACAGAATATTTGCCAAGGAAAAAAAGGACACAATGCCATTTGCAGCACCGTAGATGAGTCTCGAGGTAATCATGTGACTTGGACTAAGTCAGAAAGTGAAAGACACATATCGTATCATATCACTTATAGGTGTTACCTATAAATTGATACCAGGGCAGATATTTCCACGGAGAAGGGCAATCACAGATTCATTAAACAAACTTATGGTTCACCAAAGGAAAGGTGTGAGGATTGAATTCATTACGATATTGGGTTTAACAGACATATACAAACACAGTAGACGTATATAATCATCAAAGACCTACGGAGTACCAAGAGAAGACTACTCAACATTCTGTCATAACGTACATGGGAAAAGGATCCCAGGAAGAACAGACATATGTATATGCGTAAAAGAACCACCTCTTGCACACCTACAACAAGCTAAACGTTGTACTCAAACTTGCTGTAATAAAAAATAAAAAATTAAATTAAAAACACGAACAAGAAGTAGTGAGACAAACTTGAGGGTCTTTCTCCTGGCACATTCCGTTCTACATTCCAATCTAGAACACGACTTCCTTTGAGGCTCTGCTGCCCTAGTAACCAGATTTGGTAAGGGAGAACTGCTGCCACCTTGTGGCCGTTTCACACAACTGCAGGTTTAATTCCAGCGCTAATGGTCAGTGGATATTCCAAATCATTACAGGCCTGTAAATGACACCTGCCCTGAAAACAAATCCTGGGGTCATATATCGACCAAAAAATTCAAAAGACGTCCATATTTCAAAACGACAGTTTCAAGAGGCATATTTCACGCACATTAGTGTTCTGCTTCTTTTGCTTTCTTTCTTTCTTTGTTAAAAAAAACGGGAATGGAGAAAGGCAACCCTCAGAATTGGCGAAAACGTTCACAAACGAATCAATGGACAAAGGTTTAATCTCCAATATATATAAACAGCTCATGCAGCTTAATATTAATAAAACAAACAACCCAATACAAAAATGGGCAGAAGATCTAAAGAGACGTTTCTTCAAAGAAGACACAGAGATGGCCAAGACGCACATGAAAAGCTGCTCAACATCACTAATTATTAGAGAAATGCAAATCAAAACTACAATGAGGTAAGACCTCACACCTGTTAGAATCGGCATCATCAGATAATCTACAATCAACAAATTCTGGGGACGGTGTGGACAAAAGGAAACCTCTGCCACTATTGGTGGGAATGTAAATTGATAGTCACTATGGAGAACAGTATGGCGGTTCCTTTAAAAAACTAAAAAGAGAATTACCATAGGATCCAGCAATCCCACTTCTGGGCATATACCCAGAGAAAACCATAAATCACAAAGACACATTCACCACAATGTTCATTGCAGCACTATTTACAATAGCCAGGTAATGGAAGCAACATAAATTCCCACAGACAGACGAATGGATAAAGATGTGGTACATATACAAAATGGAATATTACTCAGCCATAAAACGGAATGAAACTGGGTCATTTGTAGAGAAGTTGATGGATCTAGAGACTGTCATACAGAGTGAAGTAAGCCAGAAAGAGAAAAACAAATAATGTATATTAATGCCTATATGTGGAACCTAGAAAAATGGTAGAGATGAACTGGTTTGCAGGGCAGAAATAGAGACACAGAGGTAGAGAACAAACGTATGGACACAAAGTGGGGGAAGCCATGGGGTGGTGGTGGTGGGATGAGTTGGGAGATTAGGATTGACCTGTATACATGTCTATGCCTAAAATAGATAACTAATAATAACCTACTGTATAAAAAAATTACTAAAATTAAATTTCAAAATTTTAAAAAATAAAATGTAAAAATAAAACAGAAAAAAAGTTCTTCCATTCACACTGATGTATTTATACGAATGAATTATTTCCATGCTTATATCTATAAATACATAAATGAGGAATAAAATCTAACTTGAACCAAAAAAGAAAAAAAAAACTGAACCTAACAGTTATACAGAGGAAAACACTACCAAGGCACTTGCTCCAGTGGTAAACAATTCTGAAATTGGTCAGAGGTGGGGAATCATCTCCCATACAGCCAGCAGCCCCGCCCGCCCACGCAAGGAGCATCCTCATTGCAAAGCTGGGAGACCGTGCCGAGGCCTCTGTGAGTAAACGTGAGCTGAGCCCCAGGCCAGATGCTGCTGAACTGTTCCCACCCTTCCCAGGTGAAACACCTGAATATGTACAAGGGCTTGAAAGCCTAGAGGAAGGGCCGTGGAGCCACACCAGCGACAGCACGCACGCCAACTTGGTGCCTGCAGGTCAGCCAGGATGGTCCTGGCCACGGGCGCTCTTCTGGAAGCTTTCAATGGCCCTGCCTGAGATACCCCTCCTGTCCCGGCCCCCACTCCCTTTTTTCCTTCCTCACCTCAGCCCGGAGAGATATTCCAGTGGAAGTTATGGGTGACACATCCTTTTCTTTACAGGTGGCACTCTGGCAACTCCTGCCGAAAGTCAAGCAGAGCCCCACTCACACCGGGCCACCCACAAAGCCGTGGACCCTCACACCCTCCCACCAGCACAGCCCCGAGACTGCTGACGGGGCAGAGAATATGGAGTCAGGCACAGCTGCAGGGGCTATTGCTGCCTGGAGTGCTGTTTATATTGACCTCAACCCAGGCACACCTGGGGAGGGCTTGCCGGCAGGGTCAGGCTGCCCAGGTCAGCTAATCCTCAGCCCTCGGGGAATCACATTGCAGAAAATGGACCTCGCTAAGACAGAATATTCGCCAAGGTAAAAAAGGACACAATGCCATTTGCAGCACCGTAGATGAGTCTCGAGGTAATCACGTGACTTGGAGTAAGTCAGAAAGTGAAAGACACATATCATATCATATCACTTATAGGTGTTACCTATAAATTGATACCAGGGCAGATATTTCCACGGAGAAGGGCAATCACAGATTCATTAAACAAACTTATGGTTCACCAAAGGAAAGGTGTGAGGATTGAATTCATTACGATATTGGGGTTAACAGACATATACAAACACAGTAGACGTATATAATCACCAAAGACCTACGGAGTACCAAGAGAAGACTACTCAACATTCTGTCATAACGTACATGGGAAAAGGATCCCAGGAAGAACAGACATATGTATATGTGTAAAAGAACCACCTCTTGCACACCTACAACAAGCTAAACGTTGTACTCAAACTTGCTGTAATAAAAAATAAAAAAGTAAATTAAAAACACGAACAAGAAGTAGTGAGACAAACTTGAGGGTCTTTCTCCTGGCACATTCCGTTCTACATTCCAATCTAGAACACGACTTCCATTGAGGCTCTGCTGCCCTAGTAACCAGATTTGGTAAGGGAGAACTGCTGCCACCTTGTGGCCGTTTCACACAACTGCAGGTTTAATGCCAGCGCTAATGGTCAGTGGATATTCCAAATCATTACAGGCCTGTAAATGACACCTGCCCTGAAAACAAATCCTGGGGTCATATATCGACCAAAAAATTCAAAAGACGTCCATATTTCAAAACGACAGTTTCAAGAGGCATATTTCACGCACATTAGTGTTCTGCTTCTTTTGCTTTCTTTCTTTCTTTGTTAAAAAAAACGGGAATGGAAAAAGGCAACCCTCAGAATGGGCGAAAACGTTCACAAACGAATCAATGGACAAAGGTTTAATCTCCAATATATATAAACAGCTCATGCAGCTTAATATTAATAAAACAAACAACCCAATACAAAAATGGGCAGAAGATCTAAAGAGACGTTTCTTCAAAGAAGACACAGAGATGGCCAAGACGCACATGAAAAGCTGCTCAACATCACTAATTATTAGAGAAATGCAAATCAAAACTACAATGAGGTAAGACCTCACACCTGTTAGAATCGGCAACATCAGATAATCTACAAACAACAAATTCTGGGGAGGGTGTGGACAAAAGGAACCCTCTTCCGCTATTGGTGGGAATGTAAATTGATACAGTCACTATGGAGAACAGTATGGAGGTTCCTTTAAAAAACTAAAAAGAGAATTACCATAGGATCCAGCAATCCCACTTCTGGGCATATACCCAGAGAAAACCATAAATCACAAAGACACATTCACCACAATGTTCATTGCAGCACTATTTACAATAGCCAGGTAATGGAAGCAACCTAAATGCCCACAGACAGACGAATGGATAAAGATGTGGTACATATACAAAATGGAATATTACTCAGCCATAAAAAGGAATGAAACTGGGTCATTTGTAGAGAAGTTGATGGATCTAGAGACTGTCATACAGAGTGAAGTAAGCCAGAAAGAGAAAAACAAATATTGTATATTAATGCCTATATGTGGAACCTAGAAAAATGGTAGAGATGAACTGGTTTGCAGGGCAGAAATAGAGACACAGAGGTAGAGAACAAACGTATGGACACAAAGTGGGGGAAGCCATGGGGTGGTGGTGGTGGGATGAGTTGGGAGATTAGGATTGACCTGTATACATGTCTATGCATAAAATAGATAACTAATAATAACCTACTGTATGAAAAAATAACTAAAATTAAATTTCAAAATTTTAAAAAATAAAATGTAAAAATAAAACAGAAAAAAAGTTCTTCCATTCACACTGATGTATTTATACGAATGAATTATTTCCATGCTTATATCTATAAATACATAAATGAGGAATAAAATCTAACTTGAACCAAAAAAGAAAAAAAAAAATGAACCTAATAGTTATACAGAGGAAAACACTACCAAGGCACTTGCTCCACTGGTAAACAATTCTGAAATTGGTCAGAGGTGGGGAATCATCTCCCATACAGCCAGCAGCCCCGCCCGCCCACGCAAGGAGCATCCTCATTGCAAAGCTGGGAGACCGTGCCGAGGCCTCTGTGAGTAAACTTGAGCTGAGCCCCAGGCCAGATGCTGCTGAACTGTTCCCACCCTTCCCAGGTGAAACACCTGAATATGTACAAGGGCTTGAAAGCCTAGAGGAAGGGCCGTGGAGCCACACCAGCGACAGCACGCAGGCCAACTTGGTGCCTGCAGGTCAGCCAGGATGGTACTGGCCACGGGCGCTCTTCTGGAAGCTTTCTATTGCCCTGCCTGAGATACCCCTCCTGTCCCGGCCCCCACTCCTTTTTTTCCTTCCTCACCTCAGACCGGAGAGATATTCCAGTGGAAGTTATGGGTGACACATCCTCTTCTTTACTGGTGGCAGCCTGGCAACTCCTGCCGAAAGTCCAGCAGAGCCCCACTCACACCGGGCCACCCACAAAGCCGTGGACCCTCACACCCTCCCACCAGCACAGCCCCGAGACTGCTGACGGGGCAGAGAATATGGAGTAAGGCACAGCTGCAGGGGCTATTGATGCCTGGAGTGCTGTTTATATTGACCTCAACACAGGCAACCCTGGGGAGGGCTTGCCGGCAGGGTCAGGCTGCCCAGGTCAGCTAATCCTCAGCCCTCAGGGAATCACATTGCAGAATATGGACCTCGCTAAGACAGAATATTCGCCAAGGAGAAAAAGGACACAATGCCATTTGCAGCACCGTAGATGAGTCTCGAGGTAATCACGTGACTTGGAGTAAGTCAGAAAGTGAAAGACACATATCATATCATATCACTTATAGGTGTTACCTATAAATTGATACCAGGGCAGATATTTCCACGGAGAAGGGCAATCACAGATTCATTAAACAAACTTATGGTTCACCAAAGGAAAGGTGTGAGGATTGAATTCATTACGATATTGGGGTTAACAGACATATACAAACACAGTAGACGTATATAATCACCAAAGACCTACGGAGTACCAAGAGAAGACTACTCAACATTCTGTCATAACGTACATGGGAAAAGGATCCCAGGAAGAACAGACATATGTATATGTGTAAAAGAACCACCTCTTGCACACCTACAACATGCTAAACGTTGTACTCAAACTTGCTGTAATAAAAAATAAAAAATTAAATTAAAAACACGAACAAGAAGTAGTGAGACAAACTTGAGGGGCTTTCTCCTGGCACATTCCGTTCTACATTCCAATCTAGAACACGACTTCCATTGAGGCTCTGCTGCCCTAGTAACCAGATTTGGTAAGGGAGAACTGCTGCCACCTTGTGGCCGTTTCACACAACTGCAGGTTTAATGCCAGCGCTTATGGTCAGTGGATATTCCAAATCATTACAGGCCTGTAAATGACACCTGCCCTGAAAACAAATCCTGGGGTCATATATCGACCAAAAAATTCAAAAGACGTCCATATTTCAAAACGACAGTTTCAAGAGGCATATTTCACGCACATTAGTGTTCTGCTTCTTTTGCTTTCTTTCTTTCTTTGTTAAAAAAAACGGGAATGGAAAAAGGCAACCCTCAGAATGGGCGAAAACGTTCACAAACGAATCAATGGACAAAGGTTTAATCTCCAATATATATAAACAGCTCATGCAGCTTAATATTAATAAAACAAACAACCCAATACAAAAATGGGCAGAAGATCTAAAGAGACGTTTCTTCAAAGAAGACACAGAGATGGCCAAGACGCACATGAAAAGCTGCTCAACATCACTAATTATTAGAGAAATGCAAATCAAAACTACAATGAGGTAAGACCTCACACCAGTTAGAATCGGCATCATCAGATAATCTACAAACAAAAAATTCTGGGGACGGTGTGGACAAAAGGAAACCTCTGCCACTATTGGTGGGAATGTAAATTGATAGTCACTATGGAGAACAGTATGGCGGTTCCTTTAAAAAACTAAAAAGAGAATTACCATAGGATCCAGCAATCCCACTTCTGGGCATATACCCTGAGAAAACCATAAATCACAGAGACACATTCACCACAATGTTCATTGCAGCACTATTTACAATAGCCAGGTTATGGAAGCAACGTAAATGCCCACAGACAGACGAATGGATAAAGATGTGGTACATATATAAAATGGAATATTACTCAGCCATAAAAAGGAATGAAACTGGGTCATTTGTAGAGAAGTTGATGGATCTAGAGACTGTCATTCAGATTGAAGTAAGCCTGAAAGAGAAAAACAAATATTGTATATTAATGCCTATATGTGGAACCTAGAAAAATGGTAGAGATGAACTGGTTTGCAGGGCAGAAATCGAGACACAGAGGTAGAGAACAAACGTATGGACACAAAGTGGGGGAAGCCATGGGGTGATGGTGGTGGGATGAGTTGGGAGATTAGGATTGACCTGTATACATGTCTATGCATAAAATAGATAACTAATAATAACCTACTGTATAAAAAAATAACTAAAATTAAATTTCAAAATTTTAAAAAATAAAATGTAAAAATAAAACAGAAAAAAGTTCTTCCATTCACACTGATGTATTTATACGAATGAATTATTTCCATGCTTATATCTATAAATACATAAATGAGGAATAAAATCTAACTTGAACCAAAAAAGAAAAAAAAAAAACTGAACCTAATAGTTATACAGAGGAAAACACTACCAAGGCACTTGCTCCAGTGGTAAATAATTCTGAAATTGGTCAGAGGTGGGGAATCATCTCCCATACAGCCAGCAGCCCCGCCCGCCCACGCAAGGAGCATCCTCATTGCAAAGCTGGGAGACCGTGCCGAGGCCTCTGTGAGTAAACGTGAGCTGAGCCCCAGGCCAGATGCTGCTGAACTGTTCCCACCCTTCCCAGGTGAAACACCTGAATATGTACAAGGGCTTGAAAGCCTAGAGGAAGGGCCGTGGAGCCACACCAGCGACAGCACGCAGGCCAAATTGGTGCCTGCAGGTCAGCCAGGATGGTACTGGCCACGGGCGCTCTTCTGGAAGATTTCTATTGCCCTGCCTGATATACCCCTCCTTTCCCGGCCCCCACTCCTTTTTTTCCTTCCTCACCTCAGCCCGGAGAGATATTCCAGTGGAAGTTATGGGTGACACATCCTCTTCTTTACAGGTGGCAGCCTGGCAACTCCTGCCGAAAGTCCAGCAGAGCCCCACTCACACCGGGCCACCCACAAAGCCGTGGACCCTCACACCCTCCCACCAGCACAGCCCCGAGACTGCTGACGGGGCAGAGAATATGGAGTAAGGCAGAGCTGCAGGGGCTATTGATGCCTGGAGTGCTGTTTATATTGACCTCAACCCAGGCACACCTGGGGAGGGCTTGCCGGCAGGGTCAGGCTGCCCAGGTCAGCTAATCCTCAGCCCTCAGGGAATCACATTGCAGAAAATGGACCTCGCTAAGACAGAATATTCGCCAAGGAGAAAAAGGACACAATGCCATTTGCAGCACCGTAGATGAGTCTCGAGGTAATCACGTGACTTGGAGTAAGTCAGAAAGTGAAAGACACATATCATATCATATCACTTATAGGTGTTACCTATAAATTGATACCAGGGCAGATATTTCCACGGAGAAGGGCAATCACAGATTCATTAAACAAACTTATGGTTCACCAAAGGAAAGGTGTGAGGATTGAATTCATTACGATATTGGGGTTAACAGACATATACAAACACAGTAGACGTATATAATCACCAAAGACCTACGGAGTACCAAGAGAAGACTACTCAACATTCTGTCATAACGTACATGGGAAAAGGATCCCAGGAAGAACAGACATATGTATATGTGTAAAAGAACCACCTCTTGCACACCTACAACATGCTAAACGTTGTACTCAAACTTGCTGTAATAAAAAATAAAAAATTAAATTAAAAACACGAACAAGAAGTAGTGAGACAAACTTGAGGGGCTTTCTCCTGGCACATTCCGTTCTACATTCCAATCTAGAACACGACTTCCATTGAGGCTCTGCTGCCCTAGTAACCAGATTTGGTAAGGGAGAACTGCTGCCACCTTGTGGCCGTTTCACACAACTGCAGGTTTAATGCCAGCGCTTATGGTCAGTGGATATTCCAAATCATTACAGGCCTGTAAATGACACCTGCCCTGAAAACAAATCATGGGGTCATATATCGACCAAAAAATTCAAAAGACGTCCATATTTCAAAACGACAGTTTCAAGAGGCATATTTCACGCACATTAGTGTTCTGCTTCTTTTGCTTTCTTTCTTTCTTTCTTAAAAAAAACGGGAATGGAAAAAGGCAACCCTCAGAATGGGCGAAAACGTTCACAAACGAATCAATGGACAAAGGTTTAATCTCCAATATATATAAACAGCTCATGCAGCTTAATATTAATAAAACAAACAACCCAATACAAAAATGGGCAGAAGATCTAAAGAGACGTTTCTTCAAAGAAGACACAGAGATGGCCAAGACGCACAAGAAAAGCTGCTCAACATCACTAATTATTAGAGAAATGCAAATCAAAACTACAATGAGGTAAGACCTCACACCTGTTAGAATCGGCATCATCAGATAATCTACAAACAAAAAATTCTGGGGAGGGTGTGGACAAAAGGAACCCTCTTCCGCTATTGGTGGGAATGTAAATTGATACAGTCACTATGGAGAACAGTATGGAGGTTCCTTTAGAAAACTAAAAAGAGAATTACCATAGGATCCAGCAATCCCACTTCTGGGCATATACCCTGAGAAAACCATAAATCACAGAGACACATTCACCACAATGTTTATTGCAGCACTATTTACAATAGCCAGGTTATGGAAGCAACATAAATGCCCACAGACAGACGAATGGATAAAGATGTGGTACATATATAAAATGGAATATTACTCAGCCATAAAAAGGAATGAAACTGGGTCATTTGTAGAGAAGTTGATGGATCTAGAGACTGTCATTCAGAGTGAAGTAAGCCAGAAAGAGAAAAACAAATATTGTATATTAATGCCTATATGTGGAACCTAGAAAAATGGTAGAGATGAACTGGTTTGCAGGGCAGAAATAGAGACACAGAGGTAGAGAACAAACGTATGGACACAAAGTGGGGGAAGCCATGGTGTGGTGGTGGTGGGATGAGTTGGGAGATTAGGATTGACCTGTATACATGTCTATGCATAAAATAGATAACTAATAATAACCTACTGTATAAAAAAATAACTAAAATTAAATTTCAAAATTTTAAAAAATAAAATGTAAAAATAAAACAGAAAAAAGTTCTTCCATTCACACTGATGTATTTATACGAATGAATTATTTCCATGCTTATATCTATAAATACATAAATGAGGAATAAAATCTAACTTGAACCAAAAAAGAAAAAAAAAACTGAACCTAATAGTTATACAGAGGAAAACACTACCAAGGCACTTGCTCCAGTGGTAAACAATTCTGAAATTGGTCAGAGGTGGGGAATCATCTCCCATACAGCCAGCAGCCCCGCCCGCCCACGCAAGGAGCATCCTCATTGCAAAGCTGGGAGACCGTGCCGAGGCCTCTGTGAGTAAACGTGAGCTGAGCCCCAGGCCAGATGCTGCTGAACTGTTCCCACCCTTCACAGGTGAATCACCTGAATATGTACAAGGGCTTGAAAGCCTAGAGGAAGGGCCGTGGAGCCACACCAGCGACAGCACGCAGGCCAAATTGGTGCCTGCAGGTCAGCCAGGATGGTACTGGCCACGGGCGCTCTTCTGGAAGCTTTCTATTGCCCTGCCTGATATACCCCTCCTGTCCCGGCCCCCACTCCTTTTTTTCCTTCCTCACCTCAGCCCGGAGAGATATTCCAGTGGAAGTTATGGGTGACACATCCTCTTCTTTACAGGTGGCAGCCTGGCAACTCCTGCCGAAAGTCCAGCAGAGCCCCACTCACACCGGGCCACCCACAAAGCCGTGGACCCTCACACCCTCCCACCAGCACAGCCCCGAGACTGCTGACGGGGCAGAGAATATGGAGTCAGGCACAGCTGCAGGGGCTATTGCTGCCTGGAGTGCTGTTTATATTGACCTCAACCCAGGCACACCTGGGGAGGGCTTGCCGGCAGGGTCAGGCTGCCCAGGTCAGCTAATCCTCAGCCCTCAGGGAATCACATTGCAGAAAATGGACCTCGCTAAGACAGAATATTCGCCAAGGAGAAAAAGGACACAATGCCATTTGCAGCACCGTAGATGAGTCTCGAGGTAATCACGTGACTTGGAGTAAGTCAGAAAGTGAAAGACACATATCATATCATATCACTTATAGGTGTTACCTATAAATTGATACCAGGGCAGATATTTCCACGGAGAAGGGCAATCACAGATTCATTAAACAAACTTATGGTTCACCAAAGGAAAGGTGTGAGGATTGAATTCATTACGATATTGGGGTTAACAGACATATACAAACACAGTAGACGTATATAATCACCAAAGACCTACGGAGTACCAAGAGAAGACTACTCAACATTCTGTCATAACGTACATGGGAAAAGGATCCCAGGAAGAACAGACATATGTATATGTGTAAAAGAACCACCTCTTGCACACCTACAACAAGCTAAACGTTGTACTCAAACTTGCTGTAATAAAAAATAAAAAATTAAATTAAAAACACGAACAAGAAGTAGTGAGACAAACTTGAGGGGCTTTCTCCTGGCACATTCCGTTCTACATTCCAATCTAGAACACGACTTCCATTGAGGCTCTGCTGCCCTAGTAACCAGATTTGGTAAGGGAGAACTGCTGCCACCTTGTGGCCGTTTCACACAACTGCAGGTTTAATGCCAGCGCTAATGGTCAGTGGATATTCCAAATCATTACAGGCCTGTAAATGACACCTGCCCTGAAAACAAATCCTGGGGTCATATATCGACCAAAAAATTCAAAAGACGTCCATATTTCAAAACGACAGTTTCAAGAGGCATATTTCACGCCCATTAGTGTTCTGCTTCTTTTGCTTTCTTTCTTTCTTTGTTAAAAAAACGGGAATGGAGAAAGGCAACCCTCAGAATGGGCGAAAACGTTCACAAACGAATCAATGGACAAAGGTTTAATCTCCAATATATATAAACAGCTCATGCAGCTTAATATTAATAAAACAAACAACCCAATACAAAAATGGGCAGAAGATCTAAAGAGACGTTTCTTCAAAGAAGACACAGAGATGGCCAAGACGCACATGAAAAGCTGCTCAACATCACTAATTATTAGAGAAATGCAAATCAAAACTACAATGAGGTAAGACCTCACACCTGTTAGAATCGGCAACATCAGATAATCTACAAACAACAAATACTGGGGAGGGTGTGGACAAAAGGAACCCTCTTCCGCTATTGGTGGGAATGTAAATTGTTACAGTCACTATGGAGAAGAGTATGGAGGTTCCTTTAAAAAACTAAAAAGAGAATTACCATAGGATCCAGCAATCCCACTTCTGGGCATATACCCAGAGAAAACCATAAATCACAGAGACACATTCACCACAATGTTCATTGCAGCACTATTTACAATAGCCAGGTTATGGAAGCAACATAAATGGCCACAGACAGACGAATGGATAAAGAAGTGGTACATATATAAAATGGAATATTACTCAGCCATAAAAAGGAATGAAACTGGGTCATTTGTAGAGAAGTTGATGGATCTAGAGACTGTCATACAGAGTGAAGTAAGCCAGAAAGAAAAAAACAAATATTGTATATTAATGCCTATATGTGGAACCTAGAAAAATGGTAGAGATGAACTGGTTTGCAGGGCAGAAATAGAGACACAGAGGTAGAGAACAAACGTATGGACACAAAGTGGGGGAAGCCATGGGGTGGTGGTGGTGGGATGAGTTGGGAGATTAGGATTGACCTGTATACATGTCTATGCAAAAAATAGATAACTAATAATAACCTACTGTATAAAAAAATAATTAAATTAAATTAAAAAGTTTTAAAAAATAAAATGTAAAAATAAAACAGAAAAAAAGTTCTTCCATTCACACTGATGTATTTATACGAATGCATTATTTCCATGCTTATATCTATAAATACATAAATGAGGAATAAAATCTAACTTGAACCAAAAAAGAAAAAAAAAAACTGAACCTAACAGTTATACAGAGGAAAACACTACCAAGGCACTTGCTCCAGTGGTAAACAATTCTGAAATTGGTCAGAGGTGGGGAATCATCTCCCATACAGCCAGCAGCCCCGCCCGCCCACGCAAGGAGCATCCTCATTGCAAAGCTGGGAGACCGTGCCGAGGCCTCTGTGAGTAAACGTGAGCTGAGCCCCAGGCCAGATGCTGCTGAACTGTTCCCACCCTTCCCAGGTGAAACACCTGAATATGTACAAGGGCTTGAAAGCCTAGAGGAAGGGCCGTGGAGCCACACCAGCGACAGCACGCAGGCCAACTTGGTGCCTGCAGGTCAGCCAGGATGGTACTGGCCACGGGCGCTCCTCTGGAAGCTTTCTATTGCCCTGCCTGAGATACCCCTCCTGTTCCGGCCCCCACTCCTTTTTTTCCTTCCTCACCTCAGCCCGGAGAGATATTCCAGTGGAAGTTATGGGTGACACATCCTCTTCTTTACAGGTGGCAGCCTGGCAACTCCTGCCGAAAGTCCAGCAGAGCCCCACTCACACCGGGCCACCCACAAAGCCGTGGACCCTCACACCCTCCCACCAGCACAGCCCCGAGACTGCTGACGGGGCAGAGAATATGGAGTAAGGCACAGCTGCAGGGGCTATTGATGCCTGGAGTGCTGTTTATATTGACCTCAACCCAGGCACACCTGGGGAGGGCTTGCCGGCAGGGTCAGGCTGCCCAGGTCAGCTAATCCTCAGCCCTCAGGGAATCACAATGCAGAATATGGACCTCGCTAAGACAGAATATTCGCCAAGGAAAAAAAGGACACAATGCCATTTGCAGCACCGTAGATGAGTCTCGAGGTAATCACGTGACTTGGAGTAAGTCAGAAAGTGAAAGACACATATCATATCATATCACTTATAGGTGTTACCTATAAATTGATACCAGGGCAGATATTTCCACGGAGAAGGGCAATCACAGATTCATTAAACAAACTTATGGTTCACCAAAGGAAAGGTGTGAGGATTGAATTCATTACGATATTGGGGTTAACAGACATATACAAACACAGTAGACGTATATAATCACCAAAGACCTACGGAGTACCAAGAGAAGACTACTCAACATTCTGTCATAACGTACATGGGAAAAGGATCCCAGGAAGAACAGACATATGTATATGTGTAAAAGAACCACCTCTTGCACACCTACAACAAGCTAAACGTTGTACTCAAACTTGCTGTAATAAAAAATAAAAAAGTAAATTAAAAACACGAACAAGAAGTAGTGAGACAAACTTGAGGGGCTTTCTCCTGGCACATTCCGTTCTACATTCCAATCTAGAACACGAGTTCCATTGAGGCTCTGCTGCCCTATTAACCAGATTTGGTAAGGGAGAACTGCTGCCACCTTGTGGCCGTTTCACACAACTGCAGGTTTAATGCCAGCGCTAATGGTCAGTGGATATTCCAAATCATTACAGGCCTGTAAAAGACACCTGCCCTGAAAACAAATCCTGGGGTCATATATCGACCAAAAAATTCAAAAGACGTCCATATTTCAAAACGACAGTTTCAAGAGGCATATTTCACGCACATTAGTGTTCTGCTTCTTTTGCTTTCTTTCTTTCTTTGTTAAAAAAAACGGGAATGGAGAAAGGCAACCCTCAGAATGGGCGAAAACGTTCACAAACGAATCAATGGACAAAGGTTTAATCTCCAATATATATAAACAGCTCATGCAGCTTAATATTAATAAAACAAACAACCCAATACAAAAATGGGCAGAAGATCTAAAGAGACGTTTCTTCAAAGAAGACACAGAGATGTCCAAGACACACATGAAAAGCTACTCAACATCACTAATTATTAGAGAAATGCAAATCAAAACTACAATGAGGTAAGACCTCACACCTGTTAGAATCGGCATCATCAGATAATCTACAATCAACAAATTCTGGGGACGGTGTGGACAAAAGGAACCCTCTTCCGCTATTGGTGGGAATGTAAATTGATACAGTCACTATGGAGAACAGTATGGAGGTTCCTTTAAAAAACTAAAAAGAGAATTACCATAGGATCCAGCAATCCCACTTCTGGGCATATACCCAGAGAAAACCATAAATCACAAAGACACATTCACCACAATATTCATTGCAGCACTATTTACAATAGCCAGGTAATGGAAGCAACCT
The DNA here is from genome assembly GCF_964165515.1 of Mesoplodon bidens. NCBI lineage: Eukaryota > Metazoa > Chordata > Mammalia > Artiodactyla > Ziphiidae > Mesoplodon > Mesoplodon bidens. Next base: position 542,205 of record NW_027672639.1, on the reverse strand, counting down.
AAGTGCCCACAGACAGACGAATGGATAAAGATGTGGTACATATACAAAATGGAATATTACTCAGCCATAAAAAGGAATGAAACTGGGTCATTTGTAGAGAAGTTGATGGATCTAGAGACTGTCATACAGAGTGAAGTAAGCCAGAAAGAGAAAAACAAATATTGTATATTAATGCCTAAATGTGGAACCTAGAAAAATGGTAGAGATGAACTGGTTTGCAGGGCAGAAATAGAGACACAGAGGTAGAGAACAAACGTATGGACACAAAGTGGGGGAAGCCATGGGGTGGTGGTGGTGGGATGAGTTGGGAGATTAGGATTGACCTGTATACATGTCTATGCATAAAATAGATAACTAATAATAACCTACTGAATGAAAAAATAACTAAAATTAAATTTCAAAATTTTAAAAAATAAAATGTAAAAATAAAACTGAAAAAAAGTTCTTCCATTCACACTGATGTATTTATACGAATGAATTATTTCCATGCTTATATCTATAAATACATAAATGAGGAATAAAATCTAACTTGACCCAAAAAAGAAAAAAAAAAAAACTGAACCTAACAGTTATACAGAGGAAAACACTACCAAGGCACTTGCTCCAGTGGTAAACAATTCTGAAATTGGTCAGAGGTGGGGAATCATCTCCCATACAGCCAGCAGCCCCGCCCGCCCACGCAAGGAGCATCCTCATTGCAAAGCTGGGAGACCGTGCCGAGGCCTCTGTGAGTAAACGTGAGCTGAGCCCCAGGCCAGATGCTGCTGAACTGTTCCCACCCTTCCCAGGTGAAACACCTGAATATGTACAAGGGCTTGAAAGCCTAGAGGAAGGGCCGTGGAGCCACACCAGCGACAGCACGCAGGCCAACTTGTTGCCTGCAGGTCAGCCAGGATGGTACTGGCCACGGGCGCTCCTCTGGAAGCTTTCTATTGCCCTGCCTGAGATACCCCTCCTGTCCCGGCCCCCACGCCTTTTTTTCCTTCCTTACCTCAGCCCGGAGAGATATTCCAGTGGAAGTTATGGGTGACACATCCTCTTCTTTACAGGTGGCAGCCTGGCAACTCCTGCCGAAAGTCCAGCAGAGCCCCACTCACACCGGGCCACCCACAAAGCCGTGGACCCTCACACCCTCCCACCAGCACAGCCCCGAGACTGCTGACGGGGCAGAGAATATGGAGTAAGGCACAGCTGCAGGGGCTATTGCTGCCTGGAGTGCTGTTTATATTGACCTCAACCCAGGCACACCTGGGGAGGGCTTGCCGGCAGGGTCAGGCTGCCCAGGTCAGCTAATCCTCAGCCCTCAGGGAATCACATTGCAGAATATGGACCTCGCTAAGACAGAATATTCGCCAAGGAAAAAAAGGACACAATGCCATTTGCAGCACCGTAGATGAGTCTCGAGGTAATCACGTGACTTGGAGTAAGTCAGAAAGTGAAAGACACATATCATATCATATCACTTATAGGTGTTACCTATAAATTGATACCAGGGCAGATATTTCCACGGAGAAGGGCAATCACAGATTCATTAAACAAACTTATGGTTCACCAAAGTAAAGGTGTGAGGATTGAATTCATTACGATATTGGGGTTAACAGACATATACAAACACAGTAGACGTATATAATCACCAAAGACCTACGGAGTACCAAGAGAAGACTACTCAACATTCTGTCATAACGTACATGGGAAAAGGATCCCAGGAAGAACAGACATATGTATATGTGTAAAAGAACCACCTCTTGCACACCTACAACAAGCTAAACGTTGTACTCAAACTTGCTGTAATAAAAAATAAAAAATTAAATTAAAAACACGAACAAGAAGTAGTGAGACAAACTTGAGGGGCTTTCTCCTGGCACATTCCGTTCTACATTCCAATATAGAACACGACTTCCATTGAGTCTCTGCTGCCCTAGTAACCAGAATTGGTAAGGGAGAACTGCTGCCACCTTGTGGCCGTTTCACACAACTGCAGGTTTAATGCCAGCGCTAATGGTCAGTGGATATTCCAAATCATTACAGGCCTGTAAATGACACCTGCCCTGAAAACAAATCCTGGGGTCATATATCGACCAAAAAATTCAAAAGACGTCCATATTTCAAAACGACAGTTTCAAGAGGCATATTTCAAGTACATTAGTGTTCTGCTTCTTTTGCTTTCTTTCTTTCTTTGTTAAAAGAACGGGAATGGAAAAAGGCAACCCTCAGAATGGGCAAAAACGTTCACAAACGAATCAATGGACAAAGGTTTAATCTCCAATATATATAAACAGCTCATGCAGCTTAATATTAATAAAACAAACAACCCAATACAAAAATGGGCAGAAGATCTAAAGAGACGTTTCTTCAAAGAAGACACAGAGATGGCCAAGACGCACATGAAAAGCTGCTCAACATCACTAATTATTAGAGAAATGCAAATCAAAACTACAATGGGGTAAGACCTCACACCTGTTAGAATCGGCATCATCAGATAATCTACAAACAACAAATTCTGGGGAGGGTGTGGACAAAAGGAACCCTCTTCCGCTATTGGTGGGAATGTAAATTGATACAGTCACTATGGAGAACAGTATGGAGGTTCCTTTAAAAAACTAAAAAGAGAATTACCATAGGATCCAGCAATCCCACTTCTGGGCATATACCCAGAGAAAACCATAAATCACAAAGACACATTCACCACAATGTTCATTGCAGCACTATTTACAATAGCCAGGTAATGGAAGCAACCTAAATGCCCACAGACAGACGAATGGATAAAGATGTGGTACATATATAAAATGGAATATTACTCAGCCATAAAAAGGAATGAAACTGGGTCATTTGTAGAGAAGTTGATGGATCTAGAGACTGTCATACAGAGTGAAGTAAGTCAGAAAGAGAAAAACAAATATTGTATATTAATGCCTATATGTGGAACCTAGAAAAATGGTAGAGATGAACTGGTTTGCAGGGCAGAAATAGAGACACAGAGGTAGAGAACAAACGTATGGACACAAAGTGGGGGAAGCCATGGGGTGGTGGTGGTGGGATGAGTTGGGAGATTAGGATTGACCTGTATACATGTCTATGCATAAAATAGATAACTAATAATAACCTACTGTATAAAAAAAATAACTAAAATTAAATTTCAAAATTTTAAAAAATAAAATGTAAAAGTAAAACAGAAAAAAAGTTCTTCCATTCACACTGATGTATTTATACGAATGAATTATTTCCATGCTTATAACTATAAATACATAAATGAGGAATAAAATCTAACTTGAACCAAAAAAGAAAAAAAAAACTGAACCTAAGAATTATACAGAGGAAAACACTACCAAGGCACTTGCTCCAGTGGTAAACAATTCTGAAATTGGTCAGAGGTGGGGAATCATCTCCCATACAGCCAGCAGCCCCGCCCGCCCACGCAAGGAGCATCCTCATTGCAAAGCTGGGAGACCATGCCGAGGCCTCTGTGAGTAAACATGAGCTGAGCCCCAGGCCAGATGCTGCTGAACTGTTCCCACCCTTCCCAGGTGAAACACCTGAATATGTACAAGGGCTTGAAAGCCTAGAGGAAGGGCCGTGGAGCCACACCAGCGACAGCACGCTGGCCAACTTGTTGCCTGCAGGTCAGCCAGGATGGTACTGGCCACGGGCGCTCTTCTGGAAGCTTTCTATTGCCCTGCCTGAGATACCCCTCCTGTCCCGGCCCCCACTCCTTTTTTTCCTTCCTCACCTCAGCCCGGAGAGATATTCTAGTGGAAGTTATGGGTGACACATCCTCTTCTTTACAGGTGGCAGCCTGGCAACTCCTGCCGAAAGTCCAGCAGAGCCCCACTCACACCGGGCCACCCACAAAGCCGTGGACCCTCACACCCTCCCACCAGCACAGCCCCGAGACTGCTGACGGGGCAGAGAATATGGAGTAAGGCACAGCTGCAGGGGCTATTGCTGCCTGGAGTGCTGTTTATATTGACCTCAACCCAGGCACACCTGGGGAGGGCTTGCCGGCTGGGTCAGGCTGCCCAGGTCAGCTAATCCTCAGCCCTCAGGGAATCACATTGCAGAAAATGGACCTCGCTAAGACAGAATATTCGCCAAGGAGAAAAAGGACACAATGCCATTTGCAGCACCGTAGATGAGTCTCGAGTAATCACGTGACTTGGAGTAAGTCAGAAAGTGAAAGACACTTATCATATCATATCACTTATAGGTGTTACGTATAAATTGATACCAGGGCAGATATTTCCACGGAGAAGGGCAATCACAGATTCATTAAACAAACTTATGGTTCACCAAAGGAAAGGTGTGAGGATTGAATTCATTACGATTTTGGGGTTAACAGATACAAACACAGTAGACGTATATAATCACCAAAGACCTACGGAGTACCAAGAGAAGACTACTCAACATTCTGTCATAACGTACATGGGAAAAGGATCCCAGGAAGAACAGACATATGTATATGTGTAAAAGAACCACCTCTTGCACACCTACAACAAGCTAAACGTTGTACTCAAACTTGCTGTAATAAAAAATAAAAAATTAAATTAAAAACACGAACAAGAAATAGTGAGACAAACTTGAGGGGCTTTCTCCTGGCACATTCCGTTCTACATTCTAATCTAGAACACGACTTCCATTGAGGCTCTGCTGCCCTAGTAACCAGATTTGGTAAGGGAGAACTGCTGCCACCTTGTGGCCGTTTCACACAGCTGCAGGTTTAATGCCAGCGCTAATGGTCAGTGGATATTCCAAATCATTACAGGCCTGTAAATGACACCTGCCCTGAAAACAAATCCTGGGGTCATATATCGACCAAAAAATTCAAAAGACGTCCATATTTCAAAACGACAGTTTCAAGAGGCATATTTCACGCACATTAGTGTTCTGCTTCTTTTGCTTTCTTTCTTTCTTTGTTAAAAAAAACGGGAATGGAAAAAGGCAACCCTCAGAATGGGCGAAAACGTTCACAAACGAATCAATGGACAAAGGTTTAATCTCCAATATATATAAACAGCTCATGCAGCTTAATATTAATAAAACAAACAACCCAATACAAAAATGGGCAGAAGATCTAAAGAGACGTTTCTTCAAAGAAGACACAGAGATGGCCAAGACGCACATGAAAAGCTGCTCAACATCACTAATTATTAGAGAAATGCAAATCAAAACTACAATGAGGTAAGACCTCACACCTGTTAGAATCGGCATCATCAGATAATCTACAAACAACAAATTCTGGGGAGGGTGTGGACAAAAGGAACCCTCTTCCGCTATTGGTGGGAATGTAAATTGATACAGTCACTATGGAGAACAGTATGGAGGTTCCTTTAAAAAACTAAAAAGAGAATTACCATAGGATCCAGCAATCCCACTTCTGGGCATATACCCAGAGAAAACCATAAATCACAGAGACACATTCACCACAATGTTCATTGCAGCACTATTTACAATAGCCAGGTTATGGAAGCAACATAAATGCCCACAGACAGACGAATGGATAAAGATGTGGTACATATATAAAATGGAATATTACTCAGCCATAAAAAGGAATGAAACTGGGTCATTTGTAGAGAAGTTGATGGATCTAGAGACTGTCATACAGAGTGAAGTAAGCCAGAAAGAGAAAAACAAATATTGTATATTAATGCCTATATGTGGAACCTAGAAAAATGGTAGAGATGAACTGGTTTGCAGGGAAGAAATAGAGACACAGAGGTAGAGAACAAACGTATGGACACAAAGTGGGGGAAGCCATGGGGTGGTGGTGGTGGGATGAGTTGGGAGATTAGGATTGACCTGTATACATGTCTATGCATAAAATAGATAACTAATAATAACCTACTGTATAAAAAAATAACTAAAATTAAATTTCAAAATTTTTAAAAATAAAATGTAAAAATAAAACAGAAAAAAAGTTCTTCCATTCACACTGATGTATTTATACGAATGAATTTTTTCCATGCTTATATCTATAAATACATAAATGAGGAATAAAATCTAACTTGAACCAAAAAAGAAAAAAAAAAAACTGAACCTAACAGTTATACAGAGGAAAACACTACCAAGGCACTTGCTCCAGTGGTAAACAATTCTGAAATTGGTCAGAGGTGGGGAATCATCTCCCATACAGCCAGCAGCCCCGCCCGCCCACGCAAGGAGCATCCTCATTGCAAAGCTGGGAGACCGTGCCGAGGCCTCTGTGAGTAAACGTGAGCTGAGCCCCAGGCCAGATGCTGCTGAACTGTTCCCACCCTTCCCAGGTGAAACACCTGAATATGTACAAGGGCTTGAAAGCCTAGAGGAAGGGCCGTGGAGCCACACCAGCGACAGCACGCAGGCCAACTTGGTGCCTGTAGGTCAGCCAGGATGGTACTGGCCAAGGGCGCTCCTCTGGAAGCTTTCTATTGCCCTGCCTGAGATACCCCTCCTGTCCCGGCCCCCACTCCTTTTTTTCCTTCCTCACCTCAGCCCGGAGAGATATTCCAGTGGAAGTTATGGGTGACACATCCTCTTCTTTACAGGTGGCAGCCTGGCAACTCCTGCCGAAAGTCCAGCAGAGCCCAACTCACACCGGGCCACCCACAAAGCCGTGGACCCTCACACCCTCCCACCAGCACAGCCCCGAGACTGCTGACGGGGCAGAGAATATGGAGTAAGGCAGAGCTGCAGGGGCTATTGCTGCCTGGAGTGCTGTTTATATTGACCTCAACCCAGGCAACACTGGGGAGGGCTTGCCGGCAGGGTCAGGCTGCCCAGGTCAGCTAATCCTCAGCCCTCAGGGAATCACATTGCAGAATATGGACCTCGCTAAGACAGAATATTTGCCAAGGAAAAAAAGGACACAATGCCATTTGCAGCACCGTAGATGAGTCTCGAGGTAATCATGTGACTTGGACTAAGTCAGAAAGTGAAAGACACATATCGTATCATATCACTTATAGGTGTTACCTATAAATTGATACCAGGGCAGATATTTCCACGGAGAAGGGCAATCACAGATTCATTAAACAAACTTATGGTTCACCAAAGGAAAGGTGTGAGGATTGAATTCATTACGATATTGGGGTTAACAGACATATACAAACACAGTAGACGTATATAATCATCAAAGACCTACGGAGTACCAAGAGAAGACTACTCAACATTCTGTCATAACGTACATTGGAAAAGGATCCCAGGAAGAACAGACATATGTATATGCGTAAAAGAACCACCTCTTGCACACCTACAACAAGCTAAACGTTGTACTCAAACTTGCTGTAATAAAAAATAAAAAATTAAATTAAAAACACGAACAAGAAGTAGTGAGACAAACTTGAGGGTCTTTCTCATGGCACATTCCGTTCTACATTCCAATCTAGAAAACGACTTCCATTGAGGCTCTGCTGCCCTAGTAAGCAGATTTGGTAAGGGAGAACTGCTGCCACCTTGTGGCCGTTTCACACAACTGCAGGTTTAATGCCAGCGCTAATGGTCAGTGGATATTCCAAATCATTACAGGCCTGTAAATGACACCTGCCCTGAAAACAAATCCTGGGGTCATATATCGACCAAAAAATTCAAAAGACGTCCATATTTCAAAACGACAGTTTCAAGAGGCATATTTCACGCACATTAGTGTTCTGCTTCTTTTGCTTTCTTTCTTTCTTTGTTAAAAAAAACGGGAATGGAAAAAGGCAACCCTCAGAATGGGCGAAAACGTTCACAAACGAATCAATGGACAAAGGTTTAATCTCCAATATATATAAACAGCTCATGCAGCTTAATATTAATAAAACAAACAACCCAATACAAAAATGGGCAGAAGATCTAAAGAGACGTTTCTTCAAAGAAGACACAGAGATGGCCAAGACGCACATGAAAAGCTGCTCAACATCACTAATTATTAGAGAAATGCAAATCAAAACTACAATGAGGTAAGACCTCACACCTGTTAGAATCGGCATCATCAGATAATCTACAATCAACAAATTCTGGGGAGGGTGTGGACAAAAGGAACCCTCTTCCGCTATTGGTGGGAATGTAAATTGATACAGTCACTATGGAGAACAGTATGGAGGTTCCTTTAAAAAACTAAAAAGAGAATTACCATAGGATCCAGCAATCCCACTTCTGGGCATATACCCAGAGAAAACCATAAATCACAAAGACACATTCACCACAATGTTCATTGCAGCACTATTTACAATAGCCAGGTAATGGAAGCAACCTAAATGCCCACAGACAGACGAATGGATAAAGATGTGGTACATATACAAAATGGAATATTACTCAGCCATAAAAAGGAATGAAACTGGGTCATTTGTAGAGAAGTTGATGGATCTAGAGACTGTCATACAGAGTGAAGTAAGCCAGAAAGAGAAAAACAAATATTGTATATTAATACCTATATGTGGAACCTAGAAAAATGGTAGAGATGAACTGGTTTGCAGGGCAGAAATAGAGACACAGAGGTAGAGAACAAACGTATGGACACAAAGTGGGGGAAGCCATGGGGTGGTGGTGGTGGGATGAGTTGGGAGATTAGGATTGACCTGTATACATGTCTATGCATAAAATAGATAACTAATAATAACCTATTGTATAAAAAATAACTAAAATTAAATTTCAAAATTTTAAAAAATAAAATGTAAAAATAAAACAGAAAAAAAGTTCTTCCATTCACACTGATGTATTTATACGAATGAATTATTTCCATGCTTATATCTATAAATACATAAATGAGGAATAAAATCTAACTTGAACCAAAAAAGAAAAAAAAAAACTGAACCTAACAGTTATACAGAGGAAAACACTACCAAGGCACTTGCTCCAGTGGTAAACAATTCTGAAATTGGTCAGAGGTGGGGAATCATCTCCCATACAGCCAGCAGCCCCGCCCGCCCTCGCCAGGAGCATCCTCATTGCAAAGCTGGGAGACCGTGCCGAGGCCTCTGTGAGTAAACGTGAGCTGAGCCCCAGGCCAGATGCTGCTGAACTGTTCCCACCCTTCCCAGGTGAAACACCTGAATATGTACAAGGGCTTGAAAGCCTAGAGGAAGGGCCGTGGAGCCACACCAGCGACAGCACGCAGGCCAACTTGGTGCCTGCAGGTCAGCCAGGATGGTACTGGCCACGGGCGCTCTTCTGGAAGCTTTCTATTGCCCTGCCTGAGATACCCCTCCTGTCCCGGCCCCCACTCCTTTTTTTCCTTCCTCACCTCAGCCCGCAGAGATATTCCAGTGGAAGTTATGGGTGACACATCCTCTTCTTTACAGGTGGCAGCCTGGCAACTCCTGCCGAAAGTCCAGCAGAGCCCCACTCACACCGGGCCACCCACAAAGCCGTGGACCCTCACACCCTCCCACCAGCACAGCCCCGAGACTGCTGACGGGGCAGAGAATATGGAGTAAGGCACAGCTGCAGGGGCTATTGCTGCCTGGAGTGCTGTTTATATTGACCTCAACCCAGGCACACCTGGGGAGGGCTTGCCGGCAGGGTCAGGCTGCCCAGGTCAGCTAATCCTCAGCCCTCAGGGAATCACATTGCAGAAAATGGACCTCGCTAAGACAGAATATTCGCCAAGGAGAAAAAGGACACAATGCCATTTGCAGCACCGTAGATGAGTCTCGAGGTAATCACGTGACTTGGAGTAAGTCAGAAAGTGAAAGACACATATCATATCATATCACTTATAGGTGTTACCTATAAATTGATACCAGGGCAGATATTTCCACGGAGAAGGGCAATCACAGATTCATTAAACAAACTTATGGTTCACCAAAGGAAAGGTGTGGGGATTGAATTCATTACGATTTTGGGGTTAACAGACAGATACAAACACAGTAGACGTATATAATCACCAAAGACCTACGGAGTACCAAGAGAAGACTACTCAACATTCTGTCATAACGTACATGGGAAAAGGATCCCAGGAAGAACAGACATATGTATATGTGTAAAAGAACCACCTCTTGCACACCTACAACAAGCTAAACGTTGTACTCAAACTTGCTGTAATAAAAAATAAAAAATTAAATTAAAAACACGAACAAGAAGTAGTGAGACAAACTTGAGGGGCTTTCTCCTGGCACATTCCGTTCTACATTCCAATCTAGAACACGACTTCCATTGAGGCTCTGCTGCCCTAGTAACCAGATTTGGTAAGGGAGAACTGCTGCCACCTTGTGGCCGTTTCACACAACTGCAGGTTTAATGCCAGCGCTAATGGTCAGTGGATATTCCAAATCATTACAGGCCTGTAAATGACACCTGCCCTGAAAACAAATCCTGGGGTCATATATGGACCAAAAAATTCAAAAGACGTCCATATTTCAAAACGACAGTTTCAAGAGGCATATTTCACGCACATTAGTGTTCTGCTTCTTTTGCTTTCTTTCTTTCTTTGTTAAAAAAAACGGGAATGGAGAAAGGCAACCCTCAGAATGGGCGAAAACGTTCACAAACGAATCAATGGACAAAGGTTTAATCTCCAATATATATAAACAGCTCATGCAGCTTAATATTAATAAAACAAACAACCCAATACAAAAATGGGCAGAAGATCTAAAGAGACGTTTCTTCAAAGAAGACACAGAGATGGCCAAGACGCACATGAAAAGCTGCTCAACATCACTAATTATTAGAGAAATGCAAATCAAAACTACAATGAGGTAAGACCTCACACCTGTTAGAATCGGCATCATCAGATAATCTACAATCAACAAATTCTGGGGACGGTGAGGACAAAAGGAACCCTCTTCCGCTATTGGTGGGAATGTAAATTGATACAGTCACTATGGATAACAGTATGGAGGTTCCTTTAAAAAACTAAAAAGAGAATTACCATAGGATCCAGGAATCCCACTTCTGGGCATATACCCAGAGAAAACCATAAATCACAGAGACACATTCACCACAATGTTCATTGCAGCACTATTTACAATAGCCAGGTAATGGAATCAACCTAAATGCCCACAGACAGACGAATGGATAAAGATGTGGTACATATACAAAATGGAATATTACTCAGCCATAAAAAGGAATGAAACTGGGTCATTTGTAGAGAAGTTGATGGATCTAGAGACTGTCATACAGAGTGAAGTAAGTCAGAAAGAGAAAAACAAATATTGTATATTAATGCCTATATGTGGAACCTAGAAAAATGGTAGAGAAGAACTGGTTTGCAGGGCAGAAATAGAGACACAGAGGTAGAGAACAAACGTATGGACACAAAGTGGGGGAAGCCATGGGGTGGTGGTGGTGGGATGAGTTGGGAGATTAGGATTGACCTGTATACATGTCTATGCATAAAATAGATAACTAATAATAACCTACTGTATAAAAAAATAACTAAAATTAAATTTCAAAATTTTAAAAAATAAAATGTAAAAATAAAACAGAAAAAAAGTTCTTCCATTCACACTGATGTATTTATACGAATGAATTATTTCCATGCTTATATCTATAAATACATAAATGAGGAATAAAATCTAACTTGAACCAAAAAAGAAAAAAAAAACTGAACCTAAGAATTATACAGAGGAAAACACTACCAAGGCACTTGCTCCAGTGGTAAACAATTCTGAAATTGGTCAGAGGTGGGGAATCATCTCCCATACAGCCAGCAGCCCCGCCCGCCCACGCAAGGAGCATCCTCATTGCAAAGCTGGGAGACCATGCCGAGGCCTCTGTGAGTAAACATGAGCTGAGCCCCAGGCCAGATGCTGCTGAACTGTTCCCACCCTTCCCAGGTGAAACACCTGAATATGTACAAGGGCTTGAAAGCCTAGAGGAAGGGCCGTGGAGCCACACTAGCGACAGCACGCTGGCCAACTTGTTGCCTGCAGGTCAGCCAGGATGGTACTGGCCACGGGCGCTCTTCTGGAAGCTTTCTATTGCCCTGCCTGAGATACCCCTCCTGTCCCGGCCCCCACTCCTTTTTTTCCTTCCTCACCTCAGCCCGGAGAGATATTCTAGTGGAAGTTATGGGTGACACATCCTCTTCTTTACAGGTGGCAGCCTGGCAACTCCTGCCGAAAGTCCAGCAGAGCCCCACTCACACCGGGCCACCCACAAAGCCGTGGACCCTCACACCCTCCCACCAGCACAGCCCCGAGACTGCTGACGGGGCAGAGAATATGGAGTAAGGCACAGCTGCAGGGGCTATTGCTGCCTGGAGTGCTGTTTATATTGACCTCAACCCAGGCACACCTGGGGAGGGCTTGCCGGCTGGGTCAGGCTGCCCAGGTCAGCTAATCCTCAGCCCTCAGGGAATCACATTGCAGAAAATGGACCTCGCTAAGACAGAATATTCGCCAAGGAGAAAAAGGACACAATGCCATTTGCAGCACCGTAGATGAGTCTCGAGTAATCACGTGACTTGGAGTAAGTCAGAAAGTGAAAGACACTTATCATATCATATCACTTATAGGTGTTACGTATAAATTGATACCAGGGCAGATATTTCCACGGAGAAGGGCAATCACAGATTCATTAAACAAACTTATGGTTCACCAAAGGAAAGGTGTGAGGATTGAATTCATTACGATTTTGGGGTTAACAGATACAAACACAGTAGACGTATATAATCACCAAAGACCTACGGAGTACCAAGAGAAGACTACTCAACATTCTGTCATAACGTACATGGGAAAAGGATCCCAGGAAGAACAGACATATGTATATGTGTAAAAGAACCACCTCTTGCACACCTACAACAAGCTAAACGTTGTACTCAAACTTGCTGTAATAAAAAATAAAAAATTAAATTAAAAACACGAACAAGAAATAGTGAGACAAACTTGAGGGGCTTTCTCCTGGCACATTCCGTTCTACATTCTAATCTAGAACACGACTTCCATTGAGGCTCTGCTGCCCTAGTAACCAGATTTGGTAAGGGAGAACTGCTGCCACCTTGTGGCCGTTTCACACAGCTGCAGGTTTAATGCCAGCGCTAATGGTCAGTGGATATTCCAAATCATTACAGGCCTGTAAATGACACCTGCCCTGAAAACAAATCCTGGGGTCATATATCGACCAAAAAATTCAAAAGACGTCCATATTTCAAAACGACAGTTTCAAGAGGCATATTTCACGCACATTAGTGTTCTGCTTCTTTTGCTTTCTTTCTTTCTTTGTTAAAAAAAACGGGAATGGAAAAAGGCAACCCTCAGAATGGGCGAAAACGTTCACAAACGAATCAATGGACAAAGGTTTAATCTCCAATATATATAAACAGCTCATGCAGCTTAATATTAATAAAACAAACAACCCAATACAAAAATGGGCAGAAGATCTAAAGAGACGTTTCTTCAAAGAAGACACAGAGATGGCCAAGACGCACATGAAAAGCTGCTCAACATCACTAATTATTAGAGAAATGCAAATCAAAACTACAATGAGGTAAGACCTCACACCTGTTAGAATCGGCATCATCAGATAATCTACAAACAACAAATTCTGGGGAGGGTGTGGACAAAAGGAACCCTCTTCCGCTATTGGTGGGAATGTAAATTGATACAGTCACTATGGAGAACAGTATGGAGGTTCCTTTAAAAAACTAAAAAGAGAATTACCATAGGATCCAGCAATCCCACTTCTGGGCATATACCCAGAGAAAACCATAAATCACAGAGACACATTCACCACAATGTTCATTGCAGCACTATTTACAATAGCCAGGTTATGGAAGCAACATAAATGCCCACAGACAGACGAATGGATAAAGATGTGGTACATATATAAAATGGAATATTACTCAGCCATAAAAAGGAATGAAACTGGGTCATTTGTAGAGAAGTTGATGGATCTAGAGACTGTCATACAGAGTGAAGTAAGCCAGAAAGAGAAAAACAAATATTGTATATTAATGCCTATATGTGGAACCTAGAAAAATGGTAGAGATGAACTGGTTTGCAGGGAAGAAATAGAGACACAGAGGTAGAGAACAAACGTATGGACACAAAGTGGGGGAAGCCATGGTGTGGTGGTGGTGGGATGAGTTGGGAGATTAGGATTGACCTGTATACATGTCTATGCATAAAATAGATAACTAATAATAACCTACTGTATAAAAAAATAACTAAAATTAAATTTCAAAATTTTAAAAAATAAAATGTAAAAATAAAACAGAAAAAAAGTTCTTCCATTCACACTGATGTATTTATACGAATGAATTTTTTCCATGCTTATATCTATAAATACATAAATGAGGAATAAAATCTAACTTGAACCAAAAAAGAAAAAAAAAAAAACTGAACCTAACAGTTATACAGAGGAAAACACTACCAAGGCACTTGCTCCAGTGGTAAACAATTCTGAAATTGGTCAGAGGTGGGGAATCATCTCCCATACAGCCAGCAGCCCCGCCCGCCCACGCAAGGAGCATCCTCATTGCAAAGCTGGGAGACCGTGCCGAGGCCTCTGTGAGTAAACGTGAGCTGAGCCCCAGGCCAGATGCTGCTGAACTGTTCCCACCCTTCCCAGGTGAAACACCTGAATATGTACAAGGGCTTGAAAGCCTAGAGGAAGGGCCGTGGAGCCACACCAGCGACAGCACGCAGGCCAACTTGGTGCCTGTAGGTCAGCCAGGATGGTACTGGCCAAGGGCGCTCCTCTGGAAGCTTTCTATTGCCCTGCCTGAGATACCCCTCCTGTCCCGGCCCCCACTCCTTTTTTTCCTTCCTCACCTCAGCCCGGAGAGATATTCCAGTGGAAGTTATGGGTGACACATCCTCTTCTTTACAGGTGGCAGCCTGGCAACTCCTGCCGAAAGTCCAGCAGAGCCCAACTCACACCGGGCCACCCACAAAGCCGTGGACCCTCACACCCTCCCACCAGCACAGCCCCGAGACTGCTGACGGGGCAGAGAATATGGAGTAAGGCAGAGCTGCAGGGGCTATTGCTGCCTGGAGTGCTGTTTATATTGACCTCAACCCAGGCAACACTGGGGAGGGCTTGCCGGCAGGGTCAGGCTGCCCAGGTCAGCTAATCCTCAGCCCTCAGGGAATCACATTGCAGAATATGGACCTCGCTAAGACAGAATATTTGCCAAGGAAAAAAAGGACACAATGCCATTTGCAGCACCGTAGATGAGTCTCGAGGTAATCATGTGACTTGGACTAAGTCAGAAAGTGAAAGACACATATCGTATCATATCACTTATAGGTGTTACCTATAAATTGATACCAGGGCAGATATTTCCACGGAGAAGGGCAATCACAGATTCATTAAACAAACTTATGGTTCACCAAAGGAAAGGTGTGAGGATTGAATTCATTACGATATTGGGGTTAACAGACATATACAAACACAGTAGACGTATATAATCATCAAAGACCTACGGAGTACCAAGAGAAGACTACTCAACATTCTGTCATAACGTACATTGGAAAAGGATCCCAGGAAGAACAGACATATGTATATGCGTAAAAGAACCACCTCTTGCACACCTACAACAAGCTAAACGTTGTACTCAAACTTGCTGTAATAAAAAATAAAAAATTAAATTAAAAACACGAACAAGAAGTAGTGAGACAAACTTGAGGGTCTTTCTCATGGCACATTCCGTTCTACATTCCAATCTAGAAAACGACTTCCATTGAGGCTCTGCTGCCCTAGTAAGCAGATTTGGTAAGGGAGAACTGCTGCCACCTTGTGGCCGTTTCACACAACTGCAGGTTTAATGCCAGCGCTAATGGTCAGTGGATATTCCAAATCATTACAGGCCTGTAAATGACACCTGCCCTGAAAACAAATCCTGGGGTCATATATCGACCAAAAAATTCAAAAGACGTCCATATTTCAAAACGACAGTTTCAAGAGGCATATTTCACGCACATTAGTGTTCTGCTTCTTTTGCTTTCTTTCTTTCTTTGTTAAAAAAAACGGGAATGGAAAAAGGCAACCCTCAGAATGGGCGAAAACGTTCACAAACGAATCAATGGACAAAGGTTTAATCTCCAATATATATAAACAGCTCATGCAGCTTAATATTAATAAAACAAACAACCCAATACAAAAATGGGCAGAAGATCTAAAGAGACGTTTCTTCAAAGAAGACACAGAGATGGCCAAGACGCACATGAAAAGCTGCTCAACATCACTAATTATTAGAGAAATGCAAATCAAAACTACAATGAGGTAAGACCTCACACCTGTTAGAATCGGCATCATCAGATAATCTACAATCAACAAATTCTGGGGAGGGTGTGGACAAAAGGAACCCTCTTCCGCTATTGGTGGGAATGTAAATTGATACAGTCACTATGGAGAACAGTATGGAGGTTCCTTTAAAAAACTAAAAAGAGAATTACCATAGGATCCAGCAATCCCACTTCTGGGCATATACCCAGAGAAAACCATAAATCACAAAGACACATTCACCACAATGTTCATTGCAGCACTATTTACAATAGCCAGGTAATGGAAGCAACCTAAATGCCCACAGACAGACGAATGGATAAAGATGTGGTACATATACAAAATGGAATATTACTCAGCCATAAAAAGGAATGAAACTGGGTCATTTGTAGAGAAGTTGATGGATCTAGAGACTGTCATACAGAGTGAAGTAAGCCAGAAAGAGAAAAACAAATATTGTATATTAATACCTATATGTGGAACCTAGAAAAATGGTAGAGATGAACTGGTTTGCAGGGCAGAAATAGAGACACAGAGGTAGAGAACAAACGTATGGACACAAAGTGGGGGAAGCCATGGGGTGGTGGTGGTGGGATGAGTTGGGAGATTAGGATTGACCTGTATACATGTCTATGCATAAAATAGATAACTAATAATAACCTATTGTATAAAAAATAACTAAAATTAAATTTCAAAATTTTAAAAAATAAAATGTAAAAATAAAACAGAAAAAAAGTTCTTCCATTCACACTGATGTATTTATACGAATGAATTATTTCCATGCTTATATCTATAAATACATAAATGAGGAATAAAATCTAACTTGAACCAAAAAAGAAAAAAAAAAACTGAACCTAACAGTTATACAGAGGAAAACACTACCAAGGCACTTGCTCCAGTGGTAAACAATTCTGAAATTGGTCAGAGGTGGGGAATCATCTCCCATACAGCCAGCAGCCCCGCCCGCCCTCGCCAGGAGCATCCTCATTGCAAAGCTGGGAGACCGTGCCGAGGCCTCTGTGAGTAAACGTGAGCTGAGCCCCAGGCCAGATGCTGCTGAACTGTTCCCACCCTTCCCAGGTGAAACACCTGAATATGTACAAGGGCTTGAAAGCCTAGAGGAAGGGCCGTGGAGCCACACCAGCGACAGCACGCAGGCCAACTTGGTGCCTGCAGGTCAGCCAGGATGGTACTGGCCACGGGCGCTCTTCTGGAAGCTTTCTATTGCCCTGCCTGAGATACCCCTCCTGTCCCGGCCCCCACTCCTTTTTTTCCTTCCTCACCTCAGCCCGGAGAGATATTCCAGTGGAAGTTATGGGTGACACATCCTCTTCTTTACAGGTGGCAGCCTGGCAACTCCTGCCGAAAGTCCAGCAGAGCCCCACTCACACCGGGCCACCCACAAAGCCGTGGACCCTCACACCCTCCAACCAGCACAGCCCCGAGACTGCTGACGGGGCAGAGAATATGGAGTAAGGCACAGCTGCAGGGGCTATTGCTGCCTGGAGTGCTGTTTATATTGACCTCAACCCAGGCACACCTGGGGAGGGCTTGCCGGCAGGGTCAGGCTGCCCAGGTCAGCTAATCCTCAGCCCTCAGGGAATCACATTGCAGAAAATGGACCTCGCTAAGACAGAATATTCGCCAAGGAGAAAAAGGACACAATGCCATTTGCAGCACCGTAGATGAGTCTCGAGGTAATCACGTGACTTGGAGTAAGTCAGAAAGTGAAAGACACATATCATATCATATCACTTATAGGTGTTACCTATAAATTGATACCAGGGCAGATATTTCCACGGAGAAGGGCAATCACAGATTCATTAAACAAACTTATGGTTCACCAAAGGAAAGGTGTGGGGATTGAATTCATTACGATTTTGGGGTTAACAGACAGATACAAACACAGTAGACGTATATAATCACCAAAGACCTACGGAGTACCAAGAGAAGACTACTCAACATTCTGTCATAACGTACATGGGAAAAGGATCCCAGGAAGAACAGACATATGTATATGTGTAAAAGAACCACCTCTTGCACACCTACAACAAGCTAAACGTTGTACTCAAACTTGCTGTAATAAAAAATAAAAAATTAAATTAAAAACACGAACAAGAAGTAGTGAGACAAACTTGAGGGGCTTTCTCCTGGCACATTCCGTTCTACATTCCAATCTAGAACACGACTTCCATTGAGGCTCTGCTGCCCTAGTAACCAGATTTGGTAAGGGAGAACTGCTGCCACCTTGTGGCCGTTTCACACAACTGCAGGTTTAATGCCAGCGCTAATGGTCAGTGGATATTCCAAATCATTACAGGCCTGTAAATGACACCTGCCCTGAAAACAAATCCTGGGGTCATATATGGACCAAAAAATTCAAAAGACGTCCATATTTCAAAACGACAGTTTCAAGAGGCATATTTCACGCACATTAGTGTTCTGCTTCTTTTGCTTTCTTTCTTTCTTTGTTAAAAAAAACGGGAATGGAGAAAGGCAACCCTCAGAATGGGCGAAAACGTTCACAAACGAATCAATGGACAAAGGTTTAATCTCCAATATATATATAAACAGCTCATGCAGCTTAATATTAATAAAACAAACAACCCAATACAAAAATGGGCAGAAGATCTAAAGAGACGTTTCTTCAAAGAAGACACAGAGATGGCCAAGACGCACATGAAAAGCTGCTCAACATCACTAATTATTAGAGAAATGCAAATCAAAACTACAATGAGGTAAGACCTCACACCTGTTAGAATCGGCATCATCAGATAATCTACAATCAACAAATTCTGGGGACGGTGAGGACAAAAGGAACCCTCTTCCGCTATTGGTGGGAATGTAAATTGATACAGTCACTATGGATAACAGTATGGAGGTTCCTTTAAAAAACTAAAAAGAGAATTACCATAGGATCCAGGAATCCCACTTCTGGGCATATACCCAGAGAAAACCATAAATCACAGAGACACATTCACCACAATGTTCATTGCAGCACTATTTACAATAGCCAGGTAATGGAATCAACCTAAATGCCCACAGACAGACGAATGGATAAAGATGTGGTACATATACAAAATGGAATATTACTCAGCCATAAAAAGGAATGAAACTGGGTCATTTGTAGAGAAGTTGATGGATCTAGAGACTGTCATACAGAGTGAAGTAAGTCAGAAAGAGAAAAACAAATATTGTATATTAATGCCTATATGTGGAACCTAGAAAAATGGTAGAGAAGAACTGGTTTGCAGGGCAGAAATAGAGACACAGAGGTAGAGAACAAACGTATGGACACAAAGTGGGGGAAGCCATGGGGTGGTGGTGGTGGGATGAGTTGGGAGATTAGGATTGACCTGTATACATGTCTATGCATAAAATAGATAACTAATAATAACCTACTGTATAAAAAAATAACTAAAATTAAATTTCAAAATTTTAAAAAATAAAATGTAAAAATAAAACAGAAAAAAAGTTCTTCCATTCACACTGATGTATTTATACGAATGAATTATTTCCATGCTTATATCTATAAATACATAAATGAGGAATAAAATCTAACTTGAACCAAAAAAGAAAAAAAAAACTGAACCTAACAGTTATACAGAGGAAAACACTACCAAGGCACTTGCTCCACTGGAAAACAATTCTGAAATTGGTCAGAGGTGGGGAATCATCTCCCATACAGCCAGCAGCCCCGCCCGCCCACGCAAGGAGCATCCTCATTGCAAAGCTGGGAGACCGTGCCAAGGCCTCTGTGAGTAAACGTGAGCTGAGCCCCAGGCCAGATGCTGCTGAACTGTTCCCACCCTTCCCAGGTGAAACAACTGAATATGTACAAGGGCTTGAAAGCCTAGAGGAAGGGCCGTGGAGCCACACCAGCGACAGCACGCAGGCCAACTTGGTGCCTGCAGGTCAGCCAGGATGGTACTGGCCACGGGCGCTCTTCTGGAAGCTTTCTATTGCCCTACCTGAGATACCCTTCTTGTCCCGGCCCCCACTCCTTTTTTTCCTTCCTCACCTCAGCCCTGAGAGATATTCCAGTGGAAGTTATGGGTGACACATCCTCTTCTTTACAGGTGGCAGCCTGGCAACTCCTGCCGAAAGTCCAGCAGAGCCCCACTCACACCGGGCCACCCACAAAGCCGTGGACCCTCACACCCTCCCACCAGCACAGCCCCGAGACTGCTGACGGGGCAGAGAATATGGAATCAGGCACAACTGCAGGGGCTATTGCTGCGTGGAGTGCTGTTTATATTGACCTCAACCCAGGTAACCCTGGGGAGGGCTTGCCGGCAGGGTCAGGCTGCCCAGGTCAGCTAATCCTCAGCCCTCAGGGAATCACATTGCAGAATATGGACCTCGCTAAGACAGAATATTCGCCAAGGAGAAAAAGGACACAATGCCATTTGCAGCACCGTAGATGAGTCTCGAGGTAATCACGTGACTTGGAGTAAGTCAGAAAGTGAAAGACACATATCATATCATATCACTTATAGGTGTTACCTATAAATTGATACCAGGGCAGTTATTTCCATGGAGAAGGGCAATCATAGATTCATTAAACAAACTTATGGTTCACCAAAGGAAAGGTGTGAGGATTGAATTCATTACGATATTGGGGTTAACAGACATATACAAACACAGTAGACGTATATAATCAGCAAAGACCTACGGAGTACCAAGAGAAGACTACTCAACATTCTGTCATAACGTACATGGGAAAAGGATCCCAGGAAGAACAGACATATGTATATGCGTAAAAGAACCACCTCTTGCACACCTACAACATGCTAAACGTTGTACTCAAACTTGCTGTAATAAAAAATAAAAAAATAAATTAAAAACACGAACAAGAAGTAGTGAGACAAACTTGAGGGTCTTTCTCCTGGCACATTCCGTTCTACATTCCAATCTAGAACACGACTTCCATTGAGGCTCTGCTGCCCTAGTAACCAGTTTTGGTAAGGGAGAACTGCTGCCACCTTGTGGCCGTTTCACACAACTGCAGGTTTAATGCCAGCGCTAATGGTCAGTGGATATTCCAAATCATTACAGGCCTGTAAATGACACCTGCCCTGAAAACAAATCCTGGGGTCATATATCGACCAAAAAATTCAAAAGACGTCCATATTTCAAAACGACAGTTTCAAGAGGCATATTTCACGCACATTAGTGTTCTGCTTCTTTTGCTTTCTTTCTTTCTTTGTTAAAAAAAACGGGAATGGAAAAAGGCAACCCTCAGAATGGGCGAAAACGTTCACAAACGAATCAATGGACAAAGGTTTAATCTCCAATATATATAAACAGCTCATGCAGCTTAATATTAATAAAACAAACAACCCAATACAAAAATGGGCAGAAGATCTAAAGAGACGTTTCTTCAAAGAAGACACAGAGATGGCCAAGACGCACATGAAAAGCTGCTCAACATCACTAATTATTAGAGAAATGCAAATCAAAACTACAATGAGGTAAGACCTCACACCTGTTAGAATCGGCATCATCAGATAATCTACAAACAACAAATTCTGGGGAGGGTGTGGACAAAAGGAACCCTCTTCCACTATTGGTGGGAATGTAAATTGATACAGTCACTATGGAGAACAGTATGGAGGTTCCTTTAAAAAACTAAAAAGAGAATTACCATAGGATCCAGCAATCCCACTTCTGGGCATATACCCTGAGAAAACCATAAATCACAGAGACACATTCACCACAATGTTCATTGCAGCACTATTTACAATAGCCAGGTTATGGAAGCAATATAAATGCCCACAGACAGACGAATGGATAAAGATGTGGTACATATATAAAATGGAATATTACTCAGCCATAAAAAGGAATGAAACTGGGTCATTTGTAGAGAAGTTGATGGATCTAGAGACTGTCATACAGAGTGAAGTAAGCCAGAAAGAGAAAAACAAATATTGTATACTAATGCCTATATGTAGAACCTAGAAAAATGGTAGAGATGAACTGGTTTGCAGGGCAGAAATAGAGACACAGAGGTAGAGAACAAACGTATGGACACAAAGTGGGGGAAGCCATGGGGTGGTGGTGGTGGGATGAGTTGGGAGATTAGGATTGACCTGTATACATGTCTATGCATAAAATAGATAACTAATAATAACCTACTGTATAAAAAAATAACTAAAATTAAATTTCAAAATTTAAAAAAATAAAATGTAAAAATAAAACAGAAAAAAAGTTCTTCCTTTCACACTGATGTATTTATACGAATGAATTATTTCCATGCTTATATCTATAAATACATAAATGAGGAATAAAATCTAACTTGAACCAAAAAAGAAAAAAAAAAAAACTGAACCTAACAGTTATACAGAGGAAAACACTACCAAGGCACTTGCTCCACTGGTAAACAATTCTGAAATTGGTCAGAGGTGGGGAATCATCTCCCATACAGCCAGCAGCCCCGCCCGCCCACGCCAGGAGCATCCTCATTGCAAAGCTGGGAGACCGTGCCAAGGCCTCTGTGAGTAAACGTGAGCTGAGCCCCAGGCCAGCTGCTGCTTAACTGTTCCCACCCTTCCCAGGTGAAACACCTGAATATGTACAAGGGCTTGAAAGCCTAGAGGAAGGGCCGTGGAGCCACACCAGCGACAGCACGCAGGCCAACTTGGTGCCTGCAGGTCAGCCAGGATGGTACTGGCCACGGGCGCTCTTCTGGAAGCTTTCTATTGCCCTGCCTGAGATACCCCTCCTGTCCCGGCCCCCAATCCTTTTTTTCCTTCCTCACCTCAGCCCGCAGAGATATTCCAGTGGAAGTTATGGGTGACACATCCTCTTCTTTACAGGTGGCAGCCTGGCAACTCCTGCCGAAAGTCCAGCAGAGCCCCACTCACACCGGGCCACCCACAAAGCCGTGGACCCTCACACCCTCCCACCAGCACAGCCCCGAGACTGCTGACGGGGCAGAGAATATGGAGTAAGGCACAGCTGCAGGGGCTATTGCTGCCTGGAGTGCTGTTTATATTGACCTCAACCCAGGCACACCTGGGGAGGGCTTGCCGGCAGGGTCAGGCTGCCCAGGTCAGCTAATCCTCAGCCCTCAGGGAATCACATTGCAGAAAATGGACCTCGCTAAGACAGAATATTCGCCAAGGAGAAAAATGACACAATGCCATTTGCAGCACCGTAGATGAGTCTCGAGGTAATCACGTGACTTGGAGTAAGTCAGAAAGTGAAAGACACATATCATATCATATCACTTATAGGTGTTACCTATAAATTGATACCAGGGCAGATATTTCCACGGAGAAGGGCAATCACAGATTCATTAAACAAACTTATGGTTCACCAAAGGAAAGGTGTGAGGATTGAATTCATTACGATATTGGGGTTAACAGACAGATACAAACACAGTAGACGTATATAATCACCAAAGACCTACGGAGTACCAAGAGAAGACTACTCAACATTCTGTCATAACGTACATGGGAAAAGGATCCCAGGAAGAACAGACATATGTATATGTGTAAAAGAACCACCTCTTGCACACCTACAACAAGCTAAACGTTGTACTCAAACTTGCTGTAATAAAAAATAAAAAATTAAATTAAAAACACGAACAAGAAGTAGTGAGACAAACTTGAGGGGCTTTCTCCTGGCACATTCCGTTCTACATTCCAATCTCGAACACGACTTCCATTGAGGCTCTGCTGCCCTAGTAACCAGATTTGGTAAGGGAGAACTGCTGCCACCTTGTGGCCGTTTCACACAACTGCAGGTTTAATGCCAGCGCTAATGGTCACTGGATATTCCAAATCATTACAGGCCTGTAAATGACACCTGCCCTGAAAACAAATCCTGGGGTCATATATCGACCAAAAAATTCAAAAGACGTCCATATTTCAAAACGACAGTTTCAAGAGGCATATTTCACGCACATTAGTGTTCTGCTTCTTTTGCTTTCTTTCTTTCTTTGTTAAAAAAAACGGGAATGGAAAAAGGCAACCCTCAGAATGGGCGAAAACGTTCACAAACGAATCAGTGGACAAAGGTTTAATCTCCAATATATATAAACAGCTCATGCAGCTTAATACTAATAAAACAAACAACCCAATACAAAAATGGGCAGAAGATCTAAAGAGACGTTTCTTCAAAAAGACACAGAGATGGCCAAGACGCACATGAAAAGCTGCTCAACATCACTAATTATTAGAGAAATGCAAATCAAAACTACAATGAGGTAAGACCTCACACCTGTTAGAATCGGCATCATCAGATAATCTACAAACAACAAATTCTGGGGAGGGTGTGGACAAAAGGAACCCTCTTCCGCTATTGGTGGGAATGTAAATTGATACAGTCACTATGGAGAACAGTATGGAGGTTCCTTTAAAAAACTAAAAAGAGAATTACCATAGGATCCAGCAATCCCACTTCTGGGCGTATACCCAGAGAAAACCATAAATCACAGAGACACATTCACCACAATGTTCATTGCAGCACTATTTACAATAGCCAGGTTATGGAAGCAACATAAATGCCCACAGACAGACGAATGGATAAAGATGTGGTACATATATAAAATGGAATATTACTCAGCCATAAAAAGGAATGAAACTGGGTCATTTGTAGAGAAGTTGATGGATCTAGAGACTGTCATACAGAGTGAAGTAAGCCAGAAAGAGAAAAACAAATATTGTATATTAATGCCTATATGTGGAACCTAGAAAAATGGTAGAGATGAACTGGTTTGCAGGGCAGAAATAGAGACACAGAGGTAGAGAACAAACGTATGGACACAAAGTGGGGGAAGCCATGGGGTGGTGGTGGTGGGATGAGTTGGGAGATTAGGATTGACCTGTATACATGTCTATGCATAAAATAGATAACTAATAATAACCTACTGAATGAAAAAATAACTAAAATTAAATTTCAAAATTTTAAAAAATAAAATGTAAAAATAAAACTGAAAAAAAGTTCTTCCATTCACACTGATGTATTTATACGAATGAATTATTTCCATGCTTATATCTATAAATACATAAATGAGGAATAAAATCTAACTTGACCCAAAAAAGAAAAAAAAAAAAACTGAACCTAACAGTTATACAGAGGAAAACACTACCAAGGCACTTGCTCCACTGGTAAACAATTCTGAAATTGGTCAGAGGTGGGGAATCATCTCCCATACAGCCAGCAGCCCCGCCCGCCCACGCAAGGAGCATCCTCATTGCAAAGCTGGGAGACCGTGCCGAGGCCTCTGTGAGTAAACGTGAGCTGAGCCCCAGGCCAGATGCTGCTGAACTGTTCCCACCCTTCCCAGGTGAAACACCTGAATATGTACAAGGGCTTGAAAGCCTAGAGGAAGGGCCGTGGAACCACACCAGCGACAGCACGCAGGCCAACTTGGTGCCTGCAGGTCAGCCAGGATGGTACTGGCCACGGGCGCTCTTCTGGAAGCTTTCTATTGCCCTGCCTGAGATACACCTCCTGTCCCGGCCCCCACTCCTTTTTTTCCTTCCTCACCTCAGCCCGGAGAGATATTCCAGTGGAAGTTATGGGTGACATATCCTCTTCTTTACAGGTGGCAGCCTGGCAACTCCTGCCGAAAGTCCAGCAGAGACCCACTCACACCGGGCCACCCACAAAGCCGTGGACCCTCACACCCTCCCACCAGCACAGCCCCGAGACTGCTGACGGGGCAGAGAATATGGAGTAAGGCACAGCTGCAGGGGCTATTGCTGCCTGGAGTGCTGTTTATATTGACCTCAACCCAGGCACACCTGGGGAGGGCTTGCCGGCAGGGTCAGGCTGCCCAGGTCAGCTAATCCTCAGCCCTCAGGGAATCACATTGCAGAAAATGGACCTCGCTAAGACAGAATATTCGCCAAGGAGAAAAAGGACACAATGCCATTTGCAGCACCGTAGATGAGTCTCGAGGTAATCACGTGACTTGGAGTAAGTCAGAAAGTGAAAGACACATATCATATCATATCACTTATAGGTGTTACCTATAAATTGATACCAGGGCAGATATTTCCACGGAGAAGGGCAATCACAGATTCATTAAACAAACTTATGGTTCACCAAAGGAAAGGTGTGAGGATTGAATTCATTACGATATTGGGGTTAACAGACAGATACAAACACAGTAGACGTATATAATCACCAAAGACCTACGGAGTACCAAGAGAAGACTACTCAACATTCTGTCATAACGTACATGGGAAAAGGATCCCAGGAAGAACAGACATATGTATATGTGTAAAAGAACCACCTCTTGCACACCTACAACAAGCTAAACGTTGTACTCAAACTTGCTGTAATAAAAAATAAAAAATTAAATTAAAAACACGAACAAGAAGTAGTGAGACAAACTTGAGGGGCTTTCTCCTGGCACATTCCTTTCTACATTCCAATCTAGAACACGACTTCCATTGAGGCTCTGCTGCCCTAGTAACCAGATTTGGTAAGGGAGAACTGCTGCCACCTTGTGGCCGTTTCACACAACTGCAGGTTTAATGCCAGCGCTAATGGTCAGTGGATATTCCAAATCATTACAGGCCTGTAAATGACACCTGCCCTGAAAACAAATCCTGGGGTCATATATCGACCAAAAAATTCAAAAGACGTCCATATTTCAAAACGACAGTTTCAAGAGGCATATTTCACGCACATTAGTGTTCTGCTTCTTTTGCTTTCTTTCTTTCTTTGTTAAAAAAAACGGGAATGGAGAAAGGCAACCCTCAGAAAGGGCGAAAACGTTCACAAACGAATCAATGGACAAAGGTTTAATCTCCAATATATATAAACAGCTCATGCAGCTTAATATTAATAAAACAAACAACCCAATACAAAAATGGGCAGAAGATCTAAAGAGACGTTTCTTCAAAGAAGACACAGAGATGGCCAAGACGCACATGAAAAGCTGCTCAACATCACTAATTATTAGAGAAATGCAAATCAAAACTACAACGAGGTAAGACCTCACACCTGTTAGAATCGGCATCATCAGATAATCTACAATCAACAAATTCTGGGGACGGTGTGGACAAAAGGAACCCTCTTACGCTATTGGTGGGAATGTAAATTGATACAGTCACTATGGAGAACAGTATGGAGGTTCCTTTAAAAAACTAAAAAGAGAATTACCATAGGATCCAGGAATCCCACTTCTGGGCATATACCCAGAGAAAACCATAAATCACAGAGACACATTCACCACAATGTTCATTGCAGCACTATTTACAATAGCAAGGTAATGGAAGCAACCTAAATGCCCACAGACAGACGAATGGATAAAGATGTGGTACATATACAAAATGGAATATTACTCAGCCATAAAAAGGAATGAAACTGGGTCATTTGTAGAGAAGTTGATGGATCTAGAGACTGTCATACAGAGTGAAGTAAGTCAGAAAGAGAAAAACAAATATTGTATATTAATGCCTATATGTGGAACCTAGAAAAATGGTAGAGATGAACTGGTTTGCAGGGCAGAAATAGAGACACAGAGGTAGAGAACAAACGTATGGACGCAAAGTGGGGGAAGCCATTGGGTGGTGGTGGTGGGATGAGTTGGGAGATTAGGATTGACCTGTATACATGTCTATGCATAAAATAGATAACTAATAATAACCTACTGTATAAAAAAATAACTAAAATTAAATTTCAAAATTTTAAAAAATAAAATGTAAAAATAAAACAGAAAAAAAGTTCTTCCATTCACACTGATGTATTTATACGAATGAATTATTTCCATGCTTATATCTATAAATACATAAATGAGGAATAAAATCTAACTTGAACCAAAAAAGAAAAAAAAATACTGAACCTAACAGTTATACAGAGGAAAACACTACAAAGGCACTTGCTCCACTGGAAAACAATTCTGAAATTGGTCAGAGGTGGGGAATCATCTCCCATACAGCCAGCAGCCCCGCCCGCCCACGCAAGGAGCATGCTCATTGCAAACCTGGGAGACCGTGCCAAGGACTCTGTGAGTAAACGTGAGCTGAGCCCCAGGCCAGATGCTGCTGAACTGTTCCCACCCTTCCCAGGTGAAACACCTGAATATGTACAAGGCCTGAAAGCCTAGATGAAGGGCCGTGGAGCCACAACAGCGACAGCACGCAGGCCAACTTGGTGCCTGCAGGTCAGCCAGGATGGTACTGGCCACGGGCGCTCTTCTGGAAGCTTTCTATTGCCCTGCCTGAGATACCCCTCCTGTCCCGGCCCCCACTCCTTTTTTTCCTTCCTCACCTCAGCCCGCAGAGATATTCCAGTGGAAGTTATGGGTGACACATCCTCTTCTTTACAGGTGGCAGCCTGGCAACTCCTGCCGAAAGTCCAGCAGAGCCCCACTCACACCGGGCCACCCACAAAGCCGTGGACCCTCACACCCTCCCACCAGCACAGCCCCGAGACTGCTGACGGGGCAGAGAATATGGAGTCAGGCACAGCTGCAGGGGCTATTGCTGCCTGGAGTGCTGTTTATATTGACCTCAACCCAGGCACACCTGGGGAGGGCTTGCCGGCAGGGTCAGGCTGCCCAGGTCAGCTAATCCTCAGCCCTCAGGGAATCACATTGCAGAAAATGGACCTCGCTAAGACAGAATATTCGCCAAGGAAAAAAAGGACACAATGCCATTTGCAGCACCGTAGATGAGTCTCGAGGTAATCACGTGACTTGGAGTAAGTCAGAAAGTGAAAGACACATATCATATCATATCACTTATAGGTGTTACGTATAAATTGATACCAGGGCAGATATTTCCACGGAGAAGGGCAATCACAGATTCATTAAACAAACTTATGGTTCACCAAAGGAAAGGTGTGAGGATTGAATTCATTACGATTTTGGGGTTAACAGATACAAACACAGTAGACGTATATAATCACCAAAGACCTACGGAGTACCAAGAGAAGACTACTCAACATTCTGTCATAACGTACATGGGAAAAGGATCCCAGGAAGAACAGACATATGTATATGTGTAAAAGAACCACCTCTTGCACACCTACAACAAGCTAAACGTTGTACTCAAACTTGCTGTAATAAAAAATAAAAAATTAAATTAAAAACACGAACAAGAAGTAGTGAGACAAACTTGAGGGGCTTTCTCCTGGCACATTCCGTTCTACATTCCAATCTAGAACACGACTTCCATTGAGGCTCTGCTGCCCTAGTAACCAGATTTGGTAAGGGAGAACTGCTGCCACCTTGTGGCCGTTTCACACAACTGCAGGTTTAATGCCAGCGCTAAGGGTCAGTGGATATTCCAAATCATTACAGGCCTGTAAATGACACCTGCCCTGAAAACAAATCCTGGGGTCATATATCGACCAAAAAATTCAAAAGACGTCCATATTTCAAAACGACAGTTTCAAGAGGCATATTTCACGCACATTAGTGTTCTGCTTCTTTTGCTTTCTTTCTTTCTTTGTTAAGAAAAACGGGAATGGAGAAAGGCAACCCTCAGAATGGGCGAAAACGTTCACAAACGAATCAATGGACAAAGGTTTAATCTCCAATATATATAAACAGCTCATGCAGCTTAATATTAATAAAACAAACAACCCAATACAAAAATGGGCAGAAGATCTAAAGAGACGTTTCTTCAAAGAAGACACAGAGATGGCCAAGACGCACATGAAAAGCTGCTCAACATCACTAATTATTAGAGAAATGCAAATCAAAACTACAATGAGGTAAGACCTCACACCTGTTAGAATCGGCATCATCAGATAATCTACAATCAACAAATTCTGGGGAGGGTGTGGACAAAAGGAACCCTCTTCCGCTATTGGTGGGAATGTAAATTGATACAGTCACTATGGAGAACAGTATGGAGGTTCCTTTAAAAAACTAAAAAGAGAATTACCATAGGATCCAGCAATCCCACTTCTGGGCATATACCCAGAGAAAACCATAAATCACAGAGACACATTCACCACAATGTTCATTGCAGCACTATTTACAATAGCCAGGTAATGGAAGCAACCTAAATGCCCAGAGACAGACGAATGGATAAAGATGTGGTACATATACAAAATGGAATATTACTCAGCCATAAAAAGGAATGAAACTGGGTCATTTGTAGAGAAGTTGATGGTACTAGAGACTGTCATACAGAGTGAAGTAAGTCAGAAAGAGAAAAACAAATATTGTATATTAATGCCTATATGTGGAACCTAGAAATATGCTACAGATGAACTGGTTTGCAGGGCAGAAATAGAGACACAGAGGTAGAGAACAAACGTATGGACACAAAGTGGGGGAAGCCATGGGGTGGTGGTGGTGGGATGAGTTGGGAGATTAGGATTGACCTGTATACATGTCTATGCATAAAATAGATAACTAATAATAACATACTGTATAAAAAATAACTAAAATTAAATTTCAAAATTTTAAAAAATAAAATGTAAAAATAAAACAGAAAAAAAGTTCTTCCATTCACACTGATGTATTTATACGAATGAATTATTTCCATGCTTATATCTATAAATACATAAATGAGGAATAAAATCTAACTTGAACCAAAAAAGAAAAAAAAAACTGAACCTAACAGTTATACAGAGGAAAACACTACGAAGGCACTTGCTCCAGTGGTAAACAATTCTGAAATTGGTCAGAGGTGGGGAATCATCTCCCATACAGCCAGCAGCCCCGCCCGCCCACGCAAGGAGCATCCTCATTGCAAAGCTGGGAGACCGTGCCGAGGCCTCTGTGAGTAAACGTGAGCTGAGCCCCAGGCCAGATGCTGCTGAACTGTTCCCACCCTTCCCAGGCGAAACACCTGAATATGTACAAGGGCTTGAAAGCCTAGAGGAAGGGCCGTGGAGCCACACCAGCGACAGCACGCAGGCCAACTTGGTGCCTGCAGGTCAGCCAGGATGGTACTGGCCACGGGCGCTCTTCTGGAAGCTTTCTATTGCCCTACCTGAGATACCCCTCTTGTCCCGGCCCCCACTCCTTTTTTTCCTTCCTCACCTCAGCCCGGAGAGATATTCCAGTGGAAGTTATGGGTGACACATCCTCTTCTTTACAGGTGGCAGCCTGGCAACTCCTGCCGAAAGTCCAGCAGAGCCCCACTCACACCGGGCCACCCACAAAGCCGTGGACCCTCACACCCTCCCACCAGCACAGCCCCGAGACTGCTGACGGGGCAGAGAATATGGAATCAGGCACAGCTGCAGGGGCTATTGCTGCCTGGAGTGCTGTTTATATTGACCTCAACGCAGGCAACCCTGGGGAGGGCTTGCCGGCAGGGTCAGGCTGCCCAGGCTAATCCTCAGCCCTCAGGGAATCACATTGCAGAATATGGACCTCGCTAAGACAGAATATTCGCCAAGGAGAAAAAGGACACAATGCAATTTGCAGCACTGTAGATGAGTCTCGAGGTAATCACGTGACTTGGAGTAAGTCAGAAAGTGAAAGACACATATCATATCATATCACTTATAGGTGTTACCTATAAATTGATACCAGGGCAGATATTTCCACGGAGAAGGGCAATCACAGATTCATTAAACAAACTTATGGTTCACCAAAGGAAAGGTGTGAGGATTGAATTCATTACGATATTGGGGTTAACAGACATATACAAACACAGTAGACGTATATAATCACCAAAGACCTACGGAGTACCAAGAGAAGACTACTCAACATTCTGTCATAACGTACATGGGAAAAGGATCCCAGGAAGAACAGACATATGTATATGTGTAAAAGAACCACCTCTTGCACACCTACAACAAGCTAAACGTTGTACTCAAACTTGCTGTAATAAAAAATAAAAAATTAAATTAAAAACACGAACAAGAAGTAGTGAGACAAACTTGAGGGGCTTTCTCCTGGCACATTCCGTTCTACATTCCAATCTAGAACACGACTTCCATTGAGGCTCTGCTGCCCTAGTAACCAGATTTGGTAAGGGAGAACTGCTGCCACCTTGTGGCCGTTTCACACAACTGCAGGTTTAATGCCAGCGCTAATGGTCAGTGGATATTCCAAATCATTACAGGCCTGTAAATGACACCTGCCCTGAAAACAAATCCTGGGGTCATATATGGACCAAAAAATTCAAAAGACGTCCATATTTCAAAACGACAGTTTCAAGAGGCATATTTCACGCACATTAGTGTTCTGCTTCTTTTGCTTTCTTTCTTTCTTTGTTAAAAAAAACGGGAATGGAGAAAGGCAACCCTCAGAATGGGCGAAAACGTTCACAAACGAATCAATGGACAAAGGTTTAATCTCCAATATATATAAACAGCTCATTCAGCTTAATATTAATAAAACAAACAACCCAATACAAAAATGGGCAGAAGATCTAAAGAGACGTTTCTTCAAAGAAGACACAGAGATGGCCAAGACGCACATGAAAAGCTGCTCAACATCACTAATTATTAGAGAAATGCAAATCAAAACTACAATGAGGTAAGACCTCACACCTGTTAGAATCGGCAACATCAGATAATCTACAAACAACAAATTCTGGGTAGGGTGTGGACAAAAGGAACCCTCTTCCGCTATTGGTGGGAATGTAAATTGTTACAGTCTCTATGGAGAAGAGTATGGAGGTTCCTTTAAAAAACTAAAAAGAGAATTACCATAGGATCCAGCAATCCCACTTCTGGGCATATACCCAGAGAAAACCATAAATCACAGAGACACATTCACCACAATGTTCATTGCAGCACTATTTACAATAGCCAGGTTATGGAAGCAACATAAATGGCCACAGACAGACGAATGGATAAAGATGTGGTACATATATAAAATGGAATATTACTCAGCCATAAAAAGGAATGAAACTGGGTCATTTGTAGAGAAGTTGATGGATCTAGAGACTGTCATACAGAGTGAAGTAAGCCAGAAAGAAAAAAACAAATATTGTATATTAATGCCTATATGTGGAACCTAGAAAAATGGTAGAGATGAACTGGTTTGCAGGGCAGAAATAGAGACACAGAGGTAGAGAACAAACGTATGGACACAAAGTGGGGGAAGCCATGGGGTGGTGGTGGTGGGATGAGTTGGGAGATTAGGATTGACCTATATACATGTCTATGCAAAAAATAGATAACTAATAATAACCTACTGTATAAAAAAATAATTAAATTAAATTAAAAAGTTTTAAAAAATAAAATGTAAAAATAAAACAGAAAAAAAGTTCTTCCATTCACACTGATGTATTTATACGAATGAATTATTTCCATGCTTATATCTATAAATACATAAATGAGGAATAAAATCTAACTTGAACCAAAAAAGAAAAAAAAAAACTGAACCTAATAGTTATACAGAGGAAAACACTACCAAGGCACTTGCTCCAGTGGTAAACAATTCTGAAATTGGTCAGAGGTGGGGAATCATCTCCCATACAGCCAGCAGCCCCGCCCGCCCACGCAAGGAGCATCCTCATTGCGAAGCTGGGAGACCGTGCCGAGGCCTCTGTGAGTAAACGTGAGCTGAGCCCCAGGCCAGATGCTGCTGAACTGTTCCCACCCTTCCCAGGTGAAACACCTGAATATGTACAAGGGCTTGAAAGCCTAGAGGAAGGGCCGTGGAGCCACACCAGCGACAGCACGCAGGCCAAATTGGTGCCTGCAGGTCAGCCAGGATGGTACTGGCCACGGGCGCTCTTCTGGAAGCTTTCTATTGCCCTGCCTGATATACCCCTCCTGTCCCGGCCCCCACTCCTTTTTTTCCTTCCTCACCTCAGCCCGGAGAGATATTCCAGTGGAAGTTATGGGTGACACATCCTCTTCTTTACAGGTGGCAGCCTGGCAACTCCTGCCGAAAGTCCAGCAGAGCCCCACTCACACCGGGCCACCCACAAAGCCGTGGACCCTCACACCCTCCCACCAGCACAGCCCCGAGACTGCTGACGGGGCAGAGAATATGGAGTAAGGCAGAGCTGCAGGGGCTATTGCTGCCTGGAGTGCTGTTTATATTGACCTCAACCCAGGCACACCTGGGGAGGGCTTG
Organism: Mesoplodon bidens; assembly: GCF_964165515.1. Taxonomy (NCBI): domain Eukaryota; kingdom Metazoa; phylum Chordata; class Mammalia; order Artiodactyla; family Ziphiidae; genus Mesoplodon; species Mesoplodon bidens. The sequence goes on along the minus strand of NW_027672639.1, from coordinate 508,118 downwards.
CCGGCAGGGTCAGGCTGCCCAGGTCAGCTAATCCTCAGCCCTCAGGGAATCACATTGCAGAAAATGGACCTCGCTAAGACAGAATATTCGCCAAGGAGAAAAAGGACACAATGCCATTTGCAGCACCGTAGATGAGTCTCGAGGTAATCACGTGACTTGGAGTAAGTCAGAAAGTGAAAGACACATATCATATCATATCACTTATAGGTGTTACCTATAAATTGATACCAGGGCAGATATTTCCACGGAGAAGGGCAATCACAGATTCATTAAACAAACTTATGGTTCACCAAAGGAAAGGTGTGAGGATTGAATTCATTACGATATTGGGGTTAACAGACAGATACAAACACAGTAGACGTATATAATCACCAATGACATACGGAGTACCAAGAGAAGACTACTCAACATTCTGTCATAACGTACATGGGAAAAGGATCCCAGGAAGAACAGACATATGTATATGTGTAAAAGAACCACCTCTTGCACACCTACAACAAGCTAAACGTTGTACTCAAACTTGCTGGAATAAAAAATAAAAAATTAAATTAAAAACACGAACAAGAAGTAGTGAGACAAACTTGAGGGGCTTTCTCCTGGCACATTCCGTTCTACATTCCAATCTCGAACAGGACTTCCATTGAGGCTCTGCTGCCCTAGTAACCAGATTTGGTAAGGGAGAACTGCTGCCACCTTGTGGCCGTTTCACACAACTGCAGGTTTAATGCCAGCGCTAATGGTCAGTGGATATTCCAAATCATTACAGGCCTGTAAATGACACCTGCCCTGAAAACAAATCCTGGGGTCATATATCGACCAAAAAATTCAAAAGACGTCCATATTTCAAAACGACAGTTTCAAGAGGCATATTTCACGCACATTAGTGTTCTGCTTCTTTTGCTTTCTTTCTTTCTTTGTTAAAAAAAACGGGAATGGAGAAAGGCAACCCTCAGAATGGGCGAAAACGTTCACAAACGAATCAATGGACAAAGGTTTAATCTCCAATATATATAAACAGCTCATGCAGCTTAATATTAATAAAACAAACAACCCAATACAAAAATGGGCAGAAGATCTAAAGAGACGTTTCTTCAAAGAAGACACAGAGATGTCCAAGACACACATGAAAAGCTGCTCAACATCACTAATTATTAGAGAAATGCAAATCAAAACTACAATGAGGTAAGACCTCACACCTGTTAGAATCGGCATCATCAGATACTCTACAATCAACAAATTCTGGGGACGGTGTGGACAAAAGGAACCCTCTTCCGCTATTGGTGGGAATGTAAATTGATACAGTCACTATGGAGAACAGTATGGAGGTTCCTTTAAAAAACTAAAAAGAGAATTACCATAGGATCCAGCAATCCCACTTCTGGGCATATACCCAGAGAAAACCATAAATCACAAAGACACATTCACCACAATGTTCATTGCAGCACTATTTACAATAGCCAGGTAATGGAAGCAACCTAAATGCCCACAGACAGACGAATGGATAAAGATGTGGTACATATACAAAATGGAATATTACTCAGCCATAAAAAGGAATGAAACTGGGTCATTTGTAGAGAAGTTGATGGATCTAGAGAATGTCATACAGAGTGAAGTAAGCCAGAAAGAGAAAAACAAATATTGTATATTAATGCCTATATGTGGAACCTAGAAAAATGGTAGAGATGAACTGGTTTGCAGGGCAGAAATAGAGACACAGAGGTAGAGAACAAACGTATGGACACAAAGTGGGGGAAGCCATGGGGTGGTGGTGGTGGGATGAGTTGGGAGATTAGGATTGACCTGTATACATGTCTATGCATAAAATAGATAACTAATACTAACCTACTGAATGAAAAAATAACTAAAATTAAATTTCAAAATTTTAAAAAATAAAATGTAAAAATAAAACAGAAAAAAAGTTCTTCCATTCACACTGATGTATTTATACGAATGAATTATTTCCATGCTTATATCTATAAATACATAAATGAGGAATAAAATCTAACTTGACCCAAAAAAGAAAAAAAAAAAAACTGAACCTAACAGTTATACAGAGGAAAACACTACCAAGGCACTTGCTCCAGTGGTAAACAATTCTAAAATTGGTCAGAGGTGGGGAATCATCTCCCATACAGCCAGCAGCCCCGCCCGCCCACGCAAGGAGCATCCTCATTGCAAAGCTGGGAGACCGTGCCGAGGCCTCTGTGAGTAAACGTGAGCTGAGCCCCAGGCCAGATGCTGCTGAACTGTTCCCACCCTTCCCAGGTGAAACACCTGAATATGTACAAGGGCTTGAAAGCCTAGAGGAAGGGCCGTGGAGCCACACCATCGACAGCACGCAGGCCAACTTGGTGCCTGCAGGTCAGCCAGGATGGTACTGGCCACGGGCGCTCTTCTGGAAGCTTTCTATTGCCCTGCCTGAGATACCCCTCCTGTCCCGGCCCCCACTCCTTTTTTTCCTTCCTCACCTCAGCCCGGAGAGATATTCCAGTGGAAGTTATGGGTGACACATCCTCTTCTTTACAGGTGGCAGCCTGGCAACTCCTGCCGAAAGTCCAGCAGAGCCCCACTCACACCGGGCCACCCACAAAGCCGTGGACCCTCACACCCTCCCACGAGCACAGCCCCGAGACTGCTGACGGGGCAGAGAATATGTAGTAAGGCAGAGCTGCAGGGGCTATTGATGCCTGGAGTGCTGTTTATATTGACCTCAACCCAGGCAACCCTGGGGAGGGCTTGCCGGCAGGGTCAGGCTGCCCAGGTCAGCTAATCCTCAGCCCTCAGGGAATCACATTGCAGAATATGGACCTCGCTAAGACAGAATATTCGCCAAGGAAAAAAAGGACACAATGCCATTTGCAGCACCGTAGATGAGTCTCGAGGTAATCACGTGACTTGGAGTAAGTCAGAAAGTGAAAGACACATATCATATCATATCACTTATAGGTGTTACCTATAAATTGATACCAGGGCAGATATTTCCACGGAGAAGGGCAATCACAGATTCATTAAACAAACTTATGGTTCACCAAAGGAAAGGTGTGAGGATTGAATTCATTACGATATTGGGGTTAACAGACATATACAAACACAGTAGACGTATATAATCACCAAAGACCTACGGAGTACCAAGAGAAGACTACTCAACATTCTGTCATAACGTACATGGGAAAAGGATCCCAGGAAGAACAGACATATGTATATGTGTAAAAGAACCAACTCTTGCAAACCTACAACAAGCTAAACGTTGTACTCAAACTTGCTGTAATAAAAAATAAAAAATTAAATTAAAAACACGAACAAGAAGTAGTGAGACAAACTTGAGCGGCTTTCTCCTGGCACATTCCGTTCTACATTCTAATCTAGAACACGACTTCCATTGAGGCTCTGCTGCCCTAGTAACCAGATTTGGTAAGGGAGAACTGCTGCCACCTTGTGGCCGTTTCACACAACTGCAGGTTTAATGCCACCGCTAATGGTCAGTGGATATTCCAAATCATTACAGGCCTGTAAATGACACCAGCCCTGAAAACAAATCCTGGGGTCATATATCGACCAAAAAATTCAAAAGACGTCCATATTTCAAAACGACAGTTTCAAGAGGCATATTTCACGCACATTAGTGTTCTGCTTCTTTTGCTTTCTTTCTTTCTTTGTTAAAAAAAACGGGAATGGAGAAAGGCAACCCTCAGAATGGGCGAAAACGTTCACAAACGAATCAATGGACAAAGGTTTAATCTCCAATATATATAAACAGCTCATGCAGCTTAATATTAATAAAACAAACAACCCAATACAAAAATGGGCAGAAGATCTAAAGAGACGTTTCTTCAAAGAAGACACAGAGATGGCCAAGACGCACATGAAAAGCTGCTCAACATCACTAATTATTAGAGAAATGCAAATCAAAACTACAATGAGGTAAGACCTCACACCTGTTAGAATCGGCATCATCAGATAATCTACAATCAACAAATTCTGGGGACGGTGTGGACAAAAGGAACCCTCTTCCGCTATTGGTGGGAATGTAAATTGATACAGTCACTATGGAGAACAGTATGGAGGTTCCTTTAAAAAACTAAAAAGAGAATTACCATAGGATCCAGCAATCCCACTTCTGGGCATATACCCAGAGAAAACCATAAATCACAAAGACACATTCACCACAATGTTCATTGCAGCACTATTTACAATAGCCAGGTAATGGAAGCAACCTAAATGCCCACAGACAGACGAATGGATAAAGATGTGGTACATATACAAAATGGAATATTACTCAGCCATAAAAAGGAATGAAACTGGGTCATTTGTAGAGAAGTTGATGGATCTAGAGAATGTCATACAGAGTGAAGTAAGCCAGAAAGAGAAAAACAAATATTGTATATTAATGCCTATATGTGGAACCTAGAAAAATGGTAGAGATGAACTGGTTTGCAGGGCAGAAATAGAGACACAGAGGTAGAGAACAAACGTATGGAAACAAAGTGGGGGAAGCCATGGGGTGGTGGTGGTGGGATGAGTTGGGAGATTAGGATTGACCTGTATACATGTCTATGCATAAAATAGATAACTAATAATAACCTACTGAATGAAAAAATAACTAAAATTAAATTTCAAAATTTTAAAAAATAAAATGTAAAAATAAAACTGAAAAAAAGTTCTTCCATTCACACTGATGTATTTATACGAATGAATTATTTCCATGCTTATATCTATAAATACATAAATGAGGAATAAAATCTAACTTGACCCAAAAAAGAAAAAAAAAAAAACTGAACCTAACAGTTATACAGAGGAAAACACTACCAAGGCACTTGCTCCAGTGGTAAACAATTCTGAAATTGGTCAGAGGAGGGGAATCATCTCCCATACAGCCAGCAGCCCCGCCCGCCCACGCAAGGAGCATCCTCATTGCAAAGCTGGGAGACCGTGCCGAGGCCTCTGTGAGTAAACGTGAGCTGAGCCCCAGGCCAGATGCTGCTGAACTGTTCCCACCCTTCCCAGGTGAAACACCTGAATATGTACAAGGGCTTGAAAGCCTAGAGGAAGGGCCGTGGAGCCACACCAGCGACAGCACGCAGGCCAACTTGGTGCCTGCAGGTCAGCCAGGATGGTACTGGCCACGGGCGCTCTTCTGGAAGCTTTCTATTGCCCTGCCTGAGATACCCCTCCTGTCCCGGCCCCCACTCCTTTTTTTCCTTCCTCACCTCAGCCCGGAGAGATACTCCAGTGGAAGTTATGGGTGACACATCCTCTTCTTTACAGGTGGCAGCCTGGCAACTCCTGCCGAAAGTCCAGCAGAGCCCCACTCACACCGGGCCACCCACAAAGCCGTGGACCCTCACACCCTCCCACCAGCACAGCCCCGAGACTGCTGACGGGGCAGAGAATATGGAGTAAGGCAGAGCTGCAGGGGCTATTGATGCCTGGAGTGCTGTTTATATTGACCTCAACCCAGGCAACCCTGGGGAGGGCTTGCCGGCAGGGTCAGGCTGCCCAGGTCAGCTAATCCTCAGCCCTCAGGGAATCACATTGCAGAATATGGACCTCGCTAAGACAGAATATTCGCCAAGGAAAAAAAGGACACAATGCCATTTGCAGCACCGTAGATGAGTCTCGAGGTAATCACGTGACTTGGAGTAAGTCAGAAAGTGAAAGACACATATCATATCATATCACTTATAGGTGTTACCTATAAATTGATACCAGGGCAGATATTTCCACGGAGAAGGGCAATCACAGATTCATTAAACAAACTTATGGTTCACCAAAGGAAAGGTGTGAGGATTGAATTCATTACGATATTGGGGTTAACAGACATATACAAACACAGTAGACGTATATAATCACCAAAGACCTACGGAGTACCAAGAGAAGACTACTCAACATTCTGTCATAACGTACATGGGAAAAGGATCCCAGGAAGAACAGACATATGTATATGTGTAAAAGAACCACCTCTTGCACACCTACAACAAGCTAAACGTTGTACTCAAACTTGCTGTAATAAAAAATAAAAAATTAAATTAAAAACACGAACAAGAAGTAGTGAGACAAACTTGAGGGGCTTTCTCCTGGCACATTCCGTTCTACATTCTAATCTAGAACACGACTTCCATTGAGGCTCTGCTGCCCTAGTAACCAGATTTGGTAAGGGAGAACTGCTGCCACCTTGTGGCCGTTTCACACAACTGCAGGTTTAATGCCACCGCTAATGGTCAGTGGATATTCCAAATCATTACAGGCCTGTAAATGACACCTGCCCTGAAAACAAATCCTGGGGTCATATATCGACCAAAAAATTCAAAAGACGTCCATATTTCAAAACGACAGTTTCAAGAGGCATATTTCACGCACATTAGTGTTCTGCTTCTTTTGCTTTCTTTCTTTCTTTGTTAAAAAAAACGGGAATGGAGAAAGGCAACCCTCAGAATGGGCGAAAACGTTCACAAACGAATCAATGGACAAAGGTTTAATCTCCAATATATATAAACAGCTCATGCAGCTTAATATTAATAAAACAAACAACCCAATACAAAAATGGGCAGAAGATCTAAAGAGACGTTTCTTCAAAGAAGACACAGAGATGTCCAAGACACACATGAAAAGCTGCTCAACATCACTAATTATTAGAGAAATGCAAATCAAAACTACAATGAGGTAAGACCTCACACCTGTTAGAATCGGCATCATCAGATAATCTACAATCAACAAATTCTGGGGACGGTGTGGACAAAAGGAACCCTCTTCCGCTATTGGTGGGAATGTAAATTGATACAGTCACTATGGAGAACAGTATGGAGGTTCCTTTAAAAAACTAAAAAGAGAATTACCATAGGATCCAGCAATCCCACTTCTGGGCATATACCCAGAGAAAACCATAAATCACAAAGACACATTCACCACAATGTTCATTGCAGCACTATTTACAATAGCCAGGTAATGGAAGCAACCTAAATGCCCACAGACAGACGAATGGATAAAGATGTGGTACATATACAAAATGGAATATTACTCAGCCATAAAAAGGAATGAAACTGGGTCATTTGTAGAGAAGTTGATGGATCTAGAGAATGTCATACAGAGTGAAGTAAGCCAGAAAGAGAAAAACAAATATTGTATATTAATGCCTATATGTGGAACCTAGAAAAATGGTAGAGATGAACTGGTTTGCAGGGCAGAAATAGAGACACAGAGGTAGAGAACAAACGTATGGACACAAAGTGGGGGAAGCCATGGGGTGGTGGTGGTGGGATGAGTTGGGAGATTAGGATTGACCTGTATACATGTCTATGCATAAAATAGATAACTAATAATAACCTACTGAATGAAAAAATAACTAAAATTAAATTTCAAAATTTTAAAAAATAAAATGTAAAAATAAAACTGAAAAAAAGTTCTTCCATTCACACTGATGTATTTATACGAATGAATTATTTCCATGCTTATATCTATAAATACATAAATGAGGAATAAAATCTAACTTGAACCAAAAAAGAAAAAAAAAAACTGAACCTAACAGTTATACAGAGGAAAACACTACCAAGGCACTTGCTCCAGTGGTAAACAATTCTGAAATTGGTCAGAGGTGGGGAATCATCTCCCATACAGCCAGCAGCCCCGCCCGCCCACGCAAGGAGCATCCTCATTGCAAAGCTGGGAGACCGTGCCGAGGCCTCTGTGAGTAAACGTGAGCTGAGCCCCAGGCCAGATGCTGCTGAACTGTTCCCACCCTTCCCAGGTGAAACACCTGAATATGTACAAGGGCTTGAAAGCCTAGAGGAAGGGCCGTGGAGCCACACCAGCGACAGCACGCAGGCCAACTTGGTGCCTGCAGGTCAGCCAGGATGGTACTGGCCACGGGCGCTCTTCTGGAAGCTTTCTATTGCCCTGCCTGAGATACCCCTCCTGTCCCGGCCCCCACTCCTTTTTTTCCTTCCTCACCTCAGCCCGGAGAGATATTCCAGTGGAAGTTATGGGTGACACATCCTCTTCTTTACAGGTGGCAGCCTGGCAACTCCTGCCGAAAGTCCAGCAGAGCCCCACTCACACCGGGCCACCCACAAAGCCGTGGACCCTCACACCCTCCCACGAGCACAGCCCCGAGACTGCTGACGGGGCAGAGAATATGGAGTAAGGCAGAGCTGCAGGGGCTATTGATGCCTGGAGTGCTGTTTATATTGACCTCAACCCAGGCAACCCTGGGGAGGGCTTGCCGGCAGGGTCAGGCTGCCCAGGTCAGCTAATCCTCAGCCCTCAGGGAATCACATTGCAGAATATGGACCTCGCTAAGACAGAATATTCGCCAAGGAAAAAAAGGACACAATGCCATTTGCAGCACCGTAGATGAGTCTCGAGGTAATCACGTGACTTGGAGTAAGTCAGAAAGTGAAAGACACATATCATATCATATCACTTATAGGTGTTACCTATAAATTGATACCAGGGCAGATATTTCCACGGAGAAGGGCAATCACAGATTCATTAAACAAACTTATGGTTCACCAAAGGAAAGGTGTGAGGATTGAATTCATTACGATATTGGGGTTAACAGACATATACAAACACAGTAGACGTATATAATCACCAAAGACCTACGGAGTACCAAGAGAAGACTACTCAACATTCTGTCATAACGTACATGGGAAAAGGATCCCAGGAAGAACAGACATATGTATATGTGTAAAAGAACCACCTCTTGCACACCTACAACAAGCTAAACGTTGTACTCAAACTTGCTGTAATAAAAAATAAAAAATTAAATTAAAAACACGAACAAGAAGTAGTGAGACAAACATGAGGGGCTTTCTCCTGGCACATTCCGTTCTACATTCTAATCTAGAACACGACTTCCATTGAGGCTCTGCTGCCCTAGTAACCAGATTTGGTAAGGGAGAACTGCTGCCACCTTGTGGCCGTTTCACACAACTGCAGGTTTAATGCCAGCGCTAATGGTCAGTGGATATTCCAAATCATTACAGGCCTGTAAATGACACCTGCCCTGAAAACAAATCCTGGGGTCATATATCGACCAAAAAATTCAAAAGACGTCCATATTTCAAAACGACAGTTTCAAGAGGCATATTTCACGCACATTAGTGTTCTGCTTCTTTTGCTTTCTTTCTTTCTTTGTTAAAAAAAACGGGAATGGAAAAAGGCAACCCTCAGAATGGGCGAAAACGTTCACAAACGAATCAATGGACAAAGGTTTAATCTCCAATATATATAAACAGCTCATGCAGCTTAATATTAATAAAACAAACAACCCAATACAAAAATGGGCAGAAGATCTAAAGAGACGTTTCTTCAAAGAAGACACAGAGATGGCCAAGACGCACATGAAAAGCTGCTCAACATCACTAATTATTAGAGAAATGCAAATCAAAACTACAATGAGGTAAGACCTCACACCTGTTAGAATCGGCATCATCAGATAATCTACAAACAACAAATTCTGGGGAGGGTGTGGACAAAAGGAACCCTCTTCCGCTATTGGTGGGAATGTAAATTGATACAGTCACTATGGAGAACAGTATGGAGGTTCCTTTAAAAAACTAAAAAGAGAATTACCATAGGATCCAGCAATCCCACTTCTGGGCATATACCCAGAGAAAACCATAAATCACAGAGACACATTCACCACAATGTTCATTGCAGCACTATTTACAATAGCCAGGTTATGGAAGCAACATAAATGCCCACAGACAGACGAATGGATAAAGATGTGGTACATATATAAAATGGAATATTACTCAGCCATAAAAAGGAATGAAACTGGGTCATTTGTAGAGAAGTTGATGGATCTAGAGACTGTCATACAGAGAGAAGTAAGCCAGAAAGAGAAAAACAAATATTGTATATTAATGCCTATATGAGGAACTTAGAAAAATGGTAGAGATGAACTGGTTTGCAGGGCAGAAATAGAGACACAGAGGTAGAGAACAAACGTATGGACACAAAGTGGGGGAAGCCATGGGGTGGTGGTGGTGGGATGAGTTGGGAGATTAGGATTGACCTGTATACATGTCTATGCATAAAATAGATAACTAATAATAACCTACTGTATAAAAAAATAACTAAAATTAAATTTCAAAATTTTAAAAAATAAAATGTAAAAATAAAACAGAAAAAAAGTTCTTCCATTCACACTGATGTATTTATACGAATGAATTATTTCCATGCTTATATCTATAAATACATAAATGAGGAATAAAATCTAACTTGAACCAAAAAAGAAAAAAAAAAAACTGAACCTAACAGTTATATAGAGGAAAACACTACCAAGGCACTTGCTCCAGTGGTAAACAATTCTGAAATTGGTCAGAGGTGGGGAATCATCTCCCATACAGCCAGCAGCCCCGCCCGCCCACGCAAGGAGCATCCTCATTGCAAAGCTGGGAGACCGTGCCGAGGCCTCTGTGAGTAAACGTGAGCTGAGCCCCAGGCCAGATGCTGCTGAACTGTTCCCACCCTTCCCAGGTGAAACACCTGAATATGTACAAGGGCTTGAAAGCCTAGAGGAAGGGCCGTGGAGCCACACCAGCGACAGCACGCAGGCCAACTTGGTGCCTGTAGGTCAGCCAGGGTGGTACTGGCCACGGGCGCTCCTCTGGAAGCTTTCTATTGCCCTGCCTGAGATACCCCTCCTGTCCCGGCCCCCACTCCTTTTTTTCCTTCCTCACCTCAGCCCGGAGAGATATTCCAGTGGAAGTTATGGGTGACACATCCTCTTCTTTACAGGTGGCAGCCTGGCAACTCCTGCCGAAAGTCCAGCAGAGCCCAACTCACACCGGGCCACCCACAAAGCCGTGGACCCTCACACCCTCCCACCAGCACAGCCCCGAGACTGATGACGGGGCAGAGAATATGGAGTAAGGCAGAGCTGCAGGGGCTATTGCTGCCTGGAGTGCTGTTTATATTGACCTCAACCCAGGCAACACTGGGGAGGGCTTGCCGGCAGGGTCAGGCTGCCCAGGTCAGCTAATCCTCAGCCCTCAGGGAATCACATTGCAGAATATGGACCTCGCTAAGACAGAATATTTGCCAAGGAAAAAAAATGACACAATGCCATTTGCAGCACCGTAGATGAGTCTCGAGGTAATCATGTGACTTGGAGTAAGTCAGAAAGTGAAAGACACATATCATATCATATCACTTATAGGTGTTACCTATAAATTGATACCAGGGCAGATATTTCCATGGAGAAGGGCAATTACAGATTCATTAAACAAACTTATGGTTCACCAAAGGAAAGGTGTGAGGATTGAATTCATTACGATATTGGGGTTAACAGACATATACAAACACAGTAGACGTATATAATCATCAAAGACCTACGGAGTACCAAGAGAAGACTACTCAACATTCTGTCATAACGTACATGGGAAAAGGATCCCAGGAAGAACAGACATATGTATATGCGTAAAAGAACCACCTCTTGCACACCTACAACAAGCTAAACGTTGTACTCAAACTTGCTGTAATAAAAAATAAAAAATTAAATTAAAAACACGAACAAGAAGTAGTGAGACAAACTTGAGGGTCTTTCTCCTGGCACATTCCGTTCTACATTCCAATCTAGAACACGACTTCCATTGAGGCTCTGCTGCCCTAGTAACCAGATTTGGTAAGGGAGAACTGCTGCCACCTTGTGGCCGTTTCACACAACTGCAGGTGTAATGCCAGCGCTAATGGTCAGTGGATATTCCAAATCATTACAGGCCTGTAAATGACACCTGCCCTGAAAACAAATCCTGGGGTCATATATCGACCAAAAAATTCAAAAGACGTCCATATTTCAAAACGACAGTTTCAAGAGGCATATTTCACGCACATTAGTGTTCTGCTTCTTTTGCTTTCTTTCTTTCTTTGTTAAAAAAAACGGGAATGGAGAAAGGCAACCCTCAGAATGGGCGAAAACGTTCACAAACGAATCAATGGACAAAGGTTTAATCTCCAATATATATAAACAGCTCATGCAGCTTAATATTAATAAAACAAACAACCCAATACAAAAATGGGCAGAAGATCTAAGAGACGTTTCTTCAAAGAAGACACAGAGATGGCCAAGACGCACATGAAAAGCTGCTCAACATCACTAATTATTAGAGAAATGCAAATCAAAACTACAATGAGGTAAGACCTCACACCTGTTAGAATCGGCATCATCAGATAATCTACAATCAACAAATTCTGGGGACGGTGTGGACAAAAGGAAACCTCTGCCACTATTGGTGGGAATGTAAATTGATACAGTCACTATGGAGAACAGTATGGAGGTTCCTTTAAAAAACTAAAAAGAGAATTACCATAGGATCCAGCAATCCCACTTCTGGGCATATACCCAGAGAAACCATAAATCAGAAAGGCACATTCACCACAATGTTCATTGCAGCACTATTTACAATAGCCAGGTAATGGAAGCAACCTAAATGCCCACAGACAGACGAATGGATAAAGATGTGGTACATATACAAAATGGAATATTACTCAGCCATAAAACGGAATGAAACTGGGTCATTTGTAGAGAAGTTGATGGATCTAGAGACTGTCATACAGAGTGAAGTAAGCCAGAAAGAGAAAAACAAATATTGTATATTAATGCCTATATGTGGAACCTAGAAAATTGGTAGAGATGAACTGGTTTGCAGGGCAGAAATAGAGACACAGAGGTAGAGAACAAACGTATGGACACAAAGTGGGGGAAGCCATGGGGTGGTGGTGGTGGGATGAGTTGGGAGATTAGGATTGACCTGTATACATGTCTATGCATAAAATAGATAACTAATAATAACCTACTGTATAAAAAATAACTAAAATTAAATTTCAAAATTTAAAAAAATAAAATGTAAAAATAAAACAGAAAAAAAGTTCTTCCATTCACACTGATGTATTTATACGAATGAATTATTTCCATGCTTATATCTATAAATACATAAATGAGGAATAAAATCTAACTTGAACCAAAAAAGAAAAAAAAAAACTGAACCTAACAGTTATACAGAGGAAAACACTACCAAGGCACTTGCTCCAGTGGTAAACAATTCTGAAATTGGTCAGAGGTGGGGAATCATCTCCCATACAGCCAGCAGCCCCGCCCGCCCACGCAAGGAGCATCCTCATTGCAAAGCTGGGAGACCGTGCCGAGGCCTCTGTGAGTAAACGTGAGCTGAGCCCCAGGCCAGATGCTGCTGAACTGTTCCCACCCTTCCCAGGTGAAACACCTGAATATGTACAAGGGCTTGAAAGCCTAGAGGAAGGGCCGTGGAGCCACACCAGCGACAGCACGCAGACCAACTTGGTGCCTGTAGGTCAGCCAGGATGGTACTGGCCACGGGCGCTCTTCTGGAAGCTTTCTATTGCCCTGCCTGAGATACCCCTCCTGTCCCGGCCCCCACTCCTTTTTTTCCTTCCTCACCTCAGCCCGGAGAGATATTCCAGTGGAAGTTATGGGTGACACATCCTCTTCTTTACAGGCGGCAGACTGGCAACTCCTGCCGAAAGTCCAGCAGAGCCCCACTCACACCGGGCCACCCACAAAGCCGTGGACCCTCACACCCTCCCACCAGCACAGCCCCGAGACTGCTGACGGGGCAGAGAATATGGAGTAAGGCACAGCTGCAGGGGCTATTGCTGCCTGGAGTGCTGTTTATATTGACCTCAACCCAGGCACACCTGGGGAGGGCTTGCCGGCAGGGTCAGGCTGCCCAGGTCAGCTAATCCTCAGCCCTCAGGGAATCACATTGCAGAAAATGGACCTCACTAAGACAGAATATTCGCCAAGGAGAAAAAGGACACAATGCCATTTGCAGCACCGTAGATGAGTCTCGAGGTAATCACGTGACTTGGAGTAAGTCAGAAAGTGAAAGACACATATCATATCATATCACTTATAGGTGTTACCTATAAATTGATACCAGGGCAGATATTTCCACGGAGAAGGGCAATCACAGATTCATTAAACAAACTTATGGTTCACCAAAGGAAAGGTGTGAGGATTGAATTCATTACGATATTGGGGTTAACAGACAGATACAAACACAGTAGACGTATATAATCACCAAAGACCTACGGAGTACCAAGAGAAGACTACTCAACATTCTGTCATAACGTACATGGGAAAAGGATCCCAGGAAGAACAGACATATGTATATGTGTAAAAGAACCACCTCTTGCACACCTACAACAAGCTAAACGTTGTACTCAAACTTGCTGTAATAAAAAATAAAAAATTAAATTAAAAACACGAACAAGAAGTAGTGAGACAAACTTGAGGGGCTTTCTCCTGGCACATTCCGTTCTACATTCCAATCTAGAACACGACTTCCATTGAGGCTCTGCTGCCCTAGTAACCAGATTTGGTAAGGGAGAACTGCTGCCACCTTGTGGCCGTTTCACACAACTGCAGGTTTAATGCCAGCGCTAATGGTCAGTGGATATTCCAAATCATTACAGGCCTGTAAATGACACCTGCCCTGAAAACAAATCCTGGGGTCATATATCGACCAAAAAATTCAAAAGACGTCCATATTTCAAAACGACAGTTTCAATAGGCATATTTCACGCACATTAGTGTTCTGCTTCTTTTGCTTTCTTTCTTTCTTTGTTAAAAAAAACGGGAATGGAAAAAGGCAACCCTCAGAATGGGCGAAAACGTTCACAAACGAATCAATGGACAAAGGTTTAATCTCCAATATATATAAACAGCTCATGCAGCTTAATACTAATAAAACAAACAACCCAATACAAAAATGGGCAGAAGATCTAAAGAGACGTTTCTTCAAAGAAGACACAGAGATGGCCAAGACGCACATGAAAAGCTGCTCAACATCACTAATTATTAGAGAAATGCAAATCAAAACTACAATGAGGTAAGACCTCACACCTGTTAGAATCGGCATCATCAGATAATCTACAAACAACAAATTCTGGGGAGGGTGTGGACAAAAGGAACCCTCTTCCGCTATTGGTGGGAATGTAAATTGATACAGTCACTATGGAGAACAGTATGGAGGTTCCTTTAAAAAACTAAAAAGAGAATTACCATAGGATCCAGCAATCCCACTTCTGGGCATATACCCTGAGAAAACCATAAATCACAGAGACACATTCACCACAATGTTCATTGCAGCACTATTTACAATAGCCAGGTTATGGAAGCAACATAAATGCCCACAGACAGACGAATGGATAAAGATGTGGTACATATATAAAATGGAATATTACTCAGCCATAAAAAGGAATGAAACTGGGTCATTTGTAGAGGAGTTGATGGATCTAGAGACTGTCATACAGAGTCAAGTAAGCCAGAAAGAGAAAAACAAATATTGTATATTAATGCCTATATGTGGAACCTAGAAAAATGGTAGAGATGAACTGGTTTGCAGGGCAGAAATAGAGACACAGAGGTAGAGAACAAACGTATGGACACAAAGTGGGGGAAGCCATGGGGTGGTGGTGGTGGGATGAGTTGGGAGATTAGGATTGACCTGTATACATGTCTATGCATAAAATAGATAACTAATAATAACCTACTGTATAAAAAATAACTAAAATTAAATATCAAAATTTTAAAAAATAAAATGTAAAAATAAAACAGAAAAAAAGTTCTTCCATTCACACTGATGTATTTATACGAATGAATTATTTCCATGCTTATATCTATAAATACATAAATGAGGAATAAAATCTAACTTGAACCAAAAAAGAAAAAAAAAAACTGAACCTAACAGTTATATAGAGGAAAACACTACCAAGGCACTTGCTCCAGTGGTAAACAATTCTGAAATTGGTCAGAGGTGGGGAATCATCTCCCATACAGCCAGCAGCCCCGCCCGCCCACGCAAGGAGCATCCTCATTGCAAAGCTGGGAGACCGTGCCGAGGCCTCTGTGAGTAAACGTGAGCTGAGCCCCAGGCCAGATGCTGCTGAACTGTTCCCACCCTTCCCAGGTGAAACACCTGAATATGTACAAGGGCTTGAAAGCCTAGAGGAAGGGCCGTGGAGCCACACCAGCGACAGCACGCAGGCCAACTTGGTGCCTGTAGGTCAGCCAGGGTGGTACTGGCCACGGGCGCTCCTCTGGAAGCTTTCTATTGCCCTGCCTGAGATACCCCTCCTTTCCCGGCCCCCACTCCTTTTTTTCCTTCCTCACCTCAGCCCGGAGAGATATTCCAGTGGAAGTTATGGGTGACACATCCTCTTCTTTACAGGTGGCAGCCTGGCAACTCCTGCCGAAAGTCCAGCAGAGCCCCACTCACACCGGGCCACCCATAAAGCCGTGGACCCTCACACCCTCCCACCAGCACAGCCCCGAGACTGCTGACGGGACATAGAATATGGAGTCAGGCACAGCTGCAGGGGCTATTGCTGCCTGGAGTGCTGTTTATATTGACCTCAACCCAGGCAACCCTGGGGAGGGCTTGCCGGCAAGGTCTGGCTGCCCAGGTCAGCTAATCCTCAGCCCTCAGGGAATCACATTGCAGAAAATGGACCTCGCTAAGACAGAATATTCGCCAAGGAAAAAAAGGACACAATGCCATTTGCAGCACCGTAGATGAGTCTCGAGGTAATCACGTGACTTGGAGTAAGTCAGAAAGTGAAAGACACATATCATATCATATCACTTATAGGTGTTACCTATAAATTGATACCAGGGCAGATATTTCCACGGAGAAGGGCAATCACAGATTCATTAAACAAACTTATGGTTCACCAAAGGAAAGGTGTGAGGATTGAATTCATTACGATATTCGTGTTAACAGACAGATACAAACACAGTAGACGTATATAATCACCAAAGACCTACGGAGTACCAAGAGAAGACTACTCAACATTCTGTCCTAACGTACATGGGAAAAGAATCCCAGGAAGAACAGACATATGTATATGTGTAAAAGAACCACCTCTTGCACACCTACAACAAGCTAAACGTTGTACTCAAACTTGCTGTAATAAAAAATAAAAAATTAAATTAAGAACACGAACAAGAAGTAGTGAGACAAACTTCAGGGGCTTTCTCCTGGCACATTCCGTTCTACATTCCAATCTAGAACACGACTTCCATTGAGGCTCTGCTGCCCTAGTAACCAGATTTGGTAAGGGAGAACTGCTGCCACCTTGTGGCCGTTTCACACAACTGCAGGTTTAATGCCAGCGCTAATGGTCAGTGGATATTCCAAATCATTACAGGCCTGTAAATGACACCTGCCCTGAAAACAAATCCTGGGGTCATATATCGACCAAAAAATTCAAAAGACGTCCATATTTCAAAACGACAGTTTCAAGAGGCATATTTCACGCACATTAGTGTTCTGCTTCTTTTGCTTTCTTTCTTTCTTTGTTAAAAAAAACGGGAATGGAAAAAGGCAACCCTCAGAATGGGCGAAAACGTTCACAAACGAATCAATGGACAAAGGTTTAATCTCCAATATATATAAACAGCTCATGCAGCTTAATACTAATAAAACAAACAACCCAATACAAAAATGGGCAGAAGATCTAAAGAGACGTTTCTTCAAAGAAGACACAGAGATGGCCAAGACGCACATGAAAAGCTGCTCAACATCACTAATTATTAGAGAAATGCAAATCAAAACTACAATGAGGTAAGACCTCACACCTGTTAGAATCGGCATCATCAGATAATCTACAATCAACAAATTCTGGGGAGGGTGTGGACAAAAGGAACCCTCTTCCGCTATTGGTGGGAATGTAAATTGATACAGTCACTATGGAGAACAGTATGGAGGTTCCTTTAAAAAACTAAAAAGAGAATTACCATAGGATCCAGCAATCCCACTTCTGGGCATATACCCAGAGAAAACCATAAATCACAGAGACACATTCACCACAATGTTCATTGCAGCACTATTTACAATAGCCAGGTAATGGAAGCAACCTAAATGCCCACAGACAGACGAATGGATAAAGATGTGGTACATATACAAAATGGAATATTACTCAGCCATAAAAAGGAATGAAACTGGGTCATTTGTAGAGAAGTTGATGGACCTAGAGACTGTCATACAGAGTGAAGTAAGTCAGAAAGAGAAAAACAAATATTGTATATTAATGCCTATATGTGGAACCTAGAAATATGCTACAGATGAACTGGTTTGCAGGGCAGAAATAGAGACACAGAGGTAGAGAACAAACGTATGGACACAAAGTGGGGGAAGCCATGGGGTGGTGGTGGTGGGATGAGTTGGGAGATTAGGATTGACCTGTATACATGTCTATGCATAAAATAGATAACTAATAATAACCTACTGTACAAAAAAATAACTAAAATTAAATTTCAAAATTTTAAAAAATACAATGTAAAAATAAAACAGAAAAAAAGTTCTTCCATTCACACTGATGTATTTATACGAATGAATTATTTCCATGCTTATATCTATAAATACATAAATGAGGAATAAAATCTAACTTGAACCAAAAAAGAAAAAAAAAAACTGAACCTAACAGTTATACAGAGGAAAACACTACCAAGGCACTTGCTCCACTGGTAAACAATTCTGAAATTGGTCAGAGGTGGGGAATCATCTCCCATACAGCCAGCAGCCCCGCCCGCCCACGCAAGGAGCATCCTCATTGCAAAGCTGGGAGACCGTGCCAAGGCCTCTGTGAGTAAACGTGAGCTGAGCCCCAGGCCAGATGCTGCTGAACTGTTCCCACCCTTCCCAGGCGAAACACCTGAATATGTACAAGGGCTTGAAAGCCTAGAGGAAGGGCCGTGGAGCCACACCAGCGACAGCACGCAGGCCAACTTGGTGCCTGCAGGTCAGCCAGGATGGTATTGGCCATGGGCGCTCTTCTGGAAGCTTTCTATTGCCCTACCTGAGATACCCCTCTTGTCCCGGCCCCCACTCCTTTTTTTCCTTCCTCACCTCAGCCCGGAGAGATATTCCAGTGGAAGTTATGGGTGACACATCCTCTTCTTTACAGGTGGCAGCCTGGCAACTCCTGCCGAAAGTCCAGCAGAGCCCCACTCACACCGGGCCACCCACAAAGCCGTGGACCCTCACACCCTCCCACCAGCACAGCCCCGAGACTGCTGACGGGGCAGAGAATATGGAATCAGGCACAGCTGCAGGGGCTATTGCTGCCTGGAGTGCTGTTTATATTGACCTCAACCTAGGCAACCCTGGGGAGGGCTTGCCGGCAGGGTCAGGCTGCCCAGGTCAGCTAATCCTCAGCCCTCAGGGAATCACATTGCAGAATATGGACCTCGCTAAGACAGAATATTCGCCACGGAAAAAAAGGACACAATGCCATTTGCAGCACCGTAGATGAGTCTCGAGGTAATCACGTGACTTGGAGTAAGTCAGAAAGTGAAAGACACATATCATATCATATCACTTATAGGTGTTACCTATAAATTGATACCAGGGCAGATATTTCCACGGAGAAGGGCAATCACAGATTCATTAAACAAACTTATGGTTCACCAAAGGAAAGGTGTGGGGATTGAATTCATTACGATTTTGGGGTTAACAGACAGATACAAACACAGTAGACGTATATAATCACCAAAGACCTACGGAGTACCAAGAGAAGACTACTCAACATTCTGTCATAACGTACATGGGAAAAGGATCCCAGGAAGAACAGACATATGTATATGTGTAAAAGAACCACCTCTTGCACACCTACAACAAGCTAAACGTTGTACTCAAACTTGCTGTAATTAAAAATAAAAAATTAAATTAAAAACACGAACAAGAAGTAGTGAGACAAACTTGAGGGGCTTTCTCCTGGCACATTCCGTTCTACATTCCAATCTAGAACACGACTTCCATTGAGGCTCTGCTGCCCTAGTAACCAGATTTGGTAAGGGAGAACTGCTGCCACCTTGTGGCCGTTTCACACAACTGCAGGTTTAATGCCAGCGCTAATGGTCAGTGGATATTCCAAATCATTACAGGCCTGTAAATGACACCTGCCCTGAAAACAAATCCTGGGGTCATATATCGACCAAAAAATTCAAAAGACGTCCATATTTCAAAACGACAGTTTCAAGAGGCATATTACACGCACATTAGTGTTCTGCTTCTTTTGCTTTCTTTCTTTCTTTGTTAAAAAAAACGGGAATGGAGAAAGGCAACCCTCAGAATGGGCGAAAACGTTCACAAACGAATCAATGGACAAAGGTTTAATCTCCAATATATATAAACAGCTCATGCAGCTTAATATTAATAAAACAAACAACCCAATACAAAAATGGGCAGAAGATCTAAAGAGACGTTTCTTCAAAGAAGACACAGAGATGGCCAAGACGCACATGAAAAGCTGCTCAACATCACTAATTATTAGAGAAATGCAAATCAAAACTACAATGAGGTAAGACCTCACACCTGTTAGAATCGGCATCATCAGATAATCTACAATCAACAAATTCTGGGGACGGTGTGGACAAAAGGAACCCTCTTCCGCTATTGGTGGGAATGTAAATTGATACAGTCACTATGGAGAACAGTATGGAGGTTCCTTTAAAAAACTAAAAAGAGAATTACCATAGGATCCAGCAATCCCACTTCTGGGCATATACCCAGAGAAAACCATAAATCACAAAGACACATTCACCACAATGTTCATTGCAGCACTATTTGCAATAGCCAGGTAATGGAAGCAACCTAAATGCCCACAGACAGACGAATGGATAAAGATGTGGTACATATACAAAATGGAATATTACTCAGCCATAAAAAGGAATGAAACTGGGTCATTTGTAGAGAAGTTGATGGATCTAGAGACTGTCATACAGAGTCAAGTAAGCCAGAAAGAGAAAAACAAATATTGTATATTAATGCCTATATGTGGAACCTAGAAAAATGGTAGAGATGAACTGGTTTGCAGGGCAGAAATAGAGACACAGAGGTAGAGAACAAACGTATGGACACAAAGTGGGGGAAGCCATGGGGTGGTGGTGGTGGGATGAGTTGGGAGATTAGGATTGACCTGTATACATGTCTATGCATAAAATAGATAACTAATAATAACCTACTGTATAAAAAATAACTAAAATTAAATTTCAAAATTTAAAAAAATAAAATGTAAAAATAAAACAGAAAAAAAGTTCTTCCATTCACACTGATGTATTTATACGAATGAATTATTTCCATGCTTATATCTATAAATACATAAATGAGGAATAAAATCTAACTTGAACCAAAAAAGAAAAAAAAAAACTGAACCTAACAGTTATACAGAGGAAAACACTACCAAGGCACTTGCTCCAGTGGTAAACAATTCTGAAATTGGTCAGAGGTGGGGAATCATCTCCCATACAGCCAGCAGCCCCGCCCGCCCACGCAAGGAGCATCCTCATTGCAAACCTGGGAGACCGTGCCGAGGCCTCTGTGAGTAAACGTGAGCTGAGCCCCAGGCCAGATGCTGCTGAACTGTTCCCACCCTTCCCAGGTGAAACACCTGAATATGTACAAGGGCTTGAAAGCCTAGAGGAAGGGCCGTGGAGCCACACCAGCGACAGCACGCAGACCAACTTGGTGCCTGCAGGTCAGCCAGGATGGTACTGGCCACGGGCGCTCTTCTGGAAGCTTTCTATTGCCCTGCCTGAGATACCCCTCCTGTCCCGGCCCCCACTCCTTTTTTTCCTTCCTCACCTCAGCCCGGAGAGATATTCCAGTGGAAGTTATGGGTGACACATCCTCTTCTTTACAGGTGGCAGCCTGGCAACTCCTGCCGAAAGTCCAGCAGAGCCCCACTCACACCGGGCCACCCACAAAGCCGTGGACCCTCACACCCTCCCACCAGCACGGCCCCGAGACTGCTGACGGGGCAGAGAATATGGAGTCAGGCACAGCTGCAGGGGCTATTGCTGCCTGGAGTGCTGTTTATATTGACCTCAACCCAGGCAACCCGGGGGAGGGCTTGCCGGCAGGGTCAGGCTGCCCAGGTCAGCTAATCCTCAGCCCTCAGGGAATCACATTGCAGAAAATGGACCTCGCTAAGACAGAATATTCGCCAAGGAAAAAAAGGACACAATGCCATTTGCAGCACCGTAGATGAGTCTCGAGGTAATCACGTGACTTGGAGTAAGTCAGAAAGTGAAAGACACATATCATATCATATCACTTATAGGTGTTACCTATAAATTGATACCAGGGCAGATATTTCCACGGAGAAGGGCAATCACAGATTCATTAAACAAACTTATGGTTCACCAAAGGAAAGGTGTGAGGATTGAATTCATTACGATATTGGGGTTAACAGACAGATACAAACACAGTAGACGTATATAATCACCAAAGACCTACGGAGTACCAAGAGAAGACTACTCAACATTCTGTCATAACGTACATGGGAAAAGGATCCCAGGAAGAACAGACATATGTATATGTGTAAAAGAACCACCTCTTGCACACCTACAACAAGCTAATCGTTGTACTCAAACTTGCTGTAATAAAAAATAAAAAATTAAATTAAAAACACGAACAAGAAGTAGTGAGACAAACTTGAGGGGCTTTCTCCTGGCACATTCCGTTCTACATTCCAATCTCGAACACGACTTCCATTGAGGCTCTGCTGCCCTAGTAACCAGATTTGGTAAGGGAGAACTGCTGCCACCTTGTGGCCGTTTCACACAACTGCAGGTTTAATGCCAGCGCTAATGGTCAGTGGATATTCCAAATCATTACAGGCCTGTAAATGACACCTGCCCTGAAAACAAATCCTGGGGTCATATATCGACCAAAAAATTCAAAAGACGTCCATATTTCAAAACGACAGTTTCAAGAGGCATATTTCACGCACATTAGTGTTCTGCTTCTTTTGCTTTCTTTCTTTCTTTGTTAAAAAAAACGGGAATGGAAAAAGGCAACCCTCAGAATGGGCGAAAACGTTCACAAACGAATCAATGGACAAAGGTTTAATCTCCAATATATATAAACAGCTCATGCAGCTTAATACTAATAAAACAAACAACCCAATACAAAAATGGGCAGAAGATCTAAAGAGACGTTTCTTCAAAGAAGACACAGAGATGGCCAAGACGCACATGAAAAGCTGCTCAACATCACTAATTATTAGAGAAATGCAAATCAAAACTACAATGAGGTAAGACCTCACACCTGTTAGAATCGGCATCATCAGATAATCTACAATCAACAAATTCTGGGGAGGGTGTGGACAAAAGGAACCCTCTTCCGCTATTGGTGGGAATGTAAATTGATACAGTCACTATGGAGAACAGTATGGAGGTTCCTTTAAAAAACTAAAAAGAGAATTACCATAGGATCCAGCAATCCCACTTCTGGGCATATACCCAGAGAAAACCATAAATCACAGAGACACATTCACCACAATGTTCATTGCAGCACTATTTACAATAGCCAGGTAATGGAAGCAACCTAAATGCCCACAGACAGACGAATGGATAAAGATGTGGTACATATACAAAATGGAATATTACTCAGCCATTAAAAGGAATGAAACTGGGTCATTTGTAGAGAAGGTGATGGAACTAGAGACTGTCATACAGAGTGAAGTAAGTCAGAAAGAGAAAAACAAATATTGTATATTAATGCCTATATGTGGAACCTAGAAATATGCTACAGATGAACTGGTTTGCAGGGCAGAAATAGAGACACAGAGGTAGAGAACAAACGTATGGACACAAAGTGGGGGAAGCCATGGGGTGGTGGTGGTGGGATGAGTTGGGAGATTAGGATTGACCTGTATACATGTCTATGTATAAAATAGATAACTAATAATAACCTACTGTATAAAAAAATAACTAAAATTAAATTTCAAAATTTTAAAAAATAAAATGTAAAAATAAAACAGAAAAAAAGTTCTTCCATTCACACTGATGTATTTATACGAATGAATTATTTCCATGCTTATATCTATAAATACATAAATGAGGAATAAAATCTAACTTGAACCAAAAAAGAAAAAAAAACTGAACCTAAGAATTATACAGAGGAAAACACTACGAAGGCACTTGCTCCAGTGGTAAACAATTCTGAAATTGGTCAGAGGTGGGGAATCATCTCCCATACAGCCAGCAGCCCCGCCCGCCCACACAAGGAGCATCCTCATTGCAAACCTGGGAGACCGTGCCGAGGCCTCTGTGAGTAAACGTGAGCTCAGCCCCAGGCCAGATGCTGCTGAACTGTTCCCACCCTTCCCAGGTGAAACACCTGAATATGTACAAGGGCTTGAAAGCCTAGAGGAAGGGCCGTGGAGCCACACCAGCGACAGCACGCAGGCCAACTTGGTGCCTGCAGGTCAGCCAGGATGGTACTGCCACGGGCGCTCTTCTGGAAGCTTTCTATTGCCCTGCCTGAGATACCCCTCCTGTCCCGGCCCCCACTCCTTTTTTTCCTTCCTCACCTCAGCCCGGAGAGATATTCCAGTGGAAGTTATGGGTGACACATCCTCTTCTTTACAGGTGGCAGCCTGGCAACTCCTGCAGAAAGTCCAGCAGAGCCCCACTCACACCGGGCCACCCACAAAGCCGTGGACCCTCACACCCTCCCACCAGCACAGCCCCGAGACTGCTGACGGGGCAGAGAATATGGAGTCAGGCACAGCTGCAGGGGCTATTGCTGCCTGGAGTGCTGTTTATATTGACCTCAACCCAGGCACACCTGGGGAGGGCTTGCCGGCAGGGTCAGGCTGCCCAGGTCAGCTAATCCTCAGCCCTCAGGGAATCACATTGCAGAAAATGGACCTCGCTAGGACAGAATATTCGCCAAGGAGAAAAAGGACACAATGCCATTTGCAGCACCGTAGATGAGTCTCGAGGTAATCACGTGACTTGGAGTAAGTCAGAAAGTGAAAGACAAATATCATATCATATCATTATAGGTGTTACCTATAAATTGATACCAGGGCAGATATTTCCACGGAGAAGGGCAATCACAGATTCATTAAACAAACTTATGGTTCACCAAAGGAAAGGTGTGAGGATTGAATTCATTACGATATTGGGGTTAAGAGATAGATACAAACACAGTAGACGTATATAATCACCAAAGACCTACGGAGTACCAAGAGAAGACTACTCAACATTCTGTCATAACGTACATGGGAAAAGGATCCCAGGAAGAACAGACATATGTATATGTGTAAAAGAACCACCTCTTGCACACCTACAACAAGCTAAACGTTGTACTCAAACTTGCTGTAATAAAAAATAAAAAATTAAATTAAAAACACGAACAAGAAGTAGTGAGACAAACTTGAGGGGCTTTCTCCTGGCACATTCCGTTCTACATTCCAATCTCGAACACGACTTCCATTGAGGCTCTGCTGCCCTAGTAACCAGATTTGGTAAGGGAGAACTGCTGCCACCTTGTGGCCGTTTCACACAACTGCAGGTTTAATGCCAGCGCTAATGGTCAGTGGATATTCCAAATCATTACAGGCCTGTAAATGACACCTGCCCTGAAAACAAATCCTGGGGTCATATATCGACCAAAAAATTCAAAAGACGTCCATATTTCAAAACGACAGTTTCAAGAGGCATATTACACGCACATTAGTGTTCTGCTTCTTTTGCTTTCTTTCTTTCTTTGTTAAAAAAAACGGGAATGGAGAAAGGCAACCCTCAGAATGGGCGAAAACGTTCACAAACCAATCAATGGACAAAGGTTTAATCTCCAATATATATAAACAGCTCATGCAGCTTAATATTAATAAAACAAACAACCCAATACAAAAATGGGCAGAAGATCTAAAGAGACGTTTCTTCAAAGAAGACACAGAGATGGCCAAGACGCACATGAAAAGCTGCTCAACATCACTAATTATTAGAGAAATGCAAATCAAAACTACAATGAGGTAAGACCTCACACCTGTTAGAATCGGCATCATCAGATAATCTACAAACAACAAACTCTGGGGAGGGTGTGGACAAAAGGAACCCTCTTCCGCTATTGGTGGGAATGTAAATTGATACAGTCACTATGGAGAACAGTATGGAGGTTCCTTTAAAAAACTAAAAAGAGAATTACCATAGGATCCAGCAATCCCACTTCTGGGCATATACCCAGAGAAAACCATAAATCACAGAGACACATTCACCACAATGTTCATTGCAGCACTATTTACAATAGCCAGGTTATGGAAGCAACATAAATGCCCACAGACAGACGAATGGATAAAGATGTGGTACATATATAAAATGGAATATTACTCAGCCATAAAAAGGAATGAAACTGGGTCATTTGTAGAGAAGTTGATGGATCTAGAGACTGTCATACAGAGTGAAGTAAGCCAGAAAGAGAAAAACAAATATTGTATATTAATGCCTATATGTGGAACCTAGAAAAATGGTAGAGATGAACTGGTTTGCAGGGCAGAAATAGAGACACAGAGGTAGAGAACAAACGTATGGACACAAAGTGGGGGAAGCCATGGGGTGGTGGTGGTGGGATGAGTTGGGAGATTAGGATTGACCTGTATACATGTCTATGCATAAAATAGATAACTAATAATAACCTACTGTATAAAAAATAACTAAAATTAAATTTGAAAATTTTAAAAAATAAAATGTAAAAATAAAACAGAAAAAAAGTTCTTCCATTCACACTGATGTATTTATACGAATGAATTATTTCCATGCTTATATCTATAAATACATAAATGAGGAATAAAATCTAACTTGAACCAAAAAAGAAAAAAAAAAAAAACGGAACCTAACAGATATACAGAGGAAAACACTACCAAGGCACTTGCTCCGGTGGTAAACAATTCTGAAATTGGTCAGAGGTGGGGAATCATCTCCCATACAGCCAGCAGCCCCGCCCGCCGTCGCCAGGAGCATCCTCATTACAAAGCTGGGAGACCGTGCCGAGGCCTCTGTGAGTAAACGTGAGCTGAGCCCCAGGCCAGCTGCTGCTGAACTGTTCCCACCCTTCCCAGGTGAAACACCTGAATATGTACAAGGGCTTGAAAGCCTAGAGGAAGGGCCGTGGAGCCACACCAGCGACAGCACGCAGGCCAACTTGGTGCCTGCAGGTCAGCCAGGATGGTACTGGCCACGGGCGCTCTTCTGGAAGCTTACTATTGCCCTGCCTGAGATACCCCTCCTGTCCCGGCCCCCACTCCTTTTTTTCCTTCCTCACCTCAGCCCGGAGAGATATTCCAGTGGAAGTTATGGGTGACACATCCTCTTCTTTAGAGGTGGCAGCCTGGCAACTCCTGCCGAAAGTCCAGCAGAGCCCCACTCACACCGGGCCACCCACAAATCCGTGGACCCTCACACCCTCCCACCAGCACAGCCCCGAGACTGCTGACGGGGCAGAGAATATGGAGTCAGGCACAGCTGCAGGGGCTATTGCTGCCTGGAGTGCTGTTTATATTGACCTCAACCCAGGCACACCTGGGGAGGGCTTGCCGGCAGGGTCAGGCTGCCCAGGTCAGCTAATCCTCAGCCCTCAGGGAATCACATTGCAGAAAATGGACCTCGCTAAGACAGAATATTCGCCAAGGAGAAAAAGGACACAATGCCATTTGCAGCACCGTAGATGAGTCTCGAGGTAATCACGTGACTTGGAGTAAGTCAGAAAGTGAAAGACACATATCATATCATATCACTTATAGGTGTTACTTATAAATTGCTACCAGGGCAGATATTTCCACGGAGAAGGGCAATCACAGATTCATTAAACAAACTTATGGTTCACCAAAGGAAAGGTGTGAGGATTGAATTCATTACGATATTGGGGTTAACAGACAGATACAAACACAGTAGACGTATATAATCACCAAAGACCTACGGAGTACCAAGAGAAGACTACTCAACATTCTGTCATAACGTACATGGGAAAAGGATCCCAGGAAGAACAGACATATGTATATGTGTAAAAGAACCACCTCTCGCACACCTACAACAAGCTAAACGTTGTACTCAATCTTGCTGTAATAAAAAATAAAAAATTAAATTAAAAACACGAACAAGAAGTAGTGAGACAAACTTGAGGGGCTTTCTCCTGGCACATTCCGTTCTACATTCCAATCTCGAACACGACTTCCATTGAGGCTCTGCTGCCCTAGTAACCACATTTGGTAAGGGAGAACTGCTGCCACCTTGTGGCCGTTTCACACAACTGCAGGTTTAATGCCAGCGCTAATGGTCAGTGGATATTCCAAATCATTACAGGCCTGTAAATGACACCTGCCCTGAAAACAAATCCTGGGGTCATATATCGACCAAAAAATTCAAAAGACGTCCATATTTCAAAACGACAGTTTCAAGAGGCATATTTCACGCACATTAGTGTTCTGCTTCTTTTGCTTTCTTTCTTTCTTTGTTAAAAAAAACGGGAATGGAAAAAGGCAACCCTCAGAATGGGCGAAAACGTTCACAAACGAATCAATGGACAAAGGTTTAATCTCCAATATATATAAACAGCGCATGCAGCTTAATATTAATAAAACAAACAACCCAATACAAAAATGGGCAGAAGATCTAAAGAGACGTCTCTTCAAAGAAGACACAGAGATGGCCAAGACGCACATGAAAAGCTGCTCAACATCACTAATTATTAGAGAAATGCAAATCAAAACTACAATGAGGTAAGACCTCACACCTGTTAGAATCGGCATCATCAGATAATCTACAAACAACAAATTCTGGGGAGGGTGTGGACAAAAGGAACCCTCTTCCGCTATTGGTGGGAATGTAAATTGATACAGTCACTATGGAGAACAGTATGGAGGTTCCTTTAAAAAACTAAAAAGAGAATTACCATAGGATCCAGCAATCCCACTTCTGGGCATATACGCAGAGAAAACCATAAATCACAGAGACACATTCACCACAATGTTCATTGCAGCAGTATTTACAATAGCCAGGTTATGGAAGCAACATAAATGCCCACAGACAGACGAATGGATAAAGATGTGGTACATATATAAAATGGAATATTACTCAGCCATAAAAAGGAATGAAACTGGGTCATTTGTAGAGAAGTTGATGGATCTAGAGACTGTCATACAGAGTGAAGTAAGCCAGAAAGAGAAAAACAAATATTGTATATTAATGCCTATATGTGGAACCTAGAAAAATGGTAGAGATGAACTGGTTTGCAGGGCAGAAATAGAGACACAGAGGTAGAGAACAAACCTATGGACACAAAGTGGGGTAAGCCATGGGGTGGTGGTGGTGGGATGAGTTGGGAGATTGGGATTGACCTGTATACATGTCTATGCATAAAATAGATAACTAATAATAACCTACTGTATAAAAAAATAACTAAAATTAAATTTCAAAATTTTAAAAAATAAAATGTAAAAATAAAACAGAAAAAAAGTTCTTCCATTCACACTGATGTATTTATACGAATGAATTATTTCCATGCTTATATCTATAAATACATAAATGAGGAATAAAATCTAACTTGAACCAAAAAAGAAAAAAAAAAACTGAACCTAACAGTTATACAGAGGAAAACACTACCAAGGCACTTGCTCCAGTGGTAAACAATTCTGAAATTGGTCAGAGGTGGGGAATCATCTCCCATACAGCCAGCAGCCCCGCCCGCCCACGCAAGGAGCATCCTCATTGCAAAGCTGGGAGACCGTGCCGAGGCCTCTGTGAGTAAACGTGAGCTGAGCCCCAGGCCAGATGCTGCTGAACTGTTCCCACCCTTCCCAGGTGAAACACCTGAATATGTACAAGGGCTTGAAAGCCTAGAGGAAGGGCCGTGGAGCCACACCAGCGACAGCACGCAGGCCAACTTGGTGCCTGCAGGTCAGCCAGGATGGTACTGGCCACGGGCGCTCTTCTGGAAGCTTTCTATTGCCCTGCCTGAGATACCCCTCCTGTCCCGGCCCCCACTCCTTTTTTTCTTTCCTCACCTCAGCCCGCAGAGATATTCCAGTGGAAGTTATGGGTGACACATCCTCTTCTTTACAGGTGGCAGCCTGGCAACTCCTGCCGAAAGTCCAGCAGAGCCCCACTCACACCGGGCCACCCACAAAGCTGTGGACCCTCACACCCTCCCACCAGCCCAGCCCCGAAACTGCTGACGGGGCAGAGGATATGGAGTCAGGCACAGCTTCAGAGACTATTGCTGCCTGGAGTGCAGTTTATATTGACCTCAACCCAGGCACACCTGGGGAGGGCTTGCCGGCAGGGTCAGGCTGCCCACGTCAGCTAATCCTCAGCCCTCAGGGAATCACATTGCAGAATATGGACCTCGCTAAGACAGAATATTCGCCAAGGAAAAAAAGGACACAATGCCATTTGCAGCACCGTAGATGAGTCTCGAGGTAATCACGTGACTTGGAGTAAGTCAGAAAGTGAAAGACACATATCATATCATATCACTTATAGGTGTTACCTATAAATTGATACCAGGGCAGATATTTCCACGGAGAAGGGCAATCACAGATTGTTTAAACAAACTTATGGTTCACCAAAGGAAAGGTGTGAGGATTGATTTCATTACGATATTGGGGTTAACAGACAGATACAAACACAGTAGACGTATATAATCACCAAAGACCTACGGAGTACCAAGAGAAGACTACTCAACATTCTGTCATAACGTACATGGGAAAAGGATCCCAGGAAGAACAGACATATGTATATGTGTAAAAGAACCACCTCTTGCACACCTACAACAAGCTAAACGTTGTACTCAAACTTGCTGTAATAAAAAATAAAAAATTAAATTAAAAACACGAACAAGAAGTAGTGAGACAAACTTGAGCGGCTATCTCCTGGCACATTCCGTTCTACATTCCAATCTCGAACACGACTTCCATTGAGGCTCTGCTGCCCTAGTAACCAGATTTGGTAAGGGAGAACTGCTGCCACCTTGTGGCCGTTTCACACAACTGCAGGTTTAATGCCAGCGCTAATGGTCAGTGGATATTCCAAATCATTACAGGCCTGTAAATGACACCTGCCCTGAAAACAAATCCTGGGGTCATATATCGACCAAAAAATTCAAAAGACGTCCATATTTCAAAACGACAGTTTCAAGAGGCATATTTCACGCACATTAGTGTTCTGCTTCTTTTGCTTTCTTTCTTTGTTAAAAAAAACGGGATTGGGGCTTCCCTGGTGGCGCAGTGGTTGAGAGTCCGCCTGCCGATGCAGGGGACACGGGTTCGTGCCCCGATCCCGGAAGATCCCACATGCCACGGAGCGGCTGGGCCCGCGAGCCATGGCCGCGGAGCCTGTGTGTCCGGAGCCTGTGCTCCGCAATGGGAGAGGCCACAGCAGTGAGAGGCCTGCGTACCACAAAAAAAAAAAAAAAAAAAAAAAAACGGGAATGGAAAAAGGCAACCCTCAGAATGGGCGAAAACGTTCACAAACGAATCAATGGACAAAGGTTTAATCTCCAATATATATAAACAGCTCATGCAGCCTAATATTAATAAAACAAACAACCCAATACAAAAATGGGCAGAAGATCTAAAGAGACGTTTCTTCAAAGAAGACACAGAGATGGCCAAGACGCACATGAAAAGCTGCTCAACATCACTAATTATTAGAGAAATGCAAATCAAAACTACAATGAGGTAAGACCTCACACCTGTTAGAATCGGCATCATCAGATAATCTACAAACAACAAATTCTGGGGAGGGTGTGGACAAAAGGAACCCTCTTCCGCTATTGGTGGGAATGTAAATTGATACAGTCACTATGGAGAACAGTATGGAGGTTCCTTTAAAAAACTAAAAAGAGAATTACCATAGGATCCAGCAATCCCACTTCTGGGCATATACCCAGAGAAAACCATAAATCACAAAGACACATTCACCACAATGTTCATTGCAGCACTATTTACAATAGCCAGGTAATGGAAGCAACATAAATGCCCACAGACAGACGAATGGATAAAGATGTGGTACATATATAAAATGGAATATTACTCAGCCATAAAAAGGAATGAAACTGGGTCATTTGTAGAGAAGTTGATGGATCTAGAGACTGTCATACAGAGTGAAGTAAGCCAGAAAGAGAAAAACAAATATTGTATATTAATGCCTATATGTGGAACCTAGAAAAATGGTAGAGATGAACTGGTTTGCAGGGCAGAAATAGAGACACAGAGGTAGAGAACAAACGTATGGACACAAAGTGGGGGAAGCCATGGGGTGGTGGTGGTGGGATGAGTTGGGAGATTGGGATTGACCTGTATACATGTCTATGCATAAAATAGATAACTAATAATAACCTACTGTATAAAAAAATAACTAAAATTAAATTTCAAAATTTTAAAAAATAAAATGTAAAAATAAAACAGAAAAAAAGTTCTTCCATTCACACTGATGTATTTATACGAATGAATTATTTCCATGCTTATATCTATAAATACATAAATGAGGAATAAAATCTAACTTGAACCAAAAAAGAAAAAAAAAACTGAACCTAACAGTTATACAGAGGAAAACACTACCAAGGCACTTGCTCCAGTGGTAAGCAATTCTGAAATTGGTCAGAGGTAGGGAATCATCTCCCATACAGCCAGCAGCCCCGCCCGCCCACGAAAGGAGCATCCTCATTGCAAAGCTGGGAGACCATGCCGAGGCCTCTGTGAGTAAACGTGAGCTGAGCCCCAGGCCAGATGCTGCTGAACTGTTCCCACCCTTCCCAGGTGAAACACCTGAATATGTACAAGGGCTTGAAAGCCTAGAGGAAGGGCCGTGGAGCCACACCAGCGACAGCACGCAGGCCAACTTGGTGCCTGCAGGTCAGCCAGGATGGTACTGGCCACGGGCGCTCTTCTGGAAGCTTTCTATTGCCCTGCCTGAGATACCCCTCCTGTCCCGGCCCCCACTCCTTTTTTTCCTTCCTCACCTCAGCCCGCAGAGATATTCCAGTGGAAGTTATGGGTGACACATCCTCTTCTTTACAGGTGGCAGCCTGGCAACTCCTGCCGAAAGTCCAGCAGAGCCCCACTCACACCGGGCCACCCACAAAGCCGTGGACCCTCACACCCTCCCACCAGCACAGCCCCGAGACTGCTGACGGGACAGAGGATATGGAGTCAGGCACAGCTGCAGGGACTATTGCTGCCTGGAGTGCTGTTTATATTGACCTCAACCCAGGCACACCTGGGGAGGGCTTGCCGGCAGGGTCAGGCTGCTCAGGTCAGCTAATCCTCAGCCCTCAGGGAATCACATTGCAGAATATGGACCTCGCTAAGACAGAATATTCGCCAAGGAAAAAAAGGACACAATGCCATTTGCAGCACCGTAGATGAGTCTCGAGGTAATCACGTGACTTGGAGTAAGTCAGAAAGTGAAAGACACATATCATATCATATCACTTATAGGTGTTACCTATAAATTGATACCAGGGCAGATATTTCCACGGAGAAGGGCAATCACAGATTCATTAAACAAACTTATGGTTCACCAAAGGAAAGGTGTGAGGATTGAATTCATTACGATATTGGGGTTAACAGACAGATACAAA
Organism: Mesoplodon bidens; assembly: GCF_964165515.1. Classification (NCBI taxonomy): domain Eukaryota; kingdom Metazoa; phylum Chordata; class Mammalia; order Artiodactyla; family Ziphiidae; genus Mesoplodon; species Mesoplodon bidens. The sequence goes on along the minus strand of NW_027672639.1, from coordinate 474,705 downwards.
CACAGTAGACGTATATAATCACCAAAGACCTACGGAGTACCAAGAGAAGACTACTCAACATTCTGTCATAACGTACATGGGAAAAGGATCCCAGGAAGAACAGACATATGTATATGTGTAAAAGAACCACCTCTTGCACACCTACAACAAGCTAAACTTTGTACTCAAACTTGCTGTAATAAAAAATAAAAAATTAAATTAAAAACACGAACAAGAAGTAGTGAGACAAACTTGAGGGGCTTTCTCCTGGCACATTCCGTTCTACATTCTAATCTAGAACACGACTTCCATTGAGGCTCTGCTGCCCTAGTAACCAGATTTGGTAAGGGAGAACTGCTGCCACCTTGTGGCCGTTTCACACAACTGCAGGTTTAATGCCAGCGCTAATGGTCAGTGGATATTCCAAATCATTACAGGCCTGTAAATGACACCTGCCCTGAAAACAATTCCTGGGGTCATATATCGACCAAAAAATTCAAAAGACGTCCATATTTCAAAACGACAGTTTCAAGAGGCATATTTCACGCACATTAGTGTTCTGCTTCTTTTGCTTTCTTTCTTTCTTTGTTAAAAAAATCGGGAATGGAGAAAGGCAACCCTCAGAATGGGCGAAAACGTTCACAAACGAATCAATGGACAAAGGTTTAATCTGCAATATATATAAACAGCTCATGCAGCTTAATATTAATAAAACAAACAACCCAATACAAAAATGGGCAGAAGATCTAAAGAGACGTTTCTTCAAAGAAGACACAGAGATGGCCCAGACGCACATGAAAAGCTGCTCAACATCACTAATTATTAGAGAAATGCAAATCAAAACTACAATGAGGTAAGACCTCACACCTGTTAGAATCGGCATCATCAGATAATCTACAATCAACAAATTCTGGGGACGGTGTGGACAAAAGGAACCCTCTTCCACTATTGGTGGGAATGTAAATTGATACAGGCACTATGGAGAACAGTATGGAGGTTCCTTTAAAAAACTAAAAAGAGAATTACCATAGGATCCAGCAATCCCACTTCTGGGCATATACCCAGAGAAAACCATAAATCACAAAGACACATTCACCACAATGTTCATTGCAGCACTATTTACAATAGCCAGGTAATGGAAGCAACCTAAATGCCCACAGACAGACGAATGGATAAAGATGTGGTACATATACAAAATGGAATATTACTCAGCCATAAAAAGGAATGAAACTGGGTCATTTGTAGAGAAGTTGATGGATCTAGAGACTGTCATACAGAGTGAAGTAAGTCAGAAAGAGAAAAACAAATATTGTATATTAATGCCTATATGTGGAACCTAGAAAAATGGTAGAGATGAACTGGTTTGCAGGGCAGAAATAGAGACACAGAGGTAGAGAACAAACGTATGGACACAAAGTGGGGGAAGCCATGGGGTGGTGGTGGTGGGATGAGTTGGGAGATTAGGATTGACCTGTATACATGTCTATGCATAAAATAGATAACTAATAATAACCTACTGTATAAAAAAATAACTAAAATTAAATTTCAAAGTTTAAAAAAATAAAATGTAAAAATAAAACAGAAAAAAAGTTCTTCCATTCACACTGATGTATTTATACGAATGAATTATTTCCATGCTTATATCTATAAATACATAAATGAGGAATAAAATCTAACTTGAACCAAAAAAGAAAAAAAAACTGAACCTAAGAATTATACAGAGGAAAACACTACGAAGGCACTTGCTCCAGTGGTAAACAATTCTGAAATTGGTCAGAGGTGGGGAATCATCTCCCATACAGCCAGCAGCCCCGCCCGCCCACACAAGGAGCATCCTCATTGCAAACCTGGGAGACCGTGCCGAGGCCTCTGTGATTAAACGTGAGCTCAGCCCCAGGCCAGATGCTGCTGAACTGTTCCCACCCTTCCCAGGTGAAACACCTGAATATGTACAAGGGCTTGAAAGCCTAGAGGAAGGGCCGTGGAGCCACACCAGCGACAGCACGCAGGCCAACTTGGTGCCTGCAGGTCAGCCAGGATGGTACTGCCACGGGCGCTCTTCTGGAATCTTTCTATTGCCCTGCCTGAGATACCCCTCCTGTCCCGGCCCCCACTCCTTTTTTTCCTTCCTCACCTCAGCCCGGAGAGATATTCCAGTGGAAGTTATGGGTGACACATCCTCTTCTTTACAGTTGGCAGCGTGGCAACTCCTGCCGAAAGTCCAGCAGAGCCCCACTCACACCGGGCCACCCACAAAGCCGTGGACCCTCACACCCTCCCACCAGCACAGCCCCGAGACTGCTGACGGGGCAGAGAATATGGAGTCAGGCACAGCTGCAGGGGCTATTGCTGCCTGGAGTGCTGTTTATATTGACCTCAACCCAGGCACACCTGGGGAGGGCTTGCCGGCAGGGTCAGGCTGCCCAGGTCAGCTAATCCTCAGCCCTCAGGGAATCACATTGCAGAAAATGGACCTCGCTAGGACAGAATATTCGCCAAGGAGAAAAAGGACACAATGCCATTTGCAGCACCGTAGATGAGTTTCGAGGTAATCACGTGACTTGGAGTAAGTCAGAAAGTGAAAGACAAATATCATATCATATCATTATAGGTGTTACCTATAAATTGATACCAGGGCAGATATTTCCACGGAGAAGGGCAATCACAGATTCATTAAACAAACTTATGGTTCACCAAAGGAAAGGTGTGAGGATTGAATTCATTACGATATTGGGGTTAAGAGACATATACAAACACAGTAGACGTATATAATCACCAAAGACCTACGGAGTACCAAGAGAAGACTACTCAACATTCTGTCATAACGTACATGGGAAAAGGATCCCAGGAAGAACAGACATATGTATATGTGTAAAAGAACCACCTCTTGCACACCTACAACAAGCTAAACGTTGTACTCAAACTTGCTGTAATAAAAAATAAAAAATTAAATTAAAAACACGAACAAGAAGTAGTGAGACAAACTTGAGGGGCTTTCTCCTGGCACATTCCGTTCTACATTCCAATCTCGAACAGGACTTCCATTGAGTCTCTGCTGCCCTAGTAACCAGAATTGGTAAGGGAGAACTGCTGCCACCTTGTGGCCGTTTCACACAACTGCAGGTTTAATGCCAGCGCTAATGGTCAGTGGATATTCCAAATCATTACAGGCCTGTAAATGACACCTGCCCTGAAAACAAATCCTGGGGTCATATATCGACCAAAAAATTCAAAAGACGTCCATATTTCAAAACGACAGTTTCAAGAGGCATATTACACGCACATTAGTGTTCTACTTCTTTTGCTTTCTTGATTTCTTTGTTAAAAAAACGGGAATGGAGAAAGGCAACCCTCAGAATGGGCGAAAACGTTCACAAACGAATCAATGGAAAAAGGTTTAATCTCCAATATATATAAACAGCTCATGCAGCTTAATATTAATAAAACAAACAACCCAATACAAAAATGGGCAGAAGATCTAAAGAGACGTTTCTTCAAAGAAGACACAGAGATGGCCAAGACGCACATGAAAAGCTGCTCAACATCACTAATTATTAGAGAAATGCAAATCAAAACTACAACGAGGTAAGACCTCACACCTGTTAGAATCGGCATCATCAGATAATCTACAAACAACAAACTCTGGGGAGGGTGTGGACAAAAGGAACCCTCTTCCGCTATTGGTGGGAATGTAAATTGATACAGTCACTATGGAGAACAGTATGGAGGTTCCTTTAAAAAACTAAAAAGAGAATTACCATAGGATCCAGCAATTCCACTTCTGGGCATATACCCAGAGAAAACCATAAATCACAGAGACACATTCACCACAATGTTCATTGCAGCACTATTTACAATAGCCAGGTTATGGAAGCAACATAAATGCCCACAGACAGACGAATGGATAAAGATGTGGTACATATATAAAATGGAATATTACTCAGCCATAAAAAGGAATGAAACTGGGTCATTTGTAGAGAAGTTGATGGATCTAGAGACTGTCATACAGAGTGAAGTAAGCCAGAAACAGAAAAACAAATATTGTATATGAATGACTATATGTGGAACCTAGAAAAATGGTAGAGATGAACTGGTTTGCAGGGCAGAAATAGAGACACAGAGGTAGAGAACAAACGTATGGACACAAAGTGGGGGAAGCCATGGGGTGGTGGTGGTGGGATGACTTGGGAGATTAGGATTGACCTGGATACATGTCTATGCATAAAATAGATAACTAATAATAACCTATTGTATAAAAAATAACTAAAATTAAATTTCAAAATTTTAAAAAATAAAATGTAAAAATAAAACAGAAAAAATATTCTTCCATTCACACTGATGTATTTATACGAATGAATTATTTCCATGCTTATATCTATAAATACATAAATGAGGAATAAAATCTAACTTGAACCAAAAAAGAAAAAAAAAAACTGAACCTAACAGTTATACAGAGGAAAACACTACCAAGGCACTTGCTCCAGTGGTAAACAATTCTGAAATTGGTCAGAGGTGGGGAATCATCTCCCATACAGCCAGCAGCCCCGCCCGCCCTCGCCAGGAGCATCCTCATTGCAAAGCTGGGAGACCGTGCCGAGGCCTCTGTGAGTAAACGTGAGCTGAGCCCCAGGCCAGATGCTGCTGAACTCTTCCCACCCTTCCCAGGTGAAACACCTGAATATGTACAAGGGCTTGAAAGCCTAGAGGAAGGGCCGTGGAGCCACACCAGCGACAGCACGCAGGCCAACTTGGTGCCTGCAGGTCAGCCAGGATGGTACTGGCCACGGGCGCTCTTCTGGAAGCTTTCTATTGCCCTGCCTGAGATACCCCTCCTGTCCCGGCCCCCACTCCTTTTTTTCCTTCCTCACCTCAGCCCGGAGAGATATTCCAGTGGAAGTTATGGGTGACACATCCTCTTCTTTACAGGTGGCAGCCTGGCAACTCCTGCCGAAAGTCCAGCAGAGCCCCACTCACACCGGGCCACCCACAAAGCCGTGGACCCTCACACCCTCCCACCAGCACAGCCCCGAGACTGCTGACGGGGCAGAGAATATGGTGTAAGGCACAGCTGCAGGGGCTATTGCTGCCTGGAGTGCTGTTTATATTGACCTCAACCCAGGCACACCTGGGGAGGGCTTGCCGGCAGGGTCAGGCTGCCCAGGTCAGCTAATCCTCAGCCCTCAGGGAATCACATTGCGGAAAATGGACCTCGCTAAGTCAGAATATTCGCCAAGGAGAAAAAGGACACAATGCCATTTGCAGCACCGTAGATGAGTCTCGAGGTAATCACGTGACTTGGAGTAAGTCAGAAAGTGAAAGACACATATCATATCATATCACTTATAGGTGTTACCTATAAATTGATACCAGGGCAGATATTTCCACGGAGAAGGGCAATCACAGATTCATTAAACAAACTTAGGGTTCACCAAAGGAAATGTGTGAGGATTGAATTCATTACGATATTGGGGTTAACAGACAGATACAAACACAGTAGACGTATATAATCACCAAAGACCTACGGAGTACCAAGAGAAGACTACTCAACATTCTGTCATAACGTACATGGGAAAAGGATCCCAGGAAGAACAGACATATGTATATGTGTAAAAGAACCACCTCTTGCACACCTACAACAAGATAAACGTTGTACTCAAACTTGCTGTAATAAAAAATAAAAAATTAAATTAAAAACACGAACAAGAAGTAGTGAGACAAACTTGTGGGGCTTTCTCCTGGCACATTCCGTTCTACATTCCAATCTCGAACACGACTTCCATTGAGGCTCTGCTGCCCTAGTAACCAGATTTGGTAAGGGAGAACTGCTGCCACCTTGTGGCCGTTTCACACAACTGCAGGTTTAATGCCAGCGCTAATGGTCAGTGGATATTCCAAATCATTACAGGCCTGTAAATGACACCTGCCCTGAAAACAAATCCTGGGGTCATATATCGACCAAAAAATTCAAAAGACGTCCATATTTCAAAACGACAGTTTCAAGAGGCATATTTCACGCACATTAGTGTTCTGCTTCTTTTGCTTTCTTTCTTTCTTTGTTAAAAAAAACGGGAATGGAAAAAGGCAACCCTCAGAATGGGCGAAAACGTTCACAAACGAATCAATGGACAAAGGTTTAATCTCCAATATATATAAACAGCACATGCAGCTTAATATTAATAAAACAAACAACCCAATACAAAAATGGGCAGAAGATCTAAAGAGACGTTTCTTCAAAGAAGACACAGAGATGGCCAAGACGCACATGAAAAGCTGCTCAACATCACTAATTATTAGAGAAATGCAAATCAAAACTACAATGAGGTAAGACCTCACACCTGTTAGAATCGGCATCATCAGATAATCTACAAACAACAAATTCTGGGGAGGGTGTGGACAAAAGGAACCCTCTTCCGCTATTGGTGGGAATGTAAATTGATACAGTCACTATGGAGAACAGTATGGAGGTTCCTTTAAAAAACTAAAAAGAGAATTACCATAGGATCCAGCAATCCCACTTCTGGGCATATACCCAGAGAAAACCATAAATCACAGAGACACATTCACCACAATGTTCATTGCAGCACTATTTACAATAGCCAGGTTATGGAAGCAACATAAATGCCCACAGACAGACGAATGGATAAAGATGTGGTACATATATAAAATGGAATATTACTCAGCCATAAAAAGGAATGAAACTGGGTCATTTGTAGAGAAGTTGATGGATCTAGAGACTGTCATACAGAGTGTAGTAAGCCAGAAAGAGAAAAACAAATATTGTATATTAATGCCTATATGTGGAACCTAGAAAAATGGTAGAGATGAACTGGTTTGCAGGGCATAAATAGAGACACAGAGGTAGAGAACAAACGTATGGACACAAAGTGGGGGAAGCCATGGGGTGGTGGTGGTGGGATGAGTTGGGAGATTAGGATTGACCTGTATACATGTCTATGCATAAAATAGATAACTAATAATAACCTACTGTATAAAAAATAACTAAAATTAAATTTCAAAATTTTAAAAAATAAAATGTAAAAATAAAACAGAAAAAATGTTCTTCCATTCACACTGATGTATTTATACGAATGAATTATTTCCATGCTTATATCTATAAATACATAAATGAGGAATAAAATCTAACTTGAACCAAAAAAGAAAAAAAAAACTGAACCTAACAGTTATACAGAGGAAAACACTACCAAGGCACTTGCTCCAGTGGTAAACAATTCTGAAATTGGTCAGAGGTGGGGAATCATCTCCCATACAGCCAGCAGCCCCGCCCGCCCTCGCCAGGAGCATCCTCATTGCAAAGCTGGGAGACCGTGCCGAGGCCTCTGTGAGTAAACGTGAGCTGAGCCCCAGGCCAGATGCTGCTGAACTGTTCCCACCCTTCCCAGGTGAAACACCTGAATATGTACAAGGGCTTGAAAGCCTAGAGGAAGGGCCATGGAGCCACACCAGCGACATCACGCAGGCCAACTTGGTGCCTGCAGGTCAGCCAGGATGGTACTGGCCACGGGCGCTCTTCTGGAAGCTTTCTATTGCCCTGCCTGAGATACCCCTCCTGTCCCGGCCCCCACTCCTTTTTTTCCTTCCTCACCTCAGCCCGGAGAGATATTCCAGTGGAAGTTATGGGTGACACATCCTCTTCTTTACAGGTGGCTGCCTGGCAACTCCTGCCGAAAGTCCAGCAGAGCCCCACTCACACCGGGCCACCCACAAAGCCGTGGACCCTCACACCCTCCCACCAGCACAGCCCCGAGACTGCTGACGGGGCAGAGAATATGGAGTAAGGCACAGCTGCAGGGGCTATTGCTGCCTGGAGTGCTGTTTATATTGACCTCAACCCAGGCACACCTGGGGAGGGCTTGCCGGCAGGGTCAGGCTGCCCAGGTCAGCTAATCCTCAGCCCTCAGGGAATCACATTGCAGAAAATGGACCTCGCTAAGACAGAATATTCGCCAAGGAGAAAAAGGACACAATGCCATTTGCAGCACCGTAGATGAGTCTCGAGGTAATCATGTGACTTGGAGTAAGTCAGAAAGTGAAAGACACATATCATATCATATCACTTATAGGTGTTACCTATAAATTGATACCAGGGCAGATATTTCCACGGAGAAGGGCAATCACAGATTCATTAAACAAACTTAGGGTTCACCAAAGGAAATGTGTGAGGATTGAATTCATTACGATATTGGGGTTAACAGACAGATACAAACACAGTAGACGTATATAATCACCAAAGACCTACGGAGTACCAAGAGAAGACTACTCAACATTCTGTCATAACGTACATGGGAAAAGGATCCCAGGAAGAACAGACATATGTATATGTGTAAAAGAACCACCTCTTGCACACCTACAACAAGCTAAACGTTGTACTCAAACTTGCTGTAATAAAAAATAAAAAATTAAATTAAAAACACGAACAAGAAGTAGTGAGACAAACTTGAGGGGCTTTCTCCTGGCACATTCCGTTCTACATTCCAATCTCGAACACGACTTCCATTGAGGCTCTGCTGCCCTAGTAACCAGATTTGGTAAGGGAGAACTGCTGCCACCTTGTGGCCGTTTCACACAACTGCAGGTTTAATGCCAGCGCTAATGGTCAGTGGATATTCCAAATCATTACAGGCCTGTAAATGACACCTGCCCTGAAAACAAATCCTGGGGTCATATATCGACCAAAAAATTCAAAAGACGTCCATATTTCAAAACGACAGTTTCAAGAGGCATATTTCACGCACATTAGTGTTCTGCTTCTTTTGCTTTCTTTCTTTCTTTGTTAAAAAAAACGGGAATGGAAAAAGGCAACCCTCAGAATGGGCGAAAACGTTCACAAACGAATCAATGGACAAAGGTTTAATCTCCAATATATATAAACAGCACATGCAGCTTAATATTAATAAAACAAACAACCCAATACAAAAATGGGCAGAAGATCTAAAGAGACGTTTCTTCAAAGAAGACACAGAGATGGCCAAGACGCACATGAAAAGCTGCTCAACATCACTAATTATTAGAGAAATGCAAATCAAAACTACAATGAGGTAAGACCTCACACCTGTTAGAATCGGCATCATCAGATAATCTACAAACAACAAATTCTGGGGAGGGTGTGGACAAAAGGAACCCTCTTCCGCTATTGGTGGGAATGTAAATTGATACAGTCACTATGGAGAACAGTATGGAGGTTCCTTTAAAAAACTAAAAAGAGAATTACCATAGGATCCAGCAATCCCACTTCTGGGCATATACCCAGAGAAAACCATAAATCACAGAGACACATTCACCACAATGTTCATTGCAGCACTATTTACAATAGCCAGGTTATGGAAGCAACATAAATGCCCACAGACAGACGAATGGATAAAGATGTGGTACATATATAAAATGGAATATTACTCAGCCATAAAAAGGAATGAAACTGGGTCATTTGTAGAGAAGTTGATGGATCTAGAGACTGTCATACAGAGTGAAGTAAGCCAGAAAGAGAAAAACAAATATTGTATATTAATGCCTATATGTGGAACCTAGAAAAATGGTAGAGATGAACTGGTTTGCAGGGCAGAAATAGAGACACAGAGGTAGAGAACAAACGTATGGACACAAAGTGGGGGAAGCCATGGGGTGGTGGTGGTGGGATGAGTTGGGAGATTAGGATTGACCTGTATACATGTCTATGCATAAAATAGATAACTAATAATAACCTACTGTATAAAAAAATAACTAAAATTAAATTTCAAAATTTAAAAAAATAAAATGTAAAAATAAAACAGAAAAAAAGTTCTTCCATTCACACTGATGTATTTATACGAATGAATTATTTCCATGCTTATATCTATAAATACATAAATGAGGAATAAAATCTAACTTGAACCAAAAAAGAAAAAAAAACTGAACCTAAGAATTATACAGAGGAAAACACTACGAAGGCACTTGCTCCAGTGGTAAACAATTCTGAAATTGGTCAGAGGTGGGGAATCATCTCCCATACAGCCAGCAGCCCCGCCCGCCCACACAAGGAGCATCCTCATTGCAAACCTGGGAGACCGTGCCGAGGCCTCTGTGAGTAAACGTGAGCTCAGCCCCAGGCCAGATGCTGCTGAACTGTTCCCACCCTTCCCAGGTGAAACACCTGAATATGTACAAGGGCTTGAAAGCCTAGAGGAAGGGCCGTGGAGCCACACCAGCGACAGCACGCAGGCCAACTTGGTGCCTGCAGGTCAGCCAGGATGGTACTGCCACGGGCGCTCTTCTGGAAGCTTTCTATTGCCCTGCCTGAGATACCCCTCCTGTCCCGGCCCCCACTCCTTTTTTTCCTTCCTCACCTCAGCCCGGAGAGATATTCCAGTGGAAGTTATGGGTGACACATCCTCTTCTTTACAGGTGGCAGCGTGGCAACTCCTGCCGAAAGTCCAGCAGAGCCCCACTCACACCGGGCCACCCACAAAGCCGTGGACCCTCACACCCTCCCACCAGCACAGCCCCGAGACTGCTGACGGGGCAGAGAATATGGAGTCAGGCACAGCTGCAGGGGCTATTGCTGCCTGGAGTGCTGTTTATATTGACCTCAACCCAGGCACACCTGGGGAGGGCTTGCCGGCAGGGTCAGGCTGCCCAGGTCAGCTAATCCTCAGCCCTCAGGGAATCACATTGCAGAAAATGGACCTCGCTAGGACAGAATATTCGCCAAGGAGAAAAAGGACACAATGCCATTTGCAGCACCGTAGATGAGTCTCGAGGTAATCACGTGACTTGGAGTAAGTCAGAAAGTGAAAGACAAATATCATATCATATCATTATAGGTGTTACCTATAAATTGATACCAGGGCAGATATTTCCACGGAGAAGGGCAATCACAGATTCATTAAACAAACTTATGGTTCACCAAAGGAAAGGTGTGAGGATTGAATTCATTACGATATTGGGGTTAAGAGACATATACAAACACAGTAGACGTATATAATCACCAAAGACCTACGGAGTACCAAGAGAAGACTACTCAACATTCTGTCATAACGTACATGGGAAAAGGATCCCAGGAAGAACAGACATATGTATATGTGTAAAAGAACCACCTCTTGCACACCTACAACAAGCTAAACGTTGTACTCAAACTTGCTGTAATAAAAAATAAAAAATTAAATTAAAAACACGAACAAGAAGTAGTGAGACAAACTTGAGGGGCTTTCTCCTGGCACATTCCGTTCTACATTCCAATCTCGAACAGGACTTCCATTGAGTCTCTGCTGCCCTAGTAACCAGAATTGGTAAGGGAGAACTGCTGCCACCTTGTGGCCGTTTCACACAACTGCAGGTTTAATGCCAGCGCTAATGGTCAGTGGATATTCCAAATCATTACAGGCCTGTAAATGACACCTGCCCTGAAAACAAATCCTGGGGTCATATATCGACCAAAAAATTCAAAAGACGTCCATATTTCAAAACGACAGTTTCAAGAGGCATATTACACGCACATTAGTGTTCTGCTTCTTTTGCTTTCTTTCTTTCTTTGTTAAAAAAACGGGAATGGAGAAAGGCAACCCTCAGAATGGGCGAAAACGTTCACAAACGAATCAATGGACAAAGGTTTAATCTCCAATATATATAAACAGCTCATGCAGCTTAATATTAATAAAACAAACAACCCAATACAAAAATGGGCAGAAGATCTAAAGAGACGTTTCTTCAAAGAAGACACAGAGATGGCCAAGACGCACATGAAAAGCTGCTCAACATCACTAATTATTAGAGAAATGCAAATCAAAACTACAACGAGGTAAGACCTCACACCTGTTAGAATCGGCATCATCAGATAATCTACAAACAACAAACTCTGGGGAGGGTGTGGACAAAAGGAACCCTCTTCCGCTATTGGTGGGAATGTAAATTGATACAGTCACTATGGAGAACAGTATGGAGGTTCCTTTAAAAAACTAAAAAGAGAATTACCATAGGATCCAGCAATCCCACTTCTGGGCATATACCCAGAGAAAACCATAAATCACAGAGACACATTCACCACAATGTTCATTGCAGCACTATTTACAATAGCCAGGTTATGGAAGCAACATAAATGCCCACAGACAGACGAATGGATAAAGATGTGGTACATATATAAAATGGAATATTACTCAGCCATAAAAAGGAATGAAACTGGGTCATTTGTAGAGAAGTTGATGGATCTAGAGACTGTCATACAGAGTGAAGTAAGCCAGAAAGAGAAAAACAAATATTGTATATTAATGCCTATATGTGGAACCTAGAAAAATGGTAGAGATGAACTGGTTTGAAGGGCAGAAATAGAGACACAGAGGTAGAGAACAAACGTATGGACACAAAGTGGGGGAAGCCATGGGGTGGTGGTGGTGGGATGACTTGGGAGATTAGGATTGACCTGGATACATGTCTATGCATAAAATAGATAACTAATAATAACCTATTGTATAAAAAATAACTAAAATTAAATTTCAAAATTTTAAAAAATAAAATGTAAAAATAAAACAGAAAAAATATTCTTCCATTCACACTGATGTATTTATACGAATGAATTATTTCCATGCTTATATCTATAAATACATAAATGAGGAATAAAATCTAACTTGAACCAAAAAAGAAAAAAAAAAAAACTGAACCTAACAGTTATACAGAGGAAAACACTACCAAGGCACTTGCTCCAGTGGTAAACAATTCTGAAATTGGTCAGAGGTGGGGAATCATCTCCCATACAGCCAGCAGCCCCGCCCGCCCTCGCCAGGAGCATCCTCATTGCAAAGCTGGGAGACCGTGCCGAGGCCTCTGTGAGTAAACGTGAGCTGAGCCCCAGGCCAGATGCTGCTGAACTCTTCCCACCCTTCCCAGGTGAAACACCTGAATATGTACAAGGGCTTGAAAGCCTAGAGGAAGGGCCGTGGAGCCACACCAGCGACAGCACACAGGCCAACTTGGTGCCTGCAGGTCAGCCAGGATGGTACTGGCCACGGGCGCTCTTCTGGAAGCTTTCTATTGCCCTGCCTGAGATACCCCTCCTGTCCCGGCCCCCACTCCTTTTTTTCCTTCCTCACCTCAGCCCGGAGAGATATTCCAGTGGAAGTTATGGGTGACACATCCTCTTCTTTACAGGTGGCAGCCTGGCAACTCCTGCCGAAAGTCCAGCAGAGCCCCACTCACACCGGGCCACCCACAAAGCCGTGGACCCTCACACCCTCCCACCAGCACAGCCCCGAGACTGCTGACGGGGCAGAGAATATGGTGTAAGGCACAGCTGCAGGGGCTATTGCTGCCTGGAGTGCTGTTTATATTGACCTCAACCCAGGCACACCTGGGGAGGGCTTGCCGGCAGGGTCAGGCTGCCCAGGTCAGCTAATCCTCAGCCCTCAGGGAATCACATTGCGGAAAATGGACCTCGCTAAGTCAGAATATTCGCCAAGGAGAAAAAGGACACAATGCCATTTGCAGCACCGTAGATGAGTCTCGAGGTAATCACGTGACTTGGAGTAAGTCAGAAAGTGAAAGACACATATCATATCATATCACTTATAGGTGTTACCTATAAATTGATACCAGGGCAGATATTTCCACGGAGAAGGGCAATCACAGATTCATTAAACAAACTTAGGGTTCACCAAAGGAAATGTGTGAGGATTGAATTCATTACGATATTGGGGTTAACAGACAGATACAAACACAGTAGACGTATATAATCACCAAAGACCTACGGAGTACCAAGAGAAGACTACTCAACATTCTGTCATAACGTACATGGGAAAAGGATCCCAGGAAGAACAGACATATGTATATGTGTAAAAGAACCACCTCTTGCACACCTACAACAAGCTAAACGTTGTACTCAAACTTGCTGTAATAAAAAATAAAAAATTAAATTAAAAACACGAACAAGAAGTAGTGAGACAAACTTGAGGGGCTTTCTCCTGGCACATTCCGTTCTACATTCCAATCTCGAACACGACTTCCATTGAGGCTCTGCTGCCCTAGTAACCAGATTTGGTAAGGGAGAACTGCTGCCACCTTGTGGCCGTTTCACACAACTGCAGGTTTAATGCCAGCGCTAATGGTCAGTGGATATTCCAAATCATTACAGGCCTGTAAATGACACCTGCCCTGAAAACAAATCCTGGGGTCATATATCGACCAAAAAATTCAAAAGACGTCCATATTTCAAAACGACAGTTTCAAGAGGCATATTTCACGCACATTAGTGTTCTGCTTCTTTTGCTTTCTTTCTTTCTTTGTTAAAAAAAACGGGAATGGAAAAAGGCAACCCTCAGAATGGGCGAAAACGTTCACAAACGAATCAATGGACAAAGGTTTAATCTCCAATATATATAAACAGCACATGCAGCTTAATATTAATAAAACAAACAACCCAATACAAAAATGGGCAGAAGATCTAAAGAGACGTTTCTTCAAAGAAGACACAGAGATGGCCAAGACGCACATGAAAAGCTGCTCAACATCACTAATTATTAGAGAAATGCAAATCAAAACTACAATGAGGTAAGACCTCACACCTGTTAGAATCGGCATCATCAGATAATCTACAAACAACAAATTCTGGGGAGGGTGTGGACAAAAGGAACCCTCTTCCGCTATTGGTGGGAATGTAAATTGATACAGTCACTATGGAGAACAGTATGGAGGTTCCTTTAAAAAACTAAAAAGAGAATTACCATAGGATCCAGCAATCCCACTTCTGGGCATATACCCAGAGAAAACCATAAATCACAGAGACACATTCACCACAATGTTCATTGCAGCACTATTTACAATAGCCAGGTTATGGAAGCAACATAAATGCCCACAGACAGACGAATGGATAAAGATGTGGTACATATATAAAATGGAATATTACTCAGCCATAAAAAGGAATGAAACTGGGTCATTTGTAGAGAAGTTGATGGATCTAGAGACTGTCATACAGAGTGTAGTAAGCCAGAAAGAGAAAAACAAATATTGTATATTAATGCCTATATGTGGAACCTAGAAAAATGGTAGAGATGAACTGGTTTGCAGGGCATAAATAGAGACACAGAGGTAGAGAACAAACGTATGGACACAAAGTGGGGGAAGCCATGGGGTGGTGGTGGTGGGATGAGTTGGGAGATTAGGATTGACCTGTATACATGTCTATGCATAAAATAGATAACTAATAATAACCTACTGTATAAAAAATAACTAAAATTAAATTTCAAAATTTTAAAAAATAAAATGTAAAAATAAAACAGAAAAAATGTTCTTCCATTCACACTGATGTATTTATACGAATGAATTATTTCCATGCTTATATCTATAAATACATAAATGAGGAATAAAATCTAACTTGAACCAAAAAAGAAAAAAAAAAACTGAACCTAACAGTTATACAGAGGAAAACACTACCAAGGCACTTGCTCCAGTGGTAAACAATTCTGAAATTGGTCAGAGGTGGGGAATCATCTCCCATACAGCCAGCAGCCCCGCCCGCCCTCGCCAGGAGCATCCTCATTGCAAAGCTGGGAGACCGTGCCGAGGCCTCTGTGAGTAAACGTGAGCTGAGCCCCAGGCCAGATGCTGCTGAACTGTTCCCACCCTTCCCAGGTGAAACACCTGAATATGTACAAGGGCTTGAAAGCCTAGAGGAAGGGCCGTGGAGCCACACCAGCGACATCACGCAGGCCAACTTGGTGCCTGCAGGTCAGCCAGGATGGTACTGGCCACGGGCGCTCTTCTGGAAGCTTTCTATTGCCCTGCCTGAGATACCCCTCCTGTCCCGGCCCCCACTCCTTTTTTTCCTTCCTCACCTCAGCCCGGAGAGATATTCCAGTGGAAGTTATGGGTGACACATCCTCTTCTTTACAGGTGGCAGCCTGGCAACTCCTGCCGAAAGTCCAGCAGAGCCCCACTCACACCGGGCCACCCACAAAGCCGTGGACCCTCACACCCTCCCACCAGCACAGCCCCGAGACTGCTGACGGGGCAGAGAATATGGAGTAAGGCACAGCTGCAGGGGCTATTGCTGCCTGGAGTGCTGTTTATATTGACCTCAACCCAGGCACACCTGGGGAGGGCTTGCCGGCAGGGTCAGGCTGCCCAGGTCAGCTAATCCTCAGCCCTCAGGGAATCACATTGCAGAAAATGGACCTCGCTAAGACAGAATATTCGCCAAGGAGAAAAAGGACACAATGCCATTTGCAGCACCGTAGATGAGTCTCGAGGTAATCACGTGACTTGGAGTAAGTCAGAAAGTGAAAGACACATATCATATCATATCACTTATAGGTGTTACCTATAAATTGATACCAGGGCAGATATTTCCACGGAGAAGGGCAATCACAGATTCATTAAACAAACTTAGGGTTCACCAAAGGAAAGGTGTGAGGATTGAATTCATTACGATATTGGGGTTAACAGACAGATAAAAACACAGTAGACGTATATAATCACCAAAGACCTACGGAGTACCAAGAGAAGACTACTCAACATTCTGTCATAACGTACATGGGAAAAGGATCCCAGGAAGAACAGACATATGTATATGTGTAAAAGAACCACCTCTTGCACACCTACAACAAGCTAAACGTTGTACTCAAACTTGCTGTAATAAAAAATAAAAAATTAAATTAAAAACACGAACAAGAAGTAGTGAGACAAACTTGAGGGGCTTTCTCCTGGCACATTCCGTTCTACATTCCAATCTCGAACACGACTTCCATTGAGGCTCTGCTGCCCTAGTAACCAGATTTGGTAAGGGAGAACTGCTGCCACCTTGTGGCCGTTTCACACAACTGCAGGTTTAATGCCAGCGCTAATGGTCAGTGGATATTCCAAATCATTACAGGCCTGTAAATGACACCTGCCCTGAAAACAAATCCTGGGGTCATATATCGACCAAAAAATTCAAAAGACGTCCATATTTCAAAACGACAGTTTCAAGAGGCATATTTCACGCACATTAGTGTTCTGCTTCTTTTGCTTTCTTTCTTTCTTTGTTAAAAAAAACGGGAATGGAAAAAGGCAACCCTCAGAATGGGCGAAAACGTTCACAAACGAATCAATGGACAAAGGTTTAATCTCCAATATATATAAACAGCACATGCAGCTTAATATTAATAAAACAAACAACCCAATACAAAAATGGGCAGAAGATCTAAAGAGACGTTTCTTCAAAGAAGACACAGAGATGGCCAAGACGCACATGAAAAGCTGCTCAACATCACTAATTATTAGAGAAATGCAAATCAAAACTACAATGAGGTAAGACCTCACACCTGTTAGAATCGGCATCATCAGATAATCTACAAACAACAAATTCTGGGGAGGGTGTGGACAAAAGGAACCCTCTTCCGCTATTGGTGGGAATGTAAATTGATACAGTCACTATGGAGAACAGTATGGAGGTTCCTTTAAAAAACTAAAAAGAGAATTACCATAGGATCCAGCAATCCCACTTCTGGGCATATACCCAGAGAAAACCATAAATCACAGAGACACATTCACCACAATGTTCATTGCAGCACTATTTACAATAGCCAGGTTATGGAAGCAACATAAATGCCCACAGACAGACGAATGGATAAAGATGTGGTACATATATAAAATGGAATATTACTCAGCCATAAAAAGGAATGAAACTGGGTCATTTGTAGAGAAGTTGATGGATCTAGAGACTGTCATACAGAGTGAAGTAAGCCAGAAAGAGAAAAACAAATATTGTATATTAATGCCTATATGTGGAACCTAGAAAAATGGTAGAGATGAACTGGTTTGCAGGGCAGAAATAGAGACACAGAGGTAGAGAACAAACGTATGGACACAAAGTGGGGGAAGCCATGGGGTGGTGGTGGTGGGATGAGTTGGGAGATTAGGATTGACCTGTATACATGTCTATGCATAAAATAGATAACTAATAATAACCTACTGTATAAAAAAATAAATAAAATTAAATTTCAAAATTTAAAAAAATAAAATGTAAAAATAAAACAGAAAAAAAGTTCTTCCATTCACACTGATGTATTTATACGAATGAATTATTTCCATGCTTATATCTATAAATACATAAATGAGGAATAAAATCTAACTTGAACCAAAAAAGAAAAAAAAAACTGAACCTAAGAATTATACAGAGGAAAACACTACGAAGGCACTTGCTCCAGTGGTAAACAATTCTGAAATTGGTCAGAGGTGGGGAATCATCTCCCATACAGCCAGCAGCCCCGCCCGCCCACACAAGGAGCATCCTCATTGCAAACCTGGGAGACCGTGCCGAGGCCTCTGTGAGTAAACGTGAGCTCAGCCCCAGGCCAGATGCTGCTGAACTGTTCCCACCCTTCCCAGGTGAAACACCTGAATATGTACAAGGGCTTGAAAGCCTAGAGGAAGGGCCGTGGAGCCACACCAGCGACAGCACGCAGGCCAACTTGGTGCCTGCAGGTCAGCCAGGATGGTACTGCCACGGGCGCTCTTCTGGAAGCTTTCTATTGCCCTGCCTGAGATACCCCTCCTGTCCCGGCCCCCACTCCTTTTTTTCCTTCCTCACCTCAGCCCGGAGAGATATTCCAGTGGAAGTTATGGGTGACACATCCTCTTCTTTACAGGTGGCAGCGTGGCAACTCCTGCCGAAAGTCCAGCAGAGCCCCACTCACACCGGGCCACCCACAAAGCCGTGGACCCTCACACCCTCCCACCAGCACAGCCCCGAGACTGCTGACGGGGCAGAGAATATGGAGTCAGGCACAGCTGCAGGGGCTATTGCTGCCTGGAGTGCTGTTTATATTGACCTCAACCCAGGCACACCTGGGGAGGGCTTGCCGGCAGGGTCAGGCTGCCCAGGTCAGCTAATCCTCAGCCCTCAGGGAATCACATTGCAGAAAATGGACCTCGCTAGGACAGAATATTCGCCAAGGAGAAAAAGGACACAATGCCATTTGCAGCACCGTAGATGAGTCTCGAGGTAATCACGTGACTTGGAGTAAGTCAGAAAGTGAAAGACAAATATCATATCATATCATTATAGGTGTTACCTATAAATTGATACCAGGGCAGATATTTCCACGGAGAAGGGCAATCACAGATTCATTAAACAAACTTATGGTTCACCAAAGGAAAGGTGTGAGGATTGAATTCATTACGATATTGGGGTTAAGAGACATATACAAACACAGTAGACGTATATAATCACCAAAGACCTACGGAGTACCAAGAGAAGACTACTCAACATTCTGTCATAACGTACATGGGAAAAGGATCCCAGGAAGAACAGACATATGTATATGTGTAAAAGAACCACCTCTTGCACACCTACAACAAGCTAAACGTTGTACTCAAACTTGCTGTAATAAAAAATAAAAAATTAAATTAAAAACACGAACAAGAAGTAGTGAGACAAACTTGAGGGGCTTTCTCCTGGCACATTCCGTTCTACATTCCAATCTCGAACAGGACTTCCATTGAGTCTCTGCTGCCCTAGTAACCAGAATTGGTAAGGGAGAACTGCTGCCACCTTGTGGCCGTTTCACACAACTGCAGGTTTAATGCCAGCGCTAATGGTCAGTGGATATTCCAAATCATTACAGGCCTGTAAATGACACCTGCCCTGAAAACAAATCCTGGGGTCATATATCGACCAAAAAATTCAAAAGACGTCCATATTTCAAAACGACAGTTTCAAGAGGCATATTACACGCACATTAGTGTTCTGCTTCTTTTGCTTTCTTTCTTTCTTTGTTAAAAAAACGGGAATGGAGAAAGGCAACCCTCAGAATGGGCGAAAACGTTCACAAACGAATCAATGGACAAAGGTTTAATCTCCAATATATATAAACAGCTCATGCAGCTTAATATTAATAAAACAAACAACCCAATACAAAAATGGGCAGAAGATCTAAAGAGACGTTTCTTCAAAGAAGACACAGAGATGGCCAAGACGCACATGAAAAGCTGCTCAACATCACTAATTATTAGAGAAATGCAAATCAAAACTACAACGAGGTAAGACCTCACACCTGTTAGAATCGGCATCATCAGATAATCTACAAACAACAAACTCTGGGGAGGGTGTGGACAAAAGGAACCCTCTTCCGCTATTGGTGGGAATGTAAATTGATACAGTCACTATGGAGAACAGTATGGAGGTTCCTTTAAAAAACTAAAAAGAGAATTACCATAGGATCCAGCAATCCCACTTCTGGGCATATACCCAGAGAAAACCATAAATCACAGAGACACATTCACCACAATGTTCATTGCAGCACTATTTACAATAGCCAGGTTATGGAAGCAACATAAATGCCCACAGACAGACGAATGGATAAAGATGTGGTACATATATAAAATGGAATATTACTCAGCCATAAAAAGGAATGAAACTGGGTCATTTGTAGAGAAGTTGATGGATCTAGAGACTGTCATACAGAGTGAAGTAAGCCAGAAAGAGAAAAACAAATATTGTATATTAATGCCTATATGTGGAACCTAGAAAAATGGTAGAGATGAACTGGTTTGCAGGGCAGAAATAGAGACACAGAGGTAGAGAACAAACGTATGGACACAAAGTGGGGGAAGCCATGGGGTGGTGGTGGTGGGATGACTTGGGAGATTAGGATTGACCTGGATACATGTCTATGCATAAAATAGATAACTAATAATAACCTATTGTATAAAAAATAACTAAAATTAAATTTCAAAATTTTAAAAAATAAAATGTAAAAATAAAACAGAAAAAATATTCTTCCATTCACACTGATGTATTTATACGAATGAATTATTTCCATGCTTATATCTATAAATACATAAATGAGGAATAAAATCTAACTTGAACCAAAAAAGAAAAAAAAAAAACTGAACCTAACAGTTATACAGAGGAAAACACTACCAAGGCACTTGCTCCAGTGGTAAACAATTCTGAAATTGGTCAGAGGTGGGGAATCATCTCCCATACAGCCAGCAGCCCCGCCCGCCCTCGCCAGGAGCATCCTCATTGCAAAGCTGGGAGACCGTGCCGAGGCCTCTGTGAGTAAACGTGAGCTGAGCCCCAGGCCAGATGCTGCTGAACTGTTCCCACCCTTCCCAGGTGAAACACCTGAATATGTACAAGGGCTTGAAAGCCTAGAGGAAGGGCCGTGGAGCCACACCAGCGACAGCACGCAGGCCAACTTGGTGCCTGCAGGTCAGCCAGGATGGTACTGGCCACGGGCGCTCTTCTGGAAGCTTTCTATTGCCCTGCCTGAGATACCCCTCCTGTCCCGGCCCCCACTCCTTTTTTTCCTTCCTCACCTCAGCCCGGAGAGATATTCCAGTGGAAGTTATGGGTGACACATCCTCTTCTTTACAGGTGGCAGCCTGGCAACTCCTGCCGAAAGTCCAGCAGAGCCCCACTCACACCGGGCCACCCACAAAGCCGTGGACCCTCACACCCTCCCACCAGCACAGCCCCGAGACTGCTGACGGGGCAGAGAATATGGTGTAAGGCACAGCTGCAGGGGCTATTGCTGCCTGGAGTGCTGTTTATATTGACCTCAACCCAGGCACACCTGGGGAGGGCTTGCCGGCAGGGTCAGGCTGCCCAGGTCAGCTAATCCTCAGCCCTCAGGGAATCACATTGCGGAAAATGGACCTCGCTAAGTCAGAATATTCGCCAAGGAGAAAAAGGACACAATGCCATTTGCAGCACCGTAGATGAGTCTCGAGGTAATCACGTGACTTGGAGTAAGTCAGAAAGTGAAAGACACATATCATATCATATCACTTATAGGTGTTACCTATAAATTGATACCAGGGCAGATATTTCCACGGAGAAGGGCAATCACAGATTCATTAAACAAACTTAGGGTTCACCAAAGGAAAGGTGTGAGGATTGAATTCATTACGATATTGGGGTTAACAGACAGATACAAACACAGTAGACGTATATAATCACCAAAGACCTACGGAGTACCAAGAGAAGACTACTCAACATTCTGTCATAACGTACATGGGAAAAGGATCCCAGGAAGAACAGACATATGTATATGTGTAAAAGAACCACCTCTTGCACACCTACAACAAGCTAAACGTTGTACTCAAACTTGCTGTAATAAAAAATAAAAAATTAAATTAAAAACACGAACAAGAAGTAGTGAGACAAACTTGAGGGGCTTTCTCCTGGCACATTCCGTTCTACATTCCAATCTCGAACACGACTTCCATTGAGGCTCTGCTGCCCTAGTAAC
Organism: Mesoplodon bidens; assembly: GCF_964165515.1. Taxonomy (NCBI): domain Eukaryota; kingdom Metazoa; phylum Chordata; class Mammalia; order Artiodactyla; family Ziphiidae; genus Mesoplodon; species Mesoplodon bidens. Next base: position 452,512 of record NW_027672639.1, on the reverse strand, counting down.
CAGATTTGGTAAGGGAGAACTGCTGCCACCTTGTGGCCGTTTCACACAACTGCAGGTTTAATGCCAGCGCTAATGGTCAGTGGATATTCCAAATCATTACAGGCCTGTAAATGACACCTGCCCTGAAAACAAATCCTGGGGTCATATATCGACCAAAAAATTCAAAAGACGTCCATATTTCAAAACGACAGTTTCAAGAGGCATATTTCACGCACATTAGTGTTCTGCTTCTTTTGCTTTCTTTCTTTCTTTGTTAAAAAAAACGGGAATGGAAAAAGGCAACCCTCAGAATGGGCGAAAACGTTCACAAACGAATCAATGGACAAAGGTTTAATCTCCAATATATATAAACAGCACATGCAGCTTAATATTAATAAAACAAACAACCCAATACAAAAATGGGCAGAAGATCTAAAGAGACGTTTCTTCAAAGAAGACACAGAGATGGCCAAGACGCACATGAAAAGCTGCTCAACATCACTAATTATTAGAGAAATGCAAATCAAAACTACAATGAGGTAAGACCTCACACCTGTTAGAATCGGCATCATCAGATAATCTACAAACAACAAATTCTGGGGAGGGTGTGGACAAAAGGAACCCTCTTCCGCTATTGGTGGGAATGTAAATTGATACAGTCACTATGGAGAACAGTATGGAGGTTCCTTTAAAAAACTAAAAAGAGAATTACCATAGGATCCAGCAATCCCACTTCTGGGCATATACCCAGAGAAAACCATAAATCACAGAGACACATTCACCACAATGTTCATTGCAGCACTATTTACAATAGCCAGGTTATGGAAGCAACATAAATGCCCACAGACAGACGAATGGATAAAGATGTGGTACATATATAAAATGGAATATTACTCAGCCATAAAAAGGAATGAAACTGGGTCATTTGTAGAGAAGTTGATGGATCTAGAGACTGTCATACAGAGTGTAGTAAGCCAGAAAGAGAAAAACAAATATTGTATATTAATGCCTATATGTGGAACCTAGAAAAATGGTAGAGATGAACTGGTTTGCAGGGCATAAATAGAGACACAGAGGTAGAGAACAAACGTATGGACACAAAGTGGGGGAAGCCATGGGGTGGTGGTGGTGGGATGAGTTGGGAGATTAGGATTGACCTGTATACATGTCTATGCATAAAATAGATAACTAATAATAACCTACTGTATAAAAAATAACTAAAATTAAATTTCAAAATTTTAAAAAATAAAATGTAAAAATAAAACAGAAAAAATGTTCTTCCATTCACACTGATGTATTTATACGAATGAATTATTTCCATGCTTATATCTATAAATACATAAATGAGGAATAAAATCTAACTTGAACCAAAAAAGAAAAAAAAAAAACTGAACCTAACAGTTATACAGAGGAAAACACTACCAAGGCACTTGCTCCAGTGGTAAACAATTCTGAAATTGGTCAGAGGTGGGGAATCATCTCCCATACAGCCAGCAGCCCCGCCCGCCCTCGCCAGGAGCATCCTCATTGCAAAGCTGGGAGACCGTGCCGAGGCCTCTGTGAGTAAACGTGAGCTGAGCCCCAGGCCAGATGCTGCTGAACTGTTCCCACCCTTCCCAGGTGAAACACCTGAATATGTACAAGGGCTTGAAAGCCTAGAGGAAGGGCCGTGGAGCCACACCAGCGACATCACGCAGGCCAACTTGGTGCCTGCAGGTCAGCCAGGATGGTACTGGCCACGGGCGCTCTTCTGGAAGCTTTCTATTGCCCTGCCTGAGATACCCCTCCTGTCCCGGCCCCCACTCCTTTTTTTCCTTCCTCACCTCAGCCCGGAGAGATATTCCAGTGGAAGTTATGGGTGACACATCCTCTTCTTTACAGGTGGCAGCCTGGCAACTCCTGCCGAAAGTCCAGCAGAGCCCCACTCACACCGGGCCACCCACAAAGCCGTGGACCCTCACACCCTCCCACCAGCACAGCCCCGAGACTGCTGACGGGGCAGAGAATATGGAGTAAGGCACAGCTGCAGGGGCTATTGCTGCCTGGAGTGCTGTTTATATTGACCTCAACCCAGGCACACCTGGGGAGGGCTTGCCGGCAGGGTCAGGCTGCCCAGGTCAGCTAATCCTCAGCCCTCAGGGAATCACATTGCAGAAAATGGACCTCGCTAAGACAGAATATTCGCCAAGGAGAAAAAGGACACAATGCCATTTGCAGCACCGTAGATGAGTCTCGAGGTAATCACGTGACTTGGAGTAAGTCAGAAAGTGAAAGACACATATCATATCATATCACTTATAGGTGTTACCTATAAATTGATACCAGGGCAGATATTTCCACGGAGAAGGGCAATCACAGATTCATTAAACAAACTTAGGGTTCACCAAAGGAAATGTGTGAGGATTGAATTCATTACGATATTGGGGTTAACAGACAGATACAAACACAGTAGACGTATATAATCACCAAAGACCTACGGAGTACCAAGAGAAGACTACTCAACATTCTGTCATAACGTACATGGGAAAAGGATCCCAGGAAGAACAGACATATGTATATGTGTAAAAGAACCACCTCTTGCACACCTACAACAAGCTAAACGTTGTACTCAAACTTGCTGTAATAAAAAATAAAAAATTAAATTAAAAACACGAACAAGAAGTAGTGAGACAAACTTGAGGGGCTTTCTCCTGGCACATTCCGTTCTACATTCCAATCTCGAACACGACTTCCATTGAGGCTCTGCTGCCCTAGTAACCAGATTTGGTAAGGGAGAACTGCTGCCACCTTGTGGCCGTTTCACACAACTGCAGGTTTAATGCCAGCGCTAATGGTCAGTGGATATTCCAAATCATTACAGGCCTGTAAATGACACCTGCCCTGAAAACAAATCCTGGGGTCATATATCGACCAAAAAATTCAAAAGACGTCCATATTTCAAAACGACAGTTTCAAGAGGCATATTTCACGCACATTAGTGTTCTGCTTCTTTTGCTTTCTTTCTTTCTTTGTTAAAAAAAACGGTAATGGAAAAAGGCAACCCTCAGAATGGGCGAAAACGTTCACAAACGAATCAATGGACAAAGGTTTAATCTCCAATATATATAAACAGCACATGCAGCTTAATATTAATAAAACAAACAACCCAATACAAAAATGGGCAGAAGATCTAAAGAGACGTTTCTTCAAAGAAGACACAGAGATGGCCAAGACGCACATGAAAAGCTGCTCAACATCACTAATTATTAGAGAAATGCAAATCAAAACTACAATGAGGTAAGACCTCACACCTGTTAGAATCGGCATCATCAGATAATCTACAAACAACAAATTCTGGGGAGGGTGTGGACAAAAGGAACCCTCTTCCGCTATTGGTGGGTATGTAAATTGATACAGTCACTATGGAGAACAGTATGGAGGTTCCTTTAAAAAACTAAAAAGAGAATTACCATAGGATCCAGCAATCCCACTTCTGGGCATATACCCAGAGAAAACCATAAATCACAGAGACACATTCACCACAATGTTCATTGCAGCACTATTTACAATAGCCAGGTTATGGAAGCAACATAAATGCCCACAGACAGACGAATGGATAAAGATGTGGTACATATATAAAATGGAATATTACTCAGCCATAAAAAGGAATGAAACTGGGTCATTTGTAGAGAAGTTGATGGATCTAGAGACTGTCATACAGAGTGAAGTAAGCCAGAAAGAGAAAAACAAATATTGTATATTAATGCCTATATGTGGAACCTAGAAAAATGGTAGAGATGAACTGGTTTGCAGGGCATAAATAGAGACACAGAGGTAGAGAACAAACGTATGGACACAAAGTGGGGGAAGCCATGGGGTGGTGGTGGTGGGATGAGTTGGGAGATTAGGATTGACCTGTATACATGTCTATGCATAAAATAGATAACTAATAATAACCTACTGTATAAAAAATAACTAAAATTAAATTTCAAAATTTTAAAAAATAAAATGTAAAAATAAAACAGAAAAAATGTTCTTCCATTCACACTGATGTATTTATACGAATGAATTATTTCCATGCTTATATCTATAAATACATAAATGAGGAATAAAATCTAACTTGAACCAAAAAAGAAAAAAAAAAACTGAACCTAACAGTTATACAGAGGAAAACACTACCAAGGCACTTGCTCCAGTGGTAAACAATTCTGAAATTGGTCAGAGGTGGGGAATCATCTCCCATACAGCCAGCAGCCCCGCCCGCCCTCGCCAGGAGCATCCTCATTGCAAAGCTGGGAGACCGTGCCGAGGCCTCTGTGAGTAAACGTGAGCTGAGCCCCAGGCCAGATGCTGCTGAACTGTTCCCACCCTTCCCAGGTGAAACACCTGAATATGTACAAGGGCTTGAAAGCCTAGAGGAAGGGCCGTGGAGCCACACCAGCGACATCACGCAGGCCAACTTGGTGCCTGCAGGTCAGCCAGGATGGTACTGGCCACGGGCGCTCTTCTGGAAGCTTTCTATTGCCCTGCCTGAGATACCCCTCCTGTCCCGGCCCCCACTCCTTTTTTTCCTTCCTCACCTCAGCCCGGAGAGATATTCCAGTGGAAGTTATGGGTGACACATCCTCTTCTTTACAGGTGGCAGCCTGGCAACTCCTGCCGAAAGTCCAGCAGAGCCCCACTCACACCGGGCCACCCACAAAGCCGTGGACCCTCACACCCTCCCACCAGCACAGCCCCGAGACTGCTGACGGGGCAGAGAATATGGAGTAAGGCACAGCTGCAGGGGCTATTGCTGCCTGGAGTGCTGTTTATATTGACCTCAACCCAGGCACACCTGGGGAGGGCTTGCCGGCAGGGTCAGGCTGCCCAGGTCAGCTAATCCTCAGCCCTCAGGGAATCACATTGCAGAAAATGGACCTCGCTAAGACAGAATATTCGCCAAGGAGAAAAAGGACACAATGCCATTTGCAGCACCGTAGATGAGTCTCGAGGTAATCACGTGACTTGGAGTAAGTCAGAAAGTGAAAGACACATATCATATCATATCACTTATAGGTGTTACCTATAAATTGATACCAGGGCAGATATTTCCACGGAGAAGGGCAATCACAGATTCATTAAACAAACTTAGGGTTCACCAAAGGAAATGTGTGAGGATTGAATTCATTACGATATTGGGGTTAACAGACAGATACAAACACAGTAGACGTATATAATCACCAAAGACCTACGGAGTACCAAGAGAAGACTACTCAACATTCTGTCATAACGTACATGGGAAAAGGATCCCAGGAAGAACAGACATATGTATATGTGTAAAAGAACCACCTCTTGCACACCTACAACAAGCTAAACGTTGTACTCAAACTTGCTGTAATAAAAAATAAAAAATTAAATTAAAAACACGAACAAGAAGTAGTGAGACAAACTTGAGGGGCTTTCTCCTGGCACATTCCGTTCTACATTCCAATCTCGAACACGACTTCCATTGAGGCTCTGCTGCCCTAGTAACCAGATTTGGTAAGGGAGAACTGCTGCCACCTTGTGGCCGTTTCACACAACTGCAGGTTTAATGCCAGCGCTAATGGTCAGTGGATATTCCAAATCATTACAGGCCTGTAAATGACACCTGCCCTGAAAACAAATCCTGGGGTCATATATCGACCAAAAAATTCAAAAGACGTCCATATTTCAAAACGACAGTTTCAAGAGGCATATTTCACGCACATTAGTGTTCTGCTTCTTTTGCTTTCTTTCTTTCTTTGTTAAAAAAAACGGTAATGGAAAAAGGCAACCCTCAGAATGGGCGAAAACGTTCACAAACGAATCAATGGACAAAGGTTTAATCTCCAATATATATAAACAGCACATGCAGCTTAATATTAATAAAACAAACAACCCAATACAAAAATGGGCAGAAGATCTAAAGAGACGTTTCTTCAAAGAAGACACAGAGATGGCCAAGACGCACATGAAAAGCTGCTCAACATCACTAATTATTAGAGAAATGCAAATCAAAACTACAATGAGGTAAGACCTCACACCTGTTAGAATCGGCATCATCAGATAATCTACAAACAACAAATTCTGGGGAGGGTGTGGACAAAAGGAACCCTCTTCCGCTATTGGTGGGTATGTAAATTGATACAGTCACTATGGAGAACAGTATGGAGGTTCCTTTAAAAAACTAAAAAGAGAATTACCATAGGATCCAGCAATCCCACTTCTGGGCATATACCCAGAGAAAACCATAAATCACAGAGACACATTCACCACAATGTTCATTGCAGCACTATTTACAATAGCCAGGTTATGGAAGCAACATAAATGCCCACAGACAGACGAATGGATAAAGATGTGGTACATATATAAAATGGAATATTACTCAGCCATAAAAAGGAATGAAACTGGGTCATTTGTAGAGAAGTTGATGGATCTAGAGACTGTCATACAGAGTGAAGTAAGCCAGAAAGAGAAAAACAAATATTGTATATTAATGCCTATATGTGGAACCTAGAAATATGCTACAGATGAACTGGTTTGCAGGGCAGAAATAGAGACACAGAGGTAGAGAACAAACGTATGGACACAAAGTGGGGGAAGCCATGGGGTGGTGGTGGTGGGATGAGTTGGGAGATTAGGATTGACCTGTATACATGTCTATGCATAAAATAGATAACTAATAATAACCTACTGTATAAAAAATAACTAAAATTAAATTTCAAAATTTTAAAAAATAAAATGTAAAAATAAAACAGAAAAAATGTTCTTCCATTCACACTGATGTATTTATACGAATGAATTATTTCCATGCTTATATCTATAAATACATAAATGAGGAATAAAATCTAACTTGAACCAAAAAAGAAAAAAAAAAACTGAACCTAACAGTTATACAGAGGAAAACACTACCAAGGCACTTGCTCCAGTGGTAAACAATTCTGAAATTGGTCAGAGGTGGGGAATCATCTCCCATACAGCCAGCAGCCCCGCCCGCCCTCGCCAGGAGCATCCTCATTGCAAAGCTGGGAGACCGTGCCGAGGCCTCTGTGAGTAAACGTGAGCTGAGCCCCAGGCCAGATGCTGCTGAACTCTTCCCACCCTTCCCAGGTGAAACACCTGAATATGTACAAGGGCTTGAAAGCCTAGAGGAAGGGCCGTGGAGCCACACCAGCGACAGCACGCAGGCCAACTTGGTGCCTGCAGGTCAGCCAGGATGGTACTGGCCACGGGCGCTCTTCTGGAAGCTTTCTATTGCCCTGCCTGAGATACCCCTCCTGTCCCGGCCCCCACTCCTTTTTTTCCTTCCTCACCTCAGCCCGGAGAGATATTCCAGTGGAAGTTATGGGTGACACATCCTCTTCTTTACAGGTGGCAGCCTGGCAACTCCTGCCGAAAGTCCAGCAGAGCCCCACTCACACCGGGCCACCCACAAAGCCGTGGACCCTCACACCCTCCCACCAGCACAGCCCCGAGACTGCTGACGGGGCAGAGAATATGGAGTAAGGCACAGCTGCAGGGGCTATTGCTGCCTGGAGTGCTGTTTATATTGACCTCAACCCAGGCACACCTGGGGAGGGCTTGCCGGCAGGGTCAGGCTGCCCAGGTCAGCTAATCCTCAGCCCTCAGGGAATCACATTGCAGAAAATGGACCTCGCTAAGACAGAATATTCGCCAAGGAGAAAAAGGACACAATGCCATTTGCAGCACCGTAGATGAGTCTCGAGGTAATCACGTGACTTGGAGTAAGTCAGAAAGTGAAAGACACATATCATATCATATCACTTATAGGTGTTACCTATAAATTGATACCAGGGCAGATATTTCCACGGAGAAGGGCAATCACAGATTCATTAAACAAACTTATGGTTCACCAAAGGAAAGGTGTGAGGATTGAATTCATTACGATATTGGGGTTAACAGACAGATACAAACACAGTAGACGTATATAATCACCAAAGACCTACGGAGTACCAAGAGAAGACTACTCAACATTCTGTCATAACGTACATGGGAAAAGGATCCCAGGAAGAACAGACATATGTATATGTGTAAAAGAACCACCTCTTGCACACCTACAACAAGCTAAACGTTGTACTCAAACTTGCTGTAATAAAAAATAAAAAATTAAATTAAAAACACGAACAAGAAGTAGTGAGACAAACTTGAGGGGCTTTCTCCTGGCACATTCCGTTCTACATTCCAATCTCGAACACGACTTCCATTGAGGCTCTGCTGCCCTAGTAACCAGATTTGGTAAGGGAGAACTGCTGCCACCTGTGGCCGTTTCACACAACTGCAGGTTTAATGCCAGCGCTAATGGTCAGTGGATATTCCAAATCATTACAGGCCTGTAAATGACACCTGCCCTGAAAACAAATCCTGGGGTCATATATCGACCAAAAAATTCAAAAGACGTCCATATTTCAAAACGACAGTTTCAAGAGGCATATTTCACGCACATTAGTGTTCTGCTTCTTTTGCTTTCTTTCTTTCTTTGTTAAAAAAAACGGGAATGGAAAAAGGCAACCCTCAGAATGGGCGAAAACGTTCACAAACGAATCAATGGACAAAGGTTTAATCTCCAATATATATAAACAGCACATGCAGCTTAATATTAATAAAACAAACAACCCAATACAAAAATGGGCAGAAGATCTAAAGAGACGTTTCTTCAAAGAAGACACAGAGATGGCCAAGACGCACATGAAAAGCTGCTCAACATCACTAATTATTAGAGAAATGCAAATCAAAACTACAATGAGGTAAGACCTCACACCTGTTAGAATCGGCATCATCAGATAATCTACAAACAACAAATTCTGGGGAGGGTGTGGACAAAAGGAACCCTCTTCCGCTATTGGTGGGAATGTAAATTGATACAGTCACTATGGAGAACAGTATGGAGGTTCCTTTAAAAAACTAAAAAGAGAATTACCATAGGATCCAGCAATCCCACTTCTGGGCATATACCCAGAGAAAACCATAAATCACAGAGACACATTCACCACAATGTTCATTGCAGCACTATTTACAATAGCCAGGTTATGGAAGCAACATAAATGCCCACAGACAGACGAATGGAAAAAGATGTGGTACATATATAAAATGGAATATTACTCAGCCATAAAAACGAATGAAACTGGGTCATTTGTAGAGAAGTTGATGGATCTAGAGACTGTCATACAGAGTGAAGTAAGCCAGAAAGAGAAAAACAAATATTGTATATTAATGCCTATATGTGGAACCTAGAAAAATGGTAGAGATGAACTGGTTTGCAGGGCATAAATAGAGACACAGAGGTAGAGAACAAACGTATGGACACAAAGTGGGGGAAGTCATGGGGTGGTGGTGGTGGGATGAGTTGGGAGATTAGGATTGACCTGTATACATGTCTATGCATAAAATAGATAACTAATAATAACCTACTGTATAAAAAATAACTAAAATTAAATTTCAAAATTTTAAAAAATAAAATGTAAAAATAAAACAGAAAAAATGTTCTTCCATTCACACTGATGTATTTATACGAATGAATTATTTCCATGCTTATATCTATAAATACATAAATGAGGAATAAAATCTAACTTGAACCAAAAAAGAAAAAAAAAAAACTGAACCTAACAGTTATACAGAGGAAAACACTACCAAGGCACTTGCTCCAGTGGTAAACAATTGTGAAATTGGTCAGAGGTGGGGAATCATCTCCCATACAGCCAGCAGCCCCGCCCGCCCTCGCCAGGAGCATCCTCATTGCAAAGCTGGGAGACCGTGCCGAGGCCTCTGTGAGTAAACGTGAGCTGAGCCCCAGGCCAGATGCTGCTGAACTGTTCCCACCCTTCCCAGGTGAAACACCTGAATATGTACAAGGGCTTGAAAGCCTAGAGGAAGGGCCGTGGAGCCACACCAGCGACAGCACGCAGGCCAACTTGGTGCCTGCAGGTCAGCCAGGATGGTACTGGCCACGGGCGCTCTTCTGGAAGCTTTCTATTGCCCTGCCTGAGATACCCCTCCTGTCCCGGCCCCCACTCCTTTTTTTCCTTCCTCACCTCAGCCCGGAGAGATATTCCAGTGGAAGTTATGGGTGACACATCCTCTTCTTTACAGGTGGCAGCCTGGCAACTCCTGCCGAAAGTCCAGCAGAGCCCCACTCACACCGGGCCACCCACAAAGCCGTGGACCCTCACACCCTCCCACCAGCACAGCCCCGAGACTGCTGACGGGGCAGAGAATATGGAGTAAGGCACAGCTGCAGGGGCTATTGCTGCCTGGAGTGCTGTTTATATTGACCTCAACCCAGGCACACCTGGGGAGGGCTTGCCGGCAGGGTCAGGCTGCCCAGGTCAGCTAATCCTCAGCCCTCAGGGAATCACATTGCAGAAAATGGACCTCGCTAAGACAGAATATTCGCCAAGGAAAAAAAGGACACAATGCCATTTGCAGCACCGTAGATGAGTCTCGAGGTAATCACGTGACTTGGAGTAAGTCAGAAAGTGAAAGACACATATCATATCATATCACTTTTAGGTGTTACCTATAAATTGATACCAGGGCAGATATTTCCACGGAGAAGGGCAATCACAGATTCATTAAACAAACTTAGGGTTCACCAAAGGAAAGGTGTGAGGATTGAATTCATTACGATATTGGGGTTAACAGACAGATACAAACACAGTAGACGTATATAATCACCAAAGACCTACGGAGTACCAAGAGAAGACTACTCAACATTCTGTCATAACGTACATGGGAAAAGGATCCCAGGAAGAACAGACATATGTATATGTGTAAAAGAACCACCTCTTGCACACCTACAACAAGCTAAACGTTGTACTCAAACTTGCTGTAATAAAAAATAAAAAATTAAATTAAAAACACGAACAAGAAGTAGTGAGACAAACTTGAGGGGCTTTCTCCTGGCACATTCCGTTCTACATTCCAATCTCGAACACGACTTCCATTGAGGCTCTGCTGCCCTAGTAACCAGATTTGGTAAGGGAGAACTGCTGCCACCTTGTGGCCGTTTCACACAACTGCAGGTTTAATGCCAGCGCTAATGGTCAGTGGATATTCCAAATCATTACAGGCCTGTAAATGACACCTGCCCTGAAAACAAATCCTGGGGTCATATATCGACCAAAAAATTCAAAAGACGTCCATATTTCAAAACGACAGTTTCAAGAGGCATATTTCACGCACATTAGTGTTCTGCTTCTTTTGCTTTCTTTCTTTCTTTGTTAAAAAAAACGGGAATGGAAAAAGGCAACCCTCAGAATGGGCGAAAACGTTCACAAACGAATCAATGGACAAAGGTTTAATCTCCAATATATATAAACAGCGCATGCAGCTTAATATTAATAAAACAAACAACCCAATACAAAAATGGGCAGAAGATCTAAAGAGACGTTTCTTCAAAGAAGACACAGAGATGGCCAAGACGCACATGAAAAGCTGCTCAACATCACTAATTATTAGAGAAATGCAAATCAAAACTACAATGAGGTAAGACCTCACACCTGTTAGAATCGGCATCATCAGATAATCTACAAACAACAAATTCTGGGGAGGGTGTGGACAAAAGGAACCCTCTTCCGCTATTGGTGGGAATGTAAATTGATACAGTCACTATGGAGAACAGTATGGAGGTTCCTTTAAAAAACTAAAAAGAGAATTACCATAGGATCCAGCAATCCCACTTCTGGGCATATACCAAGAGAAAACCATAAATCACAGAGACACATTCACCACAATGTTCATTGCAGCACTATTTACAATAGCCAGGTTATGGAAGCAACATAAATGCCCACAGACAGACGAATGGATAAAGATGTGGTACATATATAAAATGGAATATTACTCAGCCATAAAAAGGAATGAAACTGGGTCATTTGTAGAGAAGTTGATGGATCTAGAGACTGTCATACAGAGTGAAGTAAGCCAGAAAGAGAAAAACAAATATTGTATATTAATGCCTATATGTGGAACGTAGAAAAATGGTAGAGATGAACTGGTTTGCAGGGCAGAAATAGAGACACAGAGGTAGAGAACAAACGTATGGACACAAAGTGGGGGAAGCCATGGGGTGGTGGTGGTGGGATGAGTTGGGAGATTAGGATTGACCTGTATACATGTCTATGCATAAAATAGATAACTAATAATAACCTATTGTATAAAAAATAACTAAAATTAAATTTCAAAATTTTAAAAAATAAAATGTAAAAATAAAACAGAAAAAATATTCTTCCATTCACACTGATGTATTTATACGAATGAATTATTTCCATGCTTATATCTATAAATACATAAATGAGGAATAAAATCTAACTTGAACCAAAAAAGAAAAAAAAAAAAACTGAACCTAACAGTTATACAGAGGAAAACACTACCAAGGCACTTGCTCCAGTGGTAAACAATTGTGAAATTGGTCAGAGGTGGGGAATCATCTCCCATACAGCCAGCAGCCCCGCCCGCCCTCGCCAGGAGCATCCTCATTGCAAAGCTGGGAGACCGTGCCGAGGCCTCTGTGAGTAAACGTGAGCTGAGCCCCAGGCCAGATGCTGCTGAACTGTTCCCACCCTTCCCAGGTGAAACACCTGAATATGTACAAGGGCTTGAAAGCCTAGAGGAAGGGCCGTGGAGCCACACCAGCGACAGCACGCAGGCCAACTTGGTGCCTGCAGGTCAGCCAGGATGGTACTGGCCACGGGCGCTCTTCTGGAAGCTTTCTATTGCCCTGCCTGAGATACCCCTCCTGTCCCGGCCCCCACTCCTTTTTTTCCTTCCTCACCTCAGCCCGGAGAGATATTCCAGTGGAAGTTATGGGTGACACATCCTCTTCTTTACAGGTGGCAGCCTGGCAACTCCTGCCGAAAGTCCAGCAGAGCCCCACTCACACCGGGCCACCCACAAAGCCGTGGACCCTCACACCCTCCCACCAGCACAGCCCCGAGACTGCTGACGGGGCAGAGAATATGGAGTAAGGCACAGCTGCAGGGGCTATTGCTGCCTGGAGTGCTGTTTATATTGACCTCAACCCAGGCACACCTGGGGAGGGCTTGCCGGCAGGGTCAGGCTGCCCAGGTCAGCTAATCCTCAGCCCTCAGGGAATCACATTGCAGAAAATGGACCTCGCTAAGACAGAATATTCGCCAAGGAGAAAAAGGACACAATGCCATTTGCAGCACCGTAGATGAGTCTCGAGGTAATCACGTGACTTGGAGTAAGTCAGAAAGTGAAAGACACATATCATATCATATCACTTATAGGTGTTACCTATAAATTGATACCAGGGCAGATATTTCCACGGAGAAGGGCAATCACAGATTCATTAAACAAACTTAGGGTTCACCAAAGGAAAGGTGTGAGGATTGAATTCATTACGATATTGGGGTTAACAGACAGATACAAACACAGTAGACGTATATAATCACCAAAGACCTACGGAGTACCAAGAGAAGACTACTCAACATTCTGTCATAACGTACATGGGAAAAGGATCCCAGGAAGAACAGACATATGTATATGTGTAAAAGAACCACCTCTTGCACACCTACAACAAGCTAAACGTTGTACTCAAACTTGCTGTAATAAAAAATAAAAAATTAAATTAAAAACACGAACAAGAAGTAGTGAGACAAACTTGAGGGGCTTTCTCCTGGCACATTCCGTTCTACATTCCAATCTCGAACACGACTTCCATTGAGGCTCTGCTGCCCTAGTAACCAGATTTGGTAAGGGAGAACTGCTGCCACCTTGTGGCCGTTTCACACAACTGCAGGTTTAATGCCAGCGCTAATGGTCAGTGGATATTCCAAATCATTACAGGCCTGTAAATGACACCTGCCCTGAAAACAAATCCTGGGGTCATATATCGACCAAAAAATTCAAAAGACGTCCATATTTCAAAACGACAGTTTCAAGAGGCATATTTCACGCACATTAGTGTTCTGCTTCTTTTGCTTTCTTTCTTTCTTTGTTAAAAAAAACGGGAATGGAAAAAGGCAACCCTCAGAATGGGCGAAAACGTTCACAAACGAATCAATGGACAAAGGTTTAATCTCCAATATATATAAACAGCGCATGCAGCTTAATATTAATAAAACAAACAACCCAATACAAAAATGGGCAGAAGATCTAAAGAGACGTTTCTTCAAAGAAGACACAGAGATGGCCAAGACGCACATGAAAAGCTGCTCAACATCACTAATTATTAGAGAAATGCAAATCAAAACTACAATGAGGTAAGACCTCACACCTGTTAGAATCGGCATCATCAGATAATCTACAAACAACAAATTCTGGGGAGGGTGTGGACAAAAGGAACCCTCTTCCGCTATTGGTGGGAATGTAAATTGATACAGTCACTATGGAGAACAGTATGGAGGTTCCTTTAAAAAACTAAAAAGAGAATTACCATAGGATCCAGCAATCCCACTTCTGGGCATATACCAAGAGAAAACCATAAATCACAGAGACACATTCACCACAATGTTCATTGCAGCACTATTTACAATAGCCAGGTTATGGAAGCAACATAAATGCCCACAGACAGACGAATGGATAAAGATGTGGTACATATATAAAATGGAATATTACTCAGCCATAAAAAGGAATGAAACTGGGTCATTGGTAGAGAAGTTGATGGATCTAGAGACTGTCATACAGAGTGAAGTAAGCCAGAAAGAGAAAAACAAATATTGTATATTAATGCCTATATGTGGAACGTAGAAAAATGGTAGAGATGAACTGGTTTGCAGGGCAGAAATAGAGACACAGAGGTAGAGAACAAACGTATGGACACAAAGTGGGGGAAGCCATGGGGTGGTGGTGGTGGGATGAGTTGGGAGATTAGGATTGACCTGTATACATGTCTATGCATAAAATAGATAACTAATAATAACCTATTGTATAAAAAATAACTAAAATTAAATTTCAAAATTTTAAAAAATAAAATGTAAAAATAAAACAGAAAAAATATTCTTCCATTCACACTGATGTATTTATACGAATGAATTATTTCCATGCTTATATCTATAAATACATAAATGAGGAATAAAATCTAACTTGAACCAAAAAAGAAAAAAAAAAAAAACTGAACCTAACAGTTATACAGAGGAAAACACTACCAAGGCACTTGCTCCAGTGGTAAACAATTGTGAAATTGGTCAGAGGTGGGGAATCATCTCCCATACAGCCAGCAGCCCCGCCCGCCCTCGCCAGGAGCATCCTCATTGCAAAGCTGGGAGACCGTGCCGAGGCCTCTGTGAGTAAACGTGAGCTGAGCCCCAGGCCAGATGCTGCTGAACTGTTCCCACCCTTCCCAGGTGAAACACCTGAATATGTACAAGGGCTTGAAAGCCTAGAGGAAGGGCCGTGGAGCCACACCAGCGACAGCACGCAGGCCAACTTGGTGCCTGCAGGTCAGCCAGGATGGTACTGGCCACGGGCGCTCTTCTGGAAGCTTTCTATTGCCCTGCCTGAGATACCCCTCCTGTCCCGGCCCCCACTCCTTTTTTTCCTTCCTCACCTCAGCCCGGAGAGATATTCCAGTGGAAGTTATGGGTGACACATCCTCTTCTTTACAGGTGGCAGCCTGGCAACTCCTGCCGAAAGTCCAGCAGAGCCCCACTCACACCGGGCCACCCACAAAGCCGTGGACCCTCACACCCTCCCACCAGCACAGCCCCGAGACTGCTGACGGGGCAGAGAATATGGAGTAAGGCACAGCTGCAGGGGCTATTGCTGCCTGGAGTGCTGTTTATATTGACCTCAACCCAGGCACACCTGGGGAGGGCTTGCCGGCAGGGTCAGGCTGCCCAGGTCAGCTAATCCTCAGCCCTCAGGGAATCACATTGCAGAAAATGGACCTCGCTAAGACAGAATATTCGCCAAGGAGAAAAAGGACACAATGCCATTTGCAGCACCGTAGATGAGTCTCGAGGTAATCACGTGACTTGGAGTAAGTCAGAAAGTGAAAGACACATATCATATCATATCACTTATAGGTGTTACCTATAAATTGATACCAGGGCAGATATTTCCACGGAGAAGGGCAATCACAGATTCATTAAACAAACTTAGGGTTCACCAAAGGAAAGGTGTGAGGATTGAATTCATTACGATATTGGGGTTAACAGACAGATACAAACACAGTAGACGTATATAATCACCAAAGACCTACGGAGTACCAAGAGAAGACTACTCAACATTCTGTCATAACGTACATGGGAAAAGGATCCCAGGAAGAACAGACATATGTATATGTGTAAAAGAACCACCTCTTGCACACCTACAACAAGCTAAACGTTGTACTCAAACTTGCTGTAATAAAAAATAAAAAATTAAATTAAAAACACGAACAAGAAGTAGTGAGACAAACTTGAGGGGCTTTCTCCTGGCACATTCCGTTCTACATTCCAATCTCGAACACGACTTCCATTGAGGCTCTGCTGCCCTAGTAACCAGATTTGGTAAGGGAGAACTGCTGCCACCTTGTGGCCGTTTCACACAACTGCAGGTTTAATGCCAGCGCTAATGGTCAGTGGATATTCCAAATCATTACAGGCCTGTAAATGACACCTGCCCTGAAAACAAATCCTGGGGTCATATATCGACCAAAAAATTCAAAAGACGTCCATATTTCAAAACGACAGTTTCAAGAGGCATATTTCACGCACATTAGTGTTCTGCTTCTTTTGCTTTCTTTCTTTCTTTGTTAAAAAAAACGGGAATGGAAAAAGGCAACCCTCAGAATGGGCGAAAACGTTCACAAACGAATCAATGGACAAAGGTTTAATCTCCAATATATATAAACAGCGCATGCAGCTTAATATTAATAAAACAAACAACCCAATACAAAAATGGGCAGAAGATCTAAAGAGACGTTTCTTCAAAGAAGACACAGAGATGGCCAAGACGCACATGAAAAGCTGCTCAACATCACTAATTATTAGAGAAATGCAAATCAAAACTACAATGAGGTAAGACCTCACACCTGTTAGAATCGGCATCATCAGATAATCTACAAACAACAAATTCTGGGGAGGGTGTGGACAAAAGGAACCCTCTTCCGCTATTGGTGGGAATGTAAATTGATACAGTCACTATGGAGAACAGTATGGAGGTTCCTTTAAAAAACTAAAAAGAGAATTACCATAGGATCCAGCAATCCCACTTCTGGGCATATACCCAGAGAAAACCATAAATCACAGGACACATTCACCACAAAGTTCATTGCAGCATTATTTACAATAGCCAGGTTATGGAAGCAACATAAATGCCCACAGACAGACGAATGGATAAAGATGTGGTACATATATAAAATGGAATATTACTCAGCCATAAAAAGGAATGAAACTGGGTCATTTGTAGAGAAGTTGATGGATCTAGAGACTGTCATACAGAGTGAAGTAAGCCAGAAAGAGAAAAACAAATATTGTATATTAATGCCTATATGTGGAACCTAGAAAAATGGTAGAGATGAACTGGTTTGCAGGGCAGAAATAGAGACACAGAGGTAGAGAACAAACGTATGGACACAAAGTGGGGGAAGCCATGGGGTGGTGGTGGTGGGATGACTTGGGAGATTAGGATTGACCTGTATACATGTCTATGCATAAAATAGATAACTAATAATAACCTACTGTATAAAAAATAACTAAAATTAAATTTCAAAATTTTAAAAAATAAAATGTAAAAATAAAACAGAAAAAATGTTCTTCCATTCACACTGATGTATTTATACGAATGAATTATTTCCATGCTTATATCTATAAATACATAAATGAGGAATAAAATCTAACTTGAACCAAAAAAGAAAAAAAAAAAACTGAACCTAACAGTTATACAGAGGAAAACACTACCAAGGCACTTGCTCCAGTGGTAAACAATTCTGAAATTGGTCAGAGGTGGGGAATCATCTCCCATACAGCCAGCAGCCCCGCCCGCCCTCGCCAGGAGCATCCTCATTGCAAAGCTGGGAGACCGTGCCGAGGCCTCTGTGAGTAAACGTGAGCTGAGCCCCAGGCCAGATGCTGCTGAACTGTTCCCACCCTTCCCAGGTGAAACACCTGAATATGTAGAAGGGCTTGAAAGCCTAGAGGAAGGGCCGTGGAGCCACACCAGCGACAGCACGCAGGCCAACTTGGTGCCTGCAGGTCAGCCAGGATGGTACTGGCCACGGGCGCTCTTCTGGAAGCTTTCTATTGCCCTGCCTGAGATACCCCTCCTGTCCCGGCCCCCACTCCTTTTTTTCCTTCCTCACCTCAGCCCGGAGAGATATTCCAGTGGAAGTTATGGGTGACACATCCTCTTCTTTACAGGTGGCAGCCTGGCAACTCCTGCCGAAAGTCCAGCAGAGCCCCACTCACACCGGGCCACCCACAAAGCCGTGGACCCTCACACCCTCCCACCAGCACAGCCCCGAGACTGCTGACGGGGCAGAGAATATGGAGTAAGGCACAGCTGCAGGGGCTATTGCTGCCTGGAGTGCTGTTTATATTGACCTCAACCCAGGCACACCTGGGGAGGGCTTGCCGGCAGGGTCAGGCTGCGCAGGTCAGCTAATCCTCAGCCCTCAGGGAATCACATTGCAGAAAATGGACCTCGCTAAGACAGAATATTCGCCAAGGAGAAAAAGGACACAATGCCATTTGCAGCACCGTAGATGAGTCTCGAGGTAATCACGTGACTTGGAGTAAGTCAGAAAGTGAAAGACACATATCATATCATATCACTTATAGGTGTTACCTATAAATTGATACCAGGGCAGATATTTCCACGGAGAAGGGCAATCACAGATTCATTAAACAAACTTAGGGTTCACCAAAGGAAAGGTGTGAGGATTGAATTCATTACGATATTGGGGTTAACAGACAGATACAAACACAGTAGACGTATATAATCACCAAAGACCTACGGAGTACCAAGAGAAGACTACTCAACATTCTGTCATAACGTACATGGGAAAAGGATCCCAGGAAGAACAGACATATGTATATGTGTAAAAGAACCACCTCTTGCACACCTACAACAAGCTAAACGTTGTACTCAAACTTGCTGTAATAAAAAATAAAAAATTAAATTAAAAACACGAACAAGAAGTAGTGAGACAAACTTGAGGGGCTTTCTCCTGGCACATTCCGTTCTACATTCCAATCTCGAACACGACTTCCATTGAGGCTCTGCTGCCCTAGTAACCAGATTTGGTAAGGGAGAACTGCTGCCACCTTGTGGCCGTTTCACACAACTGCAGGTTTAATGCCAGCGCTAATGGTCAGTGGATATTCCAAATCATTACAGGCCTGTAAATGACACCTGCCCTGAAAACAAATCCTGGGGTCATATATCGACCAAAAAATTCAAAAGACGTCCATATTTCAAAACGACAGTTTCAAGAGGCATATTTCACGCACATTAGTGTTCTGCTTCTTTTGCTTTCTTTCTTTCTTTGTTAAAAAAAACGGGAATGGAAAAAGGCAACCCTCAGAATGGGCGAAAACGTTCACAAACGAATCAATGGACAAAGGTTTAATCTCCAATATATATAAACAGCGCATGCAGCTTAATATTAATAAAACAAACAACCCAATACAAAAATGGGCAGAAGATCTAAAGAGACGTTTCTTCAAAGAAGACACAGAGATGGCCAAGACGCACATGAAAAGCTGCTCAACATCACTAATTATTAGAGAAATGCAAATCAAAACTACAATGAGGTAAGACCTCACACCTGTTAGAATCGGCATCATCAGATAATCTACAAACAACAAATTCTGGGGAGGGTGTGGACAAAAGGAACCCTCTTCCGCTATTGGTGGGAATGTAAATTGATACAGTCACTATGGAGAACAGTATGGAGGTTCCTTTAAAAAACTAAAAAGAGAATTACCATAGGATCCAGCAATCCCACTTCTGGGCATATACCAAGAGAAAACCATAAATCACAGAGACACATTCACCACAATGTTCATTGCAGCACTATTTACAATAGCCAGGTTATGGAAGCAACATAAATGCCCACAGACAGACGAATGGATAAAGATGTGGTACATATATAAAATGGAATATTACTCAGCCATAAAAAGGAATGAAACTGGGTCATTTGTAGAGAAGTTGATGGATCTAGAGACTGTCATACAGAGTGAAGTAAGCCAGAAAGAGAAAAACAAATATTGTATATTAATGCCTATATGTGGAACGTAGAAAAATGGTAGAGATGAACTGGTTTGCAGGGCAGAAATAGAGACACAGAGGTAGAGAACAAACGTATGGACACAAAGTGGGGGAAGCCATGGGGTGGTGGTGGTGGGATGAGTTGGGAGATTAGGATTGACCTGTATACATGTCTATGCATAAAATAGATAACTAATAATAACCTATTGTATAAAAAATAACTAAAATTAAATTTCAAAATTTTAAAAAATAAAATGTAAAAATAAAACAGAAAAAATATTCTTCCATTCACACTGATGTATTTATACGAATGAATTATTTCCATGCTTATATCTATAAATACATAAATGAGGAATAAAATCTAACTTGAACCAAAAAAGAAAAAAAAAAAAAACTGAACCTAACAGTTATACAGAGGAAAACACTACCAAGGCACTTGCTCCAGTGGTAAACAATTGTGAAATTGGTCAGAGGTGGGGAATCATCTCCCATACAGCCAGCAGCCCCGCCCGCCCTCGCCAGGAGCATCCTCATTGCAAAGCTGGGAGACCGTGCCGAGGCCTCTGTGAGTAAACGTGAGCTGAGCCCCAGGCCAGATGCTGCTGAACTGTTCCCACCCTTCCCAGGTGAAACACCTGAATATGTACAAGGGCTTGAAAGCCTAGAGGAAGGGCCGTGGAGCCACACCAGCGACAGCACGCAGGCCAACTTGGTGCCTGCAGGTCAGCCAGGATGGTACTGGCCACGGGCGCTCTTCTGGAAGCTTTCTATTGCCCTGCCTGAGATACCCCTCCTGTCCCGGCCCCCACTCCTTTTTTTCCTTCCTCACCTCAGCCCGGAGAGATATTCCAGTGGAAGTTATGGGTGACACATCCTCTTCTTTACAGGTGGCAGCCTGGCAACTCCTGCCGAAAGTCCAGCAGAGCCCCACTCACACCGGGCCACCCACAAAGCCGTGGACCCTCACACCCTCCCACCAGCACAGCCCCGAGACTGCTGACGGGGCAGAGAATATGGAGTAAGGCACAGCTGCAGGGGCTATTGCTGCCTGGAGTGCTGTTTATATTGACCTCAACCCAGGCACACCTGGGGAGGGCTTGCCGGCAGGGTCAGGCTGCCCAGGTCAGCTAATCCTCAGCCCTCAGGGAATCACATTGCAGAAAATGGACCTCGCTAAGACAGAATATTCGCCAAGGAGAAAAAGGACACAATGCCATTTGCAGCACCGTAGATGAGTCTCGAGGTAATCACGTGACTTGGAGTAAGTCAGAAAGTGAAAGACACATATCATATCATATCACTTATAGGTGTTACCTATAAATTGATACCAGGGCAGATATTTCCACGGAGAAGGGCAATCACAGATTCATTAAACAAACTTAGGGTTCACCAAAGGAAAGGTGTGAGGATTGAATTCATTACGATATTGGGGTTAACAGACAGATACAAACACAGTAGACGTATATAATCACCAAAGACCTACGGAGTACCAAGAGAAGACTACTCAACATTCTGTCATAACGTACATGGGAAAAGGATCCCAGGAAGAACAGACATATGTATATGTGTAAAAGAACCACCTCTTGCACACCTACAACAAGCTAAACGTTGTACTCAAACTTGCTGTAATAAAAAATAAAAAATTAAATTAAAAACACGAACAAGAAGTAGTGAGACAAACTTGAGGGGCTTTCTCCTGGCACATTCCGTTCTACATTCCAATCTCGAACACGACTTCCATTGAGGCTCTGCTGCCCTAGTAACCAGATTTGGTAAGGGAGAACTGCTGCCACCTTGTGGCCGTTTCACACAACTGCAGGTTTAATGCCAGCGCTAATGGTCAGTGGATATTCCAAATCATTACAGGCCTGTAAATGACACCTGCCCTGAAAACAAATCCTGGGGTCATATATCGACCAAAAAATTCAAAAGACGTCCATATTTCAAAACGACAGTTTCAAGAGGCATATTTCACGCACATTAGTGTTCTGCTTCTTTTGCTTTCTTTCTTTCTTTGTTAAAAAAAACGGGAATGGAAAAAGGCAACCCTCAGAATGGGCGAAAACGTTCACAAACGAATCAATGGACAAAGGTTTAATCTCCAATATATATAAACAGCGCATGCAGCTTAATATTAATAAAACAAACAACCCAATACAAAAATGGGCAGAAGATCTAAAGAGACGTTTCTTCAAAGAAGACACAGAGATGGCCAAGACGCACATGAAAAGCTGCTCAACATCACTAATTATTAGAGAAATGCAAATCAAAACTACAATGAGGTAAGGCCTCACACCTGTTAGAATCGGCATCATCAGATAATCTACAAACAACAAATTCTGGGGAGGGTGTGGACAAAAGGAACCCTCTTCCGCTATTGGTGGGAATGTAAATTGATACAGTCACTATGGAGAACAGTATGGAGGTTCCTTTAAAAAACTAAAAAGAGAATTACCATAGGATCCAGCAATCCCACTTCTGGGCATATACCAAGAGAAAACCATAAATCACAGAGACACATTCACCACAATGTTCATTGCAGCACTATTTACAATAGCCAGGTTATGGAAGCAACATAAATGCCCACAGACAGACGAATGGATAAAGATGTGGTACATATATAAAATGGAATATTACTCAGCCATAAAAAGGAATGAAACTGGGTCATTGGTAGAGAAGTTGATGGATCTAGAGACTGTCATACAGAGTGAAGTAAGCCAGAAAGAGAAAAACAAATATTGTATATTAATGCCTATATGTGGAACGTAGAAAAATGGTAGAGATGAACTGGTTTGCAGGGCAGAAATAGAGACACAGAGGTAGAGAACAAACGTATGGACACAAAGTGGGGGAAGCCATGGGGTGGTGGTGGTGGGATGAGTTGGGAGATTAGGATTGACCTGTATACATGTCTATGCATAAAATAGATAACTAATAATAACCTATTGTATAAAAAATAACTAAAATTAAATTTCAAAATTTTAAAAAATAAAATGTAAAAATAAAACAGAAAAAATATTCTTCCATTCACACTGATGTATTTATACGAATGAATTATTTCCATGCTTATATCTATAAATACATAAATGAGGAATAAAATCTAACTTGAACCAAAAAAGAAAAAAAAAAAAACTGAACCTAACAGTTATACAGAGGAAAACACTACCAAGGCACTTGCTCCAGTGGTAAACAATTGTGAAATTGGTCAGAGGTGGGGAATCATCTCCCATACAGCCAGCAGCCCCGCCCGCCCTCGCCAGGAGCATCCTCATTGCAAAGCTGGGAGACCGTGCCGAGGCCTCTGTGAGTAAACGTGAGCTGAGCCCCAGGCCAGATGCTGCTGAACTGTTCCCACCCTTCCCAGGTGAAACACCTGAATATGTACAAGGGCTTGAAAGCCTAGAGGAAGGGCCGTGGAGCCACACCAGCGACAGCACGCAGGCCAACTTGGTGCCTGCAGGTCAGCCAGGATGGTACTGGCCACGGGCGCTCTTCTGGAAGCTTTCTATTGCCCTGCCTGAGATACCCCTCCTGTCCCGGCCCCCACTCCTTTTTTTCCTTCCTCACCTCAGCCCGGAGAGATATTCCAGTGGAAGTTATAGGTGACACATCCTCTTCTTTACAGGTGGCAGCCTGGCAACTCCTGCCGAAAGTCCAGCAGAGCCCCACTCACACCGGGCCACCCACAAAGCCGTGGACCCTCACACCCTCCCACCAGCACAGCCCCGAGACTGCTGACGGGGCAGAGAATATGGAGTAAGGCACAGCTGCAGGGGCTATTGCTGCCTGGAGTGCTGTTTATATTGACCTCAACCCAGGCACACCTGGGGAGGGCTTGCCGGCAGGGTCAGGCTGCCCAGGTCAGCTAATCCTCAGCCCTCAGGGAATCACATTGCAGAAAATGGACCTCGCTAAGACAGAATATTCGCCAAGGAGAAAAAGGACACAATGCCATTTGCAGCACCGTAGATGAGTCTCGAGGTAATCACGTGACTTGGAGTAAGTCAGAAAGTGAAAGACACATATCATATCATATCACTTATAGGTGTTACCTATAAATTGATACCAGGGCAGATATTTCCACGGAGAAGGGCAATCACAGATTCATTAAACAAACTTAGGGTTCACCAAAGGAAAGGTGTGAGGATTGAATTCATTACGATATTGGGGTTAACAGACAGATACAAACACAGTAGACGTATATAATCACCAAAGACCTACGGAGTACCAAGAGAAGACTACTCAACATTCTGTCATAACGTACATGGGAAAAGGATCCCAGGAAGAACAGACATATGTATATGTGTAAAAGAACCACCTCTTGCACACCTACAACAAGCTAAACGTTGTACTCAAACTTGCTGTAATAAAAAATAAAAAATTAAATTAAAAACACGAACAAGAAGTAGTGAGACAAACTTGAGGGGCTTTCTCCTGGCACATTCCGTTCTACATTCCAATCTCGAACACGACTTCCATTGAGGCTCTGCTGCCCTAGTAACCAGATTTGGTAAGGGAGAACTGCTGCCACCTTGTGGCCGTTTCACACAACTGCAGGTTTAATGCCAGCGCTAATGGTCAGTGGATATTCCAAATCATTACAGGCCTGTAAATGACACCTGCCCTGAAAATAATTCCTGGGGTCATATATCGACCAAGAAATTCAAAAGACGTCCATATTTCAAAACGACAGTTTCAAGAGGCATATTTCACGCACATTAGTGTTCTGCTTCTTTTGCTTTCTTTCTTTCTTTGTTAAAAAAAACGGGAATGGAGAAAGGCAACCCTCAGAATGGGCGAAAACGTTCACAAACGAATCAATGGACAAAGGTTTAATCTCCAATATATATAAACAGCGCATGCAGCTTAATATTAATAAAACAAACAACCCAATACAAAAATGGGCAGAAGATCTAAAGAGACGTTTCTTCAAAGAAGACACAGAGATGGCCAAGACGCACATGAAAAGCTGCTCAACATCACTAATTATTAGAGAAATGCAAATCAAAACTACAATGAGGTAAGACCTCACACCTGTTAGAATCGGCATCATCAGATAATCTACAAACAACAAATTCTGGGGAGGGTGTGGACAAAAGGAACCCTCTTCCGCTATTGGTGGGTATGTAAATTGATACAGTCACTATGGAGAACAGTATGGAGGTTCCTTTAAAAAACTAAAAAGAGAATTACCATAGGATCCAGCAATCCCACTTCTGGGCATATACCCAGAGAAAACCATAAATCACAGAGACACATTCACCACAATGTTCATTGCAGCATTATTTACAATAGCCAGGTTATGGAAGCAACATAAATGCCCACAGACAGACGAATGGATAAAGATGTGGTACATATATAAAATGGAATATTACTCAGCCATAAAAAGGAATGAAACTGGGTCATTTGTAGAGAAGTTGATGGATCTAGAGACTGTCATACAGAGTGAAGTAAGCCAGAAAGAGATAAACAAATATTGTATATTAATGCCTATATGTGGAACCTAGAAAAATGGTAGAGATGAACTGGTTTGCAGGGCAGAAATAGAGACACAGAGGTAGAGAACAAACGTATGGACACAAAGTGGGGGAAGCCATGGGGTGGTGGTGGTGGGATGACTTGGGAGATTAGGATTGACCTGTATACATGTCTATGCATAAAATAGATAACTAATAATAACCTACTGTATAAAAAATAACTAAAATTAAATTTCAAAATTTTAAAAAATAAAATGTAAAAATAAAACAGAAAAAATGTTCTTCCATTCACACTGATGTATTTATACGAATGAATTATTTCCATGCTTATATCTATAAATACATAAATGAGGAATAAAATCTAACTTGAACCAAAAAAGAAAAAAAAAAACTGAACCTAACAGTTATACAGAGGAAAACACTACCAAGGCACTTGCTCCAGTGGTAAACAATTGTGAAATTGGTCAGAGGTGGGGAATCATCTCCCATACAGCCAGCAGCCCCGCCCGCCCTCGCCAGGAGCATCCTCATTGCAAAGCTGGGAGACCGTGCCGAGGCCTCTGTGAGTAAACGTGAGCTGAGCCCCAGGCCAGATGCTGCTGAACTGTTCCCACCCTTCCCAGGTGAAACACCTGAATATGTACAAGGGCTTGAAAGCCTAGAGGAAGGGCCGTGGAGCCACACCAGCGACAGCACGCAGGCCAACTTGGTGCCTGCAGGTCAGCCAGGATGGTACTGGCCACGGGCGCTCTTCTGGAAGCTTTCTATTGCCCTGCCTGAGATACCCCTCCTGTCCCGGCCCCCACTCCTTTTTTTCCTTCCTCACCTCAGCCCGGAGAGATATTCCAGTGGAAGTTATGGGTGACACATCCTCTTCTTTACAGGTGGCAGCCTGGCAACTCCTGCCGAAAGTCCAGCAGAGCCCCACTCACACCGGGCCACCCACAAAGCCGTGGACCCTCACACCCTCCCACCAGCACAGCCCCGAGACTGCTGACGGGGCAGAGAATATGGAGTAAGGCACAGCTGCAGGGGCTATTGCTGCCTGGAGTGCTGTTTATATTGACCTCAACCCAGGCACACCTGGGGAGGGCTTGCCGGCAGGGTCAGGCTGCCCAGGTCAGCTAATCCTCAGCCCTCAGGGAATCACATTGCAGAAAATGGACCTCGCTAAGACAGAATATTCGCCAAGGAGAAAAAGGACACAATGCCATTTGCAGCACCGTAGATGAGTCTCGAGGTAATCACGTGACTTGGAGTAAGTCAGAAAGTGAAAGACACATATCATATCATATCACTTATAGGTGTTACCTATAAATTGATACCAGGGCAGATATTTCCACGGAGAAGGGCAATCACAGATTCATTAAACAAACTTAGGGTTCACCAAAGGAAAGGTGTGAGGATTGAATTCATTACGATATTGGGGTTAACAGACAGATACAAACACAGTAGACGTATATAATCACCAAAGACCTACGGAGTACCAAGAGAAGACTACTCAACATTCTGTCATAACGTACATGGGAAAAGGATCCCAGGAAGAACAGACATATGTATATGTGTAAAAGAACCACCTCTTGCACACCTACAACAAGCTAAACGTTGTACTCAAACTTGCTGTAATAAAAAATAAAAAATTAAATTAAAAACACGAACAAGAAGTAGTGAGACAAACTTGAGGGGCTTTCTCCTGGCACATTCCGTTCTACATTCCAATCTCGAACACGACTTCCATTGAGGCTCTGCTGCCCTAGTAACCAGATTTGGTAAGGGAGAACTGCTGCCACCTTGTGGCCGTTTCACACAACTGCAGGTTTAATGCCAGCGCTAATGGTCAGTGGATATTCCAAATCATTACAGGCCTGTAAATGACACCTGCCCTGAAAACAAATCCTGGGGTCATATATCGACCAAAAAATTCAAAAGACGTCCATATTTCAAAACGACAGTTTCAAGAGGCATATTTCACGCACATTAGTGTTCTGCTTCTTTTGCTTTCTTTCTTTCTTTGTTAAAAAAAACGGGAATGGAAAAAGGCAACCCTCAGAATGGGCGAAAACGTTCACAAACGAATCAATGGACAAAGGTTTAATCTCCAATATATATAAACAGCGCATGCAGCTTAATATTAATAAAACAAACAACCCAATACAAAAATGGGCAGAAGATCTAAAGAGACGTTTCTTCAAAGAAGACACAGAGATGGCCAAGACGCACATGAAAAGCTGCTCAACATCACTAATTATTAGAGAAATGCAAATCAAAACTACAATGAGGTAAGACCTCACACCTGTTAGAATCGGCATCATCAGATAATCTACAAACAACAAATTCTGGGGAGGGTGTGGACAAAAGGAACCCTCTTCCGCTATTGGTGGGAATGTAAATTGATACAGTCACTATGGAGAACAGTATGGAGGTTCCTTTAAAAAACTAAAAAGAGAATTACCATAGGATCCAGCAATCCCACTTCTGGGCATATACCAAGAGAAAACCATAAATCACAGAGACACATTCACCACAATGTTCATTGCAGCACTATTTACAATAGCCAGGTTATGGAAGCAACATAAATGCCCACAG
The DNA here is from genome assembly GCF_964165515.1 of Mesoplodon bidens. NCBI lineage: Eukaryota > Metazoa > Chordata > Mammalia > Artiodactyla > Ziphiidae > Mesoplodon > Mesoplodon bidens. Next base: position 424,316 of record NW_027672639.1, on the reverse strand, counting down.
ACAGACGAATGGATAAAGATGTGGTACATATATAAAATGGAATATTACTCAGCCATAAAAAGGAATGAAACTGGGTCATTTGTAGAGAAGTTGATGGATCTAGAGACTGTCATACAGAGTGAAGTAAGCCAGAAAGAGAAAAACAAATATTGTATATTAATGCCTATATGTGGAACGTAGAAAAATGGTAGAGATGAACTGGTTTGCAGGGCAGAAATAGAGACACAGAGGTAGAGAACAAACGTATGGACACAAAGTGGGGGAAGCCATGGGGTGGTGGTGGTGGGATGAGTTGGGAGATTAGGATTGACCTGTATACATGTCTATGCATAAAATAGATAACTAATAATAACCTATTGTATAAAAAATAACTAAAATTAAATTTCAAAATTTTAAAAAATAAAATGTAAAAATAAAACAGAAAAAATATTCTTCCATTCACACTGATGTATTTATACGAATGAATTATTTCCATGCTTATATCTATAAATACATAAATGAGGAATAAAATCTAACTTGAACCAAAAAAGAAAAAAAAAAAAACTGAACCTAACAGTTATACAGAGGAAAACACTACCAAGGCACTTGCTCCAGTGGTAAACAATTGTGAAATTGGTCAGAGGTGGGGAATCATCTCCCATACAGCCAGCAGCCCCGCCCGCCCTCGCCAGGAGCATCCTCATTGCAAAGCTGGGAGACCGTGCCGAGGCCTCTGTGAGTAAACGTGAGCTGAGCCCCAGGCCAGATGCTGCTGAACTGTTCCCACCCTTCCCAGGTGAAACACCTGAATATGTACAAGGGCTTGAAAGCCTAGAGGAAGGGCCGTGGAGCCACACCAGCGACAGCACGCAGGCCAACTTGGTGCCTGCAGGTCAGCCAGGATGGTACTGGCCACGGGCGCTCTTCTGGAAGCTTTCTATTGCCCTGCCTGAGATACCCCTCCTGTCCCGGCCCCCACTCCTTTTTTTCCTTCCTCACCTCAGCCCGGAGAGATATTCCAGTGGAAGTTATGGGTGACACATCCTCTTCTTTACAGGTGGCAGCCTGGCAACTCCTGCCGAAAGTCCAGCAGAGCCCCACTCACACCGGGCCACCCACAAAGCCGTGGACCCTCACACCCTCCCACCAGCACAGCCCCGAGACTGCTGACGGGGCAGAGAATATGGAGTAAGGCACAGCTGCAGGGGCTATTGCTGCCTGGAGTGCTGTTTATATTGACCTCAACCCAGGCACACCTGGGGAGGGCTTGCCGGCAGGGTCAGGCTGCCCAGGTCAGCTAATCCTCAGCCCTCAGGGAATCACATTGCAGAAAATGGACCTCGCTAAGACAGAATATTCGCCAAGGAGAAAAAGGACACAATGCCATTTGCAGCACCGTAGATGAGTCTCGAGGTAATCACGTGACTTGGAGTAAGTCAGAAAGTGAAAGACACATATCATATCATATCACTTATAGGTGTTACCTATAAATTGATACCAGGGCAGATATTTCCACGGAGAAGGGCAATCACAGATTCATTAAACAAACTTAGGGTTCACCAAAGGAAAGGTGTGAGGATTGAATTCATTACGATATTGGGGTTAACAGACAGATACAAACACAGTAGACGTATATAATCACCAAAGACCTACGGAGTACCAAGAGAAGACTACTCAACATTCTGTCATAACGTACATGGGAAAAGGATCCCAGGAAGAACAGACATATGTATATGTGTAAAAGAACCACCTCTTGCACACCTACAACAAGCTAAACGTTGTACTCAAACTTGCTGTAATAAAAAATAAAAAATTAAATTAAAAACACGAACAAGAAGTAGTGAGACAAACTTGAGGGGCTTTCTCCTGGCACATTCCGTTCTACATTCCAATCTCGAACACGACTTCCATTGAGGCTCTGCTGCCCTAGTAACCAGATTTGGTAAGGGAGAACTGCTGCCACCTTGTGGCCGTTTCACACAACTGCAGGTTTAATGCCAGCGCTAATGGTCAGTGGATATTCCAAATCATTACAGGCCTGTAAATGACACCTGCCCTGAAAACAAATCCTGGGGTCATATATCGACCAAAAAATTCAAAAGACGTCCATATTTCAAAACGACAGTTTCAAGAGGCATATTTCACGCACATTAGTGTTCTGCTTCTTTTGCTTTCTTTCTTTCTTTGTTAAAAAAAACGGGAATGGAAAAAGGCAACCCTCAGAATGGGCGAAAACGTTCACAAACGAATCAATGGACAAAGGTTTAATCTCCAATATATATAAACAGCGCATGCAGCTTAATATTAATAAAACAAACAACCCAATACAAAAATGGGCAGAAGATCTAAAGAGACGTTTCTTCAAAGAAGACACAGAGATGGCCAAGACGCACATGAAAAGCTGCTCAACATCACTAATTATTAGAGAAATGCAAATCAAAACTACAATGAGGTAAGGCCTCACACCTGTTAGAATCGGCATCATCAGATAATCTACAAACAACAAATTCTGGGGAGGGTGTGGACAAAAGGAACCCTCTTCCGCTATTGGTGGGAATGTAAATTGATACAGTCACTATGGAGAACAGTATGGAGGTTCCTTTAAAAAACTAAAAAGAGAATTACCATAGGATCCAGCAATCCCACTTCTGGGCATATACCCAGAGAAAACCATAAATCACAGAGACACATTCACCACAATGTTCATTGCAGCATTATTTACAATAGCCAGGTTATGGAAGCAACATAAATGCCCACAGACAGACGAATGGATAAAGATGTGGTACATATATAAAATGGAATATTACTCAGCCATAAAAAGGAATGAAACTGGGTCATTTGTAGAGAAGTTGATGGATCTAGAGACTGTCATACAGAGTGAAGTAAGCCAGAAAGAGATAAACAAATATTGTATATTAATGCCTATATGTGGAACCTAGAAAAATGGTAGAGATGAACTGGTTTGCAGGGCAGAAATAGAGACACAGAGGTAGAGAACAAACGTATGGACACAAAGTGGGGGAAGCCATGGGGTGGTGGTGGTGGGATGACTTGGGAGATTAGGATTGACCTGTATACATGTCTATGCATAAAATAGATAACTAATAATAACCTACTGTATAAAAAAAATAACTAAAATTAAATTTAAAAATTTTAAAAAATAAAATGTAAAAATAAAACAGAAAAAAAGTTCTTCCATTCACACTGATGTATTTATACGAATGAATTATTTCCATGCTTATATCTATAAATACATAAATGAGGAATAAAATCTAACTTGAACCAAAAAAGAAAAAAAAAACTGAACCTAACAATTATACAGAGGAAAACACTACCAAGGCACTTGCTCCACTGGTAAACAATTCTGAAATTGGTCAGAGGTGGGGAATCATCTCCCATACAGCCAGCAGCCCCGCCCGCCCACGCAAGGAGCATCCTCATTGCAAAGCGGGGAGACCGTGCCGAGGCCTCTGTGAGTAAACGTGAGCTGAGCCCCAGGCCAGATGCTGCTGAACTGTTCCCACCCTTCCCAGGTGAAACACCTGAATATGTACAAGGGCTTGAAAGCCTAGAGGAAGGGCCGTGGAGCCACACCAGCGACAGCACGCAGGCCAACTTGGTGCCTGCAGGTCAGCCAGGATGGTACTGGCCACGGGCGCTCTTCTGGAAGCTTTCTATTGCCCTGCCTGAGATACCCCTCCTGTCCCGGCCCCCACTCCTTTCTTTCCTTCCTCACCTCAGCCCGGAGAGATATTCCAGTGGAAGTTATGGGTGACACATCCTCTTCTTTACAGGTGGCAGCCTGGCAACTCCTGCCGAAAGTCCAGCAGAGCCCCACTCACACCGGGCCACCCACAAAGCCGTGGACCCTCACACCCTCCCACCAGCACAGCCCCGAGACTGCTGACGGGGCAGAGAATATGGAGTAAGGCACAGCTGCAGGGGCTATTGCTGCCTGGAGTGCTGTTTATATTGACCTCAACCCAGGCACACCTGGGGAGGGCTTGCCGGCAGGGTCAGGCTGCCCAGGTCAGCTAATCCTCAGCCCTCAGGGAATCACATTGCAGAAAATGGACCTCGCTAAGACAGAATATTCGCCAAGGAAAAAAAGGACACAATGCCATTTGCAGCACCGTAGATGAGTCTCGAGGTAATCACGTGACTTGGAGTAAGTCAGAAAGTGAAAGACACATATCATATCATATCACTTATAGGTGTTACCTATAAATTGATACCAGGGCAGATATTTCCACGGAGAAGGGCAATCACAGATTCATTAAACAAACTTATGGTTCACCAAAGGAAAGGTGTGAGGATTGAATTCATTACGATATTGGGGTTAACAGACATATACAAACACAGTAGACGTATATAATCACCAAAGACCTACGGAGTACCAAGAGAAGACTACCCAACATTCTGTCATAACGTACATGGGAAAAGGATCCCAGGAAGAACAGACATATGTATATGTGTAAAAGAACCACCTCTTGCACACCTACAACAAGCTAAACGTTGTACTCAAACTTGCTGTAATAAAAAATAAAAAATTAAATTAAAAACACGAACAAGAAGTAGTGAGACAAACTTGAGGGGCTTTCTCCTGGCACATTCCGTTCTACATTCCAATCTCGAACACGACTTCCATTGAGGCTCTGCTGCCCTAGTAACCAGATTTGGTAAGGGAGAACTGCTGCCACCTTGTGGCCGTTTCACACAACTGCAGGTTTAATGCCAGCGCTAATGGTCAGTGGATATTCCAAATCATTACAGGCCTGTAAATGACACCTGCCCTGAAAACAAATCCTGGGGTCATATATCGACCAAAAAATTCAAAAGACGTCCATATTTCAAAACGACAGTTTCAAGAGGCATATTTCACGCACATTAGTGTTCTGCTTCTTTTGCTTTCTTTCTTTCTTTGTTAAAAAAACGGGAATGGAGAAAGGCAACCCTCAGAATGGGCGAAAACGTTCACAAACGAATCAATGGACAAAGGTTTAATCTCCAATATATATAAACAGCTCATGCAGCTTAATATTAATAAAACAAACAACCCAATACAAAAATGGGCAGAAGATCTAAAGAGACGTTTCTTCAAAGAAGACACAGAGATGGCCAAGACGCACATGAAAAGCTGCTCAACATCACTAATTATTAGAGAAATGCAAATCAAAACTACAATGAGGTAAGACCTCACACCTGTTAGAATCGGCATCATCAGATAATCTACAATCAACAAATTCTGGGGACGGTGTGGACAAAAGGAACCCTCTTCCGCTATTGGTGGGAATGTAAATTGATACAGTCACTATGGAGAACAGTATGGAGGTTCCTTTAAAAAACTAAAAAGAGAATTACCATAGGATCCAGCAATCCCACTTCTGGGCATATACTCAGAGAAAACCATAAATCACAAAGACACATTCACCACAATGTTCATTGCAGCACTATTTACAATAGCCAGGTAATGGAAGCAACCTAAATGCCCACAGACAGACGAATGGATAAAGATGTGGTACATATACAAAATGGAATATTACTCAGCCATAAAAAGGAATGAAACTGGGTCATTTGTAGAGAAGTTGATGGATCTAGAGACTGTCATACAGAGTGAAGTAAGCCAGAAAGAGAAAAACAAATATTGTATATTAATGCCTATATGTGGAACCTAGAAAAATGGTAGAGATGAACTGGTTTGCAGGGCAGAAATAGAGACACAGAGGTAGAGAACAAACGTATGGACACAAAGTGGGGGAAGCCATGGGGTGGTGGTGGTGGGATGAGTTGGGAGATTAGGATTGACCTGTATACATATCTATGCATAAAATAGATAACTAATAATAACCTACTGTATGAAAAAATAACTAAAATTAAATTTCAAAATTTTAAAAAATAAAATGTAAAAATAAAACAGAAAAAAAGTTCTTCCATTCACACTGATGTATTTATACGAATGAATTATTTCCATGCTTATATCTATAAATACATAAATGAGGAATAAAATCTAACTTGAACCAAAAAAGAAAAAAAAAACTGAACCTAATAGTTATACAGAGGAAAACACTACCAAGGCACTTGCTCCACTGGTAAACAATTCTGAAATTGGTCAGAGGTGGGGAATCATCTCCCATACAGCCAGCAGCCCCGCCCGCCCACGCAAGGAGCATCCTCATTGCAAAGCTGGGAGACCGTGCCGAGGCCTCTGTGAGTAAACGTGAGCTGAGCCCCAGGCCAGATGCTGCTGAACTGTTCCCACCCTTCCCAGGTGAAACACCTGAATATGTACAAGGGCTTGAAAGCCTAGAGGAAGGGCCGTGGAGCCACACCAGCGACAGCACGCAGGCCAACTTGGTGCCTGCAGGTCAGCCAGGATGGTACTGGCCACGGGCGCTCTTCTGGAAGCTTTCTATTGCCCTGCCTGAGATACCCCTCCTGTCCAGGCCCCCACTCCTTTTTTTCCTTCCTCACCTGAGGCCGGAGAGATATTCCAGTGGAAGTTATGGGTGACACATCCTCTTCTTTACTGGTGGCAGCCTGGCAACTCCTGCCGAAAGTCCAGCAGAGCCCCACTCACACCGGGCCACCCACAAAGCCGTGGACCCTCACACCCTCCCACCAGCACAGCCCCGAGACTGCTGACGGGGCAGAGAATATGGAGTCAGGCACAGCTGCAGGGGCTATTGATGCCTGGAGTGCTGTTTATATTGACCTCAACCCAGGCACACCTGGGGAGGGCTTGCCGGCAGGGTCAGGCTGCCCAGGTCAGCTAATCCTCAGCCCTCGGGGAATCACATTGCAGAAAATGGACCTCGCTAAGACAGAATATTCGCCAAGGTAAAAAAGGACACAATGCCATTTGCAGCACCGTAGATGAGTCTCGAGGTAATCACGTGACTTGGAGTAAGTCAGAAAGTGAAAGACACATATCATATCATATCACTTATAGGTGTTACCTATAAATTGATACCAGGGCAGATATTTCCACGGAGAAGGGCAATCACAGATTCATTAAACAAACTTATGGTTCACCAAAGGAAAGGTGTGAGGATTGAATTCATTACGATATTGGGGTTAACAGACATATACAAACACAGTAGACGTATATAATCACCAAAGACCTACGGAGTACCAAGAGAAGACTACTCAACATTCTGTCATAACGTACATGGGAAAAGGATCCCAGGAAGAACAGACATATGTATATGTGTAAAAGAACCACCTCTTGCACACCTACAACAAGCTAAACGTTGTACTCAAACTTGCTGTAATAAAAAATAAAAAATTAAATTAAAAACACGAACAAGAAGTAGTGAGACAAACTTGAGGGGCTTTCTCCTGGCACATTCCGTTCTACATTCCAATCTAGAACACGACTTCCATTGAGGCTCTGCGGCCCTAGTAACCAGATTTGGTAAGGGAGAACTGCTGCCACCTTGTGGCCGTTTCACACAACTGCAGGTTTAATGCCAGCGCTAATGGTCAGTGGATATTCCAAATCATTACAGGCCTGTAAATGACACCTGCCCTGAAAACAAATCCTGGGGTCATATATCGACCAAAAAATTCAAAAGACGTCCATATTTCAAAACGACAGTTTCAAGAGGCATATTTCACGCACATTAGTGTTCTGCTTCTTTTGCTTTCTTTCTTTCTTTGTTAAAAAAAACGGGAATGGAAAAAGGCAACCCTCAGAATGGGCGAAAACGTTCACAAACGAATCAATGGACAAAGGTTTAATCTCCAATATATATAAACAGCTCATGCAGCTTAATATTAATAAAACAAACAACCCAATACAAAAATGGGCAGAAGATCTAAAGAGACGTTTCTTCAAAGAAGACACAGAGATGGCCAAGACGCACATGAAAAGCTGCTCAACATCACTAATTATTAGAGAAATGCAAATCAAAACTACAATGAGGTAAGACCTCACACCTGTTAGAATCGGCAACATCAGATAATCTACAAACAACAAATTCTGGGGAGGGTGTGGACAAAAGGAACCCTCTTCCGCTATTGGTGGGAATGTAAATTGATACAGTCACTATGGAGAACAGTATGGAGGTTCCTTTAAAAAACTAAAAAGAGAATTACCATAGGATCCAGCAATCCCACTTCTGGGCATATACCCAGAGAAAACCATAAATCACAAAGACACATTCACCACAATGTTCATTGCAGCACTATTTACAATAGCCAGGTAATGAAAGCAACCTAAATGCCCACAGACAGACGAATGGATAAAGATGTGGTACATATACAAAATGGAATATTACTCAGCCATAAAAAGGAATGAAACTGGGTCATTTGTAGAGAAGTTGATGGATCTAGAGACTGTCATACAGAGTGAAGTAAGCCAGAAAGAGAAAAACAAATATTGTATATTAATGCCTATATGTGGAACCTAGAAAAATGGTAGAGATGAACTGGTTTGCAGGGCAGAAATAGAGACACAGAGGTAGAGAACAAACGTATGGTCACAAAGTGGGGGAAGCCATGGGGTGGTGGTGGTGGGATGAGTTGGGAGATTAGGATTGACCTGTATACATGTCTATGCATAAAATAGATAACTAATAATAACCTACTGTATAAAAAAAATAACTAAAATTAAATTTAAAAATTTTAAAAAATAAAATGTAAAAATAAAACAGAAAAAAAGTTCTTCCATTCACACTGTTGTATTTATACGAATGAATTATTTCCATGCTTATATCTATAAATACATAAATGAGGAATAAAATCTAACTTGAACCAAAAAAGAAAAAAAAAAACTGAACCTAAGAATTATACAGAGGAAAACACTACCAAGGCACTTGCTCCAGTGGTAAACAATTCTGAAATTGGTCAGAGGTGGGGAATCATCTCCCATACAGCCAGCAGCCCCGCCCGCCCACGCAAGGAGCATCCTCATTGCAAAGCTGGGAGACCGTGCCGAGGCCTCTGTGAGTAAACGTGAGCTGAGCCCCAGGCAAGATGCTGCTGAACTGTTCGCACCCTTCCCTGGTGAAACACCTGAATATGTACAAGGGCTTGAAAGCCTAGAGGAAGGGCCGTGGAGCCACACCAGCGACAGCACGCAGGCCAACTTGGTGCCTGCAGGTCAGCCAGGATGGTACTGGCCACGGGCGCTCCTCTGGAAGCTTTCTATTGCCCTGCCTGAGATACCCCTCCTGTCCCGGCCCCCACGCCTTTTTTTCCTTCCTCACCTCAGCCCGGAGAGATATTCCAGTGGAAGTTATGGGTGACACATCCTCTTCTTTACAGGTGGCAGCCTGGCAACTCCTGCCGAAAGTCCAGCAGAGCCCCACTCACATCGGGCCAAACACAAAGCCGTGGACCCTCACACCCTCCCACCAGCACAGCCCCGAGACTGCTGACGGGGCAGAGAATATGGAGTAAGGCACAGCTTCAGGGGCTATTGCTGCCTGGAGTGCTGTTTATATTGACCTCAACCCAGGCACACCTGGGGAGGGCTTGCCGGCAGGGTCAGGCTGCCCAGGTCAGCTAATCCTCAGCCCTCAGGGAATCACATTGCAGAATATGGACCTCGCTAAGACAGAATATTCGCCAAGGAAAAAAAGGACACAATGCCTTTTGCAGCACCGTAGATGAGTCTCGAGGTAATCACGTGACTTGGAGTAAGTCAGAAAGTGAAAGACACATATCATATCATATCACTTATAGGTGTTACCTATAAATTGATACCAGGGCAGATATTTCCACGGAGAAGGGCAATCACAGATTCATTAAACAAACTTATGGTTCACCAAAGGAAAGGTGTGAGGATTGAATTCATTACGATATTGGGGTTAACAGACATATACAAACACAGTAGACGTATATAATCACCAAAGACCTACGGAGTACCAAGAGAAGACTACTCAACATTCTGTCATAACGTACATGGGAAAAGGATCCCAGGAAGAACAGACATATGTATATGTGTAAAAGAACCACCTCTTGCACACCTACAACAAGCTAAACGTTGTACTCAAACTTGCTGTAATAAAAAATAAAAAATTAAATTAAAAACACGAACAAGAAGTAGTGAGACAAACTTGAGGGGCTTTCTCCTGGCACATTCCGTTCTACATTCCAATCTCGAACACGACTTCCATTGAGGCTCTGCTGCCCTAGTAACCAGATTTGGTAAGGGAGAACTGCTGCCACCTTGTGGCCGTTTCACACAACTGCAGGTTTAATGCCAGCGCTAATGGTCAGTGGATATTCCAAATCATTACAGGCCTGTAAATGACACCTGCCCTGAAAACAAATCCTGGGGTCATATATCGACCAAAAAATTCAAAAGACGTCCATATTTCAAAACGACAGTTTCAAGAGGCATATTTCACGCACATTAGTGTTCTGCTTCTTTTGCTTTCTTTCTTTCTTTGTTAAAAAAACGGGAATGGAGAAAGGCAACCCTCAGAATGGGCGAAAACGTTCACAAACGAATCAATGGACAAAGGTTTAATCTCCAATATATATAAACAGCTCATGCAGCTTAATATTAATAAAACAAACAACCCAATACAAAAATGGGCAGAAGATCTAAAGAGACGTTTCTTCAAAGAAGACACAGAGATGGCCAAGACGCACATGAAAAGCTGCTCAACATCACTAATTATTAGAGAAATGCAAATCAAAACTACAATGAGGTAAGACCTCACACCTGTTAGAATCGGCATCATCAGATAATCTACAAACAACAAATTCTGGGGAGGGTGTGGACAAAAGGAACCCTCTTCCGCTATTGGTGGGAATGTAAATTGATACAGTCACTATGGAGAACAGTATGGAGGTTCCTTTAGAAAACTAAAAAGAGAATTACCATAGGATCCAGCAATCCCACTTCTGGGCATATACCCTGAGAAAACCATAAATCACAGAGACACATTCACCACAATGTTCATTGCAGCACTATTTACAATAGCCAGGTTATGGAAGCAACATAAATGCCCACAGACAGACGAATGGATAAAGATGTGGTACATATATAAAATGGAATATTACTCAGCCATAAAAAGGAATGAAACTGGGTCATTTGTAGAGAAGTTGATGGATCTAGAGACTGTCATTCAGATTGAAGTAAGCCTGAAAGAGAAAAACAAATATTGTATATTAATGCCTATATGTGGAACCTAGAAAAATGGTAGAGATGAACTGGTTTGCAGGGCAGAAATAGAGACACAGAGGTAGAGAACAAACGTATGGACACAAAGTGGGGGAAGCCATGGGGTGATGGTGGTGGGATGAGTTGGGAGATTAGGATTGACCTGTATACATGTCTATGCATAAAATAGATAACTAATAATAACCTACTGTATAAAAAAATAACTAAAATTAAATTTCAAAATTTTAAAAAATAAAATGTAAAAATAAAACAGAAAAAAGTTCTTCCATTCACACTGATGTATTTATACGAATGAATTATTTCCATGCTTATATCTATAAATACATAAATGAGGAATAAAATCTAACTTGAACCAAAAAAGAAAAAAAAAAACTGAACCTAATAGTTATACAGAGGAAAACACTACCAAGGCACTTGCTCCAGTGGTAAATAATTCTGAAATTGGTCAGAGGTGGGGAATCATCTCCCATACAGCCAGCAGCCCCGCCCGCCCACGCAAGGAGCATCCTCATTGCAAAGCTGGGAGACCGTGCCGAGGCCTCTGTGAGTAAACGTGAGCTGAGCCCCAGGCCAGATGCTGCTGAACTGTTCCCACCCTTCCCAGGTGAAACACCTGAATATGTACAAGGGCTTGAAAGCCTAGAGGAAGGGCCGTGGAGCCACACCAGCGACAGCACACAGGCCAAATTGGTGCCTGCAGGTCAGCCAGGATGGTACTGGCCACGGGCGCTCTTCTGGAAGCTTTCTATTGCCCTGCCTGAGATACCCCTCCTGTCCCGGCCCCCACTCCTTTTTTTCCTTCCTCACCTCAGCCCGGAGAGATATTCCAGTGGAAGTTATGGGTGACACATCCTCTTCTTTACAGGTGGCAGCCTGGCAACTCCTGCCGAAAGTCCAGCAGAGCCCCACTCACACCGGGCCACCCACAAAGCCGTGGACCCTCACACCCTCCCACCAGCACAGCCCCGAGACTGCTGACGGGGCAGAGAATATGGAGTAAGGCAGAGCTGCAGGGGCTATTGATGCCTGGAGTGCTGTTTATATTGATCTCAACCCAGGCACACCTGGGGAGGGCTTGCCGGCAGGGTCAGGCTGCCCAGGTCAGCTAATCCTCAGCCCTCAGGGAATCACATTGCAGAAAATGGACCTCGCTAAGACAGAATATTCGCCAAGGAGAAAAAGGACACAATGCCATTTGCAGCACCGTAGATGAGTCTCGAGGTAATCACGTGACTTGGAGTAAGTCAGAAAGTGAAAGACACATATCATATCATATCACTTATAGGTGTTACCTATAAATTGATACCAGGGCAGATATTTCCACGGAGAAGGGCAATCACAGATTCATTAAACAAACTTATGGTTCACCAAAGGAAAGGTGTGAGGATTGAATTCATTACGATATTGGGGTTAACAGACATATACAAATACAGTAGACGTATATAATCACCAAAGACCTACGGAGTACCAAGAGAAGACTACTCAACATTCTGTCATAACGTACATGGGAAAAGGATCCCAGGAAGAACAGACATATGTATATGTGTAAAAGAACCACCTCTTGCACACCTACAACATGCTAAACGTTGTACTCAAACTTGCTGTAATAAAAAATAAAAAATTAAATTAAAAACACGAACAAGAAGTAGTGAGACAAACTTGAGGGGCTTTCTCCTGGCACATTCCGTTCTACATTCCAATCTAGAACACGACTTCCATTGAGGCTCTGCTGCCCTAGTAACCAGATTTGGTAAGGGAGAACTGCTGCCACCTTGTGGCCGTTTCACACAACTGCAGGTTTAATGCCAGCGCTTATGGTCAGTGGATATTCCAAATCATTACAGGCCTGTAAATGACACCTGCCCTGAAAACAAATCCTGGGGTCATATATCGACCAAAAAATTCAAAAGACGTCCATATTTCAAAACGACAGTTTCAAGAGGCATATTTCACGCACATTAGTGTTCTGCTTCTTTTGCTTTCTTTCTTTCTTTCTTAAAAAAAACGGGAATGGAAAAAGGCAACCCTCAGAATGGGCGAAAACGTTCACAAACGAATCAATGGACAAAGGTTTAATCTCCAATATATATAAACAGCTCATGCAGCTTAATATTAATAAAACAAACAACCCAATACAAAAATGGGCAGAAGATCTAAAGAGACGTTTCTTCAAAGAAGACACAGAGATGGCCAAGACGCACAAGAAAAGCTGCTCAACATCACTAATTATTAGAGAAATGCAAATCAAAACTACAATGAGGTAAGACCTCACACCTGTTAGAATCGGCATCATCAGATAATCTACAAACAAAAAATTCTGGGGAGGGTGTGGACAAAAGGAACCCTCTTCCGCTATTGGTGGGAATGTAAATTGATACAGTCACTATGGAGAACAGTATGGAGGTTCCTTTAGAAAACTAAAAAGAGAATTACCATAGGATCCAGCAATCCCACTTCTGGGCATATACCCTGAGAAAACCATAAATCACAGAGACACATTCACCACAATGTTTATTGCAGCACTATTTACAATAGCCAGGTTATGGAAGCAACATAAATGCCCACAGACAGACGAATGGATAAAGATGTGGTACATATATAAAATGGAATATTACTCAGCCATAAAAAGGAATGAAACTGGGTCATTTGTAGAGAAGTTGATGGATCTAGAGACTGTCATTCAGAGTGAAGTAAGCCAGAAAGAGAAAAACAAATATTGTATATTAATGCCTATATGTGGAACCTAGAAAAATGGTAGAGATGAACTGGTTTGCAGGGCAGAAATAGAGACACAGAGGTAGAGAACAAACGTATGGACACAAAATGGGGGAAGCCATGGTGTGGTGGTGGTGGGATGAGTTGGGAGATTAGGATTGACCTGTATACATGTCTATGCATAAAATAGATAACTAATAATAACCTACTGTATAAAAAAATAACTAAAATTAAATTTCAAAATTTTAAAAAATAAAATGTAAAAATAAAACAGAAAAAAGTTCTTCCATTCACACTGATGTATTTATACGAATGAATTATTTCCATGCTTATATCTATAAATACATAAATGAGGAATAAAATCTAACTTGAACCAAAAAAGAAAAAAAAAACTGAACCTAATAGTTATACAGAGGAAAACACTACCAAGGCACTTGCTCCAGTGGTAAACAATTCTGAAATTGGTCAGAGGTGGGGAATCATCTCCCATACAGCCAGCAGCCCCGCCCGCCCACGCAAGGAGCATCCTCATTGCGAAGCTGGGAGACCGTGCCGAGGCCTCTGTGAGTAAACGTGAGCTGAGCCCCAGGCCAGATGCTGCTGAACTGTTCCCACCCTTCCCAGGTGAAACACCTGAATATGTACAAGGGCTTGAAAGCCTAGAGGAAGGGCCGTGGAGCCACACCAGCGACAGCACGCAGGCCAAATTGGTGCCTGCAGGTCAGCCAGGATGGTACTGGCCACGGGCGCTCTTCTGGAAGCTTTCTATTGCCCTGCCTGATATACCCCTCCTGTCCCGGCCCCCACTCCTTTTTTTCCTTCCTCACCTCAGCCCGGAGAGATATTCCAGTGGAAGTTATGGGTGACACATCCTCTTCTTTACAGGTGGCAGCCTGGCAACTCCTGCCAAAAGTCCAGCAGAGCCCCACTCACACCGGGCCACCCACAAAGCCGTGGACCCTCACACCCTCCCACCAGCACAGCCCCGAGACTGCTGACGGGGCAGAGAATATGGAGTAAGGCACAGCTGCAGGGGCTATTGCTGCCTGGAGTGCTGTTTATATTGACCTCAACCCAGGCACACCTGGGGAGGGCTTGCCGGCAGGGTCAGGCTGCCCAGGTCAGCTAATACTCAGCCCTCAGGGAATCACATTGCAGAAAATGGACCTCGCTAAGACAGAATATTCGCCAAGGAGAAAAAGGACACAATGCCATTTGCAGCACCGTAGATGAGTCTCGAGGTAATCACGTGACTTGGAGTAAGTCAGAAAGTGAAAGACACATATCATATCATATCACTTATAGGTGTTACGTATAAATTGATACCAGGGCAGATATTTCCACGGAGAAGGGCAATCACAGATTCATTAAACAAACTTATGGTTCACCAAAGGAAATGTGTGAGGATTGAATTCATTACGATATTGGGGTTAACAGACATATACAAACACAGTAGACGTATATAATCACCAAAGACCTACGGAGTACCAAGAGAAGACTACTCAACATTCTGTCATAACGTACATGGGAAAAGGATCCCAGGAAGAACAGACATATGTATATGTGTAAAAGAACCACCTCTTGCACACCTACAACAAGCTAAACGTTGTACTCAAACTTGCTGTAATAAAAAATAAAAAATTAAATTAAAAACACGAACAAGAAGTAGTGAGACAAACTTGAGGGGCTTTCTCCTGGCACATTCCGTTCTACATTCCAATCTAGAACACGACTTCCATTGAGGCTCTGCTGCCCTAGTAACCAGATTTGGTAAGGGAGAACTGCTGCCACCTTGTGGCCGTTTCACACAACTGCAGGTTTAATGCCAGCGCTAATGGTCAGTGGATACTCCAAATCATTACAGGCCTGTAAATGACACCTGCCCTGAAAACAAATCCTGGGGTCATATATGGACAAAAAAATTCAAAAGACGTCCATATTTCAAAACGACAGTTTCAAGAGGCATATTTCACGCACATTAGTGTTCTGCTTCTTTTGCTTTCTTTCTTTCTTTGTTAAAAAAAACGGGAATGGAGAAAGGCAACCCTCAGAATGGGCGAAAACGTTCACAAACGAATCAATGGACAAAGGTTTAATCTCCAATATATATAAACAGCTCATGCAGCTTAATATTAATAAAACAAACAACCCAATACAAAAATGGGCAGAAGATCTAAAGAGACGTTTCTTCAAAGAAGACACAGAGATGGCCAAGACGCACATGAAAAGCTGCTCAACATCACTAATTATTAGAGAAATGCAAATCAAAACTACAATGAGGTAAGACCTCACACCTGTTAGAATCGGCAACATCAGATAATCTACAAACAACAAATTCTGGGGAGGGTGTGGACAAAAGGAACCCTCTTCCGCTATTGGTGGGAATGTAAATTGTTACAGTCACTATGGAGAAGAGTATGGAGGTTCCTTTAAAAAACTAAAAAGAGAATTACCATAGGATCCAGCAATCCCACTTCTGGGCATATACCCAGAGAAAACCATAAATCACAAAGACACATTCACCACAATGTTCATTGCAGCACTATTTACAATAGCCAGGTAATGGAAGCAACCTAAATGCCCACAGACAGACGAATGGATAAAGATGTGGTACATATACAAAATGGAATATTACTCAGCCATAAAACGGAATGAAACTGGGTCATTTGTAGAGAAGTTGATGGATCTAGAGACTGTCATACAGAGTGAAGTAAGCCAGAAAGAGAAAAACAAATATTGTATATTAATGCCTATATGTGGAACCTAGAAAATTGGTAGAGATGAACTGGTTTGCAGGGCAGAAATAGAGACACAGAGGTAGAGAACAAACGTATGGACACAAAGTGGGGGAAGCCATGGGGTGGTGGTGGTGGGATGAGTTGGGAGATTAGGATTGACCTGTGTACATGTCTATGCCTAAAATAGATAACTAATAATAACCTACTGTATAAAAAAATTACTAAAATTAAATTTCAAAATTTTAAAAAATAAAATGTAAAAATAAAACAGAAAAAAAGTTCTTCCCTTCACACTGATGTATTTATACGAATGAATTATTTCCATGCTTATATCTATAAATACATAAATGAGGAATAAAATCTAACTTGAACCAAAAAAGAAAAAAAAAACTGAACCTAACAGTTATACAGAGGAAAACACTACCAAGGCACTTGCTCCAGTGGTAAACAATTCTGAAATTGGTCAGAGGTGGGGAATCATCTCCCATACAGCCAGCAGCCCCGCCCGCCCACGCAAGGAGCATCCTCATTGCAAAGCTGGGAGACCGTGCCGAGGCCTCTGTGAGTAAACGTGAGCTGAGCCCCAGGCCAGATGCTGCTGAACTGTTCCCACCCTTCCCAGGTGAAACACCTGAATATGTACAAGGGCTTGAAAGCCTAGAGGAAGGGCCGTGGAGCCACACCAGCGACAGCACGCACGCCAACTTGGTGCCTGCAGGTCAGCCAGGATGGTCCTGGCCACGGGCGCTCTTCTGGAAGCTTTCAATGGCCCTGCCTGAGATACCCCTCCTGTCCCGGCCCCCACTCCCTTTTTTCCTTCCTCACCTCAGCCCGGAGAGATATTCCAGTGGAAGTTATGGGTGACACATCCTTTTCTTTACAGGTGGCAGCCTGGCAACTCCTGCCGAAAGTCCAGCAGAGCCCCACTCACACCGGGCCACCCACAAAGCCGTGGACCCTCACACCCTCCCACCAGCACAGCCCCGAGACTGCTGACGGGGCAGAGAATATGGAGTCAGGCACAGCTGCAGGGGCTATTGCTGCCTGGAGTGCTGTTTATATTGACCTCAACCCAGGCACACCTGGGGAGGGCTTGCCGGCAGGGTCAGGCTGCCCAGGTCAGCTAATCCTCAGCCCTCGGGGAATCACATTGCAGAAAATGGACCTCGCTAAGACAGAATATTCGCCAAGGTAAAAAAGGACACAATGCCATTTGCAGCACCGTAGATGAGTCTCGAGGTAATCACGTGACTTGGAGTAAGTCAGAAAGTGAAAGACACATATCATATCATATCACTTATAGGTGTTACCTATAAATTGATACCAGGGCAGATATTTCCACGGAGAAGGGCAATCACAGATTCATTAAACAAACTTATGGTTCACCAAAGGAAAGGTGTGAGGATTGAATTCATTACGATATTGGGGTTAACAGACATATACAAACACAGTAGACGTATATAATCACCAAAGACCTACGGAGTACCAAGAGAAGACTACTCAACATTCTGTCATAACGTACATGGGAAAAGGATCCCAGGAAGAACAGACATATGTATATGTGTAAAAGAACCACCTCTTGCACACCTACAACAAGCTAAACGTTGTACTCAAACTTGCTGTAATAAAAAATAAAAAATTAAATTAAAAACACGAACAAGAAGTAGTGAGACAAACTTGAGGGGCTTTCTCCTGGCACATTCCGTTCTACATTCCAATCTAGAACACGACTTCCATTGAGGCTCTGCTGCCCTAGTAACCAGATTTGGTAAGGGAGAACTGCTGCCACCTTGTGGCCGTTTCACACAACTGCAGGTTTAATGCCAGCGCTAATGGTCAGTGGATATTCCAAATCATTACAGGCCTGTAAATGACACCTGCCCTGAAAACAAATCCTGGGGTCATATATCGACCAAAAAATTCAAAAGACGTCCATATTTCAAAACGACAGTTTCAAGAGGCATATTTCACGCACATTAGTGTTCTGCTTCTTTTGCTTTCTTTCTTTCTTTGTTAAAAAAACGGGAATGGAGAAAGGCAACCCTCAGAATGGGCGAAAACGTTCACAAACGAATCAATGGACAAAGGTTTAATCTCCAATATATATAAACAGCTCATGCAGCTTAATATTAATAAAACAAACAACCCAATACAAAAATGGGCAGAAGATCTAAAGAGACGTTTCTTCAAAGAAGACACAGAGATGGCCAAGACGCACATGAAAAGCTGCTCAACATCACTAATTATTAGAGAAATGCAAATCAAAACTACAATGAGGTAAGACCTCACACCTGTTAGAATCGGCATCATCAGATAATCTACAATCAACAAATTCTGGGGACGGTGTGGACAAAAGGAACCCTCTTCCGCTATTGGTGGGAATGTAAATTGATACAGTCACTATGGAGAACAGTATGGAGGTTCCTTTAAAAAACTGAAAAGAGAATTACCATAGGATCCAGCAATCCCACTTCTGGGCATATACCCAGAGAAAACCATAAATCACAAAGACACATTCACCACAATGTTCATTGCAGCACTATTTACAATAGCCAGGTAATGGAAGCAACCTAAATGCCCACAGACAGACGAATGGATAAAGATGTGGTACATATACAAAATGGAATATTACTCAGCCATAAAAAGGAATGAAACTGGGTCATTTGTAGAGAAGTTGATGGATCTAGAGACTGTCATACAGAGTGAAGTAAGCCAGAAAGAGAAAAACAAATATTGTATATTAATGCCTATATGTGGAACCTAGAAAAATGGTAGAGATGAACTGGTTTGCAGGGCAGAAATAGAGACACAGAGGTAGAGAACAAACGTATGGACACAAAGTGGGGGAAGCCATGGGGTGGTGGTGGTGGGATGAGTTGGGAGATTAGGATTGACCTGTATACATGTCTATGCATAAAATAGATAACTAATAATAACCTACTGTATGAAAAAATAACTAAAATTAAATTTCAAAATTTTAAAAAATAAAATGTAAAAATAAAACAGAAAAAAAGTTCTTCCATTCACACTGATGTATTTATACGAATGAATTATTTCCATGCTTATATCTATAAATACATAAATGAGGAATAAAATCTAACTTGAACCAAAAAAGAAAAAAAAAACTGAACCTAATAGTTATACAGAGGAAAACACTACCAAGGCACTTGCTCCAGTGGTAAACAATTCTGAAATTGGTCAGAGGTGGGGAATCATCTCCCATACAGCCAGCAGCCCCGCCCGCCCACGCAAGGAGCATCCTCATTGCAAAGCTGGGAGACCGTGCCGAGGCCTCTGTGAGTAAACGTGAGCTGAGCCCCAGGCCAGATGCTGCTGAACTGTTCCCACCCTTCCCAGGTGAAACACCTGAATATGTACAAGGGCTTGAAAGCCTAGAGGAAGGGCCGTGGAGCCACACCAGCGACAGCACGCAGGCCAACTTGGTGCCTGCAGGTCAGCCAGGATGGTACTGGCCACGGGCGCTCTTCTGGAAGCTTTCTATTGCCCTGCCTGAGATACCCCTCCTGTCCCGGCCCCCACTCCTTTTTTTCCTTCCTCACCTCAGCCCGGAGAGATATTCCAGTGGAAGTTATGGGTGACACATCCTCTTCTTTACTGGTGGCAGCCTGGCAACTCCTGCCGAAAGTCCAGCAGAGCCCCACTCACACCGGGCCACCCACAAAGCCGTGGACCCTCACACCCTCCCACCAGCACAGCCCCGAGACTGCTGACGGGGCAGAGAATATGGAGTAAGGCACAGCTGCAGGGGCTATTGATGCCTGGAGTGCTGTTTATATTGACCTCAACCCAGGCAACCCTGGGGAGGGCTTGCCGGCAGGGTCAGGCTGCCCAGGTCAGCTAATCCTCAGCCCTCAGGGAATCACATTGCAGAATATGGACCTCGCTAAGACAGAATATTCGCCAAGGAGAAAAAGGACACAATGCCATTTGCAGCACCGTAGATGAGTCTCGAGGTAATCACGTGACTTGGAGTAAGTCAGAAAGTGAAAGACACATATCATATCATATCACTTATAGGTGTTACCTATAAATTGATACCAGGGCAGATATTTCCACGGAGAAGGGCAATCACAGATTCATTAAACAAACTTATGGTTCACCAAAGGAAAGGTGTGAGGATTGAATTCATTACGATATTGGGGTTAACAGACATATACAAACACAGTAGACGTATATAATCACCAAAGACCTACGGAGTACCAAGAGAAGACTACTCAACATTCTGTCATAACGTACATGGGAAAAGGATCCCAGGAAGAACAGACATATGTATATGTGTAAAAGAACCACCTCTTGCACAGCTACAACATGCTAAACGTTGTACTCAAACTTGCTGTAATAAAAAATAAAAAATTAAATTAAAAACACGAACAAGAAGTAGTGAGACAAACTTGAGGGGCTTTCTCCTGGCACATTCCGTTCTACATTCCAATCTAGAACACGACTTCCATTGAGGCTCTGCTGCCCTAGTAACCAGATTTGGTAAGGGAGAACTGCTGCCACCTTGTGGCCGTTTCACACAACTGCAGGTTTAATGCCAGCGCTTATGGTCAGTGGATATTCCAAATCATTACAGGCCTGTAAATGACACCTGCCCTGAAAACAAATCCTGGGGTCATATATCGACCAAAAAATTCAAAAGACGTCCATATTTCAAAACGACAGTTTCAAGAGGCATATTTCACGCACATTAGTGTTCTGCTTCTTTTGCTTTCTTTCTTTCTTTCTTAAAAAAAACGGGAATGGAAAAAGGCAACCCTCAGAATGGGCGAAAACGTTCACAAACGAATCAATGGACAAAGGTTTAATCTCCAATATATATAAACAGCTCATGCAGCTTAATATTAATAAAACAAACAACCCAATACAAAAATGGGCAGAAGATCTAAAGAGACGTTTCTTCAAAGAAGACACAGAGATGGCCAAGACGCACATGAAAAGCTGCTCAACATCACTAATTATTAGAGAAATGCAAATCAAAACTACAATGAGGTAAGACCTCACACCTGTTAGAATCGGCATCATCAGATAATCTACAAACAAAAAATTCTGGGGAGGGTGTGGACAAAAGGAACCCTCTTCCGCTATTGGTGGGAATGTAAATTGATACAGTCACTATGGAGAACAGTATGGAGGTTCCTTTAGAAAACTAAAAAGAGAATTACCATAGGATCCAGCAATCCCACTTCTGGGCATATACCCTGAGAAAACCATAAATCACAGAGACACATTCACCACAATGTTTATTGCAGCACTATTTACAATAGCCAGGTTATGGAAGCAACATAAATGCCCACAGACAGACGAATGGATAAAGATGTGGTACATATATAAAATGGAATATTACTCAGCCATAAAAAGGAATGAAACTGGGTCATTTGTAGAGAAGTTGATGGATCTAGAGACTGTCATTCAGAGTGAAGTAAGCCAGAAAGAGAAAAACAAATATTGTATATTAATGCCTATATGTGGAACCTAGAAAAATGGTAGAGATGAACTGGTTTGCAGGGCAGAAATAGAGACACAGAGGTAGAGAACAAACGTATGGACACAAAGTGGGGGAAGCCATGGTGTGGTGGTGGTGGGATGAGTTGGGAGATTAGGATTGACCTGTATACATGTCTATGCATAAAATAGATAACTAATAATAACCTACTGTATAAAAAAATAACTAAAATTAAATTTCAAAATTTTAAAAAATAAAATGTAAAAATAAAACAGAAAAAAGTTCTTCCATTCACACTGATGTATTTATACGAATGAATTATTTCCATGCTTATATCTATAAATACATAAATGAGGAATAAAATCTAACTTGAACCAAAAAAGAAAAAAAAAACTGAACCTAATAGTTATACAGAGGAAAACACTACCAAGGCACTTGCTCCAGTGGTAAACAATTCTGAAATTGGTCAGAGGTGGGGAATCATCTCCCATACAGCCAGCAGCCCCGCCCGCCCACGCAAGGAGCATCCTCATTGCGAAGCTGGGAGACCGTGCCGAGGCCTCTGTGAGTAAACGTGAGCTGAGCCCCAGGCCAGATGCTGCTGAACTGTTCCCACCCTTCCCAGGTGAAACACCTGAATATGTACAAGGGCTTGAAAGCCTAGAGGAAGGGCCGTGGAGCCACACCAGCGACAGCACGCAGGCCAAATTGGTGCCTGCAGGTCAGCCAGGATGGTACTGGCCACGGGCGCTCTTCTGGAAGCTTTCTATTGCCCTGCCTGATATACCCCTCCTGTCCCGGCCCCCACTCCTTTTTTTCCTTCCTCACCTCAGCCCGGAGAGATATTCCAGTGGAAGTTATGGGTGACACATCCTCTTCTTTACAGGTGGCAGCCTGGCAACTCCTGCCAAAAGTCCAGCAGAGCCCCACTCACACCGGGCCACCCACAAAGCCGTGGACCCTCACACCCTCCCACCAGCACAGCCCCGAGACTGCTGACGGGGCAGAGAATATGGAGTAAGGCACAGCTGCAGGGGCTATTGCTGCCTGGAGTGCTGTTTATATTGACCTCAACCCAGGCACACCTGGGGAGGGCTTGCCGGCAGGGTCAGGCTGCCCAGGTCAGCTAATACTCAGCCCTCAGGGAATCACATTGCAGAAAATGGACCTCGCTAAGACAGAATATTCGCCAAGGAGAAAAAGGACACAATGCCATTTGCAGCACCGTAGATGAGTCTCGAGGTAATCACGTGACTTGGAGTAAGTCAGAAAGTGAAAGACACATATCATATCATATCACTTATAGGTGTTACGTATAAATTGATACCAGGGCAGATATTTCCACGGAGAAGGGCAATCACAGATTCATTAAACAAACTTATGGTTCACCAAAGGAAATGTGTGAGGATTGAATTCATTACGATATTGGGGTTAACAGACATATACAAACACAGTAGACGTATATAATCACCAAAGACCTACGGAGTACCAAGAGAAGACTACTCAACATTCTGTCATAACGTACATGGGAAAAGGATCCCAGGAAGAACAGACATATGTATATGTGTAAAAGAACCACCTCTTGCACACCTACAACAAGCTAAACGTTGTACTCAAACTTGCTGTAATAAAAAATAAAAAATTAAATTAAAAACACGAACAAGAAGTAGTGAGACAAACTTGAGGGGCTTTCTCCTGGCACATTCCGTTCTACATTCCAATCTAGAACACGACTTCCATTGAGGCTCTGCTGCCCTAGTAACCAGATTTGGTAAGGGAGAACTGCTGCCACCTTGTGGCCGTTTCACACAACTGCAGGTTTAATGCCAGCGCTAATGGTCAGTGGATACTCCAAATCATTACAGGCCTGTAAATGACACCTGCCCTGAAAACAAATCCTGGGGTCATATATGGACAAAAAAATTCAAAAGACGTCCATATTTCAAAACGACAGTTTCAAGAGGCATATTTCACGCACATTAGTGTTCTGCTTCTTTTGCTTTCTTTCTTTCTTTGTTAAAAAAAACGGGAATGGAGAAAGGCAACCCTCAGAATGGGCGAAAACGTTCACAAACGAATCAATGGACAAAGGTTTAATCTCCAATATATATAAACAGCTCATGCAGCTTAATATTAATAAAACAAACAACCCAATACAAAAATGGGCAGAAGATCTAAAGAGACGTTTCTTCAAAGAAGACACAGAGATGGCCAAGACGCACATGAAAAGCTGCTCAACATCACTAATTATTAGAGAAATGCAAATCAAAACTACAATGAGGTAAGACCTCACACCTGTTAGAATCGGCAACATCAGATAATCTACAAACAACAAATTCTGGGGAGGGTGTGGACAAAAGGAACCCTCTTCCGCTATTGGTGGGAATGTAAATTGTTACAGTCACTATGGAGAAGAGTATGGAGGTTCCTTTAAAAAACTAAAAAGAGAATTACCATAGGATCCAGCAATCCCACTTCTGGGCATATACCCAGAGAAAACCATAAATCACAAAGACACATTCACCACAATGTTCATTGCAGCACTATTTACAATAGCCAGGTAATGGAAGCAACCTAAATGCCCACAGACAGACGAATGGATAAAGATGTGGTACATATACAAAATGGAATATTACTCAGCCATAAAACGGAATGAAACTGGGTCATTTGTAGAGAAGTTGATGGATCTAGAGACTGTCATACAGAGTGAAGTAAGCCAGAAAGAGAAAAACAAATATTGTATATTAATGCCTATATGTGGAACCTAGAAAATTGGTAGAGATGAACTGGTTTGCAGGGCAGAAATAGAGACACAGAGGTAGAGAACAAACGTATGGACACAAAGTGGGGGAAGCCATGGGGTGGTGGTGGTGGGATGAGTTGGGAGATTAGGATTGACCTGTGTACATGTCTATGCCTAAAATAGATAACTAATAATAACCTACTGTATAAAAAAATTACTAAAATTAAATTTCAAAATTTTAAAAAATAAAATGTAAAAATAAAACAGAAAAAAAGTTCTTCCCTTCACACTGATGTATTTATACGAATGAATTATTTCCATGCTTATATCTATAAATACATAAATGAGGAATAAAATCTAACTTGAACCAAAAAAGAAAAAAAAAACTGAACCTAACAGTTATACAGAGGAAAACACTACCAAGGCACTTGCTCCAGTGGTAAACAATTCTGAAATTGGTCAGAGGTGGGGAATCATCTCCCATACAGCCAGCAGCCCCGCCCGCCCACGCAAGGAGCATCCTCATTGCAAAGCTGGGAGACCGTGCCGAGGCCTCTGTGAGTAAACGTGAGCTGAGCCCCAGGCCAGATGCTGCTGAACTGTTCCCACCCTTCCCAGGTGAAACACCTGAATATGTACAAGGGCTTGAAAGCCTAGAGGAAGGGCCGTGGAGCCACACCAGCGACAGCACGCACGCCAACTTGGTGCCTGCAGGTCAGCCAGGATGGTCCTGGCCACGGGCGCTCTTCTGGAAGCTTTCAATGGCCCTGCCTGAGATACCCCTCCTGTCCCGGCCCCCACTCCCTTTTTTCCTTCCTCACCTCAGCCCGGAGAGATATTCCAGTGGAAGTTATGGGTGACACATCCTTTTCTTTACAGGTGGCAGCCTGGCAACTCCTGCCGAAAGTCCAGCAGAGCCCCACTCACACCGGGCCACCCACAAAGCCGTGGACCCTCACACCCTCCCACCAGCACAGCCCCGAGACTGCTGACGGGGCAGAGAATATGGAGTCAGGCACAGCTGCAGGGGCTATTGCTGCCTGGAGTGCTGTTTATATTGACCTCAACCCAGGCACACCTGGGGAGGGCTTGCCGGCAGGGTCAGGCTGCCCAGGTCAGCTAATCCTCAGCCCTCGGGGAATCACATTGCAGAAAATGGACCTCGCTAAGACAGAATATTCGCCAAGGTAAAAAAGGACACAATGCCATTTGCAGCACCGTAGATGAGTCTCGAGGTAATCACGTGACTTGGAGTAAGTCAGAAAGTGAAAGACACATATCATATCATATCACTTATAGGTGTTACCTATAAATTGATACCAGGGCAGATATTTCCACGGAGAAGGGCAATCACAGATTCATTAAACAAACTTATGGTTCACCAAAGGAAAGGTGTGAGGATTGAATTCATTACGATATTGGGGTTAACAGACATATACAAACACAGTAGACGTATATAATCACCAAAGACCTACGGAGTACCAAGAGAAGACTACTCAACATTCTGTCATAACGTACATGGGAAAAGGATCCCAGGAAGAACAGACATATGTATATGTGTAAAAGAACCACCTCTTGCACACCTACAACAAGCTAAACGTTGTACTCAAACTTGCTGTAATAAAAAATAAAAAATTAAATTAAAAACACGAACAAGAAGTAGTGAGACAAACTTGAGGGGCTTTCTCCTGGCACATTCCGTTCTACATTCCAATCTAGAACACGACTTCCATTGAGGCTCTGCTGCCCTAGTAACCAGATTTGGTAAGGGAGAACTGCTGCCACCTTGTGGCCGTTTCACACAACTGCAGGTTTAATGCCAGCGCTAATGGTCAGTGGATATTCCAAATCATTACAGGCCTGTAAATGACACCTGCCCTGAAAACAAATCCTGGGGTCATATATCGACCAAAAAATTCAAAAGACGTCCATATTTCAAAACGACAGTTTCAAGAGGCATATTTCACGCACATTAGTGTTCTGCTTCTTTTGCTTTCTTTCTTTCTTTGTTAAAAAAACGGGAATGGAGAAAGGCAACCCTCAGAATGGGCGAAAACGTTCACAAACGAATCAATGGACAAAGGTTTAATCTCCAATATATATAAACAGCTCATGCAGCTTAATATTAATAAAACAAACAACCCAATACAAAAATGGGCAGAAGATCTAAAGAGACGTTTCTTCAAAGAAGACACAGAGATGGCCAAGACGCACATGAAAAGCTGCTCAACATCACTAATTATTAGAGAAATGCAAATCAAAACTACAATGAGGTAAGACCTCACACCTGTTAGAATCGGCATCATCAGATAATCTACAATCAACAAATTCTGGGGACGGTGTGGACAAAAGGAACCCTCTTCCGCTATTGGTGGGAATGTAAATTGATACAGTCACTATGGAGAACAGTATGGAGGTTCCTTTAAAAAACTGAAAAGAGAATTACCATAGGATCCAGCAATCCCACTTCTGGGCATATACCCAGAGAAAACCATAAATCACAAAGACACATTCACCACAATGTTCATTGCAGCACTATTTACAATAGCCAGGTAATGGAAGCAACCTAAATGCCCACAGACAGACGAATGGATAAAGATGTGGTACATATACAAAATGGAATATTACTCAGCCATAAAAAGGAATGAAACTGGGTCATTTGTAGAGAAGTTGATGGATCTAGAGACTGTCATACAGAGTGAAGTAAGCCAGAAAGAGAAAAACAAATATTGTATATTAATGCCTATATGTGGAACCTAGAAAAATGGTAGAGATGAACTGGTTTGCAGGGCAGAAATAGAGACACAGAGGTAGAGAACAAACGTATGGACACAAAGTGGGGGAAGCCATGGGGTGGTGGTGGTGGGATGAGTTGGGAGATTAGGATTGACCTGTATACATGTCTATGCATAAAATAGATAACTAATAATAACCTACTGTATGAAAAAATAACTAAAATTAAATTTCAAAATTTTAAAAAATAAAATGTAAAAATAAAACAGAAAAAAAGTTCTTCCATTCACACTGATGTATTTATACGAATGAATTATTTCCATGCTTATATCTATAAATACATAAATGAGGAATAAAATCTAACTTGAACCAAAAAAGAAAAAAAAAACTGAACCTAATAGTTATACAGAGGAAAACACTACCAAGGCACTTGCTCCAGTGGTAAACAATTCTGAAATTGGTCAGAGGTGGGGAATCATCTCCCATACAGCCAGCAGCCCCGCCCGCCCACGCAAGGAGCATCCTCATTGCAAAGCTGGGAGACCGTGCCGAGGCCTCTGTGAGTAAACGTGAGCTGAGCCCCAGGCCAGATGCTGCTGAACTGTTCCCACCCTTCCCAGGTGAAACACCTGAATATGTACAAGGGCTTGAAAGCCTAGAGGAAGGGCCGTGGAGCCACACCAGCGACAGCACGCAGGCCAACTTGGTGCCTGCAGGTCAGCCAGGATGGTACTGGCCACGGGCGCTCTTCTGGAAGCTTTCTATTGCCCTGCCTGAGATACCCCTCCTGTCCCGGCCCCCACTCCTTTTTTTCCTTCCTCACCTCAGCCCGGAGAGATATTCCAGTGGAAGTTATGGGTGACACATCCTCTTCTTTACTGGTGGCAGCCTGGCAACTCCTGCCGAAAGTCCAGCAGAGCCCCACTCACACCGGGCCACCCACAAAGCCGTGGACCCTCACACCCTCCCACCAGCACAGCCCCGAGACTGCTGACGGGGCAGAGAATATGGAGTAAGGCACAGCTGCAGGGGCTATTGATGCCTGGAGTGCTGTTTATATTGACCTCAACCCAGGCAACCCTGGGGAGGGCTTGCCGGCAGGGTCAGGCTGCCCAGGTCAGCTAATCCTCAGCCCTCAGGGAATCACATTGCAGAATATGGACCTCGCTAAGACAGAATATTCGCCAAGGAGAAAAAGGACACAATGCCATTTGCAGCACCGTAGATGAGTCTCGAGGTAATCACGTGACTTGGAGTAAGTCAGAAAGTGAAAGACACATATCATATCATATCACTTATAGGTGTTACCTATAAATTGATACCAGGGCAGATATTTCCACGGAGAAGGGCAATCACAGATTCATTAAACAAACTTATGGTTCACCAAAGGAAAGGTGTGAGGATTGAATTCATTACGATATTGGGGTTAACAGACATATACAAACACAGTAGACGTATATAATCACCAAAGACCTACGGAGTACCAAGAGAAGACTACTCAACATTCTGTCATAACGTACATGGGAAAAGGATCCCAGGAAGAACAGACATATGTATATGTGTAAAAGAACCACCTCTTGCACAGCTACAACATGCTAAACGTTGTACTCAAACTTGCTGTAATAAAAAATAAAAAATTAAATTAAAAACACGAACAAGAAGTAGTGAGACAAACTTGAGGGGCTTTCTCCTGGCACATTCCGTTCTACATTCCAATCTAGAACACGACTTCCATTGAGGCTCTGCTGCCCTAGTAACCAGATTTGGTAAGGGAGAACTGCTGCCACCTTGTGGCCGTTTCACACAACTGCAGGTTTAATGCCAGCGCTTATGGTCAGTGGATATTCCAAATCATTACAGGCCTGTAAATGACACCTGCCCTGAAAACAAATCCTGGGGTCATATATCGACCAAAAAATTCAAAAGACGTCCATATTTCAAAACGACAGTTTCAAGAGGCATATTTCACGCACATTAGTGTTCTGCTTCTTTTGCTTTCTTTCTTTCTTTCTTAAAAAAAACGGGAATGGAAAAAGGCAACCCTCAGAATGGGCGAAAACGTTCACAAACGAATCAATGGACAAAGGTTTAATCTCCAATATATATAAACAGCTCATGCAGCTTAATATTAATAAAACAAACAACCCAATACAAAAATGGGCAGAAGATCTAAAGAGACGTTTCTTCAAAGAAGACACAGAGATGGCCAAGACGCACATGAAAAGCTGCTCAACATCACTAATTATTAGAGAAATGCAAATCAAAACTACAATGAGGTAAGACCTCACACCTGTTAGAATCGGCATCATCAGATAATCTACAAACAAAAAATTCTGGGGAGGGTGTGGACAAAAGGAACCCTCTTCCGCTATTGGTGGGAATGTAAATTGATACAGTCACTATGGAGAACAGTATGGAGGTTCCTTTAGAAAACTAAAAAGAGAATTACCATAGGATCCAGCAATCCCACTTCTGGGCATATACCCTGAGAAAACCATAAATCACAGAGACACATTCACCACAATGTTTATTGCAGCACTATTTACAATAGCCAGGTTATGGAAGCAACATAAATGCCCACAGACAGACGAATGGATAAAGATGTGGTACATATATAAAATGGAATATTACTCAGCCATAAAAAGGAATGAAACTGGGTCATTTGTAGAGAAGTTGATGGATCTAGAGACTGTCATTCAGAGTGAAGTAAGCCAGAAAGAGAAAAACAAATATTGTATATTAATGCCTATATGTGGAACCTAGAAAAATGGTAGAGATGAACTGGTTTGCAGGGCAGAAATAGAGACACAGAGGTAGAGAACAAACGTATGGACACAAAGTGGGGGAAGCCATGGTGTGGTGGTGGTGGGATGAGTTGGGAGATTAGGATTGACCTGTATACATGTCTATGCATAAAATAGATAACTAATAATAACCTACTGTATAAAAAAATAACTAAAATTAAATTTCAAAATTTTAAAAAATAAAATGTAAAAATAAAACAGAAAAAAGTTCTTCCATTCACACTGATGTATTTATACGAATGAATTATTTCCATGCTTATATCTATAAATACATAAATGAGGAATAAAATCTAACTTGAACCAAAAAAGAAAAAAAAAACTGAACCTAATAGTTATACAGAGGAAAACACTACCAAGGCACTTGCTCCAGTGGTAAACAATTCTGAAATTGGTCAGAGGTGGGGAATCATCTCCCATACAGCCAGCAGCCCCGCCCGCCCACGCAAGGAGCATCCTCATTGCGAAGCTGGGAGACCGTGCCGAGGCCTCTGTGAGTAAACGTGAGCTGAGCCCCAGGCCAGATGCTGCTGAACTGTTCCCACCCTTCCCAGGTGAAACACCTGAATATGTACAAGGGCTTGAAAGCCTAGAGGAAGGGCCGTGGAGCCACACCAGCGACAGCACGCAGGCCAAATTGGTGCCTGCAGGTCAGCCAGGATGGTACTGGCCACGGGCGCTCTTCTGGAAGCTTTCTATTGCCCTGCCTGATATACCCCTCCTGTCCCGGCCCCCACTCCTTTTTTTCCTTCCTCACCTCAGCCCGGAGAGATATTCCAGTGGAAGTTATGGGTGACACATCCTCTTCTTTACAGGTGGCAGCCTGGCAACTCCTGCCAAAAGTCCAGCAGAGCCCCACTCACACCGGGCCACCCACAAAGCCGTGGACCCTCACACCCTCCCACCAGCACAGCCCCGAGACTGCTGACGGGGCAGAGAATATGGAGTAAGGCACAGCTGCAGGGGCTATTGCTGCCTGGAGTGCTGTTTATATTGACCTCAACCCAGGCACACCTGGGGAGGGCTTGCCGGCAGGGTCAGGCTGCCCAGGTCAGCTAATCCTCAGCCCTCAGGGAATCACATTGCAGAAAATGGACCTCGCTAAGACAGAATATTCGCCAAGGAGAAAAAGGACACAATGCCATTTGCAGCACCGTAGATGAGTCTCGAGGTAATCACGTGACTTGGAGTAAGTCAGAAAGTGAAAGACACATATCATATCATATCACTTATAGGTGTTACGTATAAATTGATACCAGGGCAGATATTTCCACGGAGAAGGGCAATCACAGATTCATTAAACAAACTTATGGTTCACCAAAGGAAATGTGTGAGGATTGAATTCATTACGATATTGGGGTTAACAGACATATACAAACACAGTAGACGTATATAATCACCAAAGACCTACGGAGTACCAAGAGAAGACTACTCAACATTCTGTCATAACGTACATGGGAAAAGGATCCCAGGAAGAACAGACATATGTATATGTGTAAAAGAACCACCTCTTGCACACCTACAACAAGCTAAACGTTGTACTCAAACTTGCTGTAATAAAAAATAAAAAATTAAATTAAAAACACGAACAAGAAGTAGTGAGACAAACTTGAGGGGCTTTCTCCTGGCACATTCCGTTCTACATTCCAATCTAGAACACGACTTCCATTGAGGCTCTGCTGCCCTAGTAACCAGATTTGGTAAGGGAGAACTGCTGCCACCTTGTGGCCGTTTCACACAACTGCAGGTTTAATGCCAGCGCTAATGGTCAGTGGATACTCCAAATCATTACAGGCCTGTAAATGACACCTGCCCTGAAAACAAATCCTGGGGTCATATATGGACCAAAAAATTCAAAAGACGTCCATATTTCAAAACGACAGTTTCAAGAGGCATATTTCACGCACATTAGTGTTCTGCTTCTTTTGCTTTCTTTCTTTCTTTGTTAAAAAAAACGGGAATGGAGAAAGGCAACCCTCAGAATGGGCGAAAACGTTCACAAACGAATCAATGGACAAAGGTTTAATCTCCAATATATATAAACAGCTCATGCAGCTTAATATTAATAAAACAAACAACCCAATACAAAAATGGGCAGAAGATCTAAAGAGACGTTTCTTCAAAGAAGACACAGAGATGGCCAAGACGCACATGAAAAGCTGCTCAACATCACTAATTATTAGAGAAATGCAAATCAAAACTACAATGAGGTAAGACCTCACACCTGTTAGAATCGGCAACATCAGATAATCTACAAACAACAAATTCTGGGGAGGGTGTGGACAAAAGGAACCCTCTTCCGCTATTGGTGGGAATGTAAATTGTTACAGTCACTATGGAGAAGAGTATGGAGGTTCCTTTAAAAAACTAAAAAGAGAATTACCATAGGATCCTGCAATCCCACTTCTGGGCATATACCCAGAGAAAACCATAAATCACAAAGACACATTCACCACAATGTTCATTGCAGCACTATTTACAATAGCCAGGTAATGGAAGCAACCTAAATGCCCACAGACAGACGAATGGATAAAGATGTGGTACATATACAAAATGGAATATTACTCAGCCATAAAACGGAATGAAACTGGGTCATTTGTAGAGAAGTTGATGGATCTAGAGACTGTCATACAGAGTGAAGTAAGCCAGAAAGAGAAAAACAAATATTGTATATTAATGCCTATATGTGGAACCTAGAAAATTGGTAGAGATGAACTGGTTTGCAGGGCAGAAATAGAGACACAGAGGTAGAGAACAAACGTATGGACACAAAGTGGGGGAAGCCATGGGGTGGTGGTGGTGGGATGAGTTGGGAGATTAGGATTGACCTGTATACATGTCTATGCCTAAAATAGATAACTAATAATAACCTACTGTATAAAAAAATTACTAAAATTAAATTTCAAAATTTTAAAAAATAAAATGTAAAAATAAAACAGAAAAAAAGTTCTTCCCTTCACACTGATGTATTTATACGAATGAATTATTTCCATGCTTATATCTATAAATACATAAATGAGGAATAAAATCTAACTTGAACCAAAAAAGAAAAAAAAAACTGAACCTAACAGTTATACAGAGGAAAACACTACCAAGGCACTTGCTCCAGTGGTAAACAATTCTGAAATTGGTCAGAGGTGGGGAATCATCTCCCATACAGCCAGCAGCCCCGCCCGCCCACGCAAGGAGCATCCTCATTGCAAAGCTGGGAGACCGTGCCGAGGCCTCTGTGAGTAAACGTGAGCTGAGCCCCAGGCCAGATGCTGCTGAACTGTTCCCACCCTTCCCAGGTGAAACACCTGAATATGTACAAGGGCTTGAAAGCCTAGAGGAAGGGCCGTGGAGCCACACCAGCGACAGCACGCACGCCAACTTGGTGCCTGCAGGTCAGCCAGGATGGTCCTGGCCACGGGCGCTCTTCTGGAAGCTTTCAATGGCCCTGCCTGAGATACCCCTCCTGTCCCGGCCCCCACTCCCTTTTTTCCTTCCTCACCTCAGCCCGGAGAGATATTCCAGTGGAAGTTATGGGTGACACATCCTTTTCTTTACAGGTGGCAGCCTGGCAACTCCTGCCGAAAGTCCAGCAGAGCCCCACTCACACCGGGCCACCCACAAAGCCGTGGACCCTCACACCCTCCCACCAGCACAGCCCCGAGACTGCTGACGGGGCAGAGAATATGGAGTCAGGCACAGCTGCAGGGGCTATTGCTGCCTGGAGTGCTGTTTATATTGACCTCAACCCAGGCACACCTGGGGAGGGCTTGCCGGCAGGGTCAGGCTGCCCAGGTCAGCTAATCCTCAGCCCTCGGGGAATCACATTGCAGAAAATGGACCTCGCTAAGACAGAATATTCGCCAAGGTAAAAAAGGACACAATGCCATTTGCAGCACCGTAGATGAGTCTCGAGGTAATCACGTGACTTGGAGTAAGTCAGAAAGTGAAAGACACATATCATATCATATCACTTATAGGTGTTACCTATAAATTGATACCAGGGCAGATATTTCCACGGAGAAGGGCAATCACAGATTCATTAAACAAACTTATGGTTCACCAAAGGAAAGGTGTGAGGATTGAATTCATTACGATATTGGGGTTAACAGACATATACAAACACAGTAGACGTATATAATCACCAAAGACCTACGGAGTACCAAGAGAAGACTACTCAACATTCTGTCATAACGTACATGGGAAAAGGATCCCAGGAAGAACAGACATATGTATATGTGTAAAAGAACCACCTCTTGCACACCTACAACAAGCTAAACGTTGTACTCAAACTTGCTGTAATAAAAAATAAAAAATTAAATTAAAAACACGAACAAGAAGTAGTGAGACAAACTTGAGGGGCTTTCTCCTGGCACATTCCGTTCTACATTCCAATCTAGAACACGACTTCCATTGAGGCTCTGCTGCCCTAGTAACCAGATTTGGTAAGGGAGAACTGCTGCCACCTTGTGGCCGTTTCACACAACTGCAGGTTTAATGCCAGCGCTAATGGTCAGTGGATATTCCAAATCATTACAGGCCTGTAAATGACACCTGCCCTGAAAACAAATCCTGGGGTCATATATCGACCAAAAAATTCAAAAGACGTCCATATTTCAAAACGACAGTTTCAAGAGGCATATTTCACGCACATTAGTGTTCTGCTTCTTTTGCTTTCTTTCTTTCTTTGTTAAAAAAACGGGAATGGAGAAAGGCAACCCTCAGAATGGGCGAAAACGTTCACAAACGAATCAATGGACAAAGGTTTAATCTCCAATATATATAAACAGCTCATGCAGCTTAATATTAATAAAACAAACAACCCAATACAAAAATGGGCAGAAGATCTAAAGAGACGTTTCTTCAAAGAAGACACAGAGATGGCCAAGACGCACATGAAAAGCTGCTCAACATCACTAATTATTAGAGAAATGCAAATCAAAACTACAATGAGGTAAGACCTCACACCTGTTAGAATCGGCATCATCAGATAATCAACAATCAACAGATTCTGGGGACGGTGTGGACAAAAGGAACCCTCTTCCGCTATTGGTGGGAATGTAAATTGATACAGTCACTATGGAGAACAGTATGGAGGTTCCTTTAAAAAACTAAAAAGAGAATTACCATAGGATCCAGCAATCCCACTTCTGGGCATATACCCAGAGAAAACCATAAATCACAAAGACACATTCACCACAATGTTCATTGCAGCACTATTTACAATAGCCAGGTAATGGAAGCAACCTAAATGCCCACAGACAGACGAATGGATAAAGATGTGGTACATATACAAAATGGAATATTACTCAGCCATAAAAAGGAATGAAACTGGGTCATTTGTAGAGAAGTTGATGGATCTAGAGACTGTCATACAGAGTGAAGTAAGCCAGAAAGAGAAAAACAAATATTGTATATTAATGCCTATATGTGGAACCTAGAAAAATGGTAGAGATGAACTGGTTTGCAGGGCAGAAATAGAGACACAGAGGTAGAGAACAAACGTATGGACACAAAGTGGGGGAAGCCATGGGGTGGTGGTGGTGGGATGAGTTGGGAGATTAGGATTGACCTGTATACATGTCTATGCATAAAATAGATAACTAATAATAACCTACTGTATGAAAAAATAACTAAAATTAAATTTCAAAATTTTAAAAAATAAAATGTAAAAATAAAACAGAAAAAAAGTTCTTCCATTCACACTGATGTATTTATACGAATGAATTATTTCCATGCTTATATCTATAAATACATAAATGAGGAATAAAATCTAACTTGAACCAAAAAAGAAAAAAAAAACTGAACCTAATAGTTATACAGAGGAAAACACTACCAAGGCACTTGCTCCACTGGTAAACAATTCTGAAATTGGTCAGAGGTGGGGAATCATCTCCCATACAGCCAGCAGCCCCGCCCGCCCACGCAAGGAGCATCCTCATTGCAAAGCTCGGAGACCGTGCCGAGGCCTCTGTGAGTAAACTTGAGCTGAGCCCCAGGCCAGATGCTGCTGAACTGTTCCCACCCTTCCCAGGTGAAACACCTGAATATGTACAAGGGCTTGAAAGCCTAGAGGAAGGGCCGTGGAGCCACACCAGCGACAGCACGCAGGCCAACTTGGTGCCTGCAGGTCAGCCAGGATGGTACTGGCCACGGGCGCTCTTCTGGAAGCTTTCTATTGCCCTGCCTGAGATACCCCTCCTGTCCCGGCCCCCACTCCTTTTTTTCCTTCCTCACCTCAGACCGGAGAGATATTCCAGTGGAAGTTATGGGTGACACATCCTCTTCTTTACTGGTGGCAGCCTGGCAACTCCTGCCGAAAGTCCAGCAGAGCCCCACTCACACCGGGCCACCCACAAAGCCGTGGACCCTCACACCCTCCCACCAGCACAGCCCCGAGACTGCTGACGGGGCAGAGAATATGGAGTAAGGCACAGCTGCAGGGGCTATTGATGCCTGGAGTGCTGTTTATATTGACCTCAACACAGGCAACCCTGGGGAGGGCTTGCCGGCAGGGTCAGGCTGCCCAGGTCAGCTAATCCTCAGCCCTCAGGGAATCACATTGCAGAATATGGACCTCGCTAAGACAGAATATTCGCCAAGGAGAAAAAGGACACAATGCCATTTGCAGCACCCTAGATGAGTCTCGAGGTAATCACGTGACTTGGAGTAAGTCAGAAAGTGAAAGACACATATCATATCATATCACTTATAGGTGTTACCTATAAATTGATACCAGGGCAGATATTTCCACGGAGAAGGGCAATCACAGATTCATTAAACAAACTTATGGTTCACCAAAGGAAAGGTGTGAGGATTGAATTCATTACGATATTGGGGTTAACAGACATATACAAACACAGTAGACGTATATAATCACCAAAGACCTACGGAGTACCAAGAGAAGACTACTCAACATTCTGTCATAACGTACATGGGAAAAGGATCCCAGGAAGAACAGACATATGTATATGTGTAAAAGAACCACCTCTTGCACACCTACAACATGCTAAACGTTGTACTCAAACTTGCTGTAATAAAAAATAAAAAATTAAATTAAAAACACGAACAAGAAGTAGTGAGACAAACTTGAGGGGCTTTCTCCTGGCACATTCCGTTCTACATTCCAATCTAGAACACGACTTCCATTGAGGCTCTGCTGCCCTAGTAACCAGATTTGGTAAGGGAGAACTGCTGCCACCTTGTGGCCGTTTCACACAACTGCAGGTTTAATGCCAGCGCTTATGGTCAGTGGATATTCCAAATCATTACAGGCCTGTAAATGACACCTGCCCTGAAAACAAATCCTGGGGTCATATATCGACCAAAAAATTCAAAAGACGTCCATATTTCAAAACGACAGTTTCAAGAGGCATATTTCACGCACATTAGTGTTCTGCTTCTTTTGCTTTCTTTCTTTCTTTGTTAAAAAAAACGGGAATGGAAAAAGGCAACCCTCAGAATGGGCGAAAACGTTCACAAACGAATCAATGGACAAAGGTTTAATCTCCAATATATATAAACAGCTCATGCAGCTTAATATTAATAAAACAAACAACCCAATACAAAAATGGGCAGAAGATCTAAAGAGACGTTTCTTCAAAGAAGACACAGAGATGGCCAAGACGCACATGAAAAGCTGCTCAACATCACTAATTATTAGAGAAATGCAAATCAAAACTACAATGAGGTAAGACCTCACACCAGTTAGAATCGGCATCATCAGATAATCTACAAACAAAAAATTCTGGGGAGGGTGTGGACAAAAGGAACCCTCTTCCGCTATTGGTGGGAATGTAAATTGATACAGTCACTATGGAGAACAGTATGGAGGTTCCTTTAGAAAACTAAAAAGAGAATTACCATAGGATCTAGCAATCCCACTTCTGGGCATATACCCTGAGAAAACCATAAATCACAGAGACACATTCACCACAATGTTCATTGCAGCACTATTTACAATAGCCAGGTAATGGAAGCAACATAAATGCCCACAGACAGACGAATGGATAAAGATGTGGTACATATATAAAATGGAATATTACTCAGCCATAAAAAGGAATGAAACTGGGTCATTTGTAGAGAAGTTGATGGATCTAGAGACTGTCATTCAGATTGAAGTAAGCCTGAAAGAGAAAAACAAATATTGTATATTAATGCCTATATGTGGAACCTAGAAAAATGGTAGAGATGAACTGGTTTGCAGGGCAGAAATAGAGACACAGAGGTAGAGAACAAACGTATGGACACAAAGTGGGGGAAGCCATGGGGTGATGGTGGTGGGATGAGTTGGGAGATTAGGATTGACCTGTATACATGTCTATGCATAAAATAGATAACTAATAATAACCTACTGTATAAAAAAATAACTAAAATTAAATTTCAAAATTTTAAAAAATAAAATGTAAAAATAAAACAGAAAAAAGTTCTTCCATTCACACTGATGTATTTATACGAATGAATTATTTCCATGCTTATATCTATAAATACATAAATGAGGAATAAAATCTAACTTGAACCAAAAAAGAAAAAAAAAAAAACTGAAGCTAATAGTTATACAGAGGAAAACACTACCAAGGCACTTGCTCCAGTGGTAAATAATTCTGAAATTGGTCAGAGGTGGGGAATCATCTCCCATACAGCCAGCAGCCCCGCCCGCCCACGCAAGGAGCATCCTCATTGCAAAGCTGGGAGACCGTGCCGAGGCCTCTGTGAGTAAACGTGAGCTGAGCCCCAGGCCAGATGCTGCTGAACTGTTCCCACCCTTCCCAGATGAAACACCTGAATATGTACAAGGGCTTGAAAGCCTAGAGGAAGGGCCGTGGAGCCACACCAGCGACAGCACGCAGGCCAAATTGGTGCCTGCAGGTCAGCCAGGATGGTACTGGCCACGGGCGCTCTTCTGGAAGCTTTCTATTGCCCTGCCTGAGATACCCCTCCTGTCCCGGCCCCCACTCC
Source organism: Mesoplodon bidens (assembly GCF_964165515.1). Lineage (NCBI taxonomy): Eukaryota > Metazoa > Chordata > Mammalia > Artiodactyla > Ziphiidae > Mesoplodon > Mesoplodon bidens. The sequence continues at coordinate 385,054 of NW_027672639.1, read as the reverse complement.
TTTTTTTCCTTCCTCACCTCAGCCCGGAGAGATATTCCAGTGGAAGTTATGGGTGACACATCCTCTTCTTTACAGGTGGCAGCCTGGCAACTCCTGCCGAAAGTCCAGCAGAGCCCCACTCACACCGGGCCACCCACAAAGCCGTGGACCCTCACACCCTCCCACCAGCACAGCCCCGAGACTGCTGACGGGGCAGAGAATATGGAGTAAGGCAGAGCTGCAGGGGCTATTGATGCCTGGAGTGCTGTTTATATTGACCTCAACCCAGGCACACCTGGGGAGGGCTTGCCGGCAGGGTCAGGCTGCCCAGGTCAGCTAATCCTCAGCCCTCATGGAATCACATTGCAGAAAATGGACCTCGCTAAGACAGAATATTCGCCAAGGAGAAAAAGGACACAATGCCATTTGCAGCACCGTAGATGAGTCTCGAGGTAATCACGTGACTTGGAGTAAGTCAGAAAGTGAAAGACACATATCATATCATATCACTTATAGGTGTTACCTATAAATTGATACCAGGGCAGATATTTCCACGGAGAAGGGCAATCACAGATTCATTAAACAAACTTATGGTTCACCAAAGGAAAGGTGTGAGGATTGAATTCATTACGATATTGGGGTTAACAGACATATACAAACACAGTAGACGTATATAATCACCAAAGACCTACGGAGTACCAAGAGAAGACTACTCAACATTCTGTCATAACGTACATGGGAAAAGGATCCCAGGAAGAACAGACATATGTATATGTGTAAAAGAACCACCTCTTGCACACCTACAACATGCTAAACGTTGTACTCAAACTTGCTGTAATAAAAAATAAAAAATTAAATTAAAAACACGAACAAGAAGTAGTGAGACAAACTTGAGGGGCTTTCTCCTGGCACATTCCGTTCTACATTCCAATCTAGAACACGACTTCCATTGAGGCTCTGCTGCCCTAGTAACCAGATTTGGTAAGGGAGAACTGCTGCCACCTTGTGGCCGTTTCACACAACTGCAGGTTTAATGCCAGCGCTTATGGTCAGTGGATATTCCAAATCATTACAGGCCTGTAAATGACACCTGCCCTGAAAACAAATCCTGGGGTCATATATCGACCAAAAAATTCAAAAGACGTCCATATTTCAAAACGACAGTTTCAAGAGGCATATTTCACGCACATTAGTGTTCTGCTTCTTTTGCTTTCTTTCTTTCTTTCTTAAAAAAAACGGGAATGGAAAAAGGCAACCCTCAGAATGGGCGAAAACGTTCACAAACGAATCAATGGACAAAGGTTTAATCTCCAATATATATAAACAGCTCATGCAGCTTAATATTAATAAAACAAACAACCCAATACAAAAATGGGCAGAAGATCTAAAGAGACGTTTCTTCAAAGAAGACACAGAGATGGCCAAGACGCACAAGAAAAGCTGCTCAACATCACTAATTATTAGAGAAATGCAAATCAAAACTACAATGAGGTAAGACCTCACACCTGTTAGAATCGGCATCATCAGATAATCTACAAACAAAAAATTCTGGGGAGGGTGTGGACAAAAGGAACCCTCTTCCGCTATTGGTGGGAATGTAAATTGATACAGTCACTATGGAGAACAGTATGGAGGTTCCTTTAGAAAACTAAAAAGAGAATTACCATAGGATCCAGCAATCCCACTTCTGGGCATATACCCTGAGAAAACCATAAATCACAGAGACACATTCACCACAATGTTTATTGCAGCACTATTTACAATAGCCAGGTTATGGAAGCAACATAAATGCCCACAGACAGACGAATGGATAAAGATGTGGTACATATATAAAATGGAATATTACTCAGCCATAAAAAGGAATGAAACTGGGTCATTTGTAGAGAAGTTGATGGATCTAGAGACTGTCATTCAGAGTGAAGTAAGCCAGAAAGAGAAAAACAAATATTGTATATTAATGCCTATATGTGGAACCTAGAAAAATGGTAGAGATGAACTGGTTTGCAGGGCAGAAATAGAGACACAGAGGTAGAGAACAAACGTATGGACACAAAGTGGGGGAAGCCATGGTGTGGTGGTGGTGGGATGAGTTGGGAGATTAGGATTGACCTGTATACATGTCTATGCATAAAATAGATAACTAATAATAACCTACTGTATAAAAAAATAACTAAAATTAAATTTCAAAATTTTAAAAAATAAAATGTAAAAATAAAACAGAAAAAAGTTCTTCCATTCACACTGATGTATTTATACGAATGAATTATTTCCATGCTTATATCTATAAATACATAAATGAGGAATAAAATCTAACTTGAACCAAAAAAGAAAAAAAAAAACTGAACCTAATAGTTATACAGAGGAAAACACTACCAAGGCACTTGCTCCAGTGGTAAACAATTCTGAAATTGGTCAGAGGTGGGGAATCATCTCCCATACAGCCAGCAGCCCCGCCCGCCCACGCAAGGAGCATCCTCATTGCAAAGCTGGGAGACCGTGCCGAGGCCTCTGTGAGTAAACGTGAGCTGAGCCCCAGGCCAGATGCTGCTGAACTGTTCGCACCCTTCCCAGGTGAAACACCTGAATATGTACAAGGGCTTGAAAGCCTAGAGGAAGGGCCGTGGAGCCACACCAGCGACAGCACGCAGGCCAACTTGGTGCCTGCAGGTCAGCCAGGATGGTAGTGGCCACGGGTGCTCCTCTGGAAGCTTTCTATTGCCCTGCCTGAGATACCCCTCCTGTCCCGGCCCCCACGCCTTTATTTCCTTCCTCACCTCAGCCCGGAGAGATATTCCAGTGGAAGTTATGGGTGACACATCCTCTTCTTTACAGGTGGCAGCCTGGCAACTCCTGCCGAAAGTCCAGCAGAGCCCCACTCACACCGGGCCACCCACAAAGCCGTGGACCCTCACACCCTCCCACCAGCACAGCCCCGAGACTGCTGACGGGGCAGAGAATATGGAGTAAGGCACAGATGCAGGGGCTATTGCTGCCTGGAGTGCTGTTTATATTGACCTCAACCCAGGCACACCTGGGGAGGGCTTGCCGGCAGGGTCAGGCTGCCCAGGTCAGCTAATCCTCAGCCCTCAGGGAATCACATTGCAGAATATGGACCTCGCTAAGACAGAATATTCGCCAAGGAAAAAAAGGACACAATGCCATTTGCAGCACCGTAGATGAGTCTCGAGGTAATCACGTGACTTGGAGTAAGTCAGAAAGTGAAAGACACATATCATATCATATCACTTATAGGTGTTACCTATAAATTGATACCAGGGCAGATATTTCCACGGAGAAGGGCAATCACAGATTCATTAAACAAACTTATGGTTCACCAAAGGAAAGGTGTGAGGATTGAATTCATTACGATATTGGGGTTAACAGACATATACAAACACAGTAGACGTATATAATCACCAAAGACCTACGGAGTACCAAGAGAAGACTACTCAACATTCTGTCATAACGTACATGGGAAAAGGATCCCAGGAAGAACAGACATATGTATATGTGTAAAAGAACCACCTCTTGCACACCTACAACAAGCTAAACGTTGTACTCAAACTTGCTGTAATAAAAAATAAAAAATTAAATTAAAAACACGAACAAGAAGTAGTGAGACAAACTTGAGGGGCTTTCTCCTGGCACATTCCGTTCTACATTCCAATCTCGAACACGACTTCCATTGAGGCTCTGCTGCCCTAGTAACCAGATTTGGTAAGGGAGAACTGCTGCCACCTTGTGGCCGTTTCACACAACTGCAGGTTTAATGCCAGCGCTAATGGTCAGTGGATATTCCAAATCATTACAGGCCTGTAAATGACACCTGCCCTGAAAACAAATCCTGGGGTCATATATCGACCAAAAAATTCAAAAGACGTCCATATTTCAAAACGACAGTTTCAAGAGGCATATTTCACGCACATTAGTGTTCTGCTTCTTTTGCTTTCTTTCTTTCTTTGTTAAAAAAACGGGAATGGAGAAAGGCAACCCTCAGAATGGGCGAAAACGTTCACAAACGAATCAATGGACAAAGGTTTAATCTCCAATATATATAAACAGCTCATGCAGCTTAATATTAATAAAACAAACAACCCAATACAAAAATGGGCAGAAGATCTAAAGAGACGTTTCTTCAAAGAAGACACAGAGATGGCCAAGACGCACATGAAAAGCTGCTCAACATCACTAATTATTAGAGAAATGCAAATCAAAACTACAATGAGGTAAGACCTCACACCTGTTAGAATCGGCATCATCAGATAATCTACAATCAACAAATTCTGGGGAAGGTGTGGACAAAAGGAACCCTCTTCCGCTATTGGTGGGAATGTAAATTGATACAGTCACTATGGAGAACAGTATGGAGGTTCCTTTAAAAAACTAAAAAGAGAATTACCATAGGATCCAGCAATCCCACTTCTGGGCATATACCCAGAGAAAACCATAAATCACAAAGACACATTCACCACAATGTTCATTGCAGCACTATTTACAATAGCCAGGTAATGGAAGCAACCTAAATGCCCACAGACAGACGAATGGATAAAGATGTGGTACATATACAAAATGGAATATTACTCAGCCATAAAAAGGAATGAAACTGGGTCATTTGTAGAGAAGTTGATGGATCTAGAGACTGTCATACAGAGTGAAGTAAGCCAGAAAGAGAAAAACAAATATTGTATATTAATGCCTATATGTGGAACCTAGAAAAATGGTAGAGATGAACTGGTTTGCAGGGCAGAAATAGAGACACAGAGGTAGAGAACAAACGTATGGACACAAAGTGGGGGAAGCCATGGGGTGGTGGTGGTGGGATGAGTTGGGAGATTAGGATTGACCTGTATACATGTCTATGCATAAAATAGATAACTAATAATAACCTACTGTATGAAAAAATAACTAAAATTAAATTTCAAAATTTTAAAAAATAAAATGTAAAAATAAAACAGAAAAAAAGTTCTTCCATTCACACTGATGTATTTATACGAATGAATTATTTCCATGCTTATATCTATAAATACATAAATGAGGAATAAAATCTAACTTGAACCAAAAAAGAAAAAAAAAACTGAACCTAATAGTTATACAGAGGAAAACACTACCAAGGCACTTGCTCCACTGGTAAACAATTCTGAAATTGGTCAGAGGTGGGGAATCATCTCCCATACAGCCAGCAGCCCCGCCCGCCCACGCAAGGAGCATCCTCATTGCAAAGCTGGGAGACCGTGCCGAGGCCTCTGTGAGTAATCTTGAGCTGAGCCCCAGGCCAGATGCTGCTGAACTGTTCCCACCCTTCCCAGGTGAAACACCTGAATATGTACAAGGGCTTGAAAGCCTAGAGGAAGGGCCGTGGAGCCACACCAGCGACAGCACGCAGGCCAACTTGGTGCCTGCAGGTCAGCCAGGATGGTACTGGCCACGGGCGCTCTTCTGGAAGCTTTCTATTGCCCTGCCTGAGATACCCCTCCTGTCCCGGCCCCCACTCCTTTTTTTCCTTCCTCACCTCAGACCGGAGAGATATTCCAGTGGAAGTTATGGGTGACACATCCTCTTCTTTACTGGTGGCAGCCTGGCAACTCCTGCCGAAAGTCCAGCAGAGCCCCACTCACACCAGGCCACACACAAAGCCGTGGACCCTCACACCCTCCCACCAGCACAGCCCCGAGACTGCTGACGGGGCAGAGAATATGGAGTAAGGCACAGCTGCAGGGGCTATTGATGCCTGGAGTGCTGTTTATATTGACCTCAACACAGGCAACCCTGGGGAGGGCTTGCCGGCAGGGTCAGGCTGCCCAGGTCAGCTAATCCTCAGCCCTCAGGGAATCACATTGCAGAAAATGGACCTCGCTAAGACAGAATATTCGCCAAGGAGAAAAAGGACACAATGCCATTTGCAGCACCGTAGATGAGTCTCGAGGTAATCACGTGACTTGGAGTAAGTCAGAAAGTGAAAGACACATATCATATCATATCACTTATAGGTGTTACCTATAAATTGATACCAGGGCAGATATTTCCACGGAGAAGGGCAATCACAGATTCATTAAACAAACTTATGGTTCACCAAAGGAAAGGTGTGAGGATTGAATTCATTACGATATTGGGGTTAACAGACATATACAAACACAGTAGACGTATATAATCACCAAAGACCTACGGAGTACCAAGAGAAGACTACTCAACATTCTGTCATAACGTACATGGGAAAAGGATCCCAGGAAGAACAGACATATGTATATGTGTAAAAGAACCACCTCTTGCACACCTACAACATGGTAAACGTTGTACTCAAACTTGCTGTAATAAAAAATAAAAAATTAAATTAAAAACACGAACAAGAAGTAGTGAGACAAACTTGAGGGGCTTTCTCCTGGCACATTCCGTTCTACATTCCAATCTAGAACACGACTTCCATTGAGGCTCTGCTGCCCTAGTAACCAGATTTGGTAAGGGAGAACTGCTGCCACCTTGTGGCCGTTTCACACAACTGCAGGTTTAATGCCAGCGCTTATGGTCAGTGGATATTCCAAATCATTACAGGCCTGTAAATGACACCTGCCCTGAAAACAAATCCTGGGGTCATATATGGACCAAAAAATTCAAAAGACGTCCATATTTCAAAACGACAGTTTCAAGAGGCATATTTCACGCACATTAGTGTTCTGCTTCTTTTGCTTTCTTTCTTTCTTTCTTAAAAAAAACGGGAATGGAAAAAGGCAACCCTCAGAATGGGCGAAAACGTTCACAAACGAATCAATGGACAAAGGTTTAATCTCCAATATATATAAACAGCTCATGCAGCTTAATATTAATAAAACAAACAACCCAATACAAAAATGGGCAGAAGATCTAAAGAGACGTTTCTTCAAAGAAGACACAGAGATGGCCAAGACGCACATGAAAAGCTGCTCAACATCACTAATTATTAGAGAAATGCAAATCAAAACTACAATGAGGTAAGACCTCACACCAGTTAGAATCGGCATCATCAGATAATCTACAAACAAAAAATTCTGGGGAGGGTGTGGACAAAAGGAACCCTCTTCCGCTATTGGTGGGAATGTAAATTGATACAGTCACTATGGAGAACAGTATGGAGGTTCCTTTAGAAAACTAAAAAGAGAATTACCATAGGATCCAGCAATCCCACTTCTGGGCATATACCCTGAGAAAACCATAAATCACAGAGACACATTCACCACAATGTTCATTGCAGCACTATTTACAATAGCCAGGTTATGGAAGCAACATAAATGCCCACAGACAGACGAATGGATAAAGATGTGGTACATATATAAAATGGAATATTACTCAGCCATAAAAAGGAATGAAACTGGGTCATTTGTAGAGAAGTTGATGGATCTAGAGACTGTCATTCAGATTGAAGTAAGCCTGAAAGAGATAAACAAATATTGTATATTAATGCCTATATGTGGAACTTAGAAAAATGGTAGAGATGAACTGGTTTGCAGGGCAGAAATAGAGACACAGAGGTAGAGAACAAACGTATGGACACAAAGTGGGGGAAGCCATGGGGTGATGGTGGTGGGATGAGTTGGGAGATTAGGATTGACCTGTATACATGTCTATGCATAAAATAGATAACTAATAATAACCTACTGTATAAAAAAATAACTAAAATTAAATTTCAAAATTTTAAAAAATAAAATGTAAAAATAAAACAGAAAAAAGTTCTTCCATTCACACTGATGTATTTATACGAATGAATTATTTCCATGCTTATATCTATAAATACATAAATGAGGAATAAAATCTAACTTGAACCAAAAAAGAAAAAAAAAAACTGAACCTAATAGTTATACAGAGGAAAACACTACCAAGGCACTTGCTCCAGTGGTAAATAATTCTGAAATTGGTCAGAGGTGGGGAATCATCTCCCATACAGCCAGCAGCCCCGCCCGCCCACGCAAGGAGCATCCTCATTGCAAAGCTGGGAGACCGTGCCGAGGCCTCTGTGAGTAAACGTGAGCTGAGCCCCAGGCCAGATGCTGCTGAACTGTTCCCACCCTTCCCAGATGAAACACCTGAATATGTACAAGGGCTTGAAAGCCTAGAGGAAGGGCCGTGGAGCCACACCAGCGACAGCACGCAGGCCAAATTGGTGCCTGCAGGTCAGCCAGGATGGTACTGGCCACGGGCGCTCTTCTGGAAGCTTTCTATTGCCCTGCCTGATATACCCCTCCTGTCCCGGCCCCCACTCCTTTTTTTCCTTCCTCACCTCAGCCCGGAGAGATATTCCAGTGGAAGTTATGGGTGACACATCCTCTTCTTTACAGGTGGCAGCCTGGCAACTCCTGCCGAAAGTCCAGCAGAGCCCCACTCACACCGGGCCACCCACAAAGCCGTGGACCCTCACACCCTCCCACCAGCACAGCCCCGAGACTGCTGACGGGGCAGAGAATATGGAGTAAGGCAGAGCTGCAGGGGCTATTGCTGCCTGGAGTGCTGTTTATATTGACCTCAACCCAGGCACACCTGGGGAGGGCTTGCCGGCAGGGTCAGGCTGCCCAGGTCAGCTAATCCTCAGCCCTCAGGGAATCACATTGCAGAAAATGGACCTCGCTAAGACAGAATATTCGCCAAGGAGAAAAAGGACACAATGCCATTTGCAGCACCGTAGATGAGTCTCGAGGTAATCACGTGACTTGGAGTAAGTCAGAAAGTGAAAGACACATATCATATCATATCACTTATAGGTGTTACCTATAAATTGATACCAGGGCAGATATTTCCACGGAGAAGGGCAATCACAGATTCATTAAACAAACTTATGGTTCACCAAAGGAAAGGTGTGAGGATTGAATTCATTACGATATTGGGGTTAACAGACATATACAAACACAGTAGACGTATATAATCACCAAAGACCTACGGAGTACCAAGAGAAGACTACTCAACATTCTGTCATAACGTACATGGGAAAAGGATCCCAGGAAGAACAGTATTTGTATATGTGTAAAAGAACCACCTCTTGCACACCTACAACATGCTAAACGTTGTACTCAAACTTGCTGTAATAAAAAATAAAAAATTAAATTAAAAACACGAACAAGAAGTAGTGAGACAAACTTGAGGGGCTTTCTCCTGGCACATTCCGTTCTACATTCCAATCTAGAACACGACTTCCATTGAGGCTCTGCTGCCCTAGTAACCAGATTTGGTAAGGGAGAACTGCTGCCACCTTGTGGCCGTTTCACACAACTGCAGGTTTAATGCCAGCGCTTATGGTCAGTGGATATTCCAAATCATTACAGGCCTGTAAATGACACCTGCCCTGAAAACAAATCCTGGGGTCATATATGGACCAAAAAATTCAAAAGACGTCCATATTTCAAAACGACAGTTTCAAGAGGCATATTTCACGCACATTAGTGTTCTGCTTCTTTTGCTTTCTTTCTTTCTTTCTTAAAAAAAACGGGAATGGAAAAAGGCAACCCTCAGAATGGGCGAAAACGTTCACAAACGAATCAATGGACAAAGGTTTAATCTCCAATATATATAAACAGCTCATGCAGCTTAATATTAATAAAACAAACAACCCAATACAAAAATGGGCAGAAGATCTAAAGAGACGTTTCTTCAAAGAAGACACAGAGATGGCCAAGACGCACATGAAAAGCTGCTCAACATCACTAATTATTAGAGAAATGCAAATCAAAACTACAATGAGGTAAGACCTCACACCTGTTAGAATCGGCAACATCAGATAATCTACAAACAACAAATACTGGGGAGGGTGTGGACAAAAGGAACCCTCTTCCGCTATTGGTGGGAATGTAAATTGTTACAGTCACTATGGAGAAGAGTATGGAGGTTCCTTTAAAAAACTAAAAAGAGAATTACCATAGGATCCAGCAATCCCACTTCTGGGCATATACCCAGAGAAAACCATAAATCACAGAGACACATTCACCACAATGTTCATTGCAGCACTATTTACAATAGCCAGGTTATGGAAGCAACATAAATGGCCACAGACAGACGAATGGATAAAGATGTGGTACATATATAAAATGGAATATTACTCAGCCATAAAAAGGAATGAAACTGGGTCATTTGTAGAGAAGTTGATGGATCTAGAGACTGTCATACAGAGTGAAGTAAGCCAGAAAGAAAAAAACAAATATTGTATATTAATGCCTATATGTGGAACCTAGAAAAATGGTAGAGATGAACTGGTTTGCAGGGCAGAAATAGAGACACAGAGGTAGAGAACAAACGTATGGACACAAAGTGGGGGAAGCCATGGGGTGGTGGTGGTGGGATGAGTTGGGAGATTAGGATTGACCTGTATACATGTCTATGCATAAAATAGATAACTAATAATAACCTACTGAATGAAAAATTAACTAAAATTAAATTTCAAAATTTTAAAAAATAAAATGTAAAAATAAAACTGAAAAAAAGTACTTCCATTCACACTGATGTATTTATACGAATGAATTATTTCCATGCTTATATCTATAAATACATAAATGAGGAATAAAATCTAACTTGAACCAAAAAAGAAAAAAAAAAAAACTGAACCTAACAGTTATACAGAGGAAAACACTACCAAGGCACTTGCTCCAGTGGTAAACAATTCTGAAATTGGTCAGAGGTGGGGAATCATCTCCCATACAGCCAGCAGCCCCGCCCGCCCACGCAAGGAGCATCCTCATTGCAAAGCTGGGAGACCGTGCCGAGGCCTCTGTGAGTAAACGTGAGCTGAGCCCCAGGCCAGATGCTGCTGAACTGTTCCCACCCTTCCCAGGTGAAACACCTGAATATGTACAAGGGCTTGAAAGCCTAGAGGAAGGGCCGTGGAGCCACACCAGCGACAGCACGCAGGCCAACTTGGTGCCTGCAGGTCAGCCAGGATGGTACTGGCCACGGGCGCTCTTCTGGAAGCTTTCTATTGCCCTGCCTGAGATACCCCTCCTGTCCCGGCCCCCACTCCTTTTTTTCCTTCCTCACCTCAGCCCGGAGAGATATTCCAGTGGAAGTTATGGGTGACACATCCTCTTCTTTACAGGTGGCAGCCTGGCAACTCCTGCCGAAAGTCCAGCAGAGCCCCACTCACACCGGGCCACCCACAAAGCCGTGGACCCTCACACCCTCCCACCAGCACAGCCCCGAGACTGCTGACGGGGCAGAGAATATGGAGTAAGGCAGAGCTGCAGGGGCTATTGATGCCTGGAGTGCTGTTTATATTGACCTCAACCCAGGCACACCTGGGGAGGGCTTGCCGGCAGGGTCAGGCTGCCCAGGTCAGCTAATCCTCAGCCCTCAGGGAATCACATTGCAGAATATGGACCTCGCTAAGACAGAATATTCGCCAAGGAAAAAAAGGACACAATGCCATTTGCAGCACCGTAGATGAGTCTCGAGGTAATCACGTGACTTGGAGTAAGTCAGAAAGTGAAAGACACATATCATATCATATCACTTATAGGTGTTACCTATAAATTGATACCAGGGCAGATATTTCCACGGAGAAGGGCAATCACAGATTCATTAAACAAACTTATGGTTCACCAAAGGAAAGGTGTGAGGATTGAATTCATTACGATATTGGGGTTAACAGACATATACAAACACAGTAGACGTATATAATCACCAAAGACCTACGGAGTACCAAGAGAAGACTACTCAACATTCTGTCATAACGTACATGGGAAAAGGATCCCAGGAAGAACAGACATATGTATATGTGTAAAAGAACCACCTCTTGCACACCTACAACATGGTAAACGTTGTACTCAAACTTGCTGTAATAAAAAATAAAAAATTAAATTAAAAACACGAACAAGAAGTAGTGAGACAAACTTGAGGGGCTTTCTCCTGGCACATTCCGTTCTACATTCCAATCTAGAACACGACTTCCATTGAGGCTCTGCTGCCCTAGTAACCAGATTTGGTAAGGGAGAACTGCTGCCACCTTGTGGCCGTTTCACACAACTGCAGGTTTAATGCCAGCGCTTATGGTCAGTGGATATTCCAAATCATTACAGGCCTGTAAATGACACCTGCCCTGAAAACAAATCCTGGGGTCATATATGGACCAAAAAATTCAAAAGACGTCCATATTTCAAAACGACAGTTTCAAGAGGCATATTTCACGCACATTAGTGTTCTGCTTCTTTTGCTTTCTTTCTTTCTTTCTTAAAAAAAACGGGAATGGAAAAAGGCAACCCTCAGAATGGGCGAAAACGTTCACAAACGAATCAATGGACAAAGGTTTAATCTCCAATATATATAAACAGCTCATGCAGCTTAATATTAATAAAACAAACAACCCAATACAAAAATGGGCAGAAGATCTAAAGAGACGTTTCTTCAAAGAAGACACAGAGATGGCCAAGACGCACATGAAAAGCTGCTCAACATCACTAATTATTAGAGAAATGCAAATCAAAACTACAATGAGGTAAGACCTCACACCAGTTAGAATCGGCATCATCAGATAATCTACAAACAAAAAATTCTGGGGAGGGTGTGGACAAAAGGAACCCTCTTCCGCTATTGGTGGGAATGTAAATTGATACAGTCACTATGGAGAACAGTATGGAGGTTCCTTTAGAAAACTAAAAAGAGAATTACCATAGGATCCAGCAATCCCACTTCTGGGCATATACCCAGAGAAAACCATAAATCACAGAGACACATTCACCACAATGTTCATTGCAGCACTATTTACAATAGCCAGGTTATGGAAGCAACATAAATGCCCACAGACAGACGAATGGATAAAGATGTGGTACATATATAAAATGGAATATTACTCAGCCATAAAAAGGAATGAAACTGGGTCATTTGTAGAGAAGTTGATGGATCTAGAGACTGTCATTCAGATTGAAGTAAGCCTGAAAGAGATAAACAAATATTGTATATTAATGCCTATATGTGGAACTTAGAAAAATGGTAGAGATGAACTGGTTTGCAGGGCAGAAATAGAGACACAGAGGTAGAGAACAAACGTATGGACACAAAGTGGGGGAAGCCATGGGGTGATGGTGGTGGGATGAGTTGGGAGATTAGGATTGACCTGTATACATGTCTATGCATAAAATAGATAACTAATAATAACCTACTGTATAAAAAAATAACTAAAATTAAATTTCAAAATTTTAAAAAATAAAATGTAAAAATAAAACAGAAAAAAGTTCTTCCATTCACACTGATGTATTTATACGAATGAATTATTTCCATGCTTATATCTATAAATACATAAATGAGGAATAAAATCTAACTTGAACCAAAAAAGAAAAAAAAAAAACTGAACCTAATAGTTATACAGAGGAAAACACTACCAAGGCACTTGCTCCAGTGGTAAATAATTCTGAAATTGGTCAGAGGTGGGGAATCATCTCCCATACAGCCAGCAGCCCCGCCCGCCCACGCAAGGAGCATCCTCATTGCAAAGCTGGGAGACCGTGCCGAGGCCTCTGTGAGTAAACGTGAGCTGAGCCCCAGGCCAGATGCTGCTGAACTGTTCCCACCCTTCCCAGATGAAACACCTGAATATGTACAAGGGCTTGAAAGCCTAGAGGAAGGGCCGTGGAGCCACACCAGCGACAGCACGCAGGCCAAATTGGTGCCTGCAGGTCAGCCAGGATGGTACTGGCCACGGGCGCTCTTCTGGAAGCTTTCTATTGCCCTGCCTGATATACCCCTCCTGTCCCGGCCCCCACTCCTTTTTTTCCTTCCTCACCTCAGCCCGGAGAGATATTCCAGTGGAAGTTATGGGTGACACATCCTCTTCTTTACAGGTGGCAGCCTGGCAACTCCTGCCGAAAGTCCAGCAGAGCCCCACTCACACCGGGCCACCCACAAAGCCGTGGACCCTCACACCCTCCCACCAGCACAGCCCCGAGACTGCTGACGGGGCAGAGAATATGGAGTAAGGCAGAGCTGCAGGGGCTATTGCTGCCTGGAGTGCTGTTTATATTGACCTCAACCCAGGCACACCTGGGGAGGGCTTGCCGGCAGGGTCAGGCTGCCCAGGTCAGCTAATCCTCAGCCCTCAGGGAATCACATTGCAGAAAATGGACCTCGCTAAGACAGAATATTCGCCAAGGAGAAAAAGGACACAATGCCATTTGCAGCACCGTAGATGAGTCTCGAGGTAATCACGTGACTTGGAGTAAGTCAGAAAGTGAAAGACACATATCATATCATATCACTTATAGGTGTTACCTATAAATTGATACCAGGGCAGATATTTCCACGGAGAAGGGCAATCACAGATTCATTAAACAAACTTATGGTTCACCAAAGGAAAGGTGTGAGGATTGAATTCATTACGATATTGGGGTTAACAGACATATACAAACACAGTAGACGTATATAATCACCAAAGACCTACGGAGTACCAAGAGAAGACTACTCAACATTCTGTCATAACGTACATGGGAAAAGGATCCCAGGAAGAACAGTATTTGTATATGTGTAAAAGAACCACCTCTTGCACACCTACAACATGCTAAACGTTGTACTCAAACTTGCTGTAATAAAAAATAAAAAATTAAATTAAAAACACGAACAAGAAGTAGTGAGACAAACTTGAGGGGCTTTCTCCTGGCACATTCCGTTCTACATTCCAATCTAGAACACGACTTCCATTGAGGCTCTGCTGCCCTAGTAACCAGATTTGGTAAGGGAGAACTGCTGCCACCTTGTGGCCGTTTCACACAACTGCAGGTTTAATGCCAGCGCTTATGGTCAGTGGATATTCCAAATCATTACAGGCCTGTAAATGACACCTGCCCTGAAAACAAATCCTGGGGTCATATATGGACCAAAAAATTCAAAAGACGTCCATATTTCAAAACGACAGTTTCAAGAGGCATATTTCACGCACATTAGTGTTCTGCTTCTTTTGCTTTCTTTCTTTCTTTCTTAAAAAAAACGGGAATGGAAAAAGGCAACCCTCAGAATGGGCGAAAACGTTCACAAACGAATCAATGGACAAAGGTTTAATCTCCAATATATATAAACAGCTCATGCAGCTTAATATTAATAAAACAAACAACCCAATACAAAAATGGGCAGAAGATCTAAAGAGACGTTTCTTCAAAGAAGACACAGAGATGGCCAAGACGCACATGAAAAGCTGCTCAACATCACTAATTATTAGAGAAATGCAAATCAAAACTACAATGAGGTAAGACCTCACACCTGTTAGAATCGGCAACATCAGATAATCTACAAACAACAAATACTGGGGAGGGTGTGGACAAAAGGAACCCTCTTCCGCTATTGGTGGGAATGTAAATTGTTACAGTCACTATGGAGAAGAGTATGGAGGTTCCTTTAAAAAACTAAAAAGAGAATTACCATAGGATCCAGCAATCCCACTTCTGGGCATATACCCAGAGAAAACCATAAATCACAGAGACACATTCACCACAATGTTCATTGCAGCACTATTTACAATAGCCAGGTTATGGAAGCAACATAAATGGCCACAGACAGACGAATGGATAAAGATGTGGTACATATATAAAATGGAATATTACTCAGCCATAAAAAGGAATGAAACTGGGTCATTTGTAGAGAAGTTGATGGATCTAGAGACTGTCATACAGAGTGAAGTAAGCCAGAAAGAAAAAAACAAATATTGTATATTAATGCCTATATGTGGAACCTAGAAAAATGGTAGAGATGAACTGGTTTGCAGGGCAGAAATAGAGACACAGAGGTAGAGAACAAACGTATGGACACAAAGTGGGGGAAGCCATGGGGTGGTGGTGGTGGGATGAGTTGGGAGATTAGGATTGACCTGTATACATGTCTATGCAAAAAATAGATAACTAATAATAACCTACTGTATAAAAAAATAATTAAATTAAATTAAAAAGTTTTAAAAAATAAAATGTAAAAATAAAACAGAAAAAAAGTTCTTCCATTCACACTGATGTATTTATACGAATGCATTATTTCCATGCTTATATCTATAAATACATAAATGAGGAATAAAATCTAACTTGAACCAAAAAAGAAAAAAAAATACTGAACCTAACAGTTATACAGAGGAAAACACTACCAAGGCACTTGCTCCAGTGGTAAACAATTCTGAAATTGGTCAGAGGTGGGGAATCATCTCCCATACAGCCAGCAGCCCCGCCCGCCCACGCAAGGAGCATCCTCATTGCAAAGCTGGGAGACCGTGCCGAGGCCTCTGTGAGTAAACGTGAGCTGAGCCCCAGGCCAGATGCTGCTGAACTGTTCCCACCCTTCCCAGGTGAAACACCTGAATATGTACAAGGGCTTGAAAGCCTAGAGGAAGGGCCGTGGAGCCACAACAGCGACAGCACGCAGGCCTACTTGGTGCCTGAAGGTCAGCCAGGATGGTACTGGCCATGGGCGCTCCTCTGGAAGCTTTCTATTGCCCTGCCTGAGATACCCCTCCTGTCCCGGCCCCCACTCCTTTTTTTCCTTCCTCACCTCAGCCCGGAGAGATATTCCAGTGGAAGTTATGGGTGACACATCCTCTTCTTTACAGGTGGCAGCCTGGCAACTCCTGCCGAAAGTCCAGCAGAGCCCCACTCACACCGGGCCACCCACAAAGCCGTGGACCCTCACACCCTCCCACCAGCACAGCCCCGAGACTGCTGACGGGGCAGAGAATATGGAGTCAGGCACAGCTGCAGGGGCTATTGATGCCTGGAGTGCTGTTTATATTGACCTCAACCCAGGCACACCTGGGGAGGGCTTGCCGGCAGGGTCAGGCTGCCCAGGTCAGCTAATCCTCAGCCCTCAGGGAATCACAATGCAGAATATGGACCTCGCTAAGACAGAATATTCGCCAAGGAAAAAAAGGACACAATGCCATTTGCAGCACCGTAGATGAGTCTCGAGGTAATCACGTGACTTGGAGTAAGTCAGAAAGTGAAAGACACATATCATATCATATCACTTATAGGTGTTACCTATAAATTGATACCAGGGCAGATATTTCCACGGAGAAGGGCAATCACAGATTCATTAAACAAACTTATGGTTCACCAAAGGAAAGGTGTGAGGATTGAATTCATTACGATATTGGGGTTAACAGACATATACAAACACAGTAGACGTATATAATCACCAAAGACCTACGGAGTACCAAGAGAAGACTACTCAACATTCTGTCATAACGTACATGGGAAAAGGATCCCAGGAAGAACAGACATATGTATATGTGTAAAAGAACCACCTCTTGCACACCTACAACAAGCTAAACGTTGTACTCAAACTTGCTGTAATAAAAAATAAAAAAGTAAATTAAAAACACGAACAAGAAGTAGTGAGACAAACTTGAGGGGCTTTCTCCTGGCACATTCCGTTCTACATTCCAATCTAGAACACGAGTTCCATTGAGGCTCTGCTGCCCTATTAACCAGATTTGGTAAGGGAGAACTGCTGCCACCTTGTGGCCGTTTCACACAACTGCAGGTTTAATGCCAGCGCTAATGGTCAGTGGATATTCCAAATCATTACAGGCCTGTAAAAGACACCTGCCCTGAAAACAAATCCTGGGGTCATATATCGACCAAAAAATTCAAAAGACGTCCATATTTCAAAACGACAGTTTCAAGAGGCATATTTCACGCACATTAGTGTTCTGCTTCTTTTGCTTTCTTTCTTTCTTTGTTAAAAAAAACGGGAATGGAGAAAGGCAACCCTCAGAATGGGCGAAAACGTTCACAAACGAATCAATGGACAAAGGTTTAATCTCCAATATATATAAACAGCTCATGCAGCTTAATATTAATAAAACAAACAACCCAATACAAAAATGGGCAGAAGATCTAAAGAGACGTTTCTTCAAAGAAGACACAGAGATGTCCAAGACACACATGAAAAGCTGCTCAACATCACTAATTATTAGAGAAATGCAAATCAAAACTACAATGAGGTAAGACCTCACACCTGTTAGAATCGGCATCATCAGATAATCTACAATCAACAAATTCTGGGGACGGTGTGGACAAAAGGAACCCTCTTCCGCTATTGGTGGGAATGTAAATTGATACAGTCACTATGGAGAACAGTATGGAGGTTCCTTTAAAAAACTAAAAAGAGAATTACCATAGGATCCAGCAATCCCACTTCTGGGCATATACCCAGAGAAAACCATAAATCACAAAGACACATTCACCACAATGTTCATTGCAGCACTATTTACAATAGCCAGGTAATGGAAGCAACCTAAGTGCCCACAGACAGACGAATGGATAAAGATGTGGTACATATACAAAATGGAATATTACTCAGCCATAAAAAGGAATGAAACTGGGTCATTTGTAGAGAAGTTGATGGATCTAGAGACTGTCATACAGAGTGAAGTAAGCCAGAAAGAGAAAAACAAATATTGTATATTAATGCCTATATGTGGAACCTAGAAAAATGGTAGAGATGAACTGGTTTGCAGGGCAGAAATAGAGACACAGAGGTAGAGAACAAACGTATGGACACAAAGTGGGGGAAGCCATGGGGTGGTGGTGGTGGGATGAGTTGGGAGATTAGGATTGACCTGTATACATGTCTATGCATAAAATAGATAACTAATAATAACCTACTGAATGAAAAAATAACTAAAATTAAATTTCAAAATTTTAAAAAATAAAATGTAAAAATAAAACTGAAAAAAAGTACTTCCATTCACACTGATGTATTTATACGAATGAATTATTTCCATGCTTATATCTATAAATACATAAATGAGGAATAAAATCTAACTTGACCCAAAAAAGAAAAAAAAAAAAACTGAACCTAACAGTTATACAGAGGAAAACACTACCAAGGCACTTGCTCCAGTGGTAAACAATTCTGAAATTGGTCAGAGGTGGGGAATCATCTCCCATACAGCCAGCAGCCCCGCCCGCCCACGCAAGGAGCATCCTCATTGCAAAGCTGGGAGACCGTGCCGAGGCCTCTGTGAGTAAACGTGAGCTGAGCCCCAGGCCAGATGCTGCTGAACTGTTCCCACCCTTCCCAGGTGAAACACCTGAATATGTACAAGGGCTTGAAAGCCTAGAGGAAGGGCCGTGGAGCCACACCAGCGACAGCACGCAGGCCAACTTGGTGCCTGCAGGTCAGCCAGGATGGTACTGGCCACGGGCGCTCTTCTGGAAGCTTTCTATTGCCCTGCCTGAGATACCCCTCCTGTCCCGGCCCCCACTCCTTTTTTTCCTTCCTCACCTCAGCCCGGAGAGATATTCCAGTGGAAGTTATGGGTGACACATCCTCTTCTTTACAGGTGGCAGCCTGGCAACTCCTGCCGAAAGTCCAGCAGAGCCCCACTCACACCGGGCCACCCACAAAGCCGTGGACCCTCACACCCTCCCACCAGCACAGCCCCGAGACTGCTGACGGGGCAGAGAATATGGAGTAAGGCAGAGCTGCAGGGGCTATTGATGCCTGGAGTGCTGTTTATATTGACCTCAACCCAGGCACACCTGGGGAGGGCTTGCCGGCAGGGTCAGGCTGCCCAGGTCAGCTAATCCTCAGCCCTCAGGGAATCACATTGCAGAATATGGACCTCGCTAAGACAGAATATTCGCCAAGGAAAAAAAGGACACAATGCCATTTGCAGCACCGTAGATGAGTCTCGAGGTAATCACGTGACTTGGAGTAAGTCAGAAAGTGAAAGACACATATCATATCATATCACTTATAGGTGTTACCTATAAATTGATACCAGGGCAGATATTTCCACGGAGAAGGGCAATCACAGATTCATTAAACAAACTTATGGTTCACCAAAGGAAAGGTGTGAGGATTGAATTCATTACGATATTGGGGTTAACAGACATATACAAACACAGTAGACGTATATAATCACCAAAGACCTACGGAGTACCAAGAGAAGACTACTCAACATTCTGTCATAACGTACATGGGAAAAGGATCCCAGGAAGAACAGACATATGTATATGTGTAAAAGAACCACCTCTTGCACACCTACAACAAGCTAAACGTTGTACTCAAACTTGCTGTAATAAAAAATAAAAAATTAAATTAAAAACACGAACAAGAAGTAGTGAGACAAACTTGAGGGGCTTTCTCCTGGCACATTCCGTTCTACATTCTAATCTAGAACACGACTTCCATTGAGGCTCTGCTGCCCTAGTAACCAGATTTGGTAAGGGAGAACTGCTGCCACCTTGTGGCCGTTTCACACAACTGCAGGTTTAATGCCAGCGCTAATGGTCAGTGGATATTCCAAATCATTACAGGCCTGTAAATGACACCTGCCCTGAAAACAAATCCTGGGGTCATATATCGACCAAAAAATTCAAAAGACGTCCATATTTCAAAACGACAGTTTCAAGAGGCATATTTCACGCACATTAGTGTTCTGCTTCTTTTGCTTTCTTTCTTTCTTTGTTAAAAAAAACGGGAATGGAGAAAGGCAACCCTCAGAATGGGCGAAAACGTTCACAAACGAATCAATGGACAAAGGTTTAATCTCCAATATATATAAACAGCTCATGCAGCTTAATATTAATAAAACAAACAACCCAATACAAAAATGGGCAGAAGATCTAAAGAGACGTTTCTTCAAAGAAGACACAGAGATGGCCAAGACGCACATGAAAAGCTGCTCAACATCACTAATTATTAGAGAAATGCAAATCAAAACTACAATGAGGTAAGACCTCACACACCTGTTAGAATCGGCATCATCAGATAATCTACAAACAACAAATTCTGGGGAGGGTGTGGACAAAAGGAACCCTCTTCCGCTATTGGTGGGAATGTAAATTGATACAGTCACTATGGAGAACAGTATGGAGGTTCCTTTAAAAAACTAAAAAGAGAATTACCATAGGATCCAGCAATCGCACTTCTGGGCATATACCCAGAGAAAACCATAAATCACAGAGACACATTCACCACAATGTTCATTGCAGCACTATTTACAATAGCCAGGTTATGGAAGCAACATAAATGCCCACAGACAGACGAATGGATAAAGATGTGGTACATATATAAAATGGAATATTACTCAGCCATAAAAAGGAATGAAACTGGGTCATTTGTAGAGAAGTTGATGGATCTAGAGACTGTCATACAGAGTGAAGTAAGCCAGAAAGAGAAAAACAAATATTGTATATTAATGCCTATATGAGGAACCTAGAAAAATGGTAGAGATGAACTGGTTTGCAGGGCAGAAATAGAGACACAGAGGTAGAGAACAAACGTATGGACACAAAGTGGGGGAAGCCATGGGGTGGTGGTGGTGGGATGAGTTGGGAGATTAGGATTGACCTGTATACATGTCTATGCATAAAATAGATAACTAATAATAACCTACTGTATAAAAAAATAACTAAAATTAAATTTCAAAATTTTAAAAAATAAAATGTAAAAATAAAACAGAAAAAAAGTTCTTCCATTCACACTGATGTATTTATACGAATGAATTATTTCCATGCTTATATCTATAAATACATAAATGAGGAATAAAATCTAACTTGAACCAAAAAAGAAAAAAAAAAACTGAACCTAACAGTTATATAGAGGAAAACACTACCAAGGCACTTGCTCCAGTGGTAAACAATTCTGAAATTGGTCAGAGGTGGGGAATCATCTCCCATACAGCCAGCAGCCCCGCCCGCCCACGCAAGGAGCATCCTCATTGCAAACCTGGGAGACCGTGCCGAGGCCTCTGTGAGTAAACGTGAGCTGAGCCCCAGGCCAGATGCTGCTGAACTGTTCCCACCCTTCCCAGGTGAAACACCTGAATATGTACAAGGGCTTGAAAGCCTAGAGGAAGGGCCGTGGAGCCACACCAGCGACAGCACGCAGGCCAACTTGGTGCCTGCAGGTCAGCCAGGGTGGTACTGGCCACGGGCGCTCCTCTGGAAGCTTTCTATTGCCCTGCCTGAGATACCCCTCCTGTCCCGGCCCCCACTCCTTATTTTCCTTCCTCACCTCAGCCCGGAGAGATATTCCAGTGGAAGTTATGGGTGACACATCCTCTTCTTTACAGGTGGCAGCCTGGCAACTCCTGCCGAAAGTCCAGCAGAGCCCAACTCACACCGGGCCACCCACAAAGCCGTGGACCCTCACACCCTCCCACCAGCACAGCCCCGAGACTGATGACGGGGCAGAGAATATGGAGTAAGGCAGAGCTGCAGGGGCTATTGCTGCCTGGAGTGCTGTTTATATTGACCTCAACCCAGGCAACACTGGGGAGGGCTTGCCGGCAGGGTCAGGCTGCCCAGGTCAGCTAATCCTCAGCCCTCAGGGAATCACATTGCAGAATATGGACCTCGCTATGACAGAATATTTGCCAAGGAAAAAAAGGACACAATGCAATTTGCAGCACCGTAGATGAGTCTCGAGGTAATCATGTGACTTGGACTAAGTCAGAAAGTGAAAGACACATATCGTATCATATCACTTATAGGTGTTACCTATAAATTGATACCAGGGCAGATATTTCCACGGAGAAGGGCAATCACAGATTCATTAAACAAACTTATGGATCACCAAAGGAAAGGTGTGAGGATTGAATTCATTACGATATTGGGGTTAACAGACATATACAAACACAGTAGACGTATATAATCATCAAAGACCTACGGAGTACCAAGAGAAGACTACTCAACATTCTGTCATAACGTACATGGGAAAAGGATCCCAGGAAGAACAGACATATGTATATGCGTAAAAGAACCACCTCTTGCACACCTACAACAAGCTAAACGTTGTACTCAAACTTGCTGTAATAAAAAATAAAAAATTAAATTAAAAACACGAACAAGAAGTAGTGAGACAAACTTCAGGGTCTTTCTCCTGGCACATTCCGTTCTACATTCCAATCTAGAACACGACTTCCATTGAGGCTCTGCTGCCCTAGTAACCAGATTTGGTAAGGGAGAACTGCTGCCACCTTGTGGCCGTTTCACACAACTGCAGGTTTAATGCCAGCGCTAATGGTCAGTGGATATTCCAAATCATTACAGGCCTGTAAATGACACCTGCCCTGAAAACAAATCCTGGGGTCATATATCGACCAAAAAATTCAAAAGACGTCCATATTTCAAAACGACAGTTTCAAGAGGCATATTTCACGCACATTAGTGTTCTGCTTCTTTTGATTTCTTTCTTTCTTTGTTAAAAAAAACGGGAATGGAGAAAGGCAACCCTCAGAATGGGCGAAAACGGTCACAAACGAATCAATGGACAAAGGTTTAATCTCCAATATATATAAAGAGCTCATGCAGCTTAATATTAATAAAACAAACAACCCAATACAAAAATGGGCAGAAGATCTAAGAGACGTTTCTTCAAAGAAGACATAGAGATGGCCAAGACGCACATGAAAAGCTGCTCAACATCACTAATTATTAGAGAAATGCAAATCAAAACTACAATGAGGTAAGACCTCACACCTGTTAGAATCGGCATCATCAGATAATCTACAATCAACAAATTCTGGGGACGGTGTGGACAAAAGGAAACCTCTGCCACTATTGGTGGGAATGTAAATTGATACAGTCACTATGGAGAACAGTATGGAGGTTCCTTTAAAAACTAAAAAGAGAATTACCATAGGATCCAGCAATCCCACTTCTGGGCATATACCCAGAGAAACCATAAATCACAAAGACACATTCACCACAATGTTCATTGCAGCACTATTTACAATAGCCAGGTAATGGAAGCAACCTAAATGCCCACAGACAGACGAATGGATAAAGATGTGGTACATATACAAAATGGAATATTACTCAGCCATAAAACGGAATGAAACTGGGTCATTTGTAGAGAAGTTGATGGATCTAGAGACTGTCATACAGAGTGAAGTAAGCCAGAAAGAGAAAAACAAATATTGTATATTAATGCCTATATGTGGAACCTAGAAAATTGGTAGAGATGAACTGGTTTGCAGGGCAGAAATAGAGACACAGAGGTAGAGAACAAACGTATGGACACAAAGTGGGGGAAGCCATGGGGTGGTGGTGGTGGGATGAGTTGGGAGATTAGGATTGACCTGTATACATGTCTATGCATAAAATAGATAACTAATAATAACCTACTGTATAAAAAATAACTAAAATTAAATTTCAAAATTTAAAAAAATATAATGTAAAAATAAAACAGAAAAAAAGTTCTTCCATTCACACTGATGTATTTATACGAATGAATTATTTCCATGCTTATATCTATAAATACATAAATGAGGAATAAAATCTAACTTGAACCAAAAAAGAAAAAAAAAAAACTGAACCTAACAGTTATACAGAGGAAAACACTACCAAGGCACTTGCTCCAGTGGTAAACAATTCTGAAATTGGTCAGAGGTGGGTAATCATCTCCCATACAGCCAGCAGCCCCGCCCGCCCACGCAAGGAGCATCCTCATTGCAAAGCTGGGAGAACGTGCCGAGGCCTCTGTGAGTAAACGTGAGCTGAGCCCCAGGCCAGATGCTGCTGAACTGTTCCCACCCTTCCCAGGTGAAACACCTGAATATGTACAAGGGCTTGAAAGCCTAGAGGAAGGGCCGTAGAGCCACACCAGCGACAGCACGCAGACCAACTTGGTGCCTGCAGGTCAGCCAGGATGGTACTGGCCACGGGCGCTCTTCTGGAAGCTTTCTATTGCCCTGCCTGAGATACCCCTCCTGTCCCGGCCCCCACTCCTTTTTTTCCTTCCTCACCTCAGCCCGGAGAGATATTCCAGTGGAAGTTATGGGTGACACATCCTCTTCTTTACAGGTGGCAGCCTGGCAACTCCTGCCGAAAGTCCAGCAGAGCCCCACTCACACCGGGCCACCCACAAAGCCGTGGACCCTCACACCCTCCCACCAGCACAGCCCCGAGACTGCTGACGGGGCAGAGAATATGGAGTAAGGCACAGCTGCAGGGGCTATTGCTGCCTGGAGTGCTGTTTATATTGACCTCAACCCAGGCACACCTGGGGAGGGCTTGCCGGCAGGGTCAGGCTGCCCAGGTCAGCTAATCCTCAGCCCTCAGGGAATCACATTGCAGAAAATGGACCTCGCTAAGACAGAATATTCGCCAAGGAGAAAAAGGACACAATGCCATTTGCAGCACCGTAGATGAGTCTCGAGGTAATCACGTGACTTGGAGTAAGTCAGAAAGTGAAAGACACATATCATATCATATCATTTATAGGTGTTACCTATAAATTGATACCAGGGCAGATATTTCCACGGAGAAGGGCAATCACAGATTCATTAAACAAACTTATGGTTCACCAAAGGAAAGGTGTGAGGATTGAATTCATTACGATATTGGGGTTAACAGACAGATACAAACACAGTAGACGTATATAATCACCAAAGACCTACGGAGTACCAAGAGAAGACTACTCAACATCCTGTCATAACGTACATGGGAAAAGGATCCCAGGAAGAACAGACATATGTATATGTGTAAAAGAACCACCTCTTGCACACCTACAACAAGCTAAACGTTGTACTCAAACTTGCTGTAATAAAAAATAAAAAATTAAATTAAAAACACGAACAAGAAGTAGTGAGACAAACTTGAGGGGCTTTCTCCTGGCACATTCCGTTCTACATTCCAATCTAGAACACGACTTCCATTGAGGCTCTGCTGCCCTAGTAACCAGATTTGGTAAGGGAGAACTGCTGCCACCTTGTGGCCGTTTCACACAACTGCAGGTTTAATGCCAGCGCTAATGGTCAGTGGATATTCCAAATCATTACAGGCCTGTAAATGACACCTGCCCTGAAAACAAATCCTGGGGTCATATATCGACCAAAAAATTCAAAAGACGTCCATATTTCAAAACGACAGTTTCAAGAGGCATATTTCACGCACATTAGTGTTCTGCTTCTTTTGCTTTCTTTCTTTCTTTGTTAAAAAAAACGGGAATGGAAAAAGGCAACCCTCAGAATGGGCGAAAACGTTCACAAACGAATCAATGGACAAAGGTTTAATCTCCAATATATATAAACAGCTCATGCAGCTTAATACTAATAAAACAAACAACCCAATACAAAAATGGGCAGAAGATCTAAAGAGACGTTTCTTCAAAGAAGACACAGAGATGGCCAAGACGCACATGAAAAGCTGCTCAACATCACTAATTATTAGAGAAATGCAAATCAAAACTACAATGAGGTAAGACCTCACACCTGTTAGAATCGGCATCATCAGATAATCTACAATCAACAAATTCTGGGGAGGGTGTGGACAAAAGGAACCCTCTTCCGCTATTGGTGGGAATGTAAATTGATACAGTCACTATGGAGAACAGTATGGAGGTTCCTTTAAAAAAACTAAAAAGAGAATTACCATAGGATCCAGCAATCCCACTTCTGGGCATATACCCAGAGAAAACCATAAATCACAGAGACACATTCACCACAATGTTCATTGCAGCACTATTTACAATAGCCAGGTAATGGAAGCAACCTAAATGCCCACAGACAGACGAATGGATAAAGATGTGGTACATATACAAAATGGAATATTACTCAGCCATAAAAAGGAATGAAACTGGGTCATTTGTAGAGAAGTTGATGGAACTAGAGACTGTCATACAGAGTGAAGTAAGTCAGAAAGAGAAAAACAAATATTGTATATTAATGCCTATATGTGGAACCTAGAAATATGCTACAGATGAACTGGTTTGCAGGGCAGAAATAGAGACACAGAGGTAGAGAACAAACGTATGGACACAAAGTGGGGGAAGCCATGGGGTGGTGGTGGTGGGATGAGTTGGGAGATTAGGATTGACCTGTATACATGTCTATGCATAAAATAGATAACTAATAATAACCTACTGTATAAAAAAATAACTAAAATTAAATTTCAAAATTTTAAAAAATAAAATGTAAAAATAAAACAGAAAAAAAGTTCTTCCATTCACACTGATGTATTTATACGAATGAATTATTTCCATGCTTATATCTATAAATACATAAATGAGGAATAAAATCTAACTTGAACCAAAAAAGAAAAAAAAAAACTGAACCTAACAGTTATACAGAGGAAAACACTACCAAGGCACTTGCTCCAGTGGTAAACAATTCTGAAATTGGTCAGAGGTGGGGAATCATCTCCCATACAGCCAGCAGCCCCGCCCGCCCACGCAAGGAGCATCCTCATTGCAAAGCTGGGAGACCGTGCCAAGGCCTCTGTGAGTAAACGTGAGCTGAGCCCCAGGCCAGATGCTGCTGAACTGTTCCCACCCTTCCCAGGCGAAACACCTGAATATGTACAAGGGCTTGAAAGCCTAGAGGAAGGGCCGTGGAGCCACACCAGCGACAGCACGCAGGCCAACTTGGTGCCTGCAGGTCAGCCAGGATGGTACTGGCCATGGGCGCTCTTCTGGAAGCTTTCTATTGCCCTACCTGAGATACCCCTCTTGTCCCGGCCCCCACTCCTTTTTTTCCTTCCTCACCTCAGCCCGGAGAGATATTCCAGTGGAAGTTATGGGTGACACATCCTCTTCTTTACAGGTGGCAGCCTGGCAACTCCTGCCGAAAGTCCAGCAGAGCCCCACTCACACCGGGCCACCCACAAAGCCGTGGACCCTCACACCCTCCCACCAGCACAGCCCCGAGACTGCTGACGGGGCAGAGAATATGGAATCAGGCACAGCTGCAGGGGCTATTGCTGCCTGGAGTGCTGTTTATATTGACCTCAACCCAGGCAACCCGGGGGAGGGCTTGCCGGCAGGGTCAGGCTGCCCAGGTCAGCTAATCCTCAGCCCTCAGGGAATCACATTGCAGAATATGGACCTCGCTAAGACAGAATATTCGCCAAGGAAAAAAAGGACACAATGCCATTTGCAGCACCGTAGATGAGTCTCGAGGTAATCACGTGACTTGGAGTAAGTCAGAAAGTGAAAGACACATATCATATCATATCACTTATAGGTGTTACCTATAAATTGATACCAGGGCAGATATTTCCACGGAGAAGGGCAATCACAGATTCATTAAACAAACTTATGGTTCACCAAAGGAAAGGTGTGGGGATTGAATTCATTACGATTTTGGGGTTAACAGACAGATACAAACACAGTAGACGTATATAATCACCAAAGACCTACGGAGTACCAAGAGAAGACTACTCAACATTCTGTCATAACGTACATGGGAAAAGGATCCCAGGAAGAACAGACATATGTATATGTGTAAAAGAACCACCTCTTGCACACCTACAACAAGCTAAACGTTGTACTCAAACTTGCTGTAATAAAAAATAAAAAATTAAATTAAAAACACGAACAAGAAGTAGTGAGACAAACTTGAGGGGCTTTCTCCTGGCACATTCCGTTCTACATTCCAATCTAGAACACGACTTCCATTGAGGCTCTGCGGCCCTAGTAACCAGATTTGGTAAGGGAGAACTGCTGCCACCTTGTGGCCGTTTCACACAACTGCAGGTTTAATGCCAGCGCTAATGGTCAGTGGATATTCCAAATCATTACAGGCCTGTAAATGACACCTGCCCTGAAAACAAATCCTGGGGTCATATATCGACCAAAAAATTCAAAAGACGTCCATATTTCAAAACGACAGTTTCAAGAGGCATATTACACGCACATTAGTGTTCTGCTTCTTTTGCTTTCTTTCTTTCTTTGTTAAAAAAAACGGGAATGGAGAAAGGCAACCCTCAGAATGGGCGAAAACGTTCACAAACGAATCAATGGACAAAGGTTTAATCTCCAATATATATAAACAGCTCATGCAGCTTAATATTAATAAAACAAACAACCCAATACAAAAATGGGCAGAAGATCTAAAGAGACGTTTCTTCAAATAAGACACAGAGATGGCCAAGACGCACATGAAAAGCTGCTCAACATCACTAATTATTAGAGAAATGCAAATCAAAACTACAATGAGGTAAGACCTCACACCTGTTAGAATCGGCATCATCAGATAATCTACAATCAACAAATTCTGGGGACGGTGTGGACAAAAGGAACCCTCTTCCGCTATTGGTGGGAATGTAAATTGATACAGTCACTATGGAGAACAGTATGGAGGTTCCTTTAAAAAACTAAAAAGAGAATTACCATAGGATCCAGCAATCCCACTTCTGGGCATATACCCAGAGAAAACCATAAATCACAAAGACACATTCACCACAATGTTCATTGCAGCACTATTTACAATAGCCAGGTAATGGAAGCAACCTAAATGCCCACAGACAGACGAATGGATAAAGATGTGGTACATATACAAAATGGAATATTACTCAGCCATAAAAAGGAATGAAACTGGGTCATTTGTAGAGAAGTTGATGGATCTAGAGACTGTCATACAGAGTGAAGTAAGCCAGAAAGAGAAAAACAAATATTGTATATTAATGCCTATATGTGGAACCTAGAAAAATGGTAGAGATGAACTGGTTTGCAGGGCAGAAATAGAGACACAGAGGTAGAGAACAAACGTATGGACACAAAGTGGGGGAAGCCATGGGGTGGTGGTGGTGGGATGAGTTGGGAGATTAGGATTGACCTGTATACATGTCTATGCATAAAATAGATAACTAATAATAACCTACTGTATAAAAAAATAACTAAAATTAAATTTCAAAATTTTAAAAAATAAAATGTAAAAATAAAACAGAAAAAAAGTTCTTCCATTCACACTGATGTATTTATACGAATGAATTTTTTCCATGCTTATATCTATAAATACATAAATGAGGAATAAAATCTAACTTGAACCAAAAAAGAAAAAAAAAAAACTGAACCTAACAGTTATACAGAGGAAAACACTACCAAGGCACTTGCTCCAGTGGTAAACAATTCTGAAATTGGTCAGAGGTGCGGAATCATCTCCCATACAGCCAGCAGCCCCGCCCGCCCACGCAAGGAGCATCCTCATTGCAAACCTGGGAGACCGTGCCGAGGCCTCTGTGAGTAAACGTGAGCTGAGCCCCAGGCCAGATGCTGCTGAACTGTTCCCACCCTTCCCAGGTGAAACACCTGAATATGTACAAGGGCTTGAAAGCCTAGAGGAAGGGCCGTGGAGCCACACCAGCGACAGCACGCAGACCAACTTGGTGCCTGCAGGTCAGCCAGGATGGTACTGGCCACGGGCGCTCTTCTGGAAGCTTTCTATTGCCCTGCCTGAGATACCCCTCCTGTCCCGGCCCCCACTCCTTTTTTTCCTTCCTCACCTCAGCCCGGAGAGATATTCCAGTGGAAGTTATGGGTGACACATCCTCTTCTTTACAGGTGGCAGCCTGGCAACTCCTGCCGAAAGTCCAGCAGAGCCCCACTCACACCGGGCCACCCACAAAGCCGTGGACCCTCACACCCTCCCACCAGCACGGCCCCGAGACTGCTGACGGGGCAGAGAATATGGAGTCAGGCACAGCTGCAGGGGCTATTGCTGCCTGGAGTGCTGTTTATATTGACCTCAACCCAGGCAACCCGGGGGAGGGCTTGCCGGCAGGGTCAGGCTGCCCAGGTCAGCTAATCCTCAGCCCTCAGGGAATCACATTGCAGAAAATGGACCTCGCTAAGACAGAATATTCGCCAAGGAAAAAAAGGACACAATGCCATTTGCAGCACCGTAGATGAGTCTCGAGGTAATCACGTGACTTGGAGTAAGTCAGAAAGTGAAAGACACATATCATATCATATCACTTATAGGTGTTACCTATAAATTGATACCAGGGCAGATATTTCCACGGAGAAGGGCAATCACAGATTCATTAAACAAACTTATGGTTCACCAAAGGAAAGGTGTGAGGATTGAATTCATTACGATATTGGGGTTAACAGACAGATACAAACACAGTAGACGTATATAATCACCAAAGACCTACGGAGTACCAAGAGAAGACTACTCAACATTCTGTCATAACGTACATGGGAAAAGGATCCCAGGAAGAACAGACATATGTATATGTGTAAAAGAACCACCTCTTGCACACCTACAACAAGCTAATCGTTGTACTCAAACTTGCTGTAATAAAAAATAAAAAATTAAATTAAAAACACGAACAAGAAGTAGTGAGACAAACTTGAGGGGCTTTCTCCTGGCACATTCCGTTCTACATTCCAATCTAGAACACGACTTCCATTGAGGCTCTGCTGCCCTAGTAACCAGATTTGGTAAGGGAGAACTGCTGCCACCTTGTGGCCGTTTCACACAACTGCAGGTTTAATGCCAGCGCTAATGGTCAGTGGATATTCCAAATCATTACAGGCCTGTAAATGACACCTGCCCTGAAAACAAATCCTGGGGTCATATATCGACCAAAAAATTCAAAAGACGTCCATATTTCAAAACGACAGTTTCAAGAGGCATATTTCACGCACATTAGTGTTCTGCTTCTTTTGCTTTCTTTCTTTCTTTGTTAAAAAAAACGGGAATGGAGAAAGGCAACCCTCAGAATGGGCGAAAACGTTCACAAACGAATCAATGGACAAAGGTTTAATCTCCAATATATATAAACAGCTCATGCAGCTTAATACTAATAAAACAAACATCCCAATACAAAAATGGGCAGAAGATCTAAAGAGACGTTTCTTCAAAGAAGACACAGAGATGGCCAAGACGCACATGAAAAGCTGCTCAACATCACTAATTATTAGAGAAATGCAAATCAAAACTACAATGAGGTAAGACCTCACACCTGTTAGAATCGGCATCATCAGATAATCTACAAACAACAAATTCTGGGGAGGGTGTGGACAAAAGGAACCCTCTTCCACTATTGGTGGGAATGTAAATTGATACAGTCACTATGGAGAACAGTATGGAGGTTCCTTTAAAAAACTAAAAAGAGAATTACCATAGGATCCAGCAATCCCACTTCTGGGCATATACCCTGAGAAAACCATAAATCACAGAGACACATTCACCACAATGTTCATTGCAGCACTATTTACAATAGCCAGGTAATGGAAGCAACCTAAATGCCCACAGACAGACGAATGGATAAAGATTTGGTACATATATAAAATGGAATATTACTCAGCCATAAAAAGGAATGAAACTGGGTCATTTGTAGAGAAGTTGATGGATCTAGAGACTGTCATACAGAGTGAAGTAAGCCAGAAAGAGAAAAACAAATATTGTATATTAATGCCTATATGTAGAACCTAGAAAAATGGTAGAGATGAACTGGTTTGCAGGGCAGAAATAGAGACACAGAGGTAGAGAACAAACGTATGGACACAAAGTGGGGTAAGCCATGGGGTGGTGGTGGTGGGATGAGTTGGGAGATTAGGATTGACCTGTATACATGTCTATGCATAAAATAGATAACTAATAATAACCTACTGTATAAAAAAATAACTAAAATTAAATTTCAAAATTTAAAAAAATAAAATGTAAAAATAAAACAGAAAAAAAGTTCTTCCTTTCACACTGATGTATTTATACGAATGAATTATTTCCATGCTTATATCTATAAATACATAAATGAGGAATAAAATCTAACTTGAACCAAAAAAGAAAAAAAAAAAACTGAACCTAACAGTTATACAGAGGAAAACACTACCAAGGCACTTGCTCCACTGGTAAACAATTCTGAAATTGGTCAGAGGTGGGGAATCATCTCCCATACAGCCAGCAGCCCCGAACGCCCACGCAAGGAGCATCCTCATTGCAAAGCTGGGAGACCGTGCCGAGGCCTCTGTGAGTAAACGTGAGCTGAGCCCCAGGCCAGCTGCTGCTTAACTGTTCCCACCATTCCCAGGTGAAACACCTGAATATGTACAAGGGCTTGAAAGCCTAGAGGAAGGGCCGTGGAGCCACACCAGCGACAGCACGCAGGCCAACTTGGTGCCTGCAGGTCAGCCAGGATGGTACTGACCACGGGCGCTCTTCTGGAAGCTTTCTATTGCCCTGCCTGAGATACCCCTCCTGTTCCGGCCCCCACGCCTTTTTTTCCTTCCTCACCTCAGCCCGGAGAGATATTCCAGTGGAAGTTATGGGTGACACATCCTCTTCTTTACAGGTGGCAGCCTGGCAACTCCTGCCGAAAGTCCAGCAGAGCCCCACTCACACCGGGCCACCCACAAAGCCGTGGACCCTCACACCCTCCCACCAGCACAGCCCCGAGACTGCTGACGGGGCAGAGAATATGGAGTAAGGCACAGCTGCAGGGGCTATTGCTGCCTGGAGTGCTGTTTATATTGACCTCAACCCAGGCACACCTGGGGAGGGCTTGCCGGCAGGGTCAGGCTGCCCAGGTCAGCTAATCCTCAGCCCTCAGGGAATCACATTGCAGAAAATGGACCTCGCTAAGACAGAATATTCGCCAAGGAGAAAAAGGACACAATGCCATTTGCAGCACCGTAGATGAGTCTCGAGGTAATCACGTGACTTGGAGTAAGTCAGAAAGTGAAAGACACATATCATATCATATCACTTATAGGTGTTACCTATAAATTGATACCAGGGCAGATATTTCCACGGAGAAGGGCAATCACAGATTCATTAAACAAACTTATGGTTCACCAAAGGAAAGGTGTGAGGATTGAATTCATTACGATATTGGGGTTACAGACAGATACAAACACAGTAGACGTATATAATCACCAAAGACCTACGGAGTACCAAGAGAAGACTACTCAACATTCTGTCATAACGTACATGGGAAAAGGATCCCAGGAGGAACAGACATATGTATATGTGTAAAAGAACCACCTCTTGCACACCTACAACAAGCTAAACGTTGTACTCAAACTTGCTGTAATAAAAAATAAAAAATTAAATTAAAAACACGAACAAGAAGTAGTGAGACAAACTTGAGGGGCTTTCTCCTGGCACATTCCGTTCTACATTCCAATCTAGAACACGACTTCCATTGAGGCTCTGCTGCCCTAGTAACCAGATTTGGTAAGGGAGAACTGCTGCCACCTTGTGGCCGTTTCACACAACTGCAGGTTTAATGCCAGCGCTAATGCTCAGTGGATATTCCAAATCATTACAGGCCTGTAAATGACACCTGCCCTGAAAACAAATCCTGGGGTCATATATCGAACAAAAAATTCAAAAGACGTCCATATTTCAAAACGACAGTTTCAAGAGGCATATTTCACGCACATTAGTGTTCTGCTTCTTTTGCTTTCTTTCTTTCTTTGTTAAAAAAAACGGGAATGGAAAAAGGCAACCCTCAGAATGGGCGAAAACGTTCACAAACGAATCAATGGACAAAGGTTTAATCTCCAATATATATAAACAGCTCATGCAGCTTAATACTAATAAAACAAACAACCCAATACAAAAATGGGCAGAAGATCTAAAGAGACGTTTCTTCAAAGAAGACACAGAGATGGCCAAGACGCACATGAAAAGCTGCTCAACATCACTAATTATTAGAGAAATGCAAATCAAAACTACAATGAGGTAAGACCTCACACCTGTTAGAATCGGCATCATCAGATAATCTACAATCAACAAATTCTGGGGAGGGTGTGGACAAAAGGAACCCTCTTCCGCTATTGGTGGGAATGTAAATTGATACAGTCACTATGGAGAACAGTATGGAGGTTCCTTTAAAAAACTAAAAAGAGAATTACCATAGGATCCAGCAATCCCACTTCTGGGCATATACCCAGAGAAAACCATAAATCACAGAGACACATTCACCACAATGTTCATTGCAGCACTATTTACAATAGCCAGGTAATGGAAGCAACCTAAATGCCCACAGACAGACGAATGGATAAAGATGTGGTACATATATAAAATGGAATATTACTCAGCCATAAAAAGGAATGAAACTGGGTCATTTGTAGAGAAGTTGATGGATCTAGAGACTGTCATACAGAGTGAAGTAAGCCAGAAAGAAAAAAACAAATATTGTATATTAATGCCTATATGTGGAACCTAGAAAAATGGTAGAGATGAACTGGTTTGCAGGGCAGAAATAGAGACACAGAGGTAGAGAACAAACGTATGGACACAAAGTGGGGGAAGCCATGGGGTGGTGGTGGTGGGATGAGTTGGGAGATTAGGATTGACCTGTATACATGTCTATGCAAAAAATAGATAACTAATAATAACCTACTGTATAAAAAAATAATTAAATTAAATTAAAAAGTTTTAAAAAATAAAATGTAAAAATAAAACAGAAAAACAGTTCTTCCATTCACACTGATGTATTTATACGAATGCATTATTTCCATGCTTATATCTATAAATACATAAATGAGGAATAAAATCTAACTTGAACCAAAAAAGAAAAAAAAATACTGAACCTAACAGTTATACAGAGGAAAACACTACCAAGGCACTTGCTCCAGTGGTAAACAATTCTGAAATTGGTCAGAGGTGGGGAATCATCTCCCATACAGCCAGCAGCCCCGCCCGCCCACGCAAGGAGCATCCTCATTGCAAAGCTGGGAGACCGTGCCGAGGCCTCTGTGAGTAAACGTGAGCTGAGCCCCAGGCCAGATGCTGCTGAACTGTTCCCACCCTTCCCAGGTGAAACACCTGAATATGTACAAGGGCTTGAAAGCCTAGAGGAAGGGCCGTGGAGCCACAACAGCGACAGCACGCAGGCCTACTTGGTGCCTGAAGGTCAGCCAGGATGGTACTGGCCACGGGCGCTCCTCTGGAAGCTTTCTATTGCCCTGCCTGAGATACCCCTCCTGTCCCGGCCCCCACTCCTTTTTTTCCTTCCTCACCTCAGCCCGGAGAGATATTCCAGTGGAAGTTATGGGTGACACATCCTCTTCTTTACAGGTGGCAGCCTGGCAACTCCTGCCGAAAGTCCAGCAGAGCCCCACTCACACCGGGCCACCCACAAAGCCGTGGACCCTCACACCCTCCCACCAGCACAGCCCCGAGACTGCTGACGGGGCAGAGAATATGGAGTCAGGCACAGCTGCAGGGGCTATTGATGCCTGGAGTGCTGTTTATATTGACCTCAACCCAGGCACACCTGGGGAGGGCTTGCCGGCAGGGTCAGGCTGCCCAGGTCAGCTAATCCTCAGCCCTCAGGGAATCACAATGCAGAATATGGACCTCGCTAAGACAGAATATTCGCCAAGGAAAAAAAGGACACAATGCCATTTGCAGCACCGTAGATGAGTCTCGAGGTAATCACGTGACTTGGAGTAAGTCAGAAAGTGAAAGACACATATCATATCATATCACTTATAGGTGTTACCTATAAATTGATACCAGGGCAGATATTTCCACGGAGAAGGGCAATCACAGATTCATTAAACAAACTTATGGTTCACCAAAGGAAAGGTGTGAGGATTGAATTCATTACGATATTGGGGTTAACAGACATATACAAACACAGTAGACGTATATAATCACCAAAGACCTACGGAGTACCAAGAGAAGACTACTCAACATTCTGTCATAACGTACATGGGAAAAGGATCCCAGGAAGAACAGACATATGTATATGTGTAAAAGAACCACCTCTTGCACACCTACAACAAGCTAAACGTTGTACTCAAACTTGCTGTAATAAAAAATAAAAAAGTAAATTAAAAACACGAACAAGAAGTAGTGAGACAAACTTGAGGGGCTTTCTCCTGGCACATTCCGTTCTACATTCCAATCTAGAACACGAGTTCCATTGAGGCTCTGCTGCCCTATTAACCAGATTTGGTAAGGGAGAACTGCTGCCACCTTGTGGCCGTTTCACACAACTGCAGGTTTAATGCCAGCGCTAATGGTCAGTGGATATTCCAAATCATTACAGGCCTGTAAAAGACACCTGCCCTGAAAACAAATCCTGGGGTCATATATCGACCAAAAAATTCAAAAGACGTCCATATTTCAAAACGACAGTTTCAAGAGGCATATTTCACGCACATTAGTGTTCTGCTTCTTTTGCTTTCTTTCTTTCTTTGTTAAAAAAAACGGGAATGGAGAAAGGCAACCCTCAGAATGGGCGAAAACGTTCACAAACGAATCAATGGACAAAGGTTTAATCTCCAATATATATAAACAGCTCATGCAGCTTAATATTAATAAAACAAACAACCCAATACAAAAATGGGCAGAAGATCTAAAGAGACGTTTCTTCAAAGAAGACACAGAGATGTCCAAGACACACATGAAAAGCTGCTCAACATCACTAATTATTAGAGAAATGCAAATCAAAACTACAATGAGGTAAGACCTCACACCTGTTAGAATCGGCATCATCAGATAATCTACAATCAACAAATTCTGGGGACGGTGTGGACAAAAGGAACCCTCTTCCGCTATTGGTGGGAATGTAAATTGATACAGTCACTATGGAGAACAGTATGGAGGTTCCTTTAAAAAACTAAAAAGAGAATTACCATAGGATCCAGCAATCCCACTTCTGGGCATATACCCAGAGAAAACCATAAATCACAAAGACACATTCACCACAATGTTCATTGCAGCACTATTTACAATAGCCAGGTAATGGAAGCAACCTAAGTGCCCACAGACAGACGAATGGATAAAGATGTGGTACATATACAAAATGGAATATTACTCAGCCATAAAAAGGAATGAAACTGGGTCATTTGTAGAGAAGTTGATGGATCTAGAGACTGTCATACAGAGTGAAGTAAGCCAGAAAGAGAAAAACAAATATTGTATATTAATGCCTATATGTGGAACCTAGAAAAATGGTAGAGATGAACTGGTTTGCAGGGCAGAAATAGAGACACAGAGGTAGAGAACAAACGTATGGACACAAAGTGGGGGAAGCCATGGGGTGGTGGTGGTGGGATGAGTTGGGAGATTAGGATTGACCTGTATACATGTCTATGCATAAAATAGATAACTAATAATAACCTACTGAATGAAAAAATAACTAAAATTAAATTTCAAAATTTTAAAAAATAAAATGTAAAAATAAAACTGAAAAAAAGTACTTCCATTCACACTGATGTATTTATACGAATGAATTATTTCCATGCTTATATCTATAAATACATAAATGAGGAATAAAATCTAACTTGACCCAAAAAAGAAAAAAAAAAAAACTGAACCTAACAGTTATACAGAGGAAAACACTACCAAGGCACTTGCTCCAGTGGTAAACAATTCTGAAATTGGTCAGAGGTGGGGAATCATCTCCCATACAGCCAGCAGCCCCGCCCGCCCACGCAAGGAGCATCCTCATTGCAAAGCTGGGAGACCGTGCCGAGGCCTCTGTGAGTAAACGTGAGCTGAGCCCCAGGCCAGATGCTGCTGAACTGTTCCCACCCTTCCCAGGTGAAACACCTGAATATGTACAAGGGCTTGAAAGCCTAGAGGAAGGGCCGTGGAGCCACACCAGCGACAGCACGCAGGCCAACTTGGTGCCTGCAGGTCAGCCAGGATGGTACTGGCCACGGGCGCTCTTCTGGAAGCTTTCTATTGCCCTGCCTGAGATACCCCTCCTGTCCCGGCCCCCACTCCTTTTTTTCCTTCCTCACCTCAGCCCGGAGAGATATTCCAGTGGAAGTTATGGGTGACACATCCTCTTCTTTACAGGTGGCAGCCTGGCAACTCCTGCCGAAAGTCCAGCAGAGCCCCACTCACACCGGGCCACCCA
This sequence comes from Mesoplodon bidens, assembly GCF_964165515.1. Taxonomy (NCBI): domain Eukaryota; kingdom Metazoa; phylum Chordata; class Mammalia; order Artiodactyla; family Ziphiidae; genus Mesoplodon; species Mesoplodon bidens. The sequence continues at coordinate 346,601 of NW_027672639.1, read as the reverse complement.
CAAAGCCGTGGACCCTCACACCCTCCCACCAGCACAGCCCCGAGACTGCTGACGGGGCAGAGAATATGGAGTAAGGCAGAGCTGCAGGGGCTATTGATGCCTGGAGTGCTGTTTATATTGACCTCAACCCAGGCACACCTGGGGAGGGCTTGCCGGCAGGGTCAGGCTGCCCAGGTCAGCTAATCCTCAGCCCTCAGGGAATCACATTGCAGAATATGGACCTCGCTAAGACAGAATATTCGCCAAGGAAAAAAAGGACACAATGCCATTTGCAGCACCGTAGATGAGTCTCGAGGTAATCACGTGACTTGGAGTAAGTCAGAAAGTGAAAGACACATATCATATCATATCACTTATAGGTGTTACCTATAAATTGATACCAGGGCAGATATTTCCACGGAGAAGGGCAATCACAGATTCATTAAACAAACTTATGGTTCACCAAAGGAAAGGTGTGAGGATTGAATTCATTACGATATTGGGGTTAACAGACATATACAAACACAGTAGACGTATATAATCACCAAAGACCTACGGAGTACCAAGAGAAGACTACTCAACATTCTGTCATAACGTACATGGGAAAAGGATCCCAGGAAGAACAGACATATGTATATGTGTAAAAGAACCACCTCTTGCACACCTACAACAAGCTAAACGTTGTACTCAAACTTGCTGTAATAAAAAATAAAAAATTAAATTAAAAACACGAACAAGAAGTAGTGAGACAAACTTGAGGGGCTTTCTCCTGGCACATTCCGTTCTACATTCTAATCTAGAACACGACTTCCATTGAGGCTCTGCTGCCCTAGTAACCAGATTTGGTAAGGGAGAACTGCTGCCACCTTGTGGCCGTTTCACACAACTGCAGGTTTAATGCCAGCGCTAATGGTCAGTGGATATTCCAAATCATTACAGGCCTGTAAATGACACCTGCCCTGAAAACAAATCCTGGGGTCATATATCGACCAAAAAATTCAAAAGACGTCCATATTTCAAAACGACAGTTTCAAGAGGCATATTTCACGCACATTAGTGTTCTGCTTCTTTTGCTTTCTTTCTTTCTTTGTTAAAAAAAACGGGAATGGAGAAAGGCAACCCTCAGAATGGGCGAAAACGTTCACAAACGAATCAATGGACAAAGGTTTAATCTCCAATATATATAAACAGCTCATGCAGCTTAATATTAATAAAACAAACAACCCAATACAAAAATGGGCAGAAGATCTAAAGAGACGTTTCTTCAAAGAAGACACAGAGATGGCCAAGACGCACATGAAAAGCTGCTCAACATCACTAATTATTAGAGAAATGCAAATCAAAACTACAATGAGGTAAGACCTCACACACCTGTTAGAATCGGCATCATCAGATAATCTACAAACAACAAATTCTGGGGAGGGTGTGGACAAAAGGAACCCTCTTCCGCTATTGGTGGGAATGTAAATTGATACAGTCACTATGGAGAACAGTATGGAGGTTCCTTTAAAAAACTAAAAAGAGAATTACCATAGGATCCAGCAATCGCACTTCTGGGCATATACCCAGAGAAAACCATAAATCACAGAGACACATTCACCACAATGTTCATTGCAGCACTATTTACAATAGCCAGGTTATGGAAGCAACATAAATGCCCACAGACAGACGAATGGATAAAGATGTGGTACATATATAAAATGGAATATTACTCAGCCATAAAAAGGAATGAAACTGGGTCATTTGTAGAGAAGTTGATGGATCTAGAGACTGTCATACAGAGTGAAGTAAGCCAGAAAGAGAAAAACAAATATTGTATATTAATGCCTATATGAGGAACCTAGAAAAATGGTAGAGATGAACTGGTTTGCAGGGCAGAAATAGAGACACAGAGGTAGAGAACAAACGTATGGACACAAAGTGGGGGAAGCCATGGGGTGGTGGTGGTGGGATGAGTTGGGAGATTAGGATTGACCTGTATACATGTCTATGCATAAAATAGATAACTAATAATAACCTACTGTATAAAAAAATAACTAAAATTAAATTTCAAAATTTTAAAAAATAAAATGTAAAAATAAAACAGAAAAAAAGTTCTTCCATTCACACTGATGTATTTATACGAATGAATTATTTCCATGCTTATATCTATAAATACATAAATGAGGAATAAAATCTAACTTGAACCAAAAAAGAAAAAAAAAAACTGAACCTAACAGTTATATAGAGGAAAACACTACCAAGGCACTTGCTCCAGTGGTAAACAATTCTGAAATTGGTCAGAGGTGGGGAATCATCTCCCATACAGCCAGCAGCCCCGCCCGCCCACGCAAGGAGCATCCTCATTGCAAACCTGGGAGACCGTGCCGAGGCCTCTGTGAGTAAACGTGAGCTGAGCCCCAGGCCAGATGCTGCTGAACTGTTCCCACCCTTCCCAGGTGAAACACCTGAATATGTACAAGGGCTTGAAAGCCTAGAGGAAGGGCCGTGGAGCCACACCAGCGACAGCACGCAGGCCAACTTGGTGCCTGCAGGTCAGCCAGGGTGGTACTGGCCACGGGCGCTCCTCTGGAAGCTTTCTATTGCCCTGCCTGAGATACCCCTCCTGTCCCGGCCCCCACTCCTTATTTTCCTTCCTCACCTCAGCCCGGAGAGATATTCCAGTGGAAGTTATGGGTGACACATCCTCTTCTTTACAGGTGGCAGCCTGGCAACTCCTGCCGAAAGTCCAGCAGAGCCCAACTCACACCGGGCCACCCACAAAGCCGTGGACCCTCACACCCTCCCACCAGCACAGCCCCGAGACTGATGACGGGGCAGAGAATATGGAGTAAGGCAGAGCTGCAGGGGCTATTGCTGCCTGGAGTGCTGTTTATATTGACCTCAACCCAGGCAACACTGGGGAGGGCTTGCCGGCAGGGTCAGGCTGCCCAGGTCAGCTAATCCTCAGCCCTCAGGGAATCACATTGCAGAATATGGACCTCGCTATGACAGAATATTTGCCAAGGAAAAAAAGGACACAATGCAATTTGCAGCACCGTAGATGAGTCTCGAGGTAATCATGTGACTTGGACTAAGTCAGAAAGTGAAAGACACATATCGTATCATATCACTTATAGGTGTTACCTATAAATTGATACCAGGGCAGATATTTCCACGGAGAAGGGCAATCACAGATTCATTAAACAAACTTATGGATCACCAAAGGAAAGGTGTGAGGATTGAATTCATTACGATATTGGGGTTAACAGACATATACAAACACAGTAGACGTATATAATCATCAAAGACCTACGGAGTACCAAGAGAAGACTACTCAACATTCTGTCATAACGTACATGGGAAAAGGATCCCAGGAAGAACAGACATATGTATATGCGTAAAAGAACCACCTCTTGCACACCTACAACAAGCTAAACGTTGTACTCAAACTTGCTGTAATAAAAAATAAAAAATTAAATTAAAAACACGAACAAGAAGTAGTGAGACAAACTTCAGGGTCTTTCTCCTGGCACATTCCGTTCTACATTCCAATCTAGAACACGACTTCCATTGAGGCTCTGCTGCCCTAGTAACCAGATTTGGTAAGGGAGAACTGCTGCCACCTTGTGGCCGTTTCACACAACTGCAGGTTTAATGCCAGCGCTAATGGTCAGTGGATATTCCAAATCATTACAGGCCTGTAAATGACACCTGCCCTGAAAACAAATCCTGGGGTCATATATCGACCAAAAAATTCAAAAGACGTCCATATTTCAAAACGACAGTTTCAAGAGGCATATTTCACGCACATTAGTGTTCTGCTTCTTTTGATTTCTTTCTTTCTTTGTTAAAAAAAACGGGAATGGAGAAAGGCAACCCTCAGAATGGGCGAAAACGGTCACAAACGAATCAATGGACAAAGGTTTAATCTCCAATATATATAAAGAGCTCATGCAGCTTAATATTAATAAAACAAACAACCCAATACAAAAATGGGCAGAAGATCTAAGAGACGTTTCTTCAAAGAAGACATAGAGATGGCCAAGACGCACATGAAAAGCTGCTCAACATCACTAATTATTAGAGAAATGCAAATCAAAACTACAATGAGGTAAGACCTCACACCTGTTAGAATCGGCATCATCAGATAATCTACAATCAACAAATTCTGGGGACGGTGTGGACAAAAGGAAACCTCTGCCACTATTGGTGGGAATGTAAATTGATACAGTCACTATGGAGAACAGTATGGAGGTTCCTTTAAAAACTAAAAAGAGAATTACCATAGGATCCAGCAATCCCACTTCTGGGCATATACCCAGAGAAACCATAAATCACAAAGACACATTCACCACAATGTTCATTGCAGCACTATTTACAATAGCCAGGTAATGGAAGCAACCTAAATGCCCACAGACAGACGAATGGATAAAGATGTGGTACATATACAAAATGGAATATTACTCAGCCATAAAACGGAATGAAACTGGGTCATTTGTAGAGAAGTTGATGGATCTAGAGACTGTCATACAGAGTGAAGTAAGCCAGAAAGAGAAAAACAAATATTGTATATTAATGCCTATATGTGGAACCTAGAAAATTGGTAGAGATGAACTGGTTTGCAGGGCAGAAATAGAGACACAGAGGTAGAGAACAAACGTATGGACACAAAGTGGGGGAAGCCATGGGGTGGTGGTGGTGGGATGAGTTGGGAGATTAGGATTGACCTGTATACATGTCTATGCATAAAATAGATAACTAATAATAACCTACTGTATAAAAAATAACTAAAATTAAATTTCAAAATTTAAAAAAATATAATGTAAAAATAAAACAGAAAAAAAGTTCTTCCATTCACACTGATGTATTTATACGAATGAATTATTTCCATGCTTATATCTATAAATACATAAATGAGGAATAAAATCTAACTTGAACCAAAAAAGAAAAAAAAAAAACTGAACCTAACAGTTATACAGAGGAAAACACTACCAAGGCACTTGCTCCAGTGGTAAACAATTCTGAAATTGGTCAGAGGTGGGTAATCATCTCCCATACAGCCAGCAGCCCCGCCCGCCCACGCAAGGAGCATCCTCATTGCAAAGCTGGGAGAACGTGCCGAGGCCTCTGTGAGTAAACGTGAGCTGAGCCCCAGGCCAGATGCTGCTGAACTGTTCCCACCCTTCCCAGGTGAAACACCTGAATATGTACAAGGGCTTGAAAGCCTAGAGGAAGGGCCGTAGAGCCACACCAGCGACAGCACGCAGACCAACTTGGTGCCTGCAGGTCAGCCAGGATGGTACTGGCCACGGGCGCTCTTCTGGAAGCTTTCTATTGCCCTGCCTGAGATACCCCTCCTGTCCCGGCCCCCACTCCTTTTTTTCCTTCCTCACCTCAGCCCGGAGAGATATTCCAGTGGAAGTTATGGGTGACACATCCTCTTCTTTACAGGTGGCAGCCTGGCAACTCCTGCCGAAAGTCCAGCAGAGCCCCACTCACACCGGGCCACCCACAAAGCCGTGGACCCTCACACCCTCCCACCAGCACAGCCCCGAGACTGCTGACGGGGCAGAGAATATGGAGTAAGGCACAGCTGCAGGGGCTATTGCTGCCTGGAGTGCTGTTTATATTGACCTCAACCCAGGCACACCTGGGGAGGGCTTGCCGGCAGGGTCAGGCTGCCCAGGTCAGCTAATCCTCAGCCCTCAGGGAATCACATTGCAGAAAATGGACCTCGCTAAGACAGAATATTCGCCAAGGAGAAAAAGGACACAATGCCATTTGCAGCACCGTAGATGAGTCTCGAGGTAATCACGTGACTTGGAGTAAGTCAGAAAGTGAAAGACACATATCATATCATATCATTTATAGGTGTTACCTATAAATTGATACCAGGGCAGATATTTCCACGGAGAAGGGCAATCACAGATTCATTAAACAAACTTATGGTTCACCAAAGGAAAGGTGTGAGGATTGAATTCATTACGATATTGGGGTTAACAGACAGATACAAACACAGTAGACGTATATAATCACCAAAGACCTACGGAGTACCAAGAGAAGACTACTCAACATCCTGTCATAACGTACATGGGAAAAGGATCCCAGGAAGAACAGACATATGTATATGTGTAAAAGAACCACCTCTTGCACACCTACAACAAGCTAAACGTTGTACTCAAACTTGCTGTAATAAAAAATAAAAAATTAAATTAAAAACACGAACAAGAAGTAGTGAGACAAACTTGAGGGGCTTTCTCCTGGCACATTCCGTTCTACATTCCAATCTAGAACACGACTTCCATTGAGGCTCTGCTGCCCTAGTAACCAGATTTGGTAAGGGAGAACTGCTGCCACCTTGTGGCCGTTTCACACAACTGCAGGTTTAATGCCAGCGCTAATGGTCAGTGGATATTCCAAATCATTACAGGCCTGTAAATGACACCTGCCCTGAAAACAAATCCTGGGGTCATATATCGACCAAAAAATTCAAAAGACGTCCATATTTCAAAACGACAGTTTCAAGAGGCATATTTCACGCACATTAGTGTTCTGCTTCTTTTGCTTTCTTTCTTTCTTTGTTAAAAAAAACGGGAATGGAAAAAGGCAACCCTCAGAATGGGCGAAAACGTTCACAAACGAATCAATGGACAAAGGTTTAATCTCCAATATATATAAACAGCTCATGCAGCTTAATACTAATAAAACAAACAACCCAATACAAAAATGGGCAGAAGATCTAAAGAGACGTTTCTTCAAAGAAGACACAGAGATGGCCAAGACGCACATGAAAAGCTGCTCAACATCACTAATTATTAGAGAAATGCAAATCAAAACTACAATGAGGTAAGACCTCACACCTGTTAGAATCGGCATCATCAGATAATCTACAATCAACAAATTCTGGGGAGGGTGTGGACAAAAGGAACCCTCTTCCGCTATTGGTGGGAATGTAAATTGATACAGTCACTATGGAGAACAGTATGGAGGTTCCTTTAAAAAAACTAAAAAGAGAATTACCATAGGATCCAGCAATCCCACTTCTGGGCATATACCCAGAGAAAACCATAAATCACAGAGACACATTCACCACAATGTTCATTGCAGCACTATTTACAATAGCCAGGTAATGGAAGCAACCTAAATGCCCACAGACAGACGAATGGATAAAGATGTGGTACATATACAAAATGGAATATTACTCAGCCATAAAAAGGAATGAAACTGGGTCATTTGTAGAGAAGTTGATGGAACTAGAGACTGTCATACAGAGTGAAGTAAGTCAGAAAGAGAAAAACAAATATTGTATATTAATGCCTATATGTGGAACCTAGAAATATGCTACAGATGAACTGGTTTGCAGGGCAGAAATAGAGACACAGAGGTAGAGAACAAACGTATGGACACAAAGTGGGGGAAGCCATGGGGTGGTGGTGGTGGGATGAGTTGGGAGATTAGGATTGACCTGTATACATGTCTATGCATAAAATAGATAACTAATAATAACCTACTGTATAAAAAAATAACTAAAATTAAATTTCAAAATTTTAAAAAATAAAATGTAAAAATAAAACAGAAAAAAAGTTCTTCCATTCACACTGATGTATTTATACGAATGAATTATTTCCATGCTTATATCTATAAATACATAAATGAGGAATAAAATCTAACTTGAACCAAAAAAGAAAAAAAAAAACTGAACCTAACAGTTATACAGAGGAAAACACTACCAAGGCACTTGCTCCAGTGGTAAACAATTCTGAAATTGGTCAGAGGTGGGGAATCATCTCCCATACAGCCAGCAGCCCCGCCCGCCCACGCAAGGAGCATCCTCATTGCAAAGCTGGGAGACCGTGCCAAGGCCTCTGTGAGTAAACGTGAGCTGAGCCCCAGGCCAGATGCTGCTGAACTGTTCCCACCCTTCCCAGGCGAAACACCTGAATATGTACAAGGGCTTGAAAGCCTAGAGGAAGGGCCGTGGAGCCACACCAGCGACAGCACGCAGGCCAACTTGGTGCCTGCAGGTCAGCCAGGATGGTACTGGCCATGGGCGCTCTTCTGGAAGCTTTCTATTGCCCTACCTGAGATACCCCTCTTGTCCCGGCCCCCACTCCTTTTTTTCCTTCCTCACCTCAGCCCGGAGAGATATTCCAGTGGAAGTTATGGGTGACACATCCTCTTCTTTACAGGTGGCAGCCTGGCAACTCCTGCCGAAAGTCCAGCAGAGCCCCACTCACACCGGGCCACCCACAAAGCCGTGGACCCTCACACCCTCCCACCAGCACAGCCCCGAGACTGCTGACGGGGCAGAGAATATGGAATCAGGCACAGCTGCAGGGGCTATTGCTGCCTGGAGTGCTGTTTATATTGACCTCAACCCAGGCAACCCGGGGGAGGGCTTGCCGGCAGGGTCAGGCTGCCCAGGTCAGCTAATCCTCAGCCCTCAGGGAATCACATTGCAGAATATGGACCTCGCTAAGACAGAATATTCGCCAAGGAAAAAAAGGACACAATGCCATTTGCAGCACCGTAGATGAGTCTCGAGGTAATCACGTGACTTGGAGTAAGTCAGAAAGTGAAAGACACATATCATATCATATCACTTATAGGTGTTACCTATAAATTGATACCAGGGCAGATATTTCCACGGAGAAGGGCAATCACAGATTCATTAAACAAACTTATGGTTCACCAAAGGAAAGGTGTGGGGATTGAATTCATTACGATTTTGGGGTTAACAGACAGATACAAACACAGTAGACGTATATAATCACCAAAGACCTACGGAGTACCAAGAGAAGACTACTCAACATTCTGTCATAACGTACATGGGAAAAGGATCCCAGGAAGAACAGACATATGTATATGTGTAAAAGAACCACCTCTTGCACACCTACAACAAGCTAAACGTTGTACTCAAACTTGCTGTAATAAAAAATAAAAAATTAAATTAAAAACACGAACAAGAAGTAGTGAGACAAACTTGAGGGGCTTTCTCCTGGCACATTCCGTTCTACATTCCAATCTAGAACACGACTTCCATTGAGGCTCTGCGGCCCTAGTAACCAGATTTGGTAAGGGAGAACTGCTGCCACCTTGTGGCCGTTTCACACAACTGCAGGTTTAATGCCAGCGCTAATGGTCAGTGGATATTCCAAATCATTACAGGCCTGTAAATGACACCTGCCCTGAAAACAAATCCTGGGGTCATATATCGACCAAAAAATTCAAAAGACGTCCATATTTCAAAACGACAGTTTCAAGAGGCATATTACACGCACATTAGTGTTCTGCTTCTTTTGCTTTCTTTCTTTCTTTGTTAAAAAAAACGGGAATGGAGAAAGGCAACCCTCAGAATGGGCGAAAACGTTCACAAACGAATCAATGGACAAAGGTTTAATCTCCAATATATATAAACAGCTCATGCAGCTTAATATTAATAAAACAAACAACCCAATACAAAAATGGGCAGAAGATCTAAAGAGACGTTTCTTCAAATAAGACACAGAGATGGCCAAGACGCACATGAAAAGCTGCTCAACATCACTAATTATTAGAGAAATGCAAATCAAAACTACAATGAGGTAAGACCTCACACCTGTTAGAATCGGCATCATCAGATAATCTACAATCAACAAATTCTGGGGACGGTGTGGACAAAAGGAACCCTCTTCCGCTATTGGTGGGAATGTAAATTGATACAGTCACTATGGAGAACAGTATGGAGGTTCCTTTAAAAAACTAAAAAGAGAATTACCATAGGATCCAGCAATCCCACTTCTGGGCATATACCCAGAGAAAACCATAAATCACAAAGACACATTCACCACAATGTTCATTGCAGCACTATTTACAATAGCCAGGTAATGGAAGCAACCTAAATGCCCACAGACAGACGAATGGATAAAGATGTGGTACATATACAAAATGGAATATTACTCAGCCATAAAAAGGAATGAAACTGGGTCATTTGTAGAGAAGTTGATGGATCTAGAGACTGTCATACAGAGTGAAGTAAGCCAGAAAGAGAAAAACAAATATTGTATATTAATGCCTATATGTGGAACCTAGAAAAATGGTAGAGATGAACTGGTTTGCAGGGCAGAAATAGAGACACAGAGGTAGAGAACAAACGTATGGACACAAAGTGGGGGAAGCCATGGGGTGGTGGTGGTGGGATGAGTTGGGAGATTAGGATTGACCTGTATACATGTCTATGCATAAAATAGATAACTAATAATAACCTACTGTATAAAAAAATAACTAAAATTAAATTTCAAAATTTTAAAAAATAAAATGTAAAAATAAAACAGAAAAAAAGTTCTTCCATTCACACTGATGTATTTATACGAATGAATTTTTTCCATGCTTATATCTATAAATACATAAATGAGGAATAAAATCTAACTTGAACCAAAAAAGAAAAAAAAAAAACTGAACCTAACAGTTATACAGAGGAAAACACTACCAAGGCACTTGCTCCAGTGGTAAACAATTCTGAAATTGGTCAGAGGTGCGGAATCATCTCCCATACAGCCAGCAGCCCCGCCCGCCCACGCAAGGAGCATCCTCATTGCAAACCTGGGAGACCGTGCCGAGGCCTCTGTGAGTAAACGTGAGCTGAGCCCCAGGCCAGATGCTGCTGAACTGTTCCCACCCTTCCCAGGTGAAACACCTGAATATGTACAAGGGCTTGAAAGCCTAGAGGAAGGGCCGTGGAGCCACACCAGCGACAGCACGCAGACCAACTTGGTGCCTGCAGGTCAGCCAGGATGGTACTGGCCACGGGCGCTCTTCTGGAAGCTTTCTATTGCCCTGCCTGAGATACCCCTCCTGTCCCGGCCCCCACTCCTTTTTTTCCTTCCTCACCTCAGCCCGGAGAGATATTCCAGTGGAAGTTATGGGTGACACATCCTCTTCTTTACAGGTGGCAGCCTGGCAACTCCTGCCGAAAGTCCAGCAGAGCCCCACTCACACCGGGCCACCCACAAAGCCGTGGACCCTCACACCCTCCCACCAGCACGGCCCCGAGACTGCTGACGGGGCAGAGAATATGGAGTCAGGCACAGCTGCAGGGGCTATTGCTGCCTGGAGTGCTGTTTATATTGACCTCAACCCAGGCAACCCGGGGGAGGGCTTGCCGGCAGGGTCAGGCTGCCCAGGTCAGCTAATCCTCAGCCCTCAGGGAATCACATTGCAGAAAATGGACCTCGCTAAGACAGAATATTCGCCAAGGAAAAAAAGGACACAATGCCATTTGCAGCACCGTAGATGAGTCTCGAGGTAATCACGTGACTTGGAGTAAGTCAGAAAGTGAAAGACACATATCATATCATATCACTTATAGGTGTTACCTATAAATTGATACCAGGGCAGATATTTCCACGGAGAAGGGCAATCACAGATTCATTAAACAAACTTATGGTTCACCAAAGGAAAGGTGTGAGGATTGAATTCATTACGATATTGGGGTTAACAGACAGATACAAACACAGTAGACGTATATAATCACCAAAGACCTACGGAGTACCAAGAGAAGACTACTCAACATTCTGTCATAACGTACATGGGAAAAGGATCCCAGGAAGAACAGACATATGTATATGTGTAAAAGAACCACCTCTTGCACACCTACAACAAGCTAATCGTTGTACTCAAACTTGCTGTAATAAAAAATAAAAAATTAAATTAAAAACACGAACAAGAAGTAGTGAGACAAACTTGAGGGGCTTTCTCCTGGCACATTCCGTTCTACATTCCAATCTAGAACACGACTTCCATTGAGGCTCTGCTGCCCTAGTAACCAGATTTGGTAAGGGAGAACTGCTGCCACCTTGTGGCCGTTTCACACAACTGCAGGTTTAATGCCAGCGCTAATGGTCAGTGGATATTCCAAATCATTACAGGCCTGTAAATGACACCTGCCCTGAAAACAAATCCTGGGGTCATATATCGACCAAAAAATTCAAAAGACGTCCATATTTCAAAACGACAGTTTCAAGAGGCATATTTCACGCACATTAGTGTTCTGCTTCTTTTGCTTTCTTTCTTTCTTTGTTAAAAAAAACGGGAATGGAGAAAGGCAACCCTCAGAATGGGCGAAAACGTTCACAAACGAATCAATGGACAAAGGTTTAATCTCCAATATATATAAACAGCTCATGCAGCTTAATACTAATAAAACAAACATCCCAATACAAAAATGGGCAGAAGATCTAAAGAGACGTTTCTTCAAAGAAGACACAGAGATGGCCAAGACGCACATGAAAAGCTGCTCAACATCACTAATTATTAGAGAAATGCAAATCAAAACTACAATGAGGTAAGACCTCACACCTGTTAGAATCGGCATCATCAGATAATCTACAAACAACAAATTCTGGGGAGGGTGTGGACAAAAGGAACCCTCTTCCACTATTGGTGGGAATGTAAATTGATACAGTCACTATGGAGAACAGTATGGAGGTTCCTTTAAAAAACTAAAAAGAGAATTACCATAGGATCCAGCAATCCCACTTCTGGGCATATACCCTGAGAAAACCATAAATCACAGAGACACATTCACCACAATGTTCATTGCAGCACTATTTACAATAGCCAGGTAATGGAAGCAACCTAAATGCCCACAGACAGACGAATGGATAAAGATTTGGTACATATATAAAATGGAATATTACTCAGCCATAAAAAGGAATGAAACTGGGTCATTTGTAGAGAAGTTGATGGATCTAGAGACTGTCATACAGAGTGAAGTAAGCCAGAAAGAGAAAAACAAATATTGTATATTAATGCCTATATGTAGAACCTAGAAAAATGGTAGAGATGAACTGGTTTGCAGGGCAGAAATAGAGACACAGAGGTAGAGAACAAACGTATGGACACAAAGTGGGGTAAGCCATGGGGTGGTGGTGGTGGGATGAGTTGGGAGATTAGGATTGACCTGTATACATGTCTATGCATAAAATAGATAACTAATAATAACCTACTGTATAAAAAAATAACTAAAATTAAATTTCAAAATTTAAAAAAATAAAATGTAAAAATAAAACAGAAAAAAAGTTCTTCCTTTCACACTGATGTATTTATACGAATGAATTATTTCCATGCTTATATCTATAAATACATAAATGAGGAATAAAATCTAACTTGAACCAAAAAAGAAAAAAAAAAAACTGAACCTAACAGTTATACAGAGGAAAACACTACCAAGGCACTTGCTCCACTGGTAAACAATTCTGAAATTGGTCAGAGGTGGGGAATCATCTCCCATACAGCCAGCAGCCCCGAACGCCCACGCAAGGAGCATCCTCATTGCAAAGCTGGGAGACCGTGCCGAGGCCTCTGTGAGTAAACGTGAGCTGAGCCCCAGGCCAGCTGCTGCTTAACTGTTCCCACCATTCCCAGGTGAAACACCTGAATATGTACAAGGGCTTGAAAGCCTAGAGGAAGGGCCGTGGAGCCACACCAGCGACAGCACGCAGGCCAACTTGGTGCCTGCAGGTCAGCCAGGATGGTACTGACCACGGGCGCTCTTCTGGAAGCTTTCTATTGCCCTGCCTGAGATACCCCTCCTGTTCCGGCCCCCACGCCTTTTTTTCCTTCCTCACCTCAGCCCGGAGAGATATTCCAGTGGAAGTTATGGGTGACACATCCTCTTCTTTACAGGTGGCAGCCTGGCAACTCCTGCCGAAAGTCCAGCAGAGCCCCACTCACACCGGGCCACCCACAAAGCCGTGGACCCTCACACCCTCCCACCAGCACAGCCCCGAGACTGCTGACGGGGCAGAGAATATGGAGTAAGGCACAGCTGCAGGGGCTATTGCTGCCTGGAGTGCTGTTTATATTGACCTCAACCCAGGCACACCTGGGGAGGGCTTGCCGGCAGGGTCAGGCTGCCCAGGTCAGCTAATCCTCAGCCCTCAGGGAATCACATTGCAGAAAATGGACCTCGCTAAGACAGAATATTCGCCAAGGAGAAAAAGGACACAATGCCATTTGCAGCACCGTAGATGAGTCTCGAGGTAATCACGTGACTTGGAGTAAGTCAGAAAGTGAAAGACACATATCATATCATATCACTTATAGGTGTTACCTATAAATTGATACCAGGGCAGATATTTCCACGGAGAAGGGCAATCACAGATTCATTAAACAAACTTATGGTTCACCAAAGGAAAGGTGTGAGGATTGAATTCATTACGATATTGGGGTTACAGACAGATACAAACACAGTAGACGTATATAATCACCAAAGACCTACGGAGTACCAAGAGAAGACTACTCAACATTCTGTCATAACGTACATGGGAAAAGGATCCCAGGAGGAACAGACATATGTATATGTGTAAAAGAACCACCTCTTGCACACCTACAACAAGCTAAACGTTGTACTCAAACTTGCTGTAATAAAAAATAAAAAATTAAATTAAAAACACGAACAAGAAGTAGTGAGACAAACTTGAGGGGCTTTCTCCTGGCACATTCCGTTCTACATTCCAATCTAGAACACGACTTCCATTGAGGCTCTGCTGCCCTAGTAACCAGATTTGGTAAGGGAGAACTGCTGCCACCTTGTGGCCGTTTCACACAACTGCAGGTTTAATGCCAGCGCTAATGCTCAGTGGATATTCCAAATCATTACAGGCCTGTAAATGACACCTGCCCTGAAAACAAATCCTGGGGTCATATATCGAACAAAAAATTCAAAAGACGTCCATATTTCAAAACGACAGTTTCAAGAGGCATATTTCACGCACATTAGTGTTCTGCTTCTTTTGCTTTCTTTCTTTCTTTGTTAAAAAAAACGGGAATGGAAAAAGGCAACCCTCAGAATGGGCGAAAACGTTCACAAACGAATCAATGGACAAAGGTTTAATCTCCAATATATATAAACAGCTCATGCAGCTTAATACTAATAAAACAAACAACCCAATACAAAAATGGGCAGAAGATCTAAAGAGACGTTTCTTCAAAGAAGACACAGAGATGGCCAAGACGCACATGAAAAGCTGCTCAACATCACTAATTATTAGAGAAATGCAAATCAAAACTACAATGAGGTAAGACCTCACACCTGTTAGAATCGGCATCATCAGATAATCTACAATCAACAAATTCTGGGGAGGGTGTGGACAAAAGGAACCCTCTTCCGCTATTGGTGGGAATGTAAATTGATACAGTCACTATGGAGAACAGTATGGAGGTTCCTTTAAAAAACTAAAAAGAGAATTACCATAGGATCCAGCAATCCCACTTCTGGGCATATACCCAGAGAAAACCATAAATCACAGAGACACATTCACCACAATGTTCATTGCAGCACTATTTACAATAGCCAGGTAATGGAAGCAACCTAAATGCCCACAGACAGACGAATGGATAAAGATGTGGTACATATACCAAATGGAATATTACTCAGCCATAAAAAGGAATGAAACTGGGTCATTTGTAGAGAAGTTGATGGAACTAGAGACTGTCATACAGAGTGAAGTAAGTCAGAAAGAGAAAAACAAATATTGTATATTAATGCCTATATGTGGAACCTAGAAATATGCTACAGATGAACTGGTTTGCAGGGCAGAAATAGAGACACAGAGGTAGAGAACAAACGTATGGACACAAAGTGGGGGAAGCCATGGGGTGGTGGTGGTGGGATGAGTTGGGAGATTAGGATTGACCTGTATACATGTCTATGCATAAAATAGATAACTAATAATAACCTACTGTATAAAAAAATAACTAAAATTAAATTTCAAAATTTTAAAAAATAAAATGTAAAAATAAAACAGAAAAAAAGTTCTTCCATTCACACTGATGTATTTATACGAATGAATTATTTCCATGCTTATATCTATAAATACATAAATGAGGAATAAAATCTAACTTGAACCAAAAAAGAAAAAAAAAAACTGAACCTAACAGTTATACAGAGGAAAACACTACCAAGGCACTTGCTCCAGTGGTAAACAATTCTGAAATTGGTCAGAGGTGGGGAATCATCTCCCATACAGCCAGCAGCCCCGCCCGCCCACGCAAGGAGCATCCTCATTGCAAAGCTGGGAGACCGTGCCAAGGCCTCTGTGAGTAAACGTGAGCTGAGCCCCAGGCCAGATGCTGCTGAACTGTTCCCACCCTTCCCAGGCGAAACACCTGAATATGTACAAGGGCTTGAAAGCCTAGAGGAAGGGCCGTGGAGCCACACCAGCGACAGCACGCAGGCCAACTTGGTGCCTGCAGGTCAGCCAGGATGGTACTGGCCATGGGCGCTCTTCTGGAAGCTTTCTATTGCCCTACCTGAGATACCCCTCTTGTCCCGGCCCCCACTCCTTTTTTTCCTTCCTCACCTCAGCCCGGAGAGATATTCCAGTGGAAGTTATGGGTGACACATCCTCTTCTTTACAGGTGGCAGCCTGGCAACTCCTGCCGAAAGTCCAGCAGAGCCCCACTCACACCGGGCCACCCACAAAGCCGTGGACCCTCACACCCTCCCACCAGCACAGCCCCGAGACTGCTGACGGGGCAGAGAATATGGAATCAGGCACAGCTGCAGGGGCTATTGCTGCCTGGAGTGCTGTTTATATTGACCTCAACCCAGGCAACCCTGGGGAGGGCTTGCCGGCAGGGTCAGGCTGCCCAGGTCAGCTAATCCTCAGCCCTCAGGGAATCACATTGCAGAATATGGACCTCGCTAAGACAGAATATTCGCCAAGGAAAAAAAGGACACAATGCCATTTGCAGCACCGTAGATGAGTCTCGAGGTAATCACGTGACTTGGAGTAAGTCAGAAAGTGAAAGACACATATCATATCATATCACTTATAGGTGTTACCTATAAATTGATACCAGGGCAGATATTTCCACGGAGAAGGGCAATCACAGATTCATTAAACAAACTTATGGTTCACCAAAGGAAAGGTGTGGGGATTGAATTCATTACGATTTTGGGGTTAACAGACAGATACAAACACAGTAGACGTATATAATCACCAAAGACCTACGGAGTACCAAGAGAAGACTACTCAACATTCTGTCATAACGTACATGGGAAAAGGATCCCAGGAAGAACAGACATATGTATATGTGTAAAAGAACCACCTCTTGCACACCTACAACAAGCTAAACGTTGTACTCAAACTTGCTGTAATAAAAAATAAAAAATTAAATTAAAAACACGAACAAGAAGTAGTGAGACAAACTTGAGGGGCTTTCTCCTGGCACATTCCGTTCTACATTCCAATCTAGAACACGACTTCCATTGAGGCTCTGCTGCCCTAGTAACCAGATTTGGTAAGGGAGAACTGCTGCCACCTTGTGGCCGTTTCACACAACTGCAGGTTTAATGCCAGCGCTAATGGTCAGTGGATATTCCAAATCATTACAGGCCTGTAAATGACACCTGCCCTGAAAACAAATCCTGGGGTCATATATCGACCAAAAAATTCAAAAGACGTCCATATTTCAAAACGACAGTTTCAAGAGGCATATTACACGCACATTAGTGTTCTGCTTCTTTTGCTTTCTTTCTTTCTTTGTTAAAAAAAACGGGAATGGAGAAAGGCAACCCTCAGAATGGGCGAAAACGTTCACAAACGAATCAATGGACAAAGGTTTAATCTCCAATATATATAAACAGCTCATGCAGCTTAATATTAATAAAACAAACAACCCAATACAAAAATGGGCAGAAGATCTAAAGAGACGTTTCTTCAAATAAGACACAGAGATGGCCAAGACGCACATGAAAAGCTGCTCAACATCACTAATTATTAGAGAAATGCAAATCAAAACTACAATGAGGTAAGACCTCACACCTGTTAGAATCGGCATCATCAGATAATCTACAATCAACAAATTCTGGGGACGGTGTGGACAAAAGGAACCCTCTTCCGCTATTGGTGGGAATGTAAATTGATACAGTCACTATGGAGAACAGTATGGAGGTTCCTTTAAAAAACTAAAAAGAGAATTACCATAGGATCCAGCAATCCCACTTCTGGGCATATACCCAGAGAAAACCATAAATCACAAAGACACATTCACCACAATGTTCATTGCAGCACTATTTACAATAGCCAGGTAATGGAAGCAACCTAAATGCCCACAGACAGACGAATGGATAAAGATGTGGTACATATACAAAATGGAATATTACTCAGCCATAAAAAGGAATGAAACTGGGTCATTTGTAGAGAAGTTGATGGATCTAGAGACTGTCATACAGAGTGAAGTAAGCCAGAAAGAGAAAAACAAATATTGTATATTAATGCCTATATGTGGAACCTAGAAAAATGGTAGAGATGAACTGGTTTGCAGGGCAGAAATAGAGACACAGAGGTAGAGAACAAACGTATGGACACAAAGTGGGGGAAGCCATGGGGTGGTGGTGGTGGGATGAGTTGGGAGATTAGGATTGACCTGTATACATGTCTATGCATAAAATAGATAACTAATAATAACCTACTGTATAAAAAAATAACTAAAATTAAATTTCAAAATTTTAAAAAATAAAATGTAAAAATAAAACAGAAAAAAAGTTCTTCCATTCACACTGATGTATTTATACGAATGAATTTTTTCCATGCTTATATCTATAAATACATAAATGAGGAATAAAATCTAACTTGAACCAAAAAAGAAAAAAAAAAAACTGAACCTAACAGTTATACAGAGGAAAACACTACCAAGGCACTTGCTCCAGTGGTAAACAATTCTGAAATTGGTCAGAGGTGCGGAATCATCTCCCATACAGCCAGCAGCCCCGCCCGCCCACGCAAGGAGCATCCTCATTGCAAACCTGGGAGACCGTGCCGAGGCCTCTGTGAGTAAACGTGAGCTGAGCCCCAGGCCAGATGCTGCTGAACTGTTCCCACCCTTCCCAGGTGAAACACCTGAATATGTACAAGGGCTTGAAAGCCTAGAGGAAGGGCCGTGGAGCCACACCAGCGACAGCACGCAGACCAACTTGGTGCCTGCAGGTCAGCCAGGATGGTACTGGCCACGGGCGCTCTTCTGGAAGCTTTCTATTGCCCTGCCTGAGATACCCCTCCTGTCCCGGCCCCCACTCCTTTTTTTCCTTCCTCACCTCAGCCCGGAGAGATATTCCAGTGGAAGTTATGGGTGACACATCCTCTTCTTTACAGGTGGCAGCCTGGCAACTCCTGCCGAAAGTCCAGCAGAGCCCCACTCACACCGGGCCACCCACAAAGCCGTGGACCCTCACACCCTCCCACCAGCACGGCCCCGAGACTGCTGACGGGGCAGAGAATATGGAGTCAGGCACAGCTGCAGGGGCTATTGCTGCCTGGAGTGCTGTTTATATTGACCTCAACCCAGGCAACCCGGGGGAGGGCTTGCCGGCAGGGTCAGGCTGCCCAGGTCAGCTAATCCTCAGCCCTCAGGGAATCACATTGCAGAAAATGGACCTCGCTAAGACAGAATATTCGCCAAGGAAAAAAAGGACACAATGCCATTTGCAGCACCGTAGATGAGTCTCGAGGTAATCACGTGACTTGGAGTAAGTCAGAAAGTGAAAGACACATATCATATCATATCACTTATAGGTGTTACCTATAAATTGATACCAGGGCAGATATTTCCACGGAGAAGGGCAATCACAGATTCATTAAACAAACTTATGGTTCACCAAAGGAAAGGTGTGAGGATTGAATTCATTACGATATTGGGGTTAACAGACAGATACAAACACAGTAGACGTATATAATCACCAAAGACCTACGGAGTACCAAGAGAAGACTACTCAACATTCTGTCATAACGTACATGGGAAAAGGATCCCAGGAAGAACAGACATATGTATATGTGTAAAAGAACCACCTCTTGCACACCTACAACAAGCTAAACGTTGTACTCAAACTTGCTGTAATAAAAAATAAAAAATTAAATTAAAAACACGAACAAGAAGTAGTGAGACAAACTTGAGGGGCTTTCTCCTGGCACATTCCGTTCTACATTCCAATCTAGAACACGACTTCCATTGAGGCTCTGCTGCCCTAGTAACCAGATTTGGTAAGGGAGAACTGCTGCCACCTTGTGGCCGTTTCACACAACTGCAGGTTTAATGCCAGCGCTAATGGTCAGTGGATATTCCAAATCATTACAGGCCTGTAAATGACACCTGCCCTGAAAACAAATCCTGGGGTCATATATCGACCAAAAAATTCAAAAGACGTCCATATTTCAAAACGACAGTTTCAAGAGGCATATTTCACGCACATTAGTGTTCTGCTTCTTTTGCTTTCTTTCTTTCTTTGTTAAAAAAAACGGGAATGGAGAAAGGCAACCCTCAGAATGGGCGAAAACGTTCACAAACGAATCAATGGACAAAGGTTTAATCTCCAATATATATAAACAGCTCATGCAGCTTAATACTAATAAAACAAACATCCCAATACAAAAATGGGCAGAAGATCTAAAGAGACGTTTCTTCAAAGAAGACACAGAGATGGCCAAGACGCACATGAAAAGCTGCTCAACATCACTAATTATTAGAGAAATGCAAATCAAAACTACAATGAGGTAAGACCTCACACCTGTTAGAATCGGCATCATCAGATAATCTACAAACAACAAATTCTGGGGAGGGTGTGGACAAAAGGAACCCTCTTCCACTATTGGTGGGAATGTAAATTGATACAGTCACTATGGAGAACAGTATGGAGGTTCCTTTAAAAAACTAAAAAGAGAATTACCATAGGATCCAGCAATCCCACTTCTGGGCATATACCCTGAGAAAACCATAAATCACAGAGACACATTCACCACAATGTTCATTGCAGCACTATTTACAATAGCCAGGTAATGGAAGCAACCTAAATGCCCACAGACAGACGAATGGATAAAGATTTGGTACATATATAAAATGGAATATTACTCAGCCATAAAAAGGAATGAAACTGGGTCATTTGTAGAGAAGTTGATGGATCTAGAGACTGTCATACAGAGTGAAGTAAGCCAGAAAGAGAAAAACAAATATTGTATATTAATGCCTATATGTAGAACCTAGAAAAATGGTAGAGATGAACTGGTTTGCAGGGCAGAAATAGAGACACAGAGGTAGAGAACAAACGTATGGACACAAAGTGGGGTAAGCCATGGGGTGGTGGTGGTGGGATGAGTTGGGAGATTAGGATTGACCTGTATACATGTCTATGCATAAAATAGATAACTAATAATAACCTACTGTATAAAAAAATAACTAAAATTAAATTTCAAAATTTAAAAAAATAAAATGTAAAAATAAAACAGAAAAAAAGTTCTTCCTTTCACACTGATGTATTTATACGAATGAATTATTTCCATGCTTATATCTATAAATACATAAATGAGGAATAAAATCTAACTTGAACCAAAAAAGAAAAAAAAAAAAACTGAACCTAACAGTTATACAGAGGAAAACACTACCAAGGCACTTGCTCCACTGGTAAACAATTCTGAAATTGGTCAGAGGTGGGGAATCATCTCCCATACAGCCAGCAGCCCCGAACGCCCACGCAAGGAGCATCCTCATTGCAAAGCTGGGAGACCGTGCCGAGGCCTCTGTGAGTAAACGTGAGCTGAGCCCCAGGCCAGCTGCTGCTTAACTGTTCCCACCATTCCCAGGTGAAACACCTGAATATGTACAAGGGCTTGAAAGCCTAGAGGAAGGGCCGTGGAGCCACACCAGCGACAGCACGCAGGCCAACTTGGTGCCTGCAGGTCAGCCAGGATGGTACTGACCACGGGCGCTCTTCTGGAAGCTTTCTATTGCCCTGCCTGAGATACCCCTCCTGTTCCGGCCCCCACGCCTTTTTTTCCTTCCTCACCTCAGCCCGGAGAGATATTCCAGTGGAAGTTATGGGTGACACATCCTCTTCTTTACAGGTGGCAGCCTGGCAACTCCTGCCGAAAGTCCAGCAGAGCCCCACTCACACCGGGCCACCCACAAAGCCGTGGACCCTCACACCCTCCCACCAGCACAGCCCCGAGACTGCTGACGGGGCAGAGAATATGGAGTAAGGCACAGCTGCAGGGGCTATTGCTGCCTGGAGTGCTGTTTATATTGACCTCAACCCAGGCACACCTGGGGAGGGCTTGCCGGCAGGGTCAGGCTGCCCAGGTCAGCTAATCCTCAGCCCTCAGGGAATCACATTGCAGAAAATGGACCTCGCTAAGACAGAATATTCGCCAAGGAGAAAAAGGACACAATGCCATTTGCAGCACCGTAGATGAGTCTCGAGGTAATCACGTGACTTGGAGTAAGTCAGAAAGTGAAAGACACATATCATATCATATCACTTATAGGTGTTACCTATAAATTGATACCAGGGCAGATATTTCCACGGAGAAGGGCAATCACAGATTCATTAAACAAACTTATGGTTCACCAAAGGAAAGGTGTGAGGATTGAATTCATTACGATATTGGGGTTACAGACAGATACAAACACAGTAGACGTATATAATCACCAAAGACCTACGGAGTACCAAGAGAAGACTACTCAACATTCTGTCATAACGTACATGGGAAAAGGATCCCAGGAAGAACAGACATATGTATATGTGTAAAAGAACCACCTCTTGCACACCTACAACAAGCTAAACGTTGTACTCAAACTTGCTGTAATAAAAAATAAAAAATTAAATTAAAAACACGAACAAGAAGTAGTGAGACAAACTTGAGGGGCTTTCTCCTGGCACATTCCGTTCTACATTCCAATCTAGAACACGACTTCCATTGAGGCTCTGCTGCCCTAGTAACCAGATTTGGTAAGGGAGAACTGCTGCCACCTTGTGGCCGTTTCACACAACTGCAGGTTTAATGCCAGCGCTAATGGTCAGTGGATATTCCAAATCATTACAGGCCTGTAAATGACACCTGCCCTGAAAACAAATCCTGGGGTCATATATCGACCAAAAAATTCAAAAGACGTCCATATTTCAAAACGACAGTTTCAAGAGGCATATTTCACGCACATTAGTGTTCTGCTTCTTTTGCTTTCTTTCTTTCTTTGTTAAAAAAAACGGGAATGGAAAAAGGCAACCCTCAGAATGGGCGAAAACGTTCACAAACGAATCAATGGACAAAGGTTTAATCTCCAATATATATAAACAGCTCATGCAGCTTAATACTAATAAAACAAACAACCCAATACAAAAATGGGCAGAAGATCTAAAGAGACGTTTCTTCAAAGAAGACACAGAGATGGCCAAGACGCACATGAAAAGCTGCTCAACATCACTAATTATTAGAGAAATGCAAATCAAAACTACAATGAGGTAAGACCTCACACCTGTTAGAATCGGCATCATCAGATAATCTACAATCAACAAATTCTGGGGAGGGTGTGGACAAAAGGAACCCTCTTCCGCTATTGGTGGGAATGTAAATTGATACAGTCACTATGGAGAACAGTATGGAGGTTCCTTTAAAAAACTAAAAAGAGAATTACCATAGGATCCAGCAATCCCACTTCTGGGCATATACCCAGAGAAAACCATAAATCACAGAGACACATTCACCACAATGTTCATTGCAGCACTATTTACAATAGCCAGGTAATGGAAGCAACCTAAATGCCCACAGACAGACGAATGGATAAAGATGTGGTACATATACAAAATGGAATATTACTCAGCCATAAAAAGGAATGAAACTGGGTCATTTGTAGAGAAGTTGATGGAACTAGAGACTGTCATACAGAGTGAAGTAAGTCAGAAAGAGAAAAACAAATATTGTATATTAATGCCTATATGTGGAACCTAGAAATATGCTACAGATGAACTGGTTTGCAGGGCAGAAATAGAGACACAGAGGTAGAGAACAAACGTATGGACACAAAGTGGGGGAAGCCATGGGGTGGTGGTGGTGGGATGAGTTGGGAGATTAGGATTGACCTGTATACATGTCTATGCATAAAATAGATAACTAATAATAACCTACTGTATAAAAAAATAACTAAAATTAAATTTCAAAATTTTAAAAAATAAAATGTAAAAATAAAACAGAAAAAAAGTTCTTCCATTCACACTGATGTATTTATACGAATGAATTATTTCCATGCTTATATCTATAAATACATAAATGAGGAATAAAATCTAACTTGAACCAAAAAAGAAAAAAAAAAACTGAACCTAACAGTTATACAGAGGAAAACACTACCAAGGCACTTGCTCCAGTGGTAAACAATTCTGAAATTGGTCAGAGGTGGGGAATCATCTCCCATACAGCCAGCAGCCCCGCCCGCCCACGCAAGGAGCATCCTCATTGCAAAGCTGGGAGACCGTGCCAAGGCCTCTGTGAGTAAACGTGAGCTGAGCCCCAGGCCAGATGCTGCTGAACTGTTCCCACCCTTCCCAGGCGAAACACCTGAATATGTACAAGGGCTTGAAAGCCTAGAGGAAGGGCCGTGGAGCCACACCAGCGACAGCACGCAGGCCAACTTGGTGCCTGCAGGTCAGCCAGGATGGTACTGGCCACGGGTGCTCTTCTGGAAGCTTTCTATTGCCCTGCCTGAGATACCCCTCCTGTCCCGGCCCCCACTCCTTTTTTTCCTTCCTCACCTCAGCCCGGAGAGATATTGCAGTGGAAGTTATGGGTGACACATCCTCTTCTTTACAGGTGGCAGCCTGGCAACTCCTGCCGAAAGTCCAGCAGAGCCCCACTCACACCGGGCCACCCACAAAGCCGTGGACCCTCACACCCTCCCACCAGCACAGCCCCGAGACTGCTGACGGGGCAGAGGATATGGAGTCAGGCACAGCTGCAGGGGCTATTGCTGCCTGGAGTGCTGTTTATATTGACCTCAACCCAGGCACACCTGGGGAGGGCTTGCCGGCAGGGTCAGGCTGCCCAGGTCAGCTAATCCTCAGCCCTCAGGGAATCACATTGCAGAAAATGGACCTCGCTAAGACAGAATATTCGCCAAGGAAAAAAAGGACACAATGCCATTTGCAGCACCGTAGATGAGTCTCGAGGTAATCACGTGACTTGGAGTAAGTCAGAAAGCGAAAGACACATATCATATCATATCACTTATAGGTGTTACCTATAAATTGATACCAGGGCAGATATTTCCACGGAGAAGGGCAATCACAGATTCATTAAACAAACTAATGGTTCACCAAAGGAAAGGTGTGAGGATTGAATTCATTACGATATTGGGGTTAGCAGACAGATACAAACACAGTAGACGTATATAATCACCAAAGACCTACGGAGTACCAAGAGAAGACTACTCAACATTCTGTCATAACGTACATGGGAAAAGGATCCCAGGAAGAACAGACATATGTATATGTGTAAAAGAACCACCTCTTGCACACCTACAACAAGCTAAACGTTGTACTCAAACTTGCTGTAATAAAAAATAAAAAATTAAATTAAAAACACGAACAAGAAGTAGTGAGACAAACTTGAGCGGCTTTCTCCTGGCACATTCCGTTCTACATTCCAATCTCGAACACGACTTCCATTGAGGCTCTGCTGCCCTAGTAACCAGATTTGGTAAGGGAGAACTGCTGCCACCTTGTGGCCGTTTCACACAACTGCAGGTTTAATGCCAGCGCTAATGGTCAGTGGATATTCCAAATCATTACAGGCCTGTAAATGACACCTGCCCTGAAAACAAATCCTGGGGTCATATAGCGACCAAAAAATTCAAAAGACGTCCATATTTCAAAACGACAGTTTCAAGAGGCATATTTCACGCACATTAGTGTTCTGCTTCTTTTGCTTTCTTTCTATCTTTGTTAAAAAAAACGGGAATGGAAAAAGGCAACCCTCAGAATGGGCGAAAACGTTCACAAACGAATCAATGGACAAAGGTTTAATCTCCAATATATATAAACAGCGCATGCAGCTTAATATTAATAAAACAAACAACCCAATACAAAAATGGGCAGAAGATCTAAAGAGACGTTTCTTCAAAGAAGACACAGAGATGGCCAAGACGCACATGAAAAGCTGCTCAACATCACTAATTATTAGAGAAATGCAAATCAAAACTACAATGAGGTAAGACCTCACACCTGTTAGAATCAGCATCATCAGATAATCTACAAACAACAAATTCTGGGGAGGGTGTGGACAAAAGGAACCCTCTTCCGCTATTGGTGGGAATGTAAATTGATACAGTCACTATGGAGAACAGTATGGAGGTTCCTTTAAAAAACTAAAAAGAGAATTACCATAGGATCCAGCAATCCCACTTCTGGGCATATACCCAGAGAAAACCATAAATCACAGAGACACATTCACCACAATGTTCATTGCAGCACTATTTACAATAGCCAGGTTATGGAAGCAACATAAATGCCCACAGACAGACGAATGGATAAAGATGTGGTACATATATAAAATGGAATATTACTCAGCCATAAAAAGGAATGAAACTGGGTCATTTGTAGAGAAGTTGATGGATCTAGAGACTGTCATACAGAGTGAAGTAAGCCAGAAAGAGAAAAACAAATATTGTATATTAATGCCTATATGTGGAACCTAGAAAAATGGTAGAGATGAACTGGTTTGCAGGGCAGAAATAGAGACACAGAGGTAGAGAACAAACGTATGGACACAAAGTGGGGGAAGCCATGGGGTGGTGGTGGTGGGATGAGTTGGGAGATTAGGATTGACCTGTATACATGTCTATGCATAAAATAGATAACTAATAATAACCTACTGTATAAAAAAATAACTAAAATTAAATTTCAAAATTTTAAAAAATAAAATGTAAAAATAAAACAGAAAAAAAGTTCTTCCATTCACACTGATGTATTTATACGAATGAATTATTTCCATGCTTATATCTATAAATACATAAATGAGGAATAAAATCTAACTTGAACCAAAAAAGAAAAACAAAAAACAGAACCTAACAGTTATACAGAGGAAAACACTACCAAGGCACTTGCTCCAGTGGTAAACAATTCTGAAATTGGTCAGAGGTGGGGAATCATCTCCCATACAGCCAGCAGCCCCGCCCGCCCTCGCCAGGAGCATCCTCATTGCAAAGCTGGGAGACCGTGCCGAGGCCTCTGTGAGTAAACGTGAGCTGAGCCCCAGGCCAGATGCTGCTGAACTGTTCCCACCCTTCCCAGGTGAAACACCTGAATATGTACAAGGGCTTGAAAGCCTAGAGGAAGGGCCGTGGAGCCACACCAGCGACAGCACGCAGGCCAACTTGGTGCCTGCAGGTCAGCCAGGATGGTACTGGCCACGGGCGCTCTTCTGGAAGCTTTCTATTGCCCTGCCTGAGATACCCCTCCTGTCCCGGGCCCCACTCCTATTTTTCCTTCCTCAACTCAGCCCGGAGAGATATTCCAGTGGAAGTTATGGGTGACACATCCTCTTCTTTACAGGTGGCAGCCTGGCAACTCCTGCCGAAAGTCCAGCAGAGCCCCACTCACACCGGGCCACCCACAAAGCCGTGGCCCCTCACACCCTCCCACCAGCACAGCCCCGAGACTGCTGACGGGGCAGAGAATATGGAGTAAGGCACAGCTGCAGGGGCTATTGCTGCCTGGAGTGCTGTTTATATTGACCTCAACCCAGGCACACCTGGGGAGGGCTTGCCGGCAGGGTCAGGCTGCCCAGGTCAGCTAATCCTCAGCCCTCGGGGAATCACATTGCAGAAAATGGACCTCGCTAAGACAGAATATTCGCCAAGGAAAAAAAGGACACAATGCCATTTGCAGCACCGTAGATGAGTCTCGAGGTAATCACGTGACTTGGAGTAAGTCAGAAAGTGAAAGACACATATCATATCATATCACTTATAGGTGTTACCTATAAATTGATACCAGGGCAGATATTTCCACGGAGAAGGGCAATCACAGATTCATTAAACAAACTTATGGTTCACCAAAGGAAAGGTGTGAGGATTGAATTCATTACGATATTGGGGTTAGCAGACAGATACAAACACAGTAGACGTATATAATCACCAAAGACCTACGGAGTACCAAGAGAAGACTACTCAACATTCTGTCATAACGTACATGGGAAAAGGATCCCAGGAAGAACAGACATATGTATATGTGTAAAAGAACCACCTCTTGCACACCTACAACAAGCTAAACGTTGTACTCAAACTTGCTGTAATAAAAAATAAAAAATTAAATTAAAAACACGAACAAGAAGTAGTGAGACAAACTTGAGCGGCTTTCTCCTGGCACATTCCGTTCTACATTCCAATCTCGAACACGACTTCCATTGAGGCTCTGCTGCCCTAGTAACCAGATTTGGTAAGGGAGAACTGCTGCCACCTTGTGGCCGTTTCACACAACTGCAGGTTTAATGCCAGCGCTAATGGTCAGTGGATATTCCAAATCATTACAGGCCTGTAAATGACACCTGCCCTGAAAACAAATCCTGGGGTCATATATCGACCAAAAAATTCAAAAGACGTCCATATTTCAAAACGACAGTTTCAAGAGGCATATTTCACGCACATTAGTGTTCTGCTTCTTTTGCTTTCTTTCTTTCTTTGTTAAAAAAAACGGGAATGGAAAAAGGCAACCCTCAGAATGGGCGAAAACGTTCACAAACGAATCAATGGAAAAAGGTTTAATCTCCAATATATATAAACAGCTCATGCAGCTTAATATTAATAAAACAAACAACCCAATACAAAAATGGGCAGAAGATCTAAAGAGACGTTTCTTCAAAGAAGACACAGAGATGGCCAAGACGCACATGAAAAGCTGCTCAACATCACTAATTATTAGAGAAATGCAAATCAAAACTACAATGAGTGGGCCTCCCTGGTGGCGCAGTGGTTGAAGGTCCGCCTGCCGATGCAGGGGATACGGGTTCGTGCCCCGGTCTGGGAGGATCCCATATGCCGCGGAGCATCTGGGCCCGTGAGCCATGGCCGCTGGGCCTGCGCATCCGGAGCCTGTGCTCCGCAACGGGAGAGGCCACAGCAGTGAGAGGCCCGCATACCGCAAAAAGAAAAAAAAAAAAAAAAAAAAAAAAAACTACAATGAGGTAAGACCTCACACCTGTTAGAATCGGCATCATCAGATAATCTACAAACAACAAATTCTGGGGAGGGTGTGGACAAAAGGAACCCTCTTCCGCTATTGGTGGGAATGTAAATTGATACAGTCACTATGGAGAACAGTATGGAGGTTCCTTTAAAAAACTAAAAAGAGAATTACCATAGGATCCAGCAATCCCACTTCTGGGCATATACCCAGAGAAAACCATAAATCACAGAGACACATTCACCACAATGTTCATTGCAGCACTATTTACAATAGCCAGGTTATGGAAGCAACATAAATGCCCACAGACAGACGAATGGATAAAGATGTGGTACATATATAAAATGGAATATTACTCAGCCATAAAAAGGAATGAAACTGGGTCATTTGTAGAGAAGTTGATGGATCTAGGGACTGTCATACTGAGTGAAGTAAGCCAGAAAGAGAAAAACAAATATTGTATATTAATGCCTATATGTGGAACCTAGAAAAATGGTAGAGATGAACTGGTTTGCAGGGCAGAAATAGAGACACAGAGGTAGAGAACAAACGTATGGACACAAAGTGGGGGAAGCCATGGGGTGGTGGTGGTGGGATGACTTGGGAGATTAGGATTGACCTGTATACATGTCTATGCATAAAATAGATAACTAATAATAACCTACTGTATAAAAAAATAACTAAAATTATATTTCAAAATTTTAAAAAATAAAATGTAAAAATAAAACAGAAAAAAATTTCTTCCATTCACACTGATGTATTTATACGAATGAATTATTTCCATGCTTATATCTATAAATACATAAATGAGGAATAAAATCCAACTTGAACCAAAAAAGAAAAAAAAAACTGAACCTAACAGTTATACAGAGGTAAACACTACCAAGGCACTTGCTCCAGTGGTAAACAATTCTGAAATTGGTCAGAGGTGGGGAATCATCTCCCATACAGCCAGCAGCCCCGCCCGCCCTCGCCAGGAGCATCCTCATTGCAAAGCTGGGAGACCGTGCCGAGGCCTCTGTGAGTAAACGTGAGCTGAGCCCCAGGCCAGATGCTGCTGAACTGTTCCCACCCTTCCCAGGTGAAACACCTGAATATGTACAAGGGCTTGAAAGCCCAGAGGAAGGGCCGTGGAGCCACACCAGCGACAGCACGCAGGCCAACTTGGTGCCTGCAGGTCAGCCAGGATGGTACTGGCCACGGGCGCTCTTCTGGAAGCTTTCTATTGCCCTGCCTGAGATACCCCTCCTGTCCCGGCCCCCACTCCTTTTTTTCCTTCCTCACCTCAGCCCGCAGAGATATTCCAGTGGAAGTTATGAGTGACACATCCTCTTCTTTACAGGTGGCAGCCTGGCAACTCCTGCCGAAAGTCCAGCAGAGCCCCACTCACACCGGGCCACCCACAAAGCCGTGGACCCTCACACCCTCCCACCAGCACAGCCCCGAGACTGCTGACGGGGCAGAGGATATGGAGTCAGGCACAGCTGCAGGGACTATTGCTGCCTGGAGTGCTGTTTATATTGACCTCAACCCAGGCACACCTGGGGAGGGCTTGCCGGCAGGGTCAGGCTGCCCAGGTCAGCTAATCCTCAGCCCTCAGGGAATCACATTGCAGAATATGGACCTCGCTAAGACAGAATATTCACCAAGGAAAAAAAGGACACAATGCCATTTGCAGCACCGTAGATGAGTCTCGAGGTAATCACGTGACTTGGAGTAAGTCAGAAAGTGAAAGACACATATCATATCATATCACTTATAGGTGTTACCTATAAATTGATACCAGGGCAGATATTTCCACGGAGAAGGGCAATCACAGATTCATTAAACAAACTTATGGTTCACCAAAGGAAAGGTGTGAGGTTTGAATTCATTACGATATTGGGGTTAACAGACAGATACAAACACAGTAGACGTATATAATCACCAAAGACCTACGGAGTACCAAGAGAAGACTACTCAACATTCTGTCATAACGTACATGGGAAAAGGATCCCAGGAAGAACAGACATATGTATATGTGTAAAAGAACCACCTCTTGCACACCTACAACAAGCTAAACGTTGTACTCAAACTTGCTGTAATAAAAAATAAAAAATTAAATTAAAAACACGAACAAGAAGTAGTGAGACAAACTTGAGGGGCTTTCTCCTGGCACATTCCGTTCTACATTCCAATCTCGAACACGACTTCCATTGAGGCTCTGCTGCCCTAGTAACCAGATTTGGTAAGGGAGAACTGCTGCCACCTTGTGGCCGTTTCACACAACTGCATGTTTAATGCCAGCGCTAATGGTCAGTGGATATTCCAAATCATTACAGGCCTGTAAATGACACCTGCCCTGAAAACAAATCCTGGGGTCATATATCGACCAAAAAATTCAAAAGACGTCCATATTTCAAAACGACAGTTTCAAGAGGCATATTTCACGCACATTAGTGTTCTGCTTCTTTTGCTTTCTTTCTTTCTTTGTTAAAAAAAACGGGAATGGAAAAAGGCAACCCTCAGAATGGGCGAAAACGTTCACAAACGAATCAATGGACAAAGGTTTAATCTCCAATATATATAAACAGCTCATGCAGCTTAATATTAATAAAACAAACAACCCAATACAAAAATGGGCAGAAGATCTAAAGAGACGTTTCTTCAAAGAAGACACAGAGATGGCCAAGACGCACATGAAAAGCTGCTCAACATCACTAATTATTAGAGAAATGCAAATCAAAACTACAATGAGGTAAGACCTCACACCTGTTAGAATCGGCATCATCAGATAATCTACAAACAACAGATTCTGGGGAGGGTGTGGACAAAAGGAACCCTCTTCCGCTATTGGTGGGAATGTAAATTGATACAGTCACTATGGAGAACAGTATGGAGGTTCCTTTAAAAAACTAAAAAGAGAATTACCATAGGATCCAGCAATCCCACTTCTGGGCATATACCCAGAGAAAACCATAAATCACAGAGACACATTCACCACAATGTTCATTGCAGCACTATTTACAATAGCCAGGTAATGGAAGCAACCTAAATGCCCACAGACAGACGAATGGATAAAGATGTGGTACATATATAAAATGGAATATTACTCAGCCATAAAAAGGAATGAAACTGGGTCATTTGTAGAGAAGTTGATGGATCTAGGGACTGTCATACTGAGTGAAGTAAGCCAGAAAGAGAAAAACAAATATTGTATATTAATGCCTATATGTGGAACCTAGAAAAATGGTAGAGATGAACTGGTTTGCAGGGCAGAAATAGAGACACAGAGGTAGAGAACAAACGTATGGACACAAAGTGGGGGAAGCCATGGGGTGGTGGTGGTTGGATGACTTGGGAGATTAGGATTGACCTGTATACATGTCTATGCATAAAATAGATAACTAATAATAACCTACTGTATAAAAAAATAACTAAAATTAAATTTCAAAATTTTAAAAAATAAAATGTAAAAATAAAACAGAAAAAAATTTCTTCCATTCACACTGATGTATTTATACGAATGAATTATTTCCATGCTTATATCTATAAATAC
This sequence comes from Mesoplodon bidens, assembly GCF_964165515.1. Classification (NCBI taxonomy): domain Eukaryota; kingdom Metazoa; phylum Chordata; class Mammalia; order Artiodactyla; family Ziphiidae; genus Mesoplodon; species Mesoplodon bidens. The sequence continues at coordinate 314,121 of NW_027672639.1, read as the reverse complement.
ATAAATGAGGAATAAAATCCAACTTGAACCAAAAAAGAAAAAAAAAACTGAACCTAACAGTTATACAGAGGTAAACACTACCAAGGCACTTGGTCCAGTGGTAAACAATTCTGAAATTGGTCAGAGGTGGGGAATCATCTCCCATACAGCCAGCAGCCCCGCCCGCCCTCGCCAGGAGCATCCTCATTGCAAAGCTGGGAGACCGTGCCGAGGCCTCTGTGAGTAAACGTGAGCTGAGCCCCAGGCCAGATGCTGCTGAACTGTTCCCACCCTTCCCAGGTGAAACACCTGAATATGTACAAGGGCTTGAAAGCCTAGAGGAAGGGCCGTGGAGCCACACCAGCGACAGCACGCAGGCCAACTTGGTGCCTGCAGGTCAGCCAGGATGGTACTGGCCACGGGCGCTCTTCTGGAAGCTTTCTATTGCCCTGCCTGAGATACCCCTCCTGTCCCGGCCCCCACTCCTTTTTTTCCTTCCTCACCTCAGCCCGGAGAGATATTCCAGTGGAAGTTATGGGTGACACATCCTCTTCTTTACAGGTGGCAGCCTGGCAACTCCTGCCGAAAGTCCAGCAGAGCCCCACTCACACCGGGCCACCCACAAAGCCGTGGACCCTCACACCCTCCCACCAGCACAGCCCCGAGACTGCTGACGGGGCAGAGGATATGGAGTCAGGCACAGCTGCAGGGACTATTGCTGCCTGGAGTGCTGTTTATATTGACCTCAACCCAGGCACACCTGGGGAGGGCTTGCCGGCAGGGTCAGGCTGCCCAGGTCAGCTAATCCTCAGCCCTCAGGGAATCACATTGCAGAATATGGACCTCGCTAAGACAGAATATTCACCAAGGAAAAAAAGGACACAATGCCATTTGCAGCACCGTAGATGAGTCTCGAGGTAATCACGTGACTTGGAGTAAGTCAGAAAGTGAAAGACACATATCATATCATATCACTTATAGGTGTTACCTATAAATTGATACCAGGGCAGATATTTCCACGGAGAAGGGCAATCACAGATTCATTAAACAAACTTATGGTTCACCAAAGGAAAGGTGTGAGGATTGAATTCATTACGATATTGGGGTTAACAGATAGATACAAACACAGTAGACGTATATAATCACCAAAGACCTACGGAGTACCAAGAGAAGACTACTCAACATTCTGTCATAACGTACATGGGAAAAGGATCCCAGGAAGAACAGACATATGTATATGTGTAAAAGAACCACCTCTTGCACACCTACAACAAGCTAAACGTTGTACTCAAACTTGCTGTAATAAAAAATAAAAAATTAAATTAAAAACACGAACAAGAAGTAGTGAGACAAACTTGAGGGGCTTTCTCCTGGCACATTCCGTTCTACATTCCAATCTCGAACACGACTTCCATTGAGGCTCTGCTGCCCTAGTAACCAGATTTGGTAAGGGAGAACTGCTGCCACCTTGTGGCCGTTTCACACAACTGCAGGTTTAATGCCAGCGCTAATGGTCAGTGGATATTCCAAATCATTACAGGCCTGTAAATGACACCTGCCCTGAAAACAAATCCTGGGGTCATATAGCGACCAAAAAATTCAAAAGACGTCCATATTTCAAAACGACAGTTTCAAGAGGCATATTTCACGCACATTAGTGTTCTGCTTCTTTTGCTTTCTTTCTTTCTTTGTTAAAAAAAACGGGAATGGAAAAAGGCAACCCTCAGAATGGGCGAAAACGTTCACAAACGAATCAATGGACAAAGGTTTAATCTCCAATATATATAAACAGCTCATGCAGCTTAATATTAATAAAACAAACAACCCAATACAAAAATGGGCAGAAGATCTAAAGAGACGTTTCTTCAAAGAAGACACAGAGATGGCCAAGACGCACATGAAAAGCTGCTCAACATCACTAATTATTAGAGAAATGCAAATCAAAACTACAATGAGGTAAGACCTCACACCTGTTAGAATCGGCATCATCAGATAATCTACAAACAACAAATTCTGGGGAGGGTGTGGACAAAAGGAACCCTCTTCCGCTATTGGTGGGAATGTAAATTGATACAGTCACTATGGAGAACAGTATGGAGGTTCCTTTAAAAAACTAAAAAGAGAATTACCATAGGATCCAGCAATCCCACTTCTGGGCATATACCCAGAGAAAACCATAAATCACAGAGACACATTCACCACAATGTTCATTGCAGCACTATTTACAATAGCCAGGTTATGGAAGCAACATAAATGCCCACAGACAGACGAATGGATAAAGATGTGGTACATATATAAAATGGAATATTCCTCAGCCATAAAAAGGAATGAAACTGGGTCATTTGTAGAGAAGTTGATGGATCTAGAGACTGTCATACAGAGTGAAGTAAGCCAGAAAGAGAAAAACAAATATTGTATATTAATGCCTATATGTGGAACCTAGAAAAATGGTAGAGATGAACTGGTTTGCAGGGCAGAAATAGAGACACAGAGGTAGAGAACAAACGTATGGACACAAAGTGGGGGAAGCCATGGGGTGGTGGTGGTGGGATGACTTGGGAGATTAGGATTGACCTGTATACCTGTCTATGCATAAAATAGATAACTAATAATAACCTACTGTATAAAAAATAACTAAAATTAAATTTCAAAATTTTAAAAAATAAAATGTAAAAATAAAACAGAAAAAATGTTCTTCCATTCACACTGATGTATTTATACGAATGAATTATTTCCATGCTTATATCTATAAATACATAAATGAGGAATAAAATCTAACTTGAACCAAAAAAGAAAAAAAAAAAACTGAACCTAACAGTTATACAGAGGAAAACACTACCAAGGCACTTGCTCCAGTGGTAAACAATTCTGAAATTGGTCAGAGGTGGGGAATCATCTCCCATACAGCCAGCAGCCCCGCCCGCCCACGCAAGGAGCATCCTCATTGCAAAGCTGGGAGACCGTGCCGAGGCCTCTGTGAGTAAACGTGAGCTGAGCCCCAGGCCAGATGCTGCTGAACTGTTCCCACCCTTCCCAGGTGAAACACCTGAATATGTACAAGGGCTTGAAAGCCTAGAGGAAGGGCCGTGGAGCCACACCAGCGACAGCACGCAGGCCAACTTGGTGCCTGCAGGTCAGCCAGGATGGTACTGGCCACGGGCGCTCTTCTGGAAGCTTTCTATTGCCCTGCCTGAGATACCCCTCCTGTCCCGGCCCCCACTCCTTTTTTTCCTTCCTCACCTCAGCCCGGAGAGATATTCCAGTGGAAGTTATGGGTGACACATCCTCTTCTTTACAGGTGGCAGCCTGGCAACTCCTGCCGAAAGTCCAGCAGAGCCCCACTCACACCGGGCCGCCCACAAAGCCGTGGACCCTCACACCCTCCCACCAGCACAGCCCCGAGACTGCTGACGGGGCAGAGAATATGGAGTAAGGCACAGCTGCAGGGGCTATTGCTGCCTGGAGTGCTGTTTATATTGACCTCAACCCAGGCACACCTGGGGAGGGCTTGCCGGCAGGGTCAGGCTGCCCAGGTCAGCTAATCCTCAGCCCTCAGGGAATCACATTGCAGAAAATGGACCTCGCTAAGACAGAATATTCGCCAAGGAGAAAAAGGACACAATGCCATTTGCAGCACCGTAGATGAGTCTCGAGGTAATCACGTGACTTGGAGTAAGTCAGAAAGTGAAAGACACATATCATATCATATCACTTATAGGTGTTACCTATAAATTGATACCAGGGCAGATATTTCCACGGAGAAGGGCAATCACAGATTCATTAAACAAACTTATGGTTCACCAAAGGAAAGGTGTGAGGTTTGAATTCATTACGATATTGGGGTTAACAGACAGATACAAACACAGTAGACGTATATAATCACCAAAGACCTACGGAGTACCAAGAGAAGACTACTCAACATTCTTTCATAACGTACATGGGAAAAGGATCCCAGGAAGAACAGACATATGTATATGTGTAAAAGAACCACCTCTTGCACACCTACAACAAGCTAAACGTTGTACTCAAACTTGCTGTAATAAAAAATAAAAAATTAAATTAAAAACACGAACAAGAAGTAGTGAGACAAACTTGAGGGGCTTTCTCCTGGCACATTCCGTTCTACATTCCAATCTCGAACACGACTTCCATTGAGGCTCTGCTGCCCTAGTAACCAGATTTGGTAAGGGAGAACTGCTGCCACCTTGTGGCCGTTTCACACAACTGCAGGTTTAATGCCAGCGCTAATGGTCAGTGGATATTCCAAATCATTACAGGCCTGTAAATGACACCTGCCCTGAAAACAAATCCTGGGGTCATATAGCGACCAAAAAATTCAAAAGACGTCCATATTTCAAAACGACAGTTTCAAGAGGCATATTTCACGCACATTAGTGTTCTGCTTCTTTTGCTTTCTTTCTTTCTTTGTTAAAAAAAAACGGGAATGGAAAAAGGCAACCCTCAGAATGGGCGAAAACGTTCACAAACGAATCAATGGACAAAGGTTTAATCTCCAATATATATAAACAGCTCATGCAGCTTAGTATTAATAAAACAAACAACCCAATACAAAAATGGGCAGAAGATCTAAAGAGACGTTTCTTCAAAGAAGACACAGAGATGGCCAAGACGCACATGAAAAGCTGCTCAACATCACTAATTATTAGAGAAATGCAAATCAAAACTACAATGAGGTAAGACCTCACACCTGTTAGAATCGGCATCATCAGATAATCTACAAACAACAAATTCTGGGGAGGGTGTGGACAAAAGGAACCCTCTTCCGCTATTGGTGGGAATGTAAATTGATACAGTCACTATGGAGAACAGTATGGAGGTTCCTTTAAAAAAACTAAAAAGAGAATTACCATAGGATCCAGCAATCCCACTTCTGGGCATATACCCAGAGAAAACCATAAATCACAGAGACACATTCACCACAATGTTCATTGCAGCACTATTTACAGTAGCCAGGTTATGGAAGCAACATAAATGCCCACAGACAGACGAATGGATAAAGATGTGGTACATATATAAAATGGAATATTACTCAGCCATAAAAAGGAATGAAACTGGGTCATTTGTAGAGAAGTTGATGGATCTAGAGACTGTCATACTGAGTGAAGTAAGCCAGAAAGAGAAAACAAATATTGTATATTAATGCCTATATGTGGAACCTAGAAAAATGGTAGAGATGAACTGGTTTGCAGGGCAGAAATAGAGACACAGAGGTAGAGAACAAACGTATGGACACAAAGTGGGGGAAGCCATGGGGTGGTGGTGGTGGGATGAGTTGGGAGATTAGGATTGACCTGTATACATGTCTATGCATAAAATAGATAACTAATAATAACCTACTGTATAAAAAATAACTAAAATTTAATTTCAAAATTTTAAAAAATAAAATGTAAAAATAAAACAGAAAAAATGTTCTTCCATTCACACTGATGTATTTATACGAATGAATTATTTCCATGCTTATATCTATAAATACATAAATGAGGAATAAAATCTAACTTGAACCAAAAAAGAAAAAAAAAAAAACTGAACCTAACAGTTATACAGAGGAAAACACTACCAAGGCACTTGCTCCAGTGGTAAACAATTCTGAAATTGGTCAGAGGTGGGGAATCGTCTCCCATACAGCCAGCAGCCCCGCCCGCCCTCGCCAGGAGCATCCTCATTGCAAAGCTGGGAGACCGTGCCGAGGCCTCTGTGAGTAAACGTGAGCTGAGCCCCAGGGCAGATGCTGCTGAACTGTTCCCACCCTTCCCAGGTGAAATACCTGAATATGTACAAGGGCTTGAAAGCCTAGAGGAAGGGCCGTGGAGCCACACCAGCGACAGCACGCAGGCCAACTTGGTGCCTGCAGGTCAGCCAGGATGGTACTGGCCACGGGCGCTCTTCTGGAAGCTTTCTATTGCCCTGCCTGAGATACCCCTCCTGTCCCGGCCCCCACTCCTTTTTTTCCTTCCTCACCTCAGCCCGGAGAGATATTCCAGTGGAAGTTATGGGTGACACATCCTCTTCTTTACAGGTGGCAGCCTGGCAACTCCTGCCGAAAGTCCAGCAGAGCCCCACTCACACCGGGCCACCCACAAAGCCGTGGACCCTCACACCCTCCCACCAGCACAGCCCCGAGACTGCTGACGGGGCAGAGAATATGGAGTAAGGCACAGCTGCAGGGGCTATTGCTGCCTGGAGTGCTGTTTATAATGACCTCAACCCAGGCACACCTGGGGAGGGCTTGCCGGCAGGGTCAGGCTGCCCAGGTCAGCTAATCCTCAGCCCTCAGGGAATCACATTGCAGAAAATGGACCTCGCTAAGACAGAATATTCGCCAAGGAGAAAAAGGACACAATGCCATTTGCAGCACCGTAGATGAGTCTCGAGGTAATCACGTGACTTGGAGTAAGTCAGAAAGTGAAAGACACATATCATATCATATCACTTATAGGTGTTACCTATAAATTGATACCAGGGCAGATATTTCCACGGAGAAGGGCAATCACAGATTCATTAAACAAACTTATGGTTCACCAAAGGAAAGGTGTGAGGATTGAATTCATTACGATATTGGGGTTAGCAGACAGATACAAACACAGGAGACGTATATAATCACCAAAGACCTACGGAGTACCAAGAGAAAACTACTCAACATTCTGTCATAACGTACATGGGAAAAGGATCCCAGGAAGAACAGACATATGTATATGTGTAAAAGAACCACCTCTTGCACACCTACAACAAGCTAAACGTTGTACTCAAACTTGCTGTAATAAAAAATAAAAAATTAAATTAAAAACACGAACAAGAAATAGTGAGACAAACTTGAGCGGCTTTCTCCTGGCACATTCCGTTCTACATTCCAATCTCGAACACGACTTCCATTGAGGCTCTGCTGCCCTAGTAACCAGATTTGGTAAGGGAGAACTGCTGCCACCTTGTGGCCGTTTCACACAACTGCAGGTTTAATGCCAGCGCTAATGGTCAGTGGATATTCCAAATCATTACAGGCCTGTAAATGACACCTGCCCTGAAAACAAATCCTGGGGTCATATATCGACCAAAAAATTCAAAAGACGTCCATATTTCAAAACGACAGTTTCAAGAGGCATATTTCACGCACATTAGTGTTCTGCTTCTTTTGCTTTCTTTCTTTCTTTGTTAAAAAAAACGGGAATGGAAAAAGGCAACCCTCAGAATGGGCGGAAACCTTCACAAACGAATCAATGGACAAAGGTTTAATCTCCAATATATATAAACAGCTCATGCAGCTTAATATTAATAAAACAAACAACCCAATACAAAAATGGGCAGAAGATCTAAAGAGACGTGTCTTCAAAGAAGACACAGAGATGGCCAAAACGCACATGAAAAGCTGCTCAACATCACTAATTATTAGAGAAATGCAAATCAAAACTACAATGAGGTAAGACCTCACACCTGTTAGAATCGGCATCATCAGATAATCTATAAACAACAAATTCTGGGGAGGGTGTGGACAAAAGGAATCCTCTTCCGCTATTGGTGGGAATGTAAATTGATACAGTCACTATGGAGAACAGTATGGAGGTTCCTTTAAAAAACTAAAAAGAGAATTACCATAGGATCCAGCAATCCCACTTCTGGGCATATACCCAGAGAAAACCATAAATCACAGAGACACATTCACCACAATGTTCATTGCAGTACTATTTACAATAGCCAGGTTATGGAAGCAACATAAATGCCCACAGACAGACGAATGGATAAAGATGTGGTACATATATAAAATGGAATATTACTCAGCCATAAAAAGGAATGAAACTGGGTCATTTGTAGAGAAGTTGATGGATCTAGAGACTGTCATACAGAGTGAAGTAAGCCAGAAAGAGAAAAACAAATATTGTATATTAATGCCTATATGTGGAACCTAGAAAAATGGTAGAGATGAACTGGTTTGCAGGGCAGAAATAGAGACACAGAGGTAGAGAACAAACGTATGGACACAAAGTGGGGGAAGCCATGGGGTGGTGGTGGTGGGATGACTTGGGAGATTAGGATTGACCTGTATACATGTCTATGCATAAAATAGATAACTAATAATAACCTACTGTATAAAAAAATAACTAAAATTAAATTTCAAAATTTTAAAAAATAAAATGTAAAAATAAAACAGAAAAAAAGTTCTTCCATTCACACTGATGTATTTATACGAATGAATTATTTCCATGCTTATATCTATAAATACATAAATGAGGAATAATATCTAACTTGAACCAAAAAAGAAAAAAAAAAACGGAACCTAACAGTTATACAGAGGAAAACACTACCAAGGCACTTGCTCCAGTGGTAAACAATTCTGAAATTGGTCAGAGGTGGGGAATCATCTCCCATACAGCCAGCAGCCCCGCCCACCCTCGCCAGGAGCATCCTCATTGCAAAGCTGGGAGACCGTGCCGAGGCCTCTGTGAGTAAACGTGAGCTGAGCCCCAGGCCAGATGCTGCTGAACTGTTCCCACCCTTCCCAGGTGAAACACCTGAATATGTACAAGGGCTTGAAAGCCTAGAGGAAGGGCCGTGGAGCCACAGCAGCGACAGCACGCAGGCCAACTTGGTGCCTGCAGGTCAGCCAGGATGGTACTGGCCACGGGCGCTCTTCTGGAAGCTTTCTATTGCCCTGCCTGAGATACCCCTCCTGTCCCGGCCCCCACTCCTATTTTTCCTTCCTCATCTCAGCCCGGAGAGATATTCCAGTGGAAGTTATGGGTGACACATCCTCTTCTTTACAGGTGGCAGCCTGGCAACTCCTGCCGAAAGTCCAGCAGAGCCCCACTCACACCGGGCCACCCACAAAGCCGTGGACCCTCACACCCTCCCACCAGCACAGCCCCGAGACTGCTGACGGGGCAGAGAATATGGAGTCAGGCACAGCTGCAGGGGCTATTGCTGCCTGGAGTGCTGTTTATATTGACCTCAACCCAGGCACACCTGGGGAGGGCTTGCCGGCAGGGTCAGGCTGCCCAGGTCAGCTAATCCTCAGCCCTCAGGGAATCACATTGCAGAAAATGGAACTCGCTAAGACAGAATATTCGCCAAGGAGAAAAAGGACACAATGCCATTTGCAGCACCGTAGATGAGTCTCGAGGTAATCACGTGACTTGGAGTAAGTCAGAAAGTGAAAGACACATATCATATCATATCACTTATAGGTGTTACCTATAAATTGATACCAGGGCAGATATTTCCACGGAGAAGGGCAATCACAGATTCATTAAACAAACTTATGGTTCACCAAAGGAAAGGTGTGAGGATTGAATTTATTACAATATTGGGGTTAGCAGACAGATACAAACACAGTAGACGTATATAATCACCAAAGACCTACGGAGTACCAAGAGAAGACTACTCAACATTCTGTCATAACGTACATGGGAAAAGGATCCCAGGAAGAACAGACATATGTGTATGTGTAAAAGAACCACCTCTTGCACACCTACAACAAGCTAAACGTTGTACTCAAACTTGCTGTAATAAAAAATAAAAAATTAAATTAAAAACACGAACAAGAAGTAGTGAGACAAACTTGAGGGGCTTTCTCCTGGCACATTCCGTTCTACATTCCAATCTCGAACACGACTTCCATTGAGGCTCTGCTGCCCTAGTAACCAGATTTGGTAAGGGAGAACTGCTGCCACCTTGTGGCCGTTTCACACAACAGCAGCTTTAATCCCAGCGCTAATGGTCAGTGGATATTCCAAATCATTACAGGCCTGTAAATGACACCTGCCCTGAAAACAAATCCTGGGGTCATATATCGACCAAAAAATTCAAAAGACGTCCATATTTCAAAACGACAGTTTCAAGAGGCATATTTCACGCACATTAGTGTTCTGCTTCTTTTGCTTTCTTTCTTTCTTTGTTAAAAAAAACGGGAATGGAGAAAGGCAACCCTCAGAATGGGCGAAAACGTTCACAAACGAATCAATGGACAAAGGTTTAATCTCCAATATATATAAACAGCTCATGCAGCTTAATATTAATAAAACAAACAACCCAATACAAAAATGGGCAGAAGATCTAAAGAGACGTTTCTTCAAAGAAGACACAGAGATGGCCAAGACGCAAATGAAAATCTGCTCAACATCACTAATTATTAGAGAAATGCAAATCAAAACTACAATGGGGTAAGACCTCACACCTGTTAGAATCGGCATCATCAGATAATCTACAAACAACAAATTCTGGGGAGGGTGTGGACAAAAGGAACCCTCTTCCGCTATTGGTGGGAATGTAAATTGATACAGTCACTATGGAGAACAGTATGGAGGTTCCTTTAAAAAACTAAAAAGAGAATTACCATAGGATCCAGCAATCCCACTTCTGGGCATATACCCAGAGAAAACCATAAATCACAGAGACACATTCACCACAATGTTCATTGCAGCACTATTTACAATAGCCAGGTTATGGAAGCAACATAAATGCCCACAGACAGACGAATGGATAAAGATGTGGTACATATATAAAATGGAATATTACTCAGCCATAAAAAGGAATGAAACTGGGTCATTTGTAGAGAAGTTGATGGAACTAGAGACTGTCATACAGAGTGAAGTAAGCCAGAAAGAGAAAAACAAATATTGTATATTAATGCCTATATGGGGAACCTAGAAAAATGGTAGAGATGAACTGGTTTGCCGGGCAGAAATAGAGACACAGAGGTAGAGAACAAACGTATGGACACAAAGTGGGCGAAGCCATGGGGTGGTGGTGGTGGGATGAGTTGGGAGATTAGGATTGACCTGTATACATGTCTATGCATAAAATAGATAACTAATAATAACCTACTGTATAAAAAAATAACTAAAATTAAATTTCAAAATTTTAAAAAATAAAATGTAAAAATAAAACAGAAAAAAAATTCTTCCATTCACACTGATGTATTTATACGAATGAATTATTTCCATGCTTATATCTATAAATACATAAATGAGGAATAAAATCTAACTTGAACCAAAAAAGAAAAAAAAAACGGAACCTAACAGTTATACAGAGGAAAACACTACCAAGGCACTTGCTCCAGTGGTAAACAATTCTGAAATTGGTCAGAGGTGGGGAATCATCTCCCATACAGCCAGCAGCCCCGCCCGCCCTCGCCAGGAGCATCCTCATTGCAAAGCTGGGAGACCGTGCCGAGGCCTCTGTGAGTAAACGTGAGCTGAGCCCCAGGCCAGATGCTGCTGAACTGTTCCCACCCTTCCCAGGTGAAACACCTGAATATGTACAAGGGCTTGAAAGCCTAGAGGAAGGGCCGTGGAGCCACACCAGCGACAGCACGCAGGCCAACTTGGTGCCTGCAGGTCAGCCAGGATGGTACTGGCCACGGGCGCTCTTCTGGAAGCTTTCTATTGCCCTGCCTGAGATACCCCTCCTGTCCCGGCCCCCACTCCTTTTTTTCCTTCCTCACCTCAGCCCGCAGAGATATTCCAGTGGAAGTTATGGGTGACACATCCTCTTCTTTACAGGTGGCAGCCTGGCAACTCCTGCCGAAAGTCCAGCAGAGCCCCACTCACACCGGGCCACCCACAAAGCCGTGGCCCCTCACACCCTCCCACCAGCACAGCCCCGAGACTGCTGACGGGGCAGAGAATATGGAGTAAGGCACAGCTGCAGGGGCTATTGCTGCCTGGAGTGCTGTTTATATTGACCTCAACCCAGGCACACCTGGGGAGGGCTTGCCGGCAGGGTCAGGCTGCCCAGGTCAGCTAATCCTCAGCCCTCAGGGAATCACATTGCAGAAAATGGACCTCGCTAAGACAGAATATTCGCCAAGGAGAAAAAGGACACAATGCCATTTGCAGCACCGTAGATGAGTCTCGAGGTAATCACGTGACTTGGAGTAAGTCAGAAAGTGAAAGACACATATCATATCATATCACTTATAGGTGTTACCTATAAATTGATACCAGGGCAGATATTTCCACGGAGAAGGGCAATCACAGATTCATTAAACAAACTTATGGTTCACCAAAGGAAAGGTGTGAGGATTGAATTTATTACGATATTGGGGTTAGCAGACAGATACAAACACAGTAGACGTATATAATCACCAAAGACCTACGGAGTACCAAGAGAAGACTACTCAACATTCTGTCATAACGTACATGGGAAAAGGATCCCAGGAAGAACAGACATATGTGTATGTGTAAAAGAACCACCTCTTGCACACCTACAACAAGCTAAACGTTGTACTCAAACTTGCTGTAATAAAAAATAAAAAATTAAATTAAAAACACGAACAAGAAGTAGTGAGACAAACTTGAGGGGCTTTCTCCTGGCACATTCCGTTCTACATTCCAATCTCGAACACGACTTCCATTGAAGCTCAGCTGCCCTAGTAACCAGATTTGGTAAGGGAGAACTGCTGCCACCTTGTGGCCGTTTCACACAACTGCAGGTTTAATGCCAGCGCTAATGGTCAGTGGATATTCCAAATCATTACAGGCCTGTAAATGACACCTGCCCTGAAAACAAATCCTGGGGTCATATATCGACCAAAAAATTCAAAAGACGTCCATATTTCAAAACGACAGTTTCAAGAGGCATATTTCACGCACATTAGTGTTCTGCTTCTTTTGCTTTCTTTCTTTCTTTGTTAAAAAAAACGGGAATGGAAAAAGGCAACCCTCAGAATGGGCGAAAACGTTCACAAACGAATCAATGGACAAAGGTTTAATCTCCAATATATATAAACAGCTCATGCAGCTTAATATTAATAAAACAAACAACCCAATACAAAAATGGGCAGAAGATCTAAAGAGACGTTTCTTCAAAGAAGACACAGAGATGGCCAAGACGCACATGAAAAGCTGCTCAACATCACTAATTATTAGAGAAATGCAAATCAAAACTACAATGAGGTAAGACCTCACACCTGTTAGAATCGGCATCATCAGATAATCTACAAACAACAAATTCTGGGGAGGGTGTGGACAAAAGGAACCCTCTTCCGCTATTGGTGGGAATGTAAATTGATACAGTCACTATGGAGAACAGTATGGAGGTTCCTTTAAAAAACTAAAAAGAGAATTACCATAGGATCCAGCAATCCCACTTCTGGGCATATACCCAGAGAAAACCATAAATCACAGAGACACATTCACCACAATGTTCATTGCAGCACTATTTACAATAGCCAGGTTATGGAAGCAACATAAATGCCCACAGACAGACGAATGGATAAAGATGTGGTACATATATAAAATGGAATATTACTCAGCCATAAAAAGGAATGAAACTGGGTCATTTGTAGAGAAGTTGATGGATCTAGAGACTGTCATACTGAGTGAAGTAAGCCAGAAAGAGAAAACAAATATTGTATATTAATGCCTATATGTGGAACCTAGAAAAATGGTAGAGATGAACTGGTTTGCAGGGCAGAAATAGAGACACAGAGGTAGAGAACAAACGTATGGACACAAAGTGGGGGAAGCCATGGGGTGGTGGTGGTGGGATGAGTTGGGAGATTAGGATTGACCTGTATACATGTCTATGCATAAAATAGATAACTAATAATAACCTACTGTATAAAAAATAACTAAAATTTAATTTCAAAATTTTAAAAAATAAAATGTAAAAATAAAACAGAAAAAATGTTCTTCCATTCACACTGATGTATTTATACGAATGAATTATTTCCATGCTTATATCTATAAATACATAAATGAGGAATAAAATCTAACTTGAACCAAAAAAGAAAAAAAAAAAAACTGAACCTAACAGTTATACAGAGGAAAACACTACCAAGGCACTTGCTCCAGTGGTAAACAATTCTGAAATTGGTCAGAGGTGGGGAATCGTCTCCCATACAGCCAGCAGCCCCGCCCGCCCTCGCCAGGAGCATCCTCATTGCAAAGCTGGGAGACCGTGCCGAGGCCTCTGTGAGTAAACGTGAGCTGAGCCCCAGGGCAGATGCTGCTGAACTGTTCCCACCCTTCCCAGGTGAAATACCTGAATATGTACAAGGGCTTGAAAGCCTAGAGGAAGGGCCGTGGAGCCACACCAGCGACAGCACGCAGGCCAACTTGGTGCCTGCAGGTCAGCCAGGATGGTACTGGCCACGGGCGCTCTTCTGGAAGCTTTCTATTGCCCTGCCTGAGATACCCCTCCTGTCCCGGCCCCCACTCCTTTTTTTCCTTCCTCACCTCAGCCCGGAGAGATATTCCAGTGGAAGTTATGGGTGACACATCCTCTTCTTTACAGGTGGCAGCCTGGCAACTCCTGCCGAAAGTCCAGCAGAGCCCCACTCACACCGGGCCACCCACAAAGCCGTGGACCCTCACACCCTCCCACCAGCACAGCCCCGAGACTGCTGACGGGGCAGAGAATATGGAGTAAGGCACAGCTGCAGGGGCTATTGCTGCCTGGAGTGCTGTTTATAATGACCTCAACCCAGGCACACCTGGGGAGGGCTTGCCGGCAGGGTCAGGCTGCCCAGGTCAGCTAATCCTCAGCCCTCAGGGAATCACATTGCAGAAAATGGACCTCGCTAAGACAGAATATTCGCCAAGGAGAAAAAGGACACAATGCCATTTGCAGCACCGTAGATGAGTCTCGAGGTAATCACGTGACTTGGAGTAAGTCAGAAAGTGAAAGACACATATCATATCATATCACTTATAGGTGTTACCTATAAATTGATACCAGGGCAGATATTTCCACGGAGAAGGGCAATCACAGATTCATTAAACAAACTTATGGTTCACCAAAGGAAAGGTGTGAGGATTGAATTCATTACGATATTGGGGTTAGCAGACAGATACAAACACAGGAGACGTATATAATCACCAAAGACCTACGGAGTACCAAGAGAAAACTACTCAACATTCTGTCATAACGTACATGGGAAAAGGATCCCAGGAAGAACAGACATATGTATATGTGTAAAAGAACCACCTCTTGCACACCTACAACAAGCTAAACGTTGTACTCAAACTTGCTGTAATAAAAAATAAAAAATTAAATTAAAAACACGAACAAGAAATAGTGAGACAAACTTGAGCGGCTTTCTCCTGGCACATTCCGTTCTACATTCCAATCTCGAACACGACTTCCATTGAGGCTCTGCTGCCCTAGTAACCAGATTTGGTAAGGGAGAACTGCTGCCACCTTGTGGCCGTTTCACACAACTGCAGGTTTAATGCCAGCGCTAATGGTCAGTGGATATTCCAAATCATTACAGGCCTGTAAATGACACCTGCCCTGAAAACAAATCCTGGGGTCATATATCGACCAAAAAATTCAAAAGACGTCCATATTTCAAAACGACAGTTTCAAGAGGCATATTTCACGCACATTAGTGTTCTGCTTCTTTTGCTTTCTTTCTTTCTTTGTTAAAAAAAACGGGAATGGAAAAAGGCAACCCTCAGAATGGGCGGAAACCTTCACAAACGAATCAATGGACAAAGGTTTAATCTCCAATATATATAAACAGCTCATGCAGCTTAATATTAATAAAACAAACAACCCAATACAAAAATGGGCAGAAGATCTAAAGAGACGTGTCTTCAAAGAAGACACAGAGATGGCCAAAACGCACATGAAAAGCTGCTCAACATCACTAATTATTAGAGAAATGCAAATCAAAACTACAATGAGGTAAGACCTCACACCTGTTAGAATCGGCATCATCAGATAATCTATAAACAACAAATTCTGGGGAGGGTGTGGACAAAAGGAATCCTCTTCCGCTATTGGTGGGAATGTAAATTGATACAGTCACTATGGAGAACAGTATGGAGGTTCCTTTAAAAAACTAAAAAGAGAATTACCATAGGATCCAGCAATCCCACTTCTGGGCATATACCCAGAGAAAACCATAAATCACAGAGACACATTCACCACAATGTTCATTGCAGTACTATTTACAATAGCCAGGTTATGGAAGCAACATAAATGCCCACAGACAGACGAATGGATAAAGATGTGGTACATATATAAAATGGAATATTACTCAGCCATAAAAAGGAATGAAACTGGGTCATTTGTAGAGAAGTTGATGGATCTAGAGACTGTCATACAGAGTGAAGTAAGCCAGAAAGAGAAAAACAAATATTGTATATTAATGCCTATATGTGGAACCTAGAAAAATGGTAGAGATGAACTGGTTTGCAGGGCAGAAATAGAGACACAGAGGTAGAGAACAAACGTATGGACACAAAGTGGGGGAAGCCATGGGGTGGTGGTGGTGGGATGACTTGGGAGATTAGGATTGACCTGTATACATGTCTATGCATAAAATAGATAACTAATAATAACCTACTGTATAAAAAAATAACTAAAATTAAATTTCAAAATTTTAAAAAATAAAATGTAAAAATAAAACAGAAAAAAAGTTCTTCCATTCACACTGATGTATTTATACGAATGAATTATTTCCATGCTTATATCTATAAATACATAAATGAGGAATAATATCTAACTTGAACCAAAAAAGAAAAAAAAAAACGGAACCTAACAGTTATACAGAGGAAAACACTACCAAGGCACTTGCTCCAGTGGTAAACAATTCTGAAATTGGTCAGAGGTGGGGAATCATCTCCCATACAGCCAGCAGCCCCGCCCACCCTCGCCAGGAGCATCCTCATTGCAAAGCTGGGAGACCGTGCCGAGGCCTCTGTGAGTAAACGTGAGCTGAGCCCCAGGCCAGATGCTGCTGAACTGTTCCCACCCTTCCCAGGTGAAACACCTGAATATGTACAAGGGCTTGAAAGCCTAGAGGAAGGGCCGTGGAGCCACAGCAGCGACAGCACGCAGGCCAACTTGGTGCCTGCAGGTCAGCCAGGATGGTACTGGCCACGGGCGCTCTTCTGGAAGCTTTCTATTGCCCTGCCTGAGATACCCCTCCTGTCCCGGCCCCCACTCCTATTTTTCCTTCCTCATCTCAGCCCGGAGAGATATTCCAGTGGAAGTTATGGGTGACACATCCTCTTCTTTACAGGTGGCAGCCTGGCAACTCCTGCCGAAAGTCCAGCAGAGCCCCACTCACACCGGGCCACCCACAAAGCCGTGGACCCTCACACCCTCCCACCAGCACAGCCCCGAGACTGCTGACGGGGCAGAGAATATGGAGTCAGGCACAGCTGCAGGGGCTATTGCTGCCTGGAGTGCTGTTTATATTGACCTCAACCCAGGCACACCTGGGGAGGGCTTGCCGGCAGGGTCAGGCTGCCCAGGTCAGCTAATCCTCAGCCCTCAGGGAATCACATTGCAGAAAATGGAACTCGCTAAGACAGAATATTCGCCAAGGAGAAAAAGGACACAATGCCATTTGCAGCACCGTAGATGAGTCTCGAGGTAATCACGTGACTTGGAGTAAGTCAGAAAGTGAAAGACACATATCATATCATATCACTTATAGGTGTTACCTATAAATTGATACCAGGGCAGATATTTCCACGGAGAAGGGCAATCACAGATTCATTAAACAAACTTATGGTTCACCAAAGGAAAGGTGTGAGGATTGAATTTATTACAATATTGGGGTTAGCAGACAGATACAAACACAGTAGACGTATATAATCACCAAAGACCTACGGAGTACCAAGAGAAGACTACTCAACATTCTGTCATAACGTACATGGGAAAAGGATCCCAGGAAGAACAGACATATGTGTATGTGTAAAAGAACCACCTCTTGCACACCTACAACAAGCTAAACGTTGTACTCAAACTTGCTGTAATAAAAAATAAAAAATTAAATTAAAAACACGAACAAGAAGTAGTGAGACAAACTTGAGGGGCTTTCTCCTGGCACATTCCGTTCTACATTCCAATCTCGAACACGACTTCCATTGAGGCTCTGCTGCCCTAGTAACCAGATTTGGTAAGGGAGAACTGCTGCCACCTTGTGGCCGTTTCACACAACAGCAGCTTTAATCCCAGCGCTAATGGTCAGTGGATATTCCAAATCATTACAGGCCTGTAAATGACACCTGCCCTGAAAACAAATCCTGGGGTCATATATCGACCAAAAAATTCAAAAGACGTCCATATTTCAAAACGACAGTTTCAAGAGGCATATTTCACGCACATTAGTGTTCTGCTTCTTTTGCTTTCTTTCTTTCTTTGTTAAAAAAAACGGGAATGGAGAAAGGCAACCCTCAGAATGGGCGAAAACGTTCACAAACGAATCAATGGACAAAGGTTTAATCTCCAATATATATAAACAGCTCATGCAGCTTAATATTAATAAAACAAACAACCCAATACAAAAATGGGCAGAAGATCTAAAGAGACGTTTCTTCAAAGAAGACACAGAGATGGCCAAGACGCAAATGAAAATCTGCTCAACATCACTAATTATTAGAGAAATGCAAATCAAAACTACAATGGGGTAAGACCTCACACCTGTTAGAATCGGCATCATCAGATAATCTACAAACAACAAATTCTGGGGAGGGTGTGGACAAAAGGAACCCTCTTCCGCTATTGGTGGGAATGTAAATTGATACAGTCACTATGGAGAACAGTATGGAGGTTCCTTTAAAAAACTAAAAAGAGAATTACCATAGGATCCAGCAATCCCACTTCTGGGCATATACCCAGAGAAAACCATAAATCACAGAGACACATTCACCACAATGTTCATTGCAGCACTATTTACAATAGCCAGGTTATGGAAGCAACATAAATGCCCACAGACAGACGAATGGATAAAGATGTGGTACATATATAAAATGGAATATTACTCAGCCATAAAAAGGAATGAAACTGGGTCATTTGTAGAGAAGTTGATGGAACTAGAGACTGTCATACAGAGTGAAGTAAGCCAGAAAGAGAAAAACAAATATTGTATATTAATGCCTATATGGGGAACCTAGAAAAATGGTAGAGATGAACTGGTTTGCCGGGCAGAAATAGAGACACAGAGGTAGAGAACAAACGTATGGACACAAAGTGGGCGAAGCCATGGGGTGGTGGTGGTGGGATGAGTTGGGAGATTAGGATTGACCTGTATACATGTCTATGCATAAAATAGATAACTAATAATAACCTACTGTATAAAAAAATAACTAAAATTAAATTTCAAAATTTTAAAAAATAAAATGTAAAAATAAAACAGAAAAAAAATTCTTCCATTCACACTGATGTATTTATACGAATGAATTATTTCCATGCTTATATCTATAAATACATAAATGAGGAATAAAATCTAACTTGAACCAAAAAAGAAAAAAAAAACGGAACCTAACAGTTATACAGAGGAAAACACTACCAAGGCACTTGCTCCAGTGGTAAACAATTCTGAAATTGGTCAGAGGTGGGGAATCATCTCCCATACAGCCAGCAGCCCCGCCCGCCCTCGCCAGGAGCATCCTCATTGCAAAGCTGGGAGACCGTGCCGAGGCCTCTGTGAGTAAACGTGAGCTGAGCCCCAGGCCAGATGCTGCTGAACTGTTCCCACCCTTCCCAGGTGAAACACCTGAATATGTACAAGGGCTTGAAAGCCTAGAGGAAGGGCCGTGGAGCCACACCAGCGACAGCACGCAGGCCAACTTGGTGCCTGCAGGTCAGCCAGGATGGTACTGGCCACGGGCGCTCTTCTGGAAGCTTTCTATTGCCCTGCCTGAGATACCCCTCCTGTCCCGGCCCCCACTCCTTTTTTTCCTTCCTCACCTCAGCCCGCAGAGATATTCCAGTGGAAGTTATGGGTGACACATCCTCTTCTTTACAGGTGGCAGCCTGGCAACTCCTGCCGAAAGTCCAGCAGAGCCCCACTCACACCGGGCCACCCACAAAGCCGTGGCCCCTCACACCCTCCCACCAGCACAGCCCCGAGACTGCTGACGGGGCAGAGAATATGGAGTAAGGCACAGCTGCAGGGGCTATTGCTGCCTGGAGTGCTGTTTATATTGACCTCAACCCAGGCACACCTGGGGAGGGCTTGCCGGCAGGGTCAGGCTGCCCAGGTCAGCTAATCCTCAGCCCTCAGGGAATCACATTGCAGAAAATGGACCTCGCTAAGACAGAATATTCGCCAAGGAGAAAAAGGACACAATGCCATTTGCAGCACCGTAGATGAGTCTCGAGGTAATCACGTGACTTGGAGTAAGTCAGAAAGTGAAAGACACATATCATATCATATCACTTATAGGTGTTACCTATAAATTGATACCAGGGCAGATATTTCCACGGAGAAGGGCAATCACAGATTCATTAAACAAACTTATGGTTCACCAAAGGAAAGGTGTGAGGATTGAATTTATTACGATATTGGGGTTAGCAGACAGATACAAACACAGTAGACGTATATAATCACCAAAGACCTACGGAGTACCAAGAGAAGACTACTCAACATTCTGTCATAACGTACATGGGAAAAGGATCCCAGGAAGAACAGACATATGTGTATGTGTAAAAGAACCACCTCTTGCACACCTACAACAAGCTAAACGTTGTACTCAAACTTGCTGTAATAAAAAATAAAAAATTAAATTAAAAACACGAACAAGAAGTAGTGAGACAAACTTGAGGGGCTTTCTCCTGGCACATTCCGTTCTACATTCCAATCTCGAACACGACTTCCATTGAAGCTCAGCTGCCCTAGTAACCAGATTTGGTAAGGGAGAACTGCTGCCACCTTGTGGCCGTTTCACACAACTGCAGGTTTAATGCCAGCGCTAATGGTCAGTGGATATTCCAAATCATTACAGGCCTGTAAATGACACCTGCCCTGAAAACAAATCCTGGGGTCATATATCGACCAAAAAATTCAAAAGACGTCCATATTTCAAAACGACAGTTTCAAGAGGCATATTTCACGCACATTAGTGTTCTGCTTCTTTTGCTTTCTTTCTTTCTTTGTTAAAAAAAACGGGAATGGAAAAAGGCAACCCTCAGAATGGGCGAAAACGTTCACAAACGAATCAATGGACAAAGGTTTAATCTCCAATATATATAAACAGCTCATGCAGCTTAATATTAATAAAACAAACAACCCAATACAAAAATGGGCAGAAGATCTAAAGAGACGTTTCTTCAAAGAAGACACAGAGATGGCCAAGACGCACATGAAAAGCTGCTCAACATCACTAATTATTAGAGAAATGCAAATCAAAACTACAATGAGGTAAGACCTCACACCTGTTAGAATCGGCATCATCAGATAATCTACAAACAACAAATTCTGGGGAGGGTGTGGACAAAAGGAACCCTCTTCCGCTATTGGTGGGAATGTAAATTGATACAGTCACTATGGAGAACAGTATGGAGGTTCCTTTAAAAAACTAAAAAGAGAATTACCATAGGATCCAGCAATCCCACTTCTGGGCATATACCCAGAGAAAACCATAAATCACAGAGACACATTCACCACAATGTTCATTGCAGCACTATTTACAATAGCCAGGTTATGGAAGCAACATAAATGCCCACAGACAGACGAATGGATAAAGATGTGGTACATATATAAAATGGAATATTACTCAGCCATAAAAAGGAATGAAACTGGGTCATTTGTAGAGAAGTTGATGGATCTAGAGACTGTCATACAGAGTGAAGTAAGCCAGAAAGAGAAAAACAAATATTGTATATTAATGCCTATATGTGGAACCTAGAAAAATGGTAGAGATGAACTGGTTTTCAGGGCAGAAATAGAGACACAGAGGTAGAGAACAAACGTATGGACACAAAGTGGGGGAAGCCATGGGGTGGTGGTGGTGGGATGAGTTGGGAGATTAGGATTGACCTGTATACATGTCTATGCATAAAATAGATAACTAATAATAACCTACTGTATAAAAAAATAACTAAAATTAAATTTCAAAATTTTAAAAAATAAAATGTAAAAATAAAACAGAAAAAAAGTTCTTCCATTCACACTGATGTATTTATACGAATGAATTATTTCCATGCTTATATCTATAAATACATAAATGAGGAATAATATCTAACTTGAACCAAAAAAGAAAAAAAAAACGGAACCTAACAGTTATACAAAGGAAAACACTACCAAGGCACTTGCTCCAGTGGTAAACAATTCTGAAATTGGTCAGAGGTGGGGAATCATATCCCATACAGCCAGCAGCCCCGCCCGCCCTCGCCAGGAGCATCCTCATTGCAAAGCTGGGAGACCGTGCCGAGGCCTCTGTGAGTAAACGTGAGCTGAGCCCCAGGCCAGATGCTGCTGAACTGTTCCCACCCTTCCCAGGTGAAACACCTGAATATGTACAAGGGCTTGAAAGCCTAGAGGAAGGGCCGTGGAGCCACACCAGCGACAGCACGCAGGCCAACTTGGTGCCTGCAGGTCAGCCAGGATGGTACTGGCCACGGGCGCTCTTCTGGAAGCTTTCTATTGCCCTGCCTGAGATACCCCTCCTGTCCCGGCCCCCACTCCTATTTTTCCTTCCTCATCTCAGCCCGGAGAGATATTCCAGTGGAAGTTATGGGTGACACATCCTATTCTTTACAGGTGGCAGCCTGGCAACTCCTGCCGAAAGTCCAGCAGAGCCCCACTCACACCGGGCCACCCACAAAGCCGTGGACCCTCACACCCTCCCACCAGCACAGCCCCGAGACTGCTGACGGGGCAGAGAATATGGAGTCAGGCACAGCTGCAGGGGCTATTGCTGCCTGGAGTGCTGTTTATATTGACCTCAACCCAGGCACACCTGGGGAGGGCTTGCCGGCAGGGTCAGGCTGCCCAGGTCAGCTAATCCTCAGCCCTCAGGGAATCACATTGCAGAAAATGGACCTCGCTAAGACAGAATATTCGCCAAGGAGAAAAAGGACACAATGCCATTTGCAGCTCCGTAGATGAGTCTCGAGGTAATCACGTGACTTGGAGTAAGTCAGAAAGTGAAAGACACATATCATATCATATCACTTATAGGTGTTACCTATAAATTGATACCAGGGCAGATATTTCCACGGAGAAGGACAATCACAGATTCATTAAACAAACTTATGGTTCACCAAATGAAAGGTGTGAGGATTGAATTTATTACAATATTGGGGTTAGCAGACAGATACAAACACAGTAGACGTATATAATCACCAAAGACCTACGGAGTACCAAGAGAAGACTACTCAACATTCTGTCATAACGTACATGGGAAAAGGATCCCAGGAAGAACAGACATATGTGTATGTGTAAAAGAACCACCTCTTGCACACCTACAACAAGCTAAACGTTGTACTCAAACTTGCTGTAATAAAAAATAAAAAATTAAATTAAAAACACGAACAAGAAGTAGTGAGACAAACTTGAGGGGCTTTCTCCTGGCACATTCCGTTCTACATTCCAATCTCGAACACGACTTCCATTGAGGTTCTGCTGCCCTAGTAACCAGATTTGGTAAGGGAGAACTGCTGCCACCTTGTGGCCGTTTCACACAACTGCAGGTTTAATGCCAGCGCTAATGGTCAGTGGATATTCCAAATCATTACAGGCCTGTAAATGACACCTGCCCTGAAAACAAATCCTGGGGTCATATATCGACCAAAAAATTCAAAAGACGTCCATATTTCAAAACGACAGTTTCAAGAGGCATATTTCACGCACATTAGTGTTCTGCTTCTTTTGCTTTCTTTCTTTCTTTGTTAAAAAAAACGGGAATGGAGAAAGGCAACCCTCAGAATGGGCGAAAACGTTCACAAACGAATCAATGGACAAAGGTTTAATCTCCAATATATATAAACAGCTCATGCAGCTTAATATTAAGAAAACAAACAACCCAATACAAAAATGGGCAGAAGATCTAAAGAGACGTTTCTTCAAAGAAGACACAGAGATGGCCAAGACGCACATGAAAAGCTGCTCAACATCACTAATTATTAGAGAAATGCAAATCAAAACTACAATGGGGTAAGACCTCACACCTGTTAGAATCGGCATCATCAGATAATCTACAAACAACAAATTCTGGGGAGGGTGTGGACAAAAGGAACCCTCTTCCGCTATTGGTGGGAATGTAAATTGATACAGTCACTATGGAGAAGAGTATGGAGGTTCCTTTAAAAAACTAAAAAGAGAATTACCATAGGATCCAGCAATCCCACTTCTGGGCATATACCCAGAGAAAACCATAAATCACAGAGACACATTCACCACAATGTTCATTGCAGCACTATTTACAATAGCCAGGTTATGGAAGCAACATAAATGCCCACAGACAGACGAATGGATAAAGATGTGGTACATATATAAAATGGAATATTACTCAGCCATAAAAAGGAATGAAACTGGGTCAATTGTAGAGAAGTTGATGGAACTAGAGACTGTCATACAGAGTGAAGTAAGCCAGAAAGAGAAAAACAAATATTGTATATTAATGCCTATATGTGGAACCTAGAAAAATGGTAGAGATGAACTGGTTTGCAGGGCAGAAATAGAGACACAGAGGTAGAGAACAAACGTATGGACACAAAGTGGGTGAAGCCATGGGGTGGTGGTGGTGGGATGAGTTGGGAGATTAGGATTGACCTGTATACATGTCTATGCATAAAATAGATAACTAATAATAACCTACTGTATAAAAAAATAAATAAAATTAAATTTCAAAATTTTAAAAAATAAAATGTAAAAATAAAACAGAAAAAAAGTTCTTCCATTCACACTGATGTATTTATACGAATGAATTATTTCCATGCTTATATCTATAAATACATAAATGAGGAATAAAATCTAACTTGAACCAAAAAAGAAAAAAAAAACGGAACCTAACAGTTATACAGAGGAAAACACTACCAAGGCACTTGCTCCAGTGGTAAACAATTCTGAAATTGGTCAGAGGTGGGGAATCATCTCCCATACAGCCAGCAGCCCCGCCCGCCCTCGCCAGGAGCATCCTCATTGCAAAGCTGGGAGACCGTGCCGAGGCCTCTGTGAGTAAACGTGAGCTGAGCCCCAGGCCAGATGCTGCTGAACTGTTCCCACCCTTCCCAGGTGAAACACCTGAATATGTACAAGGGCTTGAAAGCCTAGAGGAAGGGCCGTGGAGCCACACCAGCGACAGCACGCAGGCCAACTTGGTGCCTGCAGGTCAGCCAGGATGGTACTGGCCACGGGCGCTCTTCTGGAAGCTTTCTATTGCCCTGCCTGAGATACCCCTCCTGTCCCGGCCCCCACTCCTTTTTTTCCTTCCTCACCTCAGCCCGGAGAGATATTCCAGTGGAAGTTATGGGTGACACATCCTCTTCTTTACAGGTGGCAGCCTGGCAACTCCTGCCGAAAGTCCAGCAGAGCCCCACTCACACCGGGCCACCCACAAAGCCGTGGCCCCTCACAACCTCCCACCAGCACAGCCCCGAGACTGCTGACGGGGCAGAGAATATGGAGTAAGGCACAGCTGCAGGGGCTATTGCTGCCTGGAGTGCTGTTTATATTGACCTCAACCCAGGCACACCTGGGGAGGGCTTGCCGGCAGGGTCAGGCTGCCCAGGTCAGCTAATCCTCAGCCCTCAGGGAATCACATTGCAGAAAATGGACCTCGCTAAGACAGAATATTCGCCAAGGAGAAAAAGGACACAATGCCATTTGCAGCACCGTAGATGAGTCTCGAGGTAATCACGTGACTTGGAGTAAGTCAGAAAGTGAAAGACACATATCATATCATATCACTTATAGGTGTTACCTATAAATTGATACCAGGGCAGATATTTCCACGGAGAAGGGCAATCACAGATTCATTAAACAAACTTATGGTTCACCAAAGGAAAGGTGTGAGGATTGAATTTATTACGATATTGGGGTTAGCAGACAGATACAAACACAGTAGACGTATATAATCACCAAAGACCTACGGAGTACCAAGAGAAGACTACTCAACATTCTGTCATAACGTACATGGGAAAAGGATCCCAGGAAGAACAGACATATGTGTATGTGTAAAAGAACCACCTCTTGCACACCTACAACAAGCTAAACGTTGTACTCAAACTTGCTGTAATAAAAAATAAAAAATTAAATTAAAAACACGAACAAGAAGTAGTGAGACAAACTTGAGGGGCTTTCTCCTGGCACATTCCGTTCTACATTCCAATCTCGAACACGACTTCCATTGAGGCTCTGCTGCCCTAGTAACCAGAATTGGTAAGGGAGAACTGCTGCCACCTTGTGGCCGTTTCACACAACTGCAGGTTTAATGCCAGCGCTAATGGTCAGTGGATATTCCAAATCATTACAGGCCTGTAAATGACACCTGCCCTGAAAACAAATCCTGGGGTCATATATCGACCAAAAAATTCAAAAGACGTCCGTATTTCAAAACGACAGTTTCAAGAGGCATATTTCACGCACATTAGTGTTCTGCTTCTTTTGCTTTCTTTCTTTCTTTGTTAAAAAAAACGGGAAAGGAAAAAGGCAACCCTCAGAATGGGCGAAAACGTTCACAAACGAATCAATGGACAAAGGTTTAATCTCCAATATATATAAACAGCTCATGCAGCTTAATATTAATAAAACAAACAACCCAATACAAAAATGGGCAGAAGATCTAAAGAGACGTTTCTTCAAAGAAGACACAGAGATGGCCAAGACGCACATGAAAAGCTGCTCAACATCACTAATCATTAGAGAAATGCAAATCAAAACTACAATGAGGTAAGACCTCACACCTGTTAGAATCGGCATCATCAGATAATCTACAAACAACAAATTCTGGGGAGGGTGTGGACAAAAGGAACCCTCTTCCGCTATTGGTGGGAATGTAAATTGATACAGTCACTATGGAGAACAGTATGGAGGTTCCTTTAAAAAACTAAAAAGAGAATTACCATAGGATCCAGCAATCCCACTTCTGGGCATATACCCAGAGAAAACCATAAATCACAGAGACACATTCACCACAATGTTCATTGCAGCACTATTTACAATAGCCAGGTTATGGAAGCAACATAAATGCCCACAGACAGACGAATGGATAAAGATGTGGTACATATATAAAATGGAATATTACTCAGCCATAAAAAGGAATGAAACTGGGTCATTTGTAGAGAAGTTGATGGAACTAGAGACTGTCATACAGAGTGAAGTAAGCCAGAAAGAGAAAAACAAGTATTGTATATTAATGCCTATATGTGGAACCTAGAAAAATGGTAGAGATGAACTGGTTTGCAGGGCAGAAATAGAGACACAGAGGTAGAGAACAAACGTATGGACACAAAGTGGGGTAAGCCATGGGGTGGTGGTGGTGGGATGACTTGGGAGATTAGGATTGACCTGTATATATGTCTATGCATAAAATAGATAACTAATAATAACCTACTGTATAAAAAAATAACTAAAATTAAATTTCAAAATTTTTAAAAATAAAATGTAAAAATAAAACAGAAAAAAAGTTCTTCCATTCACACTGATGTATTTATACGAATGAATTATTTCCATGCTTATATTTATAAATACATAAATGAGGAATAAAATCTAACTTGAACCAAAAAAGAAAAAAAAAACTGAACCTAACAGTTATACAGAGGAAAACACTACCAAGGCACTTGCTCCAGTGGTAAACAATTCTGAAATTGGTCAGAGGTGGGGAATCATCTCCCATACAGCCAGCAGCCCCGCCCGCCCACGCAAGGAGCATCCTCATTGCAAAGCTGGGAGACCATGCCGAGGCCTCTGTGAGTAAACATGAGCTGAGCCCCAGGCCAGATGCTGCTGAACTGTTCCCACCCTTCCCAGGTGAAACACCTGAATATGTACAAGGGCTTGAAAGCCTAGAGGAAGGGCCGTGGAGCCACACCAGCGACAGCACGCTGGCCAACTTGTTGCCTGCAGTTCAGCCAGGATGGTACTGGCCACGGGCGCTCTTCTGGAAGCTTTCTATTGCCCTGCCTGAGATACCCCTCCTGTCCCGGCCCCCACTCCTTTTTTTCCTTCCTCACCTCAGCCCGGAGAGATATTCCAGTGGAAGTTATGGGTGACACATCCTCTTCTTTACAGGTGGCAGCCTGGCAACTCCTGCCGAAAGTCCAGCAGAACCCCACTCACACCGGGCCACCCACAAAGCCGTGGACCCTCACACCCTCCCACCAGCACAGCCCTGAGACTGCTGACGGGGCAGAGGATATGGAGTCAGGCACAGCTGCAGGGGCTATTGCTGCCTGGAGTGCTGTTTATATTGACCTCAACCCAGGCACACCTGGGGAGGGCTTGCCGGCAGGGTCAGGCTGCCCAGGTCAGCTAATCCTCAGCCCTCAGGGAATCACATTGCAGAATATGGACCTCGCTAAGACAGAATATTCGCCAAGGAAAAAAAGGACACAGTGCCATTTGCAGCACCGTAGATGAGTCTCGAGGTAATCACGTGACTTGGAGTAAGTCAGAAAGTGAAAGACACATATCATATCATATCACTTATAGGTGTTACCTATAAATTGATACCAGGGCAGATATTTCCACGGAGAAGGGCAATCACAGATTCATTAAACAAACTTATGGTTCACCAAAGGAAAGGTGTGAGGATTGAATTCATTACGATATTGGGGTTAACAGACATATACAAACACAGTAGACGTATATAATCACCAAAGACCTACGGAGTACCAAGAGAAGACTACTCAACATTCTGTCATAACGTACATGGGAAAAGGATCCCAGGAAGAACAGACATATGTATATGTGTAAAAGAACCACCTCTTGCCCACCTACAACAAGCTAAACGTTGTACTCAAACTTGCTGTAATAAAAAATAAAAAATTAAATTAAAAACACGAACAAGAAGTAGTGAGACAAACTTGAGGGGCTTTCTCCTGGCACATTCCGTTCTACATTCCAATCTAGAACACGACTTCCATTGAGGCTCTGCTGCCCTAGTAACCAGATTTGGTAAGGGAGAACTGCTGCCACATTGTGGCCGTTTCACACAACTGCAGGTTTAATGCCAGCGCTAATGGTCAGTGGATATTCCAAATCATTACAGGCCTGTAAATGACACCTGCCCTGAAAACAAATCCTGGGGTCATATATCGACCAAAAAATTCAAAAGACGTCCATATTTCAAAACGACAGTTTCAAGAGGCATATTTCACGCACATTAGTGTTCTGCTTCTTTTGCTTTCTTTCTTTCTTTGTTAAAAAAAACGGGAATGGAGAAAGGCAACCCTCAGAATGGGCGAAAACGTTCACAAACGAATCAATGGACAAAGGTTTAATCTCCAATATATATAAACAGCTCATGCAGCTTAATATTAATAAAACAAACAACCCAATACAAAAATGGGCAGAAGATCTAAAGAGACGTTTCTTCAAAGAAGACACAGAGATGGCCAAGACGCACATGAAAAGCTGCTCAACATCACTAATTATTAGAGAAATGCAAATCAAAACTACAATGAGGTAAGACCTCACACCTGTTAGAATCGGCATCATCAGATAATCTACAAACAACAAACTCTGGGGAGGGTGTGGACAAAAGGAACCCTCTTCCGCTATTGGTGGGAATGTAAATTGATACAGTCACTATGGAGAACAGTATGGAGGTTCCTTTAAAAAACTAAAAAGAGAATTACCATAGGATCCAGCAATCCCACTTCTGGGCATATACCCAGAGAAAACCATAAATCACAGAGACACATTCACCACAATGTTCATTGCAGCACTATTTACAATAGCCAGGTTATGGAAGCAACATAAATGCCCACAGACAGACGAATGGATAAAGATGTGGTACATATATAAAATGGAATATTACTCAGCCATAAAAAGGAATGAAACTGGGTCATTTGTAGAGAAGTTGATGGATCTAGAGACTGTCATACAGAGTCAAGTAAGCCAGAAAGAGAAAAACAAATATTGTATATTAATGCCTATATGTGGAACCTAGAAAAATGGTAGAGATGAACTGGTTTGCAGGGCAGAAATAGAGACACAGAGGTAGAGAACAAACGTATGGACACAAAGTGGGGGAAGCCATGGGGTGGTGGTGGTGGGATGAGTTGGGAGATTAGTATTGACATGTATACATGTCTATGCATAAAATAGATAACTAATAATAACCTACTGTATAAAAAAATAACTAAAATTAAATTTCAAAATTTTAAAAAATAAAATGTAAAAATAAAACAGAAAAAAAGTTCTTCCATTCACACTGATGTATTTATACGAATGAATTATTTCCATGCTTATGTCTATAAATACATAAATGAGGAATAAAATCTAACTTGAACCAAAAAAGAAAAAAAAAACTGAACCTAACAGTTATACAGAGGAAAACACTACCAAGGCACTTGCTCCAGTGGTAAACAATTCTGAAATTGGTCAGAGGTGGGGAATCATCTCCCATACAGCCAGCAGCCCCGCCCGCCCATGCAAGGAGCATCCTCATTGCAAAGCTGGGAGACCGTGCCGAGGCCTCTGTGAGTAAACGTGAGCTGAGCCCCAGGCCAGATGCTGCTGAACTGTTCCCACCCTTCCCAGGTGAAACACCTGAATTTGTACAAGGGCTTGAAAGCCTAGAGGAAGGGCCGTGGAGCCACACCAGCGACAGCACGCAGGCCAAATTGGTGCCTGCTGGTCAGCCAGGATGGTACTGGCCATGGGCGCTCTTCTGGAAGCTTTCTATTGCCCTGCCTGAGATACACCTCCTGTCCCGGCCCCCACTCCTTTTTTTCCTTCCTCACCTCAGCCCGGAGAGATATTCCAGTGGAAGTTATGGGTGACACATCCTCTTCTTTACAGGTGGCAGCCTGGCAATTCCTGCCGAAAGTCCAGCAGAGCCCCACTCACACCGGGCCACCCACAAAGCCGTGGACCCTCACACCCTCCCACCAGCACAGCCCCGAGACTGCTGACGGGGCAGAGAATATGGAGTAAGGCACAGCTGCAGGGGCTATTGCTGCCTGCAGTGCTGTTTATATTGACCTCAACCCAGGCACACCTGGGGAGGGCTTGCCGGCAGGGTCAGGCTGCCCAGGTCAGCTAATACTCAGCCCTCAGGGAATCACATTGCAGAAAATGGACCTCGCTAGACAGAATATTCGCCAAGGAGAAAAAGGACACAATGCCATTTGCAGCACCGTAGATGAGTCTCGAGGTAATCACGTGACTTGGAGTAAGTCAGAAAGTGAAAGACACATATCATATCATATCACTTATAGGTGTTACGTATAAATTGATACCAGGGCAGATATTTCCACGGAGAAGGGCAATCACAGATTCATTAAACAAACTTATGGTTCACCAAAGGAAAGGTGTGAGGATTGAATTCATTACGATATTGGGGTTAACAGACATATACAAACACAGTAGACGTATAGAATCACCAAAGACCTACGGAGTACCAAGAGAAGACTACTCAACATTCTGTCATAACGTACATGGGAAAAGGATCCCAGGAAGAACAGACATATGTATATGTGTAAAAGAACCACCTCTTGCACACCTACAACATGCTAAACGTTGTACTCAAACTTGCTGTAATAAAAAATAAAAAATTAAATTAAAAACACGAACAAGAAGTAGTGAGACAAACTTGAGCGGCTTTCTCCTGGCACATTCCGTTCTACATTCCAATCTCGAACACGACTTCCATTGAGGCTCTGCTGCCCTAGCAACCAGATTTGGTAAGGGAGAACTGCTGCCACCTTGTGGCCGTTTCACACAACTGCAGGTTTAATGCCAGCGCTAATGGTCAGTGGATATTCCAAATCATTACAGGCCTGTAAATGACACCTGCCCTGAAAACAAATCCTGGGGTCATATATCGACCAAAAAATTCAAAAGACGTCCATATTTCAAAACGACAGTTTCAAGAGGCATATTTCACGCACATTAGTGTTCTGCTTCTTTTGCTTTCTTTCTTTCTTTGTTAAAAAAAACGGGAATGGAAAAAGGCAACCCTCAGAATGGGCGAAAACGTTCACAAACGAATGAATGGACAAAGGTTTAATCTCCAATATATATAAACAGCTCATGCAGCTTAATATTAATAAAACAAACAACCCAATACAAAAATGGGCAGAAGATCTAAAGAGACGTTTCTTCAAAGAAGACACAGAGATGGCCAAGACGCACATGAAAAGCTGCTCAACATCACTAATTATTAGAGAAATGCAAATCAAAACTACAATGGGGTAAGACCTCACACCTGTTAGAATCGGCATCATCAGATAATCTACAAACAACAAATTCTGGGGAGGGTGTGGACAAAAGGAACCCTCTTCCGCTATTGGTGGGAATGTAAATTGATACAGTCACTATGGAGAACAGTATGGAGGTTCCTTTAAAAAACTAAAAAGAGAATTACCATAGGATCCAGCAATCCCACTTCTGGGCATATACCCAGAGAAAATCATAAATCACAAAGACACATTCACCACAATGTTCATTGCAGCACTATTTACAATAGCCAGGTAATGGAAGCAACCTAAATGCCCACAGACAGACGAATGGATAAAGATGTGGTACATATATAAAATGGAATATTACTCAGCCATAAAAAGGAATGAAACTGGGTCATTTGTAGAGAAGTTGATGGATCTAGAGACTGTCATACAGAGTGAAGTAAGTCAGAAAGACAAAAACAAATATTGTATATTAATGCCTATATGTGGAACCTAGAAAAATGGTAGAGATGAACTGGTTTGCAGGGCAGAAATAGAGACACAGAGGTAGAGAACAAACGTATGGACACAAAGTGGGGGAAGCCATGGGGTGGTGGTGGTGGGATGAGTTGGGAGATTAGGATTGACCTGTGTACATGTCTATGCATAAAATAGATAACTAATAATAACCTACTGTATAAAAAAATAACTAAAATTAAATTTCAAAATTTTAAAAAATAAAATGTAAAAATAAAACAGAAAAAAAGTTCTTCCATTCACACTGATGTATTTATACGAATGAATTATTTCCATGCTTATATCTATAAATACATAAATGAGGAATAAAATCTAACTTGAACCAAAAAAGAAAAAAAAAAACTGAACCTAAGAATTATACAGAGGAAAACACTACCAAGGCACTTGCTCCAGTGGTAAACAATTCTGAAATTGGTCAGAGGTGGGGAATCATCTCCCATACAGCCAGCAGCCCCGCCCGCCCACGCAAGGAGCATCCTCATTGCAAAGCTGGGAGACCGTGCCGAGGCCTCTGTGAGTAAACGTGAGCTGAGCCCCAGGCCAGATGCTGCTGAACTGTTCCCACCCTTCCCAGGTGAAACACCTGAATATGTACAAGGGCTTGAAAGCCTAGAGGAAGGGCCGTGGAGCCACACCAGCGACAGCACGCAGGCCAACTTGGTGCCTGCAGGTCAGCCAGGATGGTACTGGCCACGGGCGCTCCTCTGGAAGCTTTCTATTGCCCTGCCTGAGATACCCCTCCTGTCCCGGCCCCCACGCCTTTTTTTCCTTCCTTACCTCAGCCCGGAGAGATATTCCAGTGGAAGTTATGGGTGACACATCCTCTTCTTTACAGGTGGCAGCCTGGCAACTCCTGCCGAAAGTCCAGCAGAGCCCCACTCACACCGGGCCACCCACAAAGCCGTGGACCCTCACACCCTCCCACCAGCACAGCCCCGAGACTGCTGACGGGGCAGAGAATATGGAGTCAGGCACAGCTGCAGGGGCTATTGCTGCCTGGAGTGCTCTTTTTATTGACCTCAACCCAGGCACACCTGGGGAGGGCTTGCCGGCTGGTCAGGCTGCCCAGGTCAGCTAATCCTCAGCCCTCAGGGAATCACATTGCAGAATATGGACCTCGCTAAGACAGAATATTCGCCAAGGAAAAAAAGGACACAATGCCATTTGCAGCACCGTAGATGAGTCTCGAGGTAATCACGTGACTTGGAGTAAGTCAGAAAGTGAAAGACACATATCATATCATATCACTTATAGGTGTTACCTATAAATTGATACCAGGGCAGATATTTCCACGGAGAAGGGCAATCACAGATTCATTAAACAAACTTATGGTTCACCAAAGGAAAGGTGTGAGGATTGAATTCATTACGATATTGGGGTTAACAGACAGATACAAACACAGTAGACGTATATAATCACCAAAGACCTACGGAGTACCAAGAGAAGACTACTCAACATTCTGTCATAACGTACATGGGAAAAGGATCCCAGGAAGAACAGACATATGTATATGTGTAAAAGAACCACCTCTTGCACACCTACAACAAGCTAAACGTTGTACTCAAACTTGCTGTAATAAAAAATAAAAAATTTAATTAAGGACACGAACAAGAAGTAGTGAGACAAACTTGAGGGGCTTTCTCCTGGCACATTCCGTTCTACATTCCAATCTAGAACACGACTTCCATTGAGTCTCTGCTGCCCTAGTAACCAGAATTGGTAAGGGAGAACTGCTGCCACCTTGTGGCCGTTTCACACAACTGCAGGTTTAATGCCAGCGCTAATGGTCAGTGGATATTCCAAATCATTACAGGCCTGTAAATGACACCTGCCCTGAAAACAAATCCTGGGGTCATATATCGACCAAAAAATTCAAAAGATGTCCATATTTCAAAACGACAGTTTCAAGAGGCATATTACACGCACATTAGTGTTCTGCTTCTTTTGCTTTCTTTCTTTCTTTGTTAAAAAAAACGGGAATGGAGAAAGGCAACCCTCAGAATGGGCGAAAACGTTCACAAACGAATCAATGGACAAAGGTTTAATCTCCAATATATATAAACAGCTCATGCAGCTTAATATTAATAAAACAAACAACCCAATACAAAAATGGGCAGAAGATCTAAAGAGACGTTTCTTCAAAGAAGACACAGAGATGGCCAAGACGCACATGAAAAGCTGCTCAGCATCACTAATTATTAGAGAAATGCAAATCAAAACTACAATGAGGTAAGACCTCACACCTGTTAGAATCGGCATCATCAGATAATCTACAAACAACAAACTCTTGGGAGGGTGTGGACAAAAGGAACCCTCTTCCGCTATTGGTGGGAATGTAAATTGATACAGTCACTATGGAGAACAGTATGGAGGTTCCTTTAAAAAACTAAAAAGAGAATTACCATAGGATCCAGCAATCCCACTTCTGGGCATATACCCAGAGAAAACCATAAATCACAAAGACACATTCACCACAATGTTCATTGCAGCACTATTTACAATAGACAGGTAATGGAAGCAACCTAAATGCCCACAGACAGACGAATGGAAAAAGATGTGGTACATATATAAAATGGAATATTACTCAGCCATAAAAACGAATGAAACTGGGTCATTTGTAGAGAAGTTGATGGATCTAGAGACTGTCATACAGAGTCAAGTAAGCCAGAAAGAGAAAAACAAATATTGTATATTAATGCCTATATGTGGAACCTAGAAAAATGGTAGAGATGAACTGGTTTGCAGGGCAGAAATAGAGACACAGAGGTAGAGAACAAACGTATGGACACAAAGTGGGGGAAGCCATGGGGTGGTGGTGGTGGGATGAGTTGGGAGATTAGGATTGACCTGTATACATGTCTATGCATAAAATAGATAACTAATAATAACCTACTGTATAAAAAAATAACTAAAATTAAATTTCAAAATTTTTAAAAATAAAATGTAAAAATAAAACAGAAAAAAGTTCTTCCATTCACACTGATGTATTTATACGAATGAATTATTTCCATGCTTATATCTATAAATACATAAATGAGGAATAAAATCTAACGTGAACCAAAAAAGAAAAAAAAAACTGAACCTAACAGTTATACAGAGGAAAACACTACCAAGGCACTTGCTCCAGTGGTAAACAATTCTGAAATTGGTCAGAGGTGGGGAATCATCTCCCATACAGCCAGCAGCCCCGCCCGCCCACGCAAGGAGCATCCTCATTGCAAAGCTGGGAGACCGTGCTGAGGCCTCTGTGAGTAAACGTGAGCTGAGCCCCAGGCCAGATGCTGCTGAACTGTTCCCACCCTTCCCAGGTGAAACACCTGAATATGTACAAGGGCTTGAAAGCCTAGAGGAAGGGCCGTGGAGCCACACCAGCGACAGCACGCAGGCCAACTTGGTGCCTGCAGGTCAGCCAGGATGGTACTGGCCACGGGCGCTCTTCTGGAAGCTTTCTATTGCCCTGCCTGAGATACCCCTCCTGTCCCGGCCCCCACGCCTTTTTTTCCTTCCTTACCTCAGCCCGGAGAGATATTCCAGTGGAAGTTATGGGTGACACATCCTCTTCTTTACAGGTGGCAGCCTGGCAACTCCTGCCGAAAGTCCAGCAGAGCCCCACTCACACCGGGCCACCCACAAAGCCGTGGACCCTCACACCCTCCCACCAGCACAGCCCCGAGACTGCTGACGGGGCAGAGAATATGGAGTCAGGCACAGCTGCAGGGGCTATTGCTGCCTGGAGTGCTGTTTATATTGACCTCAACCCAGGCACACCTGGGGAGGGCTTGCCGGCAGGGTCAGGCTGCCCAGGTCAGCTAATCCTCAGCCCTCAGGGAATCACATTGCAGAATATGGACCTCGCTAAGACAGAATATTCGCCAAGGGAAAAAAGACACAATGCCCTTTGCAGCACCGTAGATGAGTCTCGAGGTAATCACGTGACTTGGAGTAAGTCAGAAAGTGAAAGACACATATCATATCATATCACTTATAGGTGTTACCTATAAATTGATACCAGGGCAGATATTTCCACGGAGAAGGGCAATCACAGATTCATTAAACAAACTTATGGTTCACCAAAGGAAAGGTGTGAGGATTGAATTCATTACGATATTGGGGTTAACAGACAGATACAAACACAGTAGACGTATATAATCACCAAAGACCTACGGAGTACCAAGAGAAGACTACTCAACATTCTGTCATAACGTACATGGGAAAAGGATCCCAGGAAGAACAGACATATGTATATGTGTAAAAGAACCACCTCTTGCACACCTACAACAAGCTAAACGTTGTACTCAAACTTGCTGTAATAAAAAATAAAAAATTTAATTAAGAACACGAACAAGAAGTAGTGAGACAAACTTGAGGGGCTTTCTCCTGGCACATTCCGTTCTACATTCCAATCTAGAACACGACTTCCATTGAGTCTCTGCTGCCCTAGTAACCAGAATTGGTAAGGGAGAACTGCTGCCACCTTGTGGCCGTTTCACACAACTGCAGGTTTAATGCCAGCGCTAATGGTCAGTGGATATTCCAAATCATTACAGGCCTGTAAATGACACCTGCCCTGAAAACAAATCCTGGGGTCATATATCGACCAAAAAATTCAAAAGATGTCCATATTTCAAAACGACAGTTTCAAGAGGCATATTACACGCACATTAGTGTTCTGCTTCTTTTGCTTTCTTTCTTTCTTTGTTAAAAAAAACGGGAATGGAGAAAGGCAACCCTCAGAATGGGCGAAAACGTTCACAAACGAATCAATGGACAAAGGTTTAATCTCCAATATATATAAACAGCTCATGCAGCTTAATATTAATAAAACAAACAACCCAATACAAAAATGGGCAGAAGATCTAAAGAGACGTTTCTTCAAAGAAGACACAGAGATGGCCAAGACGCACATGAAAAGCTGCTCAGCATCACTAATTATTAGAGAAATGCAAATCAAAACTACAATGAGGTAAGACCTCACACCTGTTAGAATCGGCATCATCAGATAATCTACAAACAACAAACTCTTGGGAGGGTGTGGACAAAAGGAACCCTCTTCCGCTATTGGTGGGAATGTAAATTGATACAGTCACTATGGAGAACAGTATGGAGGTTCCTTTAAAAAACTAAAAAGAGAATTACCATAGGATCCAGCAATCCCACTTCTGGGCATATACCCAGAGAAAACCATAAATCACAAAGACACATTCACCACAATGTTCATTGCAGCACTATTTACAATAGACAGGTAATGGAAGCAACCTAAATGCCCACAGACAGACGAATGGAAAAAGATGTGGTACATATATAAAATGGAATATTACTCAGCCATAAAAACGAATGAAACTGGGTCATTTGTAGAGAAGTTGATGGATCTAGAGACTGTCATACAGAGTCAAGTAAGCCAGAAAGAGAAAAACAAATATTGTATATTAATGCCTATATGTGGAACCTAGAAAAATGGTAGAGATGAACTGGTTTGCAGGGCAGAAATAGAGACACAGAGGTAGAGAACAAACGTATGGACACAAAGTGGGGGAAGCCATGGGGTGGTGGTGGTGGGATGAGTTGGGAGATTAGGATTGACCTGTATACATGTCTATGCATAAAATAGATAACTAATAATAACCTACTGTATAAAAAAATAACTAAAATTATATTTCAAAATTTTTAAAAATAAAATGTAAAAATAAAACAGAAAAAAAGTTCTTCCATTCACACTGATGTATTTATACGAATGAATTATTTCCATGCTTATATCTATAAATACATAAATGAGGAATAAAATCTAACGTGAACCAAAAAAGAAAAAAAAAAAAACTGAACCTAACAGTTATACAGAGGAAAACACTACCAAGGCACTTGCTCCAGTGGTAAACAATTCTGAAATTGGTCAGAGGTGGGGAATCATCTCCCATACAGCCAGCAGCCCCGCCCGCCCACGCAAGGAGCATCCTCATTGCAAAGCTGGGAGACCGTGCTGAGGCCTCTGTGAGTAAACGTGAGCTGAGCCCCAGGCCAGATGCTGCTGAACTGTTCCCACCCTTCCCAGGTGAAACACCTGAATATGTACAAGGGCTTGAAAGCCTAGAGGAAGGGCCGTGGAGCCACACCAGCGACAGCACGCAGGCCAACTTGGTGCCTGCAGGTCAGCCAGGATGGTACTGGCCACGGGCGCTCTTCTGGAAGCTTTCTATTGCCCTGCCTGAGATACCCCTCCTGTCCCAGCCCCCACTCCTTTTTTTCCTTCCTCACCTCAGCCCGGAGAGATATTCCAGTGGAAGTTATGGGTGACACATCCTCTTCTTTACAGGTGGCAGCCTGGCAACTCCTGCCGAAAGTCCAGCAGAGCCCCACTCACACCGGGCCACCCACAAAGCCGTGGACCCTCACACCCTCCCACCAGCACAGCCCCGAGACTGCTGACGGGGCAGAGGATATGGAGTCAGGCACAGCTGCAGGGAGTATTGCTGCCTGGAGTGCTGTTTATATTGACCACAACCCAGGCACACCTGGGGAGGGCTTGCCGGCAGGGTCAGGCTGCCCAGGTCAGCTAATCCTCAGCCCTCAGGGAATCACATTGCAGAATATGGACCTCGCTAAGACAGAATATTCGCCAAGGAAAAAAAGGACACAATGCCCTTTGCAGCACCGTAGATGAGTCTCGAGGTAATCACGTGACTTGGAGTAAGTCAGAAAGTGAAAGACACATATCATATCATATCACTTATAGGTGTTACCTATAAATTGATACCAGGGCAGATATTTCCACGGAGAAGGGCAATCACAGATTCATTAAACAAACTTATGGTTCACCAAAGGAAAGGTGTGAGGATTGAATTCATTACGATATTGGGGTTAACAGACAGATACAAACACAGTAGACGTATATAATCACCAAAGACCTACGGAGTACCAAGAGAAGACTACTCAACATTCTGTCATAACGTACATGGGAAAAGGATCCCAGGAAGAACAGACATATGTATATGTGTAAAAGAACCACCTCTTGCACACCTACAACAAGCTAAACGTTGTACTCAAACTTGCTGTAATAAAAAATAAAAAATTTAATTAAGAACACGAACAAGAAGTAGTGAGACAAACTTGAGGGGCTTTCTCCTGGCACATTCCGTTCTACATTCCAATCTAGAACACGACTTCCATTGAGTCTCTGCTGCCCTAGTAACCAGAATTGGTAAGGGAGAACTGCTGCCACCTTGTGGCCGTTTCACACAACTGCAGGTTTAATGCCAGCGCTAATGGTCAGTGGATATTCCAAATCATTACAGGCCTGTAAATGACACCTGCCCTGAAAACAAATCCTGGGGTCATATATCGACCAAAAAATTCAAAAGATGTCCATATTTCAAAACGACAGTTTCAAGAGGCATATTACACGCACATTAGTGTTCTGCTTCTTTTGCTTTCTTTCTTTCTTTGTTAAAAAAAACGGGAATGGAGAAAGGCAACCCTCAGAATGGGCGAAAACGTTCACAAACGAATCAATGGACAAAGGTTTAATCTCCAATATATATAAACAGCTCATGCAGCTTAATATTAATAAAACAAACAACCCAATACAAAAATGGGCAGAAGATCTAAAGAGACGTTTCTTCAAAGAAGACACAGAGATGGCCAAGACGCACATGAAAAGCTGCTCAGCATCACTAATTATTAGAGAAATGCAAATCAAAACTACAATGAGGTAAGACCTCACACCTGTTAGAATCGGCATCATCAGATAATCTACAAACAACAAACTCTTGGGAGGGTGTGGACAAAAGGAACCCTCTTCCGCTATTGGTGGGAATGTAAATTGATACAGTCACTATGGAGAACAGTATGGAGGTTCCTTTAAAAAACTAAAAAGAGAATTACCATAGGATCCAGCAATCCCACTTCTGGGCATATACCCAGAGAAAACCATAAATCACAAAGACACATTCACCACAATGTTCATTGCAGCACTATTTACAATAGACAGGTAATGGAAGCAACCTAAATGCCCACAGACAGACGAATGGAAAAAGATGTGGTACATATATAAAATGGAATATTACTCAGCCATAAAAACGAATGAAACTGGGTCATTTGTAGAGAAGTTGATGGATCTAGAGACTGTCATACAGAGTCAAGTAAGCCAGAAAGAGAAAAACAAATATTGTATATTAATGCCTATATGTGGAACCTAGAAAAATGGTAGAGATGAACTGGTTTGCAGGGCAGAAATAGAGACACAGAGGTAGAGAACAAACGTATGGACACAAAGTGGGGGAAGCCATGGGGTGGTGGTGGTGGGATGAGTTGGGAGATTAGGATTGACCTGTATACATGTCTATGCATAAAATAGATAACTAATAATAACCTACTGTATAAAAAAATAACTAAAATTAAATTTCAAAATTTTTAAAAATAAAATGTAAAAATAAAACAGAAAAAAAGTTCTTCCATTCACACTGATGTATTTATACGAATGAATTATTTCCATGCTTATATCTATAAATACATAAATGAGGAATAAAATCTAACGTGAACCAAAAAAGAAAAAAAAAAAAACTGAACCTAACAGTTATACAGAGGAAAACACTACCAAGGCACTTGCTCCAGTGGTAAACAATTCTGAAATTGGTCAGAGGTGGGGAATCATCTCCCATACAGCCAGCAGCCCCGCCCGCCCACGCAAGGAGCATCCTCATTGCAAAGCTGGGAGACCGTGCTGAGGCCTCTGTGAGTAAACGTGAGCTGAGCCCCAGGCCAGATGCTGCTGAACTGTTCCCACCCTTCCCAGGTGAAACACCTGAATATGTACAAGGGCTTGAAAGCCTAGAGGAAGGGCCGTGGAGCCACACCAGCGACAGCACGCAGGCCAACTTGGTGCCTGCAGGTCAGCCAGGATGGTACTGGCCACGGGCGCTCTTCTGGAAGCTTTCTATTGCCCTGCCTGAGATACCCCTCCTGTCCCAGCCCCCACTCCTTTTTTTCCTTCCTCACCTCAGCCCGGAGAGATATTCCAGTGGAAGTTATGGGTGACACATCCTCTTCTTTACAGGTGGCAGCCTGGCAACTCCTGCCGAAAGTCCAGCAGAGCCCCACTCACACCGGGCCACCCACAAAGCCGTGGACCCTCACACCCTCCCACCAGCACAGCCCCGAGACTGCTGACGGGGCAGAGGATATGGAGTCAGGCACAGCTGCAGGGAGTATTGCTGCCTGGAGTGCTGTTTATATTGACCACAACCCAGGCACACCTGGGGAGGGCTTGCCGGCAGGGTCAGGCTGCCCAGGTCAGCTAATCCTCAGCCCTCAGGGAATCACATTGCAGAATATGGACCTCGCTAAGACAGAATATTCGCCAAGGAAAAAAAGGACACAATGCCCTTTGCAGCACCGTAGATGAGTCTCGAGGTAATCACGTGACTTGGAGTAAGTCAGAAAGTGAAAGACACATATCATATCATATCACTTATAGGTGTTACCTATAAATTGATACCAGGGCAGATATTTCCACGGAGAAGGGCAATCACAGATTCATTAAACAAACTTATGGTTCACCAAAGGAAAGGTGTGAGGATTGAATTCATTACGATATTGGGGTTAACAGACAGATACAAACACAGTAGACGTATATAATCACCAAAGACCTACGGAGTACCAAGAGAAGACTACTCAACATTCTGTCATAACGTACATGGGAAAAGGATCCCAGGAAGAACAGACATATGTATATGTGTAAAAGAACCACCTCTTGCACACCTACAACAAGCTAAACGTTGTACTCAAACTTGCTGTAATAAAAAATAAAAAATTTAATTAAGAACACGAACAAGAAGTAGTGAGACAAACTTGAGGGGCTTTCTCCTGGCACATTCCGTTCTACATTCCAATCTAGAACACGACTTCCATTGAGTCTCTGCTGCCCTAGTAACCAGAATTGGTAAGGGAGAACTGCTGCCACCTTGTGGCCGTTTCACACAACTGCAGGTTTAATGCCAGCGCTAATGGTCAGTGGATATTCCAAATCATTACAGGCCTGTAAATGACACCTGCCCTGAAAACAAATCCTGGGGTCATATATCGACCAAAAAATTCAAAAGATGTCCATATTTCAAAACGACAGTTTCAAGAGGCATATTACACGCACATTAGTGTTCTGCTTCTTTTGCTTTCTTTCTTTCTTTGTTAAAAAAAACGGGAATGGAGAAAGGCAACCCTCAGAATGGGCGAAAACGTTCACAAACGAATCAATGGACAAAGGTTTAATCTCCAATATATATAAACAGCTCATGCAGCTTAATATTAATAAAACAAACAACCCAATACAAAAATGGGCAGAAGATCTAAAGAGACGTTTCTTCAAAGAAGACACAGAGATGGCCAAGACGCACATGAAAAGCTGCTCAACATCACTAATTATTAGAGAAATGCAAATCAAAACTACAATGAGGTAAGACCTCACACCTGTTAGAATCGGCATCATCAGATAATCTACAAACAACAAACTCTGGGGAGGGTGTGGACAAAAGGAACCCTCTTCCGCTATTGGTGGGAATGTAAATTGATACAGTCACTATGGAGAACAGTATGGAGGTTCCTTTAAAAAACTAAAAAGAGAATTACCATAGGATCCAGCAATCCCACTTCTGGGCATATACCCAGAGAAAACCATAAATCACAGAGACACATTCACCACAATGTTCATTGCAGCACTATTTACAATAGCCAGGTTATGGAAGCAACATAAATGCCCACAGACAGACGAATGGATAAAGATGTGGTACATATATAAAATGGAATATTACTCAGCCATAAAAAGGAATGAAACTGGGTCATTTGTAGAGAAGTTGATGGATCTAGAGACTGTCATACAGAGTGAAGTAAGTCAGAAAGAGAAAAACAAATATTGTATATTAATGCCTATATGTGGAACCTAGAAAAATGGTAGAGATGAACTGGTTTGCAGGGCAGAAATAGAGACACAGAGGTAGAGAACAAACGTATGGACACAAAGTGGGGGAAGCCATGGGGTGGTGGTGGTGGGATGAGTTGGGAGATTAGGATTGACCTGTATACATGTCTATGCATAAAATAGATAACTAATAATAACCTACTGTATAAAAAAAATAACTAAAATTAAATTTCAAAATTTAAAAAATAAAATGTAAATGTAAAACAGAAAAAAAGTTCTTCCATTCACACTGATGTATTTATATGAATGAATTATTTCCATGCTTATATCTATAAATACATAAATGAGGAATAAAATCTAACTTGAACCAAAAAAGAAAAAAAAAACTGAACCTAAGAATTATACAGAGGAAAACACTACCAAGGCACTTGCTCCAGTGGTAAACAATTCTGAAATTGGTCAGAGGTGGGGAATCATCTCCCATACAGCCAGCAGCCCCGCCCGCCCACGCAAGGAGCATCCTCATTGCAAAGCTGGGAGACCGTGCCGAGGCCTCTGTGAGTAAACATGAGCTGAGCCCCAGGCCAGATGCTGCTGAACTGTTCCCACCCTTCCCAGGTGAAACACCTGAATATGTACAAGGGCTTGAAAGCCTAGAGGAAGGGCCGTGGAGCCACAGCAGCGACAGCACGCTGGCCAACTTGGTGCCTGCAGGTCAGCCAGGATGGTACTGGCCACGGGCGCTCTTCTGGAAGCTTTCCATTGCCCTGCCTGAGATACCCCTCCTGTCCCGGCCCCCACGCCTTTTTTTCCTTCCTCACCTCAGCCCGGAGAGATATTCCAGTGGAAGTTATGGGTGACACATCCTCTTCTTTACAGGTGGCAGCCTGGCAACTCCTGCCGAAAGTCCAGCAGAGCCCCACTCACACCGGGCCACCCACAAAGCCGTGGACCCTCACACCCTCCCACCAGCACAGCCCCGAGACTGCTGACGGGGCAGAGAATATGGAGTCAGGCACGGCTGCAGGGGCTATTGCTGCCTGG
The DNA here is from genome assembly GCF_964165515.1 of Mesoplodon bidens. Lineage (NCBI taxonomy): Eukaryota > Metazoa > Chordata > Mammalia > Artiodactyla > Ziphiidae > Mesoplodon > Mesoplodon bidens. The sequence goes on along the minus strand of NW_027672639.1, from coordinate 269,630 downwards.
AGTGCTGTTTATATTGACCTCAACCCAGGCACACCTGGGGAGGGCTTGCCGGCTGGGTCAGGCTGCCCAGGTCAGCTAATCCTCAGCCCTCAGGGAATCACATTGCAGAATATGGACCTCGCTAAGACAGAATATTCGCCAAGGAAAAAAAGGACACAATGCCATTTGCAGCACCGTAGATGAGTCTCGAGGTAATCACGTGACTTGGAGTAAGTCAGAAAGTGAAAGACACATATCATATCATATCACTTATAGGTGTTACCTATAAATTGATACCAGGGCAGATATTTCCACGGAGAAGGGCAATCACAGATTCATTAAACAAACTTATGGTTCACCAAAGGAAAGGTGTGAGGATTGAATTCATTACGATATTGGGGTTAACAGACAGATACAAACACAGTAGACGTATATAATCACCAAAGACCTACGGAGTACCAAGAGAAGACTACTCAACATTCTGTCATAACGTACATGGGAAAAGGATCCCAGGAAGAACAGACATATGTATATGTGTAAAAGAACCACCTCTTGCACACCTACAACAAGCTAAACGTTGTACTCAAACTTGCTGTAATAAAAAATAAAAAATTTAATTAAGAACACGAACAAGAAGTAGTGAGACAAACTTGAGGGGCTTTCTCCTGGCACATTCCGTTCTACATTCCAATCTAGAACACGACTTCCATTGAGTCTCTGCTGCCCTAGTAACCAGAATTGGTAAGGGAGAACTGCTGCCACCTTGTGGCCGTTTCACACAACTGCAGGTTTAATGCCAGCGCTAATGGTCAGTGGATATTCCAAATCATTACAGGCCTGTAAATGACACCTGCCCTGAAAACAAATCCTGGGGTCATATATCGACCAAAAAATTCAAAAGATGTCCATATTTCAAAACGACAGTTTCAAGAGGCATATTACACGCACATTAGTGTTCTGCTTCTTTTGCTTTCTTTCTTTCTTTGTTAAAAAAAACGGGAATGGAGAAAGGCAACCCTCAGAATGGGCGAAAACGTTCACAAACGAATCAATGGACAAAGGTTTAATCTCCAATATATATAAACAGCTCATGCAGCTTAATATTAATAAAACAAACAACCCAATACAAAAATGGGCAGAAGATCTAAAGAGACGTTTCTTCAAAGAAGACACAGAGATGGCCAAGACGCACATGAAAAGCTGCTCAGCATCACTAATTATTAGAGAAATGCAAATCAAAACTACAATGAGGTAAGACCTCACACCTGTTAGAATCGGCATCATCAGATAATCTACAAACAACAAACTCTTGGGAGGGTGTGGACAAAAGGAACCCTCTTCCGCTATTGGTGGGAATGTAAATTGATACAGTCACTATGGAGAACAGTATGGAGGTTCCTTTAAAAAACTAAAAAGAGAATTACCATAGGATCCAGCAATCCCACTTCTGGGCATATACCCAGAGAAAACCATAAATCACAAAGACACATTCACCACAATGTTCATTGCAGCACTATTTACAATAGACAGGTAATGGAAGCAACCTAAATGCCCACAGACAGACGAATGGAAAAAGATGTGGTACATATATAAAATGGAATATTACTCAGCCATAAAAACGAATGAAACTGGGTCATTTGTAGAGAAGTTGATGGATCTAGAGACTGTCATACAGAGTCAAGTAAGCCAGAAAGAGAAAAACAAATATTGTATATTAATGCCTATATGTGGAACCTAGAAAAATGGTAGAGATGAACTGGTTTGCAGGGCAGAAATAGAGACACAGAGGTAGAGAACAAACGTATGGACACAAAGTGGGGGAAGCCATGGGGTGGTGGTGGTGGGATGAGTTGGGAGATTAGGATTGACCTGTATACATGTCTATGCATAAAATAGATAACTAATAATAACCTACTGTATAAAAAAATAACTAAAATTATATTTCAAAATTTTTAAAAATAAAATGTAAAAATAAAACAGAAAAAAAGTTCTTCCGTTCACACTGATGTATTTATACGAATGAATTATTTCCATGCTTATATCTATAAATACATAAATGAGGAATAAAATCTAACGTGAACCAAAAAAGAAAAAAAAAAAAACTGAACCTAACAGTTATACAGAGGAAAACACTACCAAGGCACTTGCTCCAGTGGTAAACAATTCTGAAATTGGTCAGAGGTGGGGAATCATCTCCCATACAGCCAGCAGCCCCGCCCGCCCACGCAAGGAGCATCCTCATTGCAAAGCTGGGAGACCGTGCTGAGGCCTCTGTGAGTAAACGTGAGCTGAGCCCCAGGCCAGATGCTGCTGAACTGTTCCCACCCTTCCCAGGTGAAACACCTGAATATGTACAAGGGCTTGAAAGCCTAGAGGAAGGGCCGTGGAGCCACACCAGCGACAGCACGCAGGCCAACTTGGTGCCTGCAGGTCAGCCAGGATGGTACTGGCCACGGGCGCTCTTCTGGAAGCTTTCTATTGCCCTGCCTGAGATACCCCTCCTGTCCCAGCCCCCACTCCTTTTTTTCCTTCCTCACCTCAGCCCGGAGAGATATTCCAGTGGAAGTTATGGGTGACACATCCTCTTCTTTACAGGTGGCAGCCTGGCAACTCCTGCCGAAAGTCCAGCAGAGCCCCACTCACACCGGGCCACCCACAAAGCCGTGGACCCTCACACCCTCCCACCAGCACAGCCCCGAGACTGCTGACGGGGCAGAGGATATGGAGTCAGGCACAGCTGCAGGGAGTATTGCTGCCTGGAGTGCTGTTTATATTGACCACAACCCAGGCACACCTGGGGAGGGCTTGCCGGCAGGGTCAGGCTGCCCAGGTCAGCTAATCCTCAGCCCTCAGGGAATCACATTGCAGAATATGGACCTCGCTAAGACAGAATATTCGCCAAGGAAAAAAAGGACACAATGCCCTTTGCAGCACCGTAGATGAGTCTCGAGGTAATCACGTGACTTGGAGTAAGTCAGAAAGTGAAAGACACATATCATATCATATCACTTATAGGTGTTACCTATAAATTGATACCAGGGCAGATATTTCCACGGAGAAGGGCAATCACAGATTCATTAAACAAACTTATGGTTCACCAAAGGAAAGGTGTGAGGATTGAATTCATTATGATATTGGGGTTAACAGACAGATACAAACACAGTAGACGTATATAATCACCAAAGACCTACGGAGTACCAAGAGAAGACTACTCAACATTCTGTCATAACGTACATGGGAAAAGGATCCCAGGAAGAACAGACATATGTATATGTGTAAAAGAACCACCTCTTGCACACCTACAACAAGCTAAACGTTGTACTCAAACTTGCTGTAATAAAAAATAAAAAATTTAATTAAGAACACGAACAAGAAGTAGTGAGACAAACTTGAGGGGCTTTCTCCTGGCACATTCCGTTCTACATTCCAATCTAGAACACGACTTCCATTGAGTCTCTGCTGCCCTAGTAACCAGAATTGGTAAGGGAGAACTGCTGCCACCTTGTGGCCGTTTCACACAACTGCAGGTTTAATGCCAGCGCTAATGGTCAGTGGATATTCCAAATCATTACAGGCCTGTAAATGACACCTGCCCTGAAAACAAATCCTGGGGTCATATATCGACCAAAAAATTCAAAAGATGTCCATATTTCAAAACGACAGTTTCAAGAGGCATATTACACGCACATTAGTGTTCTGCTTCTTTTGCTTTCTTTCTTTCTTTGTTAAAAAAAACGGGAATGGAGAAAGGCAACCCTCAGAATGGGCGAAAACGTTCACAAACGAATCAATGGACAAAGGTTTAATCTCCAATATATATAAACAGCTCATGCAGCTTAATATTAATAAAACAAACAACCCAATACAAAAATGGGCAGAAGATCTAAAGAGACGTTTCTTCAAAGAAGACACAGAGATGGCCAAGACGCACATGAAAAGCTGCTCAACATCACTAATTATTAGAGAAATGCAAATCAAAACTACAATGAGGTAAGACCTCACACCTGTTAGAATCGGCATCATCAGATAATCTACAAACAACAAACTCTGGGGAGGGTGTGGACAAAAGGAACCCTCTTCCGCTATTGGTGGGAATGTAAATTGATACAGTCACTATGGAGAACAGTATGGAGGTTCCTTTAAAAAACTAAAAAGAGAATTACCATAGGATCCAGCAATCCCACTTCTGGGCATATACCCAGAGAAAACCATAAATCACAGAGACACATTCACCACAATGTTCATTGCAGCACTATTTACAATAGCCAGGTTATGGAAGCAACATAAATGCCCACAGACAGACGAATGGATAAAGATGTGGTACATATATAAAATGGAATATTACTCAGCCATAAAAAGGAATGAAACTGGGTCATTTGTAGAGAAGTTGATGGATCTAGAGACTGTCATACAGAGTGAAGTAAGTCAGAAAGAGAAAAACAAATATTGTATATTAATGCCTATATGTGGAACCTAGAAAAATGGTAGAGATGAACTGGTTTGCAGGGCAGAAATAGAGACACAGAGGTAGAGAACAAACGTATGGACACAAAGTGGGGGAAGCCATGGGGTGGTGGTGGTGGGATGAGTTGGGAGATTAGGATTGACCTGTATACATGTCTATGCATAAAATAGATAACTAATAATAACCTACTGTATAAAAAAAATAACTAAAATTAAATTTCAAAATTTAAAAAATAAAATGTAAATGTAAAACAGAAAAAAAGTTCTTCCATTCACACTGAGGTATTTATACGAATGAATTATTTCCATGCTTATATCTATAAATACATAAATGAGGAATAAAATCTAACTTGAACCAAAAAAGAAAAAAAAAACTGAACCTAAGAATTATACAGAGGAAAACACTACCAAGGCACTTGCTCCAGTGGTAAACAATTCTGAAATTGGTCAGAGGTGGGGAATCATCTCCCATACAGCCAGCAGCCCCGCCCGCCCACGCAAGGAGCATCCTCATTGCAAAGCTGGGAGACCGTGCCGAGGCCTCTGTGAGTAAACATGAGCTGAGCCCCAGGCCAGATGCTGCTGAACTGTTCCCACCCTTCCCAGGTGAAACACCTGAATATGTACAAGGGCTTGAAAGCCTAGAGGAAGGGCCGTGGAGCCACAGCAGCGACAGCACGCTGGCCAACTTGGTGCCTGCAGGTCAGCCAGGATGGTACTGGCCACGGGCGCTCTTCTGGAAGCTTTCTATTGCCCTGCCTGAGATACCCCTCCTGTCCCGGCCCCCACTCCTTTTTTTCCTTCCTCACCTCAGCCCGGAGAGATATTCCAGTGGAAGTTATGGGTGACACATCCTCTTCTTTACAGGTGGCAGCCTGGCAACTCCTGCCGAAAGTCCAGCAGAGCCCCACTCACACCGGGCCCCCCACAAAGCCGTGGACCCTCACACCCTCCCACCAGCACAGCCCCGAGACTGCTGACGGGGCAGAGAATATGGAGTAAGGCACAGCTGCAGGGGCTATTGCTGCCTGGAGTGCTGTTTATATTGACCTCAACCCAGGCACACCTGGGGAGGGCTTGCCGGCAGGGTCAGGCTGCCCAGGTCAGCTAATCCTCAGCCCTCAGGGAATCACATTGCAGAAAATGGACCTCGCTAAGACAGAATATTCGCCAAGGAGAAAAATGAAACAATGCCATTTGCAGCACCGTAGATGAGTCTCGAGGTAATCACGTGACTTGGAGTAAGTCAGAAAGTGAAAGACACATATCATATCATATCACTTATAGGTGTTACCTATAAATTGATACCAGGGCAGATATTTCCACGGAGAAGGGCAATCACAGATTCATTAAACAAACTTATGGTTCACCAAAGGAAAGGTGTGAGGATTGAATTCATTACGATATTGGGGTTAACAGACAGATACAAACACAGTAGACGTATATAATCACCAAAGACCTACGGAGTACCAAGAGAAGACTACTCAACATTCTGTCATAACGTACATGGGAAAAGGATCCCAGGAAGAACAGGCATATGTATATGTGTAAAAGAACCACCTCTTGCACACCTACAACAAGCTAAACGTTGTACTCAAACTTGCTGTAATAAAAAATAAAAAATTAAATTAAAAACACGAACAAGAAGTAGTGAGACAAACTTGAGGGGCTTTCTCCTGGCACATTCCGTTCTACATTCCAATCTAGAACACGACTTCCATTGAGGCTCTGCTGCCCTAGTAACCAGATTTGTTAAGGGAGAACTGCTGCCACCTTGTGGCCGTTTCACACAACTGCAGGTTTAATGCCAGCGCTAATGGTCAGTGGATATTCCAAATCATTACAGGCCTGTAAATGACACCTGCCCTGAAAACAAATCCTGGGGTCATATATCGACCAAAAAATTCAAAAGACGTCCATATTTCAAAACGACAGTTTCAAGAGGCATATTTCACGCACATTAGTGTTCTGCTTCTTTTGCTTTCTTTCTTTCTTTGTTAAAAAAAACGGGAATGGAAAAAGGCAACCCTCAGAATGGGCGAAAACGTTCACAAATGAATCAATGGACAAAGGTTTAATCTCCAATATATATAAACAGCTCATGCAGCTTAATATTAATAAAACAAACAACCCAATACAAAAATGGGCAGAAGATCTAAAGAGACGTTTCTTCAAAGAAGACACAGAGATGGCCAAGACGCACATGAAAAGCTGCTCAACATCACTAATCATTAGAGAAATGCAAATCAAAACTACAATGAGGTAAGACCTCACACCTGTTAGAATCGGCATCATCAGATAATCTACAAACAACAAATTCTGGGGAGGGTGTGGACAAAAGGAACCCTCTTCCGCTATTGGTGGGAATGTAAATTGATACAGTCACTATGGAGAACAGTATGGAGGTTCCTTTAAAAAACTAAAAAGAGAATTACCATAGGATCCAGCAATCCCACTTCTGGGCATATACCCAGAGAAAACCATAAATCACAGAGACACATTCACCACAATGTTCATTGCAGCACTATTTACAATAGCCAGGTTATGGAAGCAACATAAATGCCCACAGACAGACGAATGGATAAAGATGTGGTACATATATAAAATGGAATATTACTCAGCCATAAAAAGGAATGAAACTGGGTCATTTGTAGAGAAGTTGATGGATCTAGAGACTGTCATACAGAGTGAAGTAAGTCAGAAAGAGAAAAACAAATATTGTATATTAATGCCTATATGTGGAACCTAGAAAAATGGTAGAGATGAACTGGTTTGCAGGGCAGAAATAGAGACACAGAGGTAGAGAACAAACGTATGGACACAAAGTGGGGTAAGCCATGGGGTGGTGGTGGTGGGATGAGTGGGAGATTAGGATTGACCTGTATACATGTCTATGCATAAAATAGATAACTAATAATAACCTACTGTATAAAAAAAATAACTAAAATTAAATTTCAAAATTTTTAAAAATAAAATGTAAAAGTAAAACAGAAAAAAAGTTCTTCCATTCACACTGATGTATTTATACGAATGAATTATTTCCATGCTTATATCTATAAATACATAAATGAGGAATAAAATCTAACGTGAACCAAAAAAGAAAAAAAAAAAAACTGAACCTAACAGTTATACAGAGGAAAACACTACCAAGGCACTTGCTCCAGTGGTAAACAATTCTGAAATTGGTCAGAGGTGGGGAATCATCTCCCATACAGCCAGCAGCCCCGCCCGCCCACGCAAGGAGCATCCTCATTGCAAAGCTGGGAGACCGTGCTGAGGCCTCTGTGAGTAAACGTGAGCTGAGCCCCAGGCCAGATGCTGCTGAACTGTTCCCACCCTTCCCAGGTGAAACACCTGAATATGTACAAGGGCTTGAAAGCCTAGAGGAAGGGCCGTGGAGCCACACCAGCGACAGCACGCAGGCCAACTTGGTGCCTGCAGGTCAGCCAGGATGGTACTGGCCACGGGCGCTCTTCTGGAAGCTTTCTATTGCCCTGCCTGAGATACCCCTCCTGTCCCGGCCCCCACGCCTTTTTTTCCTTCCTCACCTCAGCCCGGAGAGATATTCCAGTGGAAGTTATGGGTGACACATCCTCTTCTTTACAGGTGGCAGCCTGGCAACTCCTGCCGAAAGTCCAGCAGAGCCCCACTCACACCGGGCCACCCACAAAGCCGTGGACCCTCACACCCTCCCACCAGCACAGCCCCGAGACTGCTGACGGGGCAGAGGATATGGAGTCAGGCACAGCTGCAGGGAGTATTGCTGCCTGGAGTGCTGTTTATATTGACCACAACCCAGGCACACCTGGGGAGGGCTTGCCGGCAGGGTCAGGCTGCCCAGGTCAGCTAATCCTCAGCCCTCAGGGAATCACATTGCAGAATATGGACCTCGCTAAGACAGAATTTTCGCCAAGGAAAAAAAGGACACAATGCCATTTGCAGCACCGTAGATGAGTCTCGAGGTAATCACGTGACTTGGAGTAAGTCAGAAAGTGAAAGACACATATCATATCATATCACTTATAGGTGTTACCTATAAATTGATACCAGGGCAGATATTTCCACGGAGAAGGGCAATCACAGATTCATTAAACAAACTTATGGTTCACCAAAGGAAAGGTGTGAGGATTGAATTCATTACGATATTGGGGTTAACAGACAGATACAAACACAGTAGACGTATATAATCACCAAAGACCTACGGAGTACCAAGAGAAGACTACTCAACATTCTGTCATAACGTACATGGGAAAAGGATCCCAGGAAGAACAGACATATGTATATGTGTAAAAGAACCACCTCTTGCACACCTACAACAAGCTAAACGTTGTACTCAAACTTGCTGTAATAAAAAATAAAAAATTAAATTAAGAACAAGAACAAGAAGTAGTGAGACAAACTTGAGGGGCTTTCTCCTGGCACATTCCGTTCTACATTCCAATCTAGAACACGACTTCCATTGAGTCTCTGCTGCCCTAGTAACCAGAATTGGTAAGGGAGAACTGCTGCCACCTTGTGGCCGTTTCACACAACTGCAGGTTTAATGCCAGCGCTAATGGTCAGTGGATATTCCAAATCATTACAGGCCTGTAAATGACACCTGCCCTGAAAACAAATCCTGGGGTCATATATCGACCAAAAAATTCAAAAGATGTCCATATTTCAAAACGACAGTTTCAAGAGGCATATTACACGCACATTAGTGTTCTGCTTCTTTTGCTTTCTTTCTTTCTTTGTTAAAAAAAACTGGAATGGAGAAAGGCAACCCTCAGAATGGGCGAAAACGTTCACAAACGAATCAATGGACAAAGGTTTAATCTCCAATATATATAAACAGCTCATGCAGCTTAATATTAATAAAACAAACAACCCAATACAAAAATGGGCAGAAGATCTAAAGAGACGTTTCTTCAAAGAAGACACAGAGATGGCCAAGACGCACATGAAAAGCTGCTCAACATCACTAATTATTAGAGAAATGCAAATCAAAACTACAATGAGGTAAGACCTCACACCTGTTAGAATCGGCATCATCAGATAATCTACAAACAACAAACTCTGGGGAGGGTGTGGACAAAAGGAACCCTCTTCCGCTATTGGTGGGAATGTAAATTGATACAGTCACTATGGAGAACAGTATGGAGGTTCCTTTAAAAAACTAAAAAGAGAATTACCATAGGATCCAGCAATCCCACTTCTGGGCATATACCCAGAGAAAACCATAAATCACAGAGACACATTCACCACAATGTTCATTGCAGCACTATTTACAATAGCCAGGTTATGGAAGCAACATAAATGCCCACAGACAGACGAATGGATAAAGATGTGGTACATATATAAAATGGAATATTACTCAGCCATAAAAAGGAATGAAACTGGGTCATTTGTAGAGAAGTTGATGGATCTAGAGACTGTCATACAGAGTGAAGTAAGTCAGAAAGAGAAAAACAAATATTGTATATTAATGCCTATATGTGGAACCTAGAAAAATGGTAGAGATGAACTGGTTTGCAGGGCAGAAATAGAGACACAGAGGTAGAGAACAAACGTATGGACACAAAGTGGGGTAAGCCATGGGGTGGTGGTGGTGGGATGAGTGGGAGATTAGGATTGACCTGTATACATGTCTATGCATAAAATAGATAACTAATAATAACCTACTGTATAAAAAAAATAACTAAAATTAAATTTCAAAATTTTTAAAAATAAAATGTAAAAGTAAAACAGAAAAAAAGTTCTTCCATTCACACTGATGTATTTATACGAATGAATTATTTCCATGCTTATATCTATAAATACATAAATGAGGAATAAAATCTAACTTGAACCAAAAAAGAAAAAAAAAAAAACTGAACCTAACAGTTATACAGAGGAAAACACTACCAAGGCACTTGCTCCAGTGGTAAACAATTCTGAAATTGGTCAGAGGTGGGGAATCATCTCCCATACAGCCAGCAGCCCCGCCCGCCCACACAAGGAGCATCCTCATTGCAAAGCTGGGAGACCGTGCCGAGGCCTCTGTGAGTAAACGTGAGCTGAGCCCCAGGCCAGATGCTGCTGAACTGTTCCCACCCTTCCCAGGTGAAACACCTGAATATGTACAAGGGCTTGAAAGCCTAGAGGAAGGGCCGTGGAGCCACACCAGCGACAGCACGCAGGCCAACTTGGTGCCTGCAGGTCAGCCAGGATGGTACTGGCCACGGGCGCTCTTCTGGAAGCTTTCTATTGCCCTGCCTGAGATACCCCTCCTGTCCCGGCCCCCACTCCTTTTTTTCCTTCCTCACCTCAGCCCGGAGAGATATTCCAGTGGAAGTTATGGGTGACACATCCTCTTCTTTACAGGTGGCAGCCTGGCAACTCCTGCCGAAAGTCCAGCAGAGCCCCACTCACACCGGGCCACCCACAAAGCCGTGGACCCTCACACCCTCCCACCAGCACAGCCCCGAGACTGCTGACGGGGCAGAGGATATGGAGTCAGGCACAGCTGCAGGGGCTATTGCTGCCTGGAGTGCTGTTTATATTGACCTCAACCCAGGCACACCTGGGGAGGGCTTGCCGGCAGGGTCAGGCTGCCCAGGTCAGCTAATCCTCAGCCCTCAGGGAATCACATTGCAGAATATGGACCTCGCTAAGACAGAATATTCGCCAAGGAAAAAAAGGACACAATGCCATTTGCAGCACCGTAGATGAGTCTCGAGGTAATCACGTGACTTGGAGTAAGTCAGAAAGTGAAAGACACATATCATATCATATCACTTATAGGTGTTACCTATAAATTGATACCAGGGCAGATATTTCCACGGAGAAGGGCAATCACAGATTCATTAAACAAACTTATGGTTCACCAAAGGAAAGGTGTGAGGATTGAATTCATTACGATATTGGGGTTAACAGACAGATACAAACACAGTAGACGTATATAATCACCAAAGACCTACGGAGTACCAAGAGAAGACTACTCAACATTCTGTCATAACGTACATGGGAAAAGGATCCCAGGAAGAACAGACATATGTATATGTGTAAAAGAACCACCTCTTGCACACCTACAACAAGCTAAACGTTGTACTCAAACTTGCTGTAATAAAAAATAAAAAATTTAATTAAGAACACGAACAAGAAGTAGTGAGACAAACTTGAGGGGCTTTCTCCTGGCACATTCCGTTCTACATTCCAATCTAGAACACGACTTCCATTGAGTCTCTGCTGCCCTAGTAACCAGAATTGGTAAGGGAGAACTGCTGCCACCTTGTGGCCGTTTCACACAACTGCAGGTTTAATGCCAGCGCTAATGGTCAGTGGATATTCCAAATCATTACAGGCCTGTAAATGACACCTGCCCTGAAAACAAATCCTGGGGTCATATATCGACCAAAAAATTCAAAAGATGTCCATATTTCAAAACGACAGTTTCAAGAGGCATATTACACGCACATTAGTGTTCTGCTTCTTTTGCTTTCTTTCTTTCTTTGTTAAAAAAAACGGGAATGGAGAAAGGCAACCCTCAGAATGGGCGAAAACGTTCACAAACGAATCAATGGACAAAGGTTTAATCTCCAATATATATAAACAGCTCATGCAGCTTAATATTAATAAAACAAACAACCCAATACAAAAATGGGCAGAAGATCTAAAGAGACGTTTCTTCAAAGAAGACACAGAGATGGCCAAGACGCACATGAAAAGCTGCTCAACATCACTAATTATTAGAGAAACGCAAATCAAAACTACAATGAGGTAAGACCTCACACCTGTTAGAATCGGCATCATCAGATAATCTACAAACAACAAACTCTGGGGAGGGTGTGGACAAAAGGAACCCTCTTCCGCTATTGGTGGGAATGTAAATTGATACAGTCACTATGGAGAACAGTATGGAGGTTCCTTTAAAAAACTAAAAAGAGAATTACCATAGGATCCAGCAATCCCACTTCTGGGCATATACCCAGAGAAAACCATAAATCACAGAGACACATTCACCACAATGTTCATTGCAGCACTATTTACAATAGCCAGGTTATGGAAGCAACATAAATGCCCACAGACAGACGAATGGATAAAGATGTGGTACATATATAAAATGGAATATTACTCAGCCATAAAAAGGAATGAAACTGGGTCATTTGTAGAGAAGTTGATGGATCTAGAGACTGTCATACAGAGTGAAGTAAGTCAGAAAGAGAAAAACAAATATTGTATATTAATGCCTATATGTGGAACCTAGAAAAATGGTAGAGATGAACTGGTTTGCAGGGCAGAAATAGAGACACAGAGGTAGAGAACAAACGTATGGACACAAAGTGGGGGAAGCCATGGGGTGGTGGTGGTGGGATGAGTTGGGAGATTAGGATTGACCTGTGTACATGTCTATGCATAAAATAGATAACTAATAATAACCTACTGTATAAAAAAAATAACTAAAATTAAATTTCAAAATTTTAAAAAATAAAATGTAAAAATAAAACAGAAAAAAAGTTCTTCCATTCACACTGATGTATTTATACGAATGAATTATTTCCATGCTTATATCTATAAATACATAAATGAGGAATAAAATCTAACTTGAACCAAAAAAGAAAAAAAAAACTGAACCTAAGAATTATACAGAGGAAAACACTACCAAGGCACTTGCTCCAGTGGTAAACAATTCTGAAATTGGTCAGAGGTGGGGAATCATCTCCCATACAGCCAGCAGCCCCGCCCGCCCACGCAAGGAGCATCCTCATTGCAAAGCTGGGAGACCGTGCCGAGGCCTCTGTGAGTAAACGTGAGCTGAGCCCCAGGGCAGATGCTGCTGAACTGTTCCCACCCTTCCCAGGTGAAACACCTGAATATGTACAAGGGCTTGAAAGCCTAGAGGAAGGGCCGTGGAGCCACACCAGCGACAGCACGCAGGCCAACTTGGTGCCTGCAGGTCAGCCAGGATGGTACTGGCCACGGGCGCTCCTCTGGAAGCTTTCTATTGCCCTGCCTGAGATACCCCTCCTGTCCCGGCCCCCACGCCTTTTTTTCCTTCCTTACCTCAGCCCGGAGAGATATTCCAGTGGAAGTTATGGGTGACACATCCTCTTCTTTACAGGTGGCAGCCTGGCAACTCCTGCCGAAAGTCCAGCAGAGCCCCACTCACACCGGGCCACCCACAAAGCCGTGGACCCTCACACCCTCCCACCAGCACAGCCCCGAGACTGCTGACGGGGCAGAGAATATGGAGTCAGGCACAGCTGCAGGGGCTATTGCTGCCTGGAGTGCTGTTTATATTGACCTCAACCCAGGCACACCTGGGGAGGGCTTGCCGGCAGGGTCAGGCTGCCCAGGTCAGCTAATCCTCAGCCCTCAGGGAATCACATTGCAGAATATGGACCTCGCTAAGACAGAATATTCGCCAAGGAAAAAAAGGACACAATGCCATTTGCAGCACCGTAGATGAGTCTCGAGGTAATCACGTGACTTGGAGTAAGTCAGAAAGTGAAAGACACATATCATATCATATCACTTATAGGTGTTACCTATAAATTGATACCAGGGCAGATATTTCCACGGAGAAGGGCAATCACAGATTCATTAAACAAACTTATGGTTCACCAAAGGAAAGGTGTGAGGATTGAATTCATTACGATATTGGGGTTAACAGACAGATACAAACACAGTAGACGTATATAATCACCAAAGACCTACGGAGTACCAAGAGAAGACTACTCAACATTCTGTCATAACGTACATGGGAAAAGGATCCCAGGAAGAACAGACATATGTATATGTGTAAAAGAACCACCTCTTGCACACCTACAACAAGCTAAACGTTGTACTCAAACTTGCTGTAATAAAAAATAAAAAATTTAATTAAGAACACGAACAAGAAGTAGTGAGACAAACTTGAGGGGCTTTCTCCTGGCACATTCCGTTCTACATTCCAATCTAGAACACGACTTCCATTGAGTCTCTGCTGCCCTAGTAACCAGAATTGGTAAGGGAGAACTGCTGCCACCTTGTGGCCGTTTCACACAACTGCAGGTTTAATGCCAGCGCTAATGGTCAGTGGATATTCCAAATCATTACAGGCCTGTAAATGACACCTGCCCTGAAATCAAATCCTGGGGTCATATATCGACCAAAAAATTCAAAAGATGTCCATATTTCAAAACGACAGTTTCAAGAGGCATATTACACGCACATTAGTGTTCTGCTTCTTTTGCTTTCTTTCTTTCTTTGTTAAAAAAAACGGGAATGGAGAAAGGCAACCCTCAGAATGGGCGAAAACGTTCACAAACGAATCAATGGACAAAGGTTTAATCTCCAATATATATAAACAGCTCATGCAGCTTAATATTAATAAAACAAACAACCCAATACAAAAATGGGCAGAAGATCTAAAGAGACGTTTCTTCAAAGAAGACTCAGAGATGGCCAAGACGCACATGAAAAGCTGCTCAACATCACTAATTATTAGAGAAATGCAAATCAAAACTACAATGAGGTAAGACCTCACACCTGTTAGAATCGGCATCATCAGATAATCTACAAACAACAAACTCTGGGGAGGGTGTGGACAAAAGGAACCCTCTTCCGCTATTGGTGGGAATGTAAATTGATACAGTCACTATGGAGAACAGTATGGAGGTTCCTTTAAAAAACTAAAAAGAGAATTACCATAGGATCCAGCAATCCCACTTCTGGGCATATACCCAGAGAAAACCATAAATCACAAAGACACATTCACCACAATGTTCATTGCAGCACTATTTACAATAGACAGGTAATGGAAGCAACCTAAATGCCCACAGACAGACGAATGGAAAAAGATGTGGTACATATATAAAATGGAATATTACTCAGCCATAAAAACGAATGAAACTGGGTCATTTGTAGAGAAGTTGATGGATCTAGAGACTGTCATACAGAGTCAAGTAAGCCAGAAAGAGAAAAACAAATATTGTATATTAATGCCTATATGTGGAACCTAGAAAAATGGTAGAGATGAACTGGTTTGCAGGGCAGAAATAGAGACACAGAGGTAGAGAACAAACGTATGGACACAAAGTGGGGGAAGCCATGGGGTGGTGGTGGTGGGATGAGTTGGGAGATTAGGATTGACCTGTATACATGTCTATGCATAAAATAGATAACTAATAATAACCTACTGTATAAAAAAATAACTAAAATTAAATTTCAAAATTTTTAAAAATAAAATGTAAAAATAAAACAGAAAAAAAGTTCTTCCATTCACACTGATGTATTTATACGAATGAATTATTTCCATGCTTATATCTATAAATACATAAATGAGGAATAAAATCTAACGTGAACCAAAAAAGAAAAAAAAAAAACTGAACCTAACAGTTATACAGAGGAAAACACTACCAAGGCACTTGCTCCAGTGGTAAACAATTCTGAAATTGGTCAGAGGTGGGGAATCATCTCCCATACAGCCAGCAGCCCCGCCCGCCCACGCAAGGAGCATCCTCATTGCAAAGCTGGGAGACCGTGCTGAGGCCTCTGTGAGTAAACGTGAGCTGAGCCCCAGGCCAGATGCTGCTGAACTGTTCCCACCCTTCCCAGGTGAAACACCTGAATATGTACAAGGGCTTGAAAGCCTAGAGGAAGGGCCGTGGAGCCACACCAGCGACAGCACGCAGGCCAACTTGGTGCCTGCAGGTCAGCCAGGATGGTACTGGCCACGGGCGCTCTTCTGGAAGCTTTCTATTGCCCTGCCTGAGATACCCCTCCTGTCCCGGCCCCCACGCCTTTTTTTCCTTCCTCACCTCAGCCCGGAGAGATATTCCAGTGGAAGTTATGGGTGACACATCCTCTTCTTTACAGGTGGCAGCCTGGCAACTCCTGCCGAAAGTCCAGCAGAGCCCCACTCACACCGGGCCACCCACAAAGCCGTGGACCCTCACACCCTCCCACCAGCACAGCCCCGAGACTGCTGACGGGGCAGATGATATGGAGTCAGGCACAGCTGCAGGGAGTATTGCTGCCTGGAGTGCTGTTTATATTGACCACAACCCAGGCACACCTGGGGAGGGCTTGCCGGCAGGGTCAGGCTGCCCAGGTCAGCTAATCCTCAGCCCTCAGGGAATCACATTGCAGAATATGGACCTCGCTAAGACAGAATTTTCGCCAAGGAAAAAAAGGACACAATGCCATTTGCAGCACCGTAGATGAGTCTCGAGGTAATCACGTGACTTGGAGTAAGTCAGAAAGTGAAAGACACATATCATATCATATCACTTATAGGTGTTACCTATAAATTGATACCAGGGCAGATATTTCCACGGAGAAGGTCAATCACAGATTCATTAAACTAACTTATGGTTCACCAAAGGAAAGGTGTGAGGATTGAATTCATTACGATATTGGGGTTAACAGACAGATACAAACACAGTAGACGTATATAATCACCAAAGACCTACGGAGTACCAAGAGAAGACTACTCAACATTCTGTCATAACGTACATGGGAAAAGGATCCCAGGAAGAACAGACATATGTATATGTGTAAAAGAACCACCTCTTGCACACCTACAACAAGCTAAACGTTGTACTCAAACTTGCTGTAATAAAAAATAAAAAATTAAATTAAGAACAAGAACAAGAAGTAGTGAGACAAACTTGAGGGGCTTTCTCCTGGCACATTCCGTTCTACATTCCAATCTAGAACACGACTTCCATTGAGTCTCTGCTGCCCTAGTAACCAGAATTGGTAAGGGAGAACTGCTGCCACCTTGTGGCCGTTTCACACAACTGCAGGTTTAATGCCAGCGCTAATGGTCAGTGGATATTCCAAATCATTACAGGCCTGTAAATGACACCTGCCCTGAAAACAAATCCTGGGGTCATATATCGACCAAAAAATTCAAAAGATGTCCATATTTCAAAACGACAGTTTCAAGAGGCATATTACACGCACATTAGTGTTCTGCTTCTTTTGCTTTCTTTCTTTCTTTGTTAAAAAAAACGGGAATGGAGAAAGGCAACCCTCAGAATGGGCGAAAACGTTCACAAACGAATCAATGGACAAAGGTTTAATCTCCAATATATATAAACAGCTCATGCAGCTTAATATTAATAAAACAAACAACCCAATACAAAAATGGGCAGAAGATCTAAAGAGACGTTTCTTCAAAGAAGACACAGAGATGGCCAAGACGCACATGAAAAGCTGCTCAACATCACTAATTATTAGAGAAATGCAAATCAAAACTACAATGAGGTAAGACCTCACACCTGTTAGAATCGGCATCATCAGATAATCTACAAACAACAAACTCTGGGGAGGGTGTGGACAAAAGGAACCCTCTTCCGCTATTGGTGGGAATGTAAATTGATACAGTCACTATGGAAAACAGTATGGAGGTTCCTTTAAAAAACTAAAAAGAGAATTACCATAGGATCCAGCAATCCCACTTCTGGGCATATACCCAGAGAAAACCATAAATCACAGAGACACATTCACCACAATGTTCATTGCAGCACTATTTACAATAGCCAGGTTATGGAAGCAACATAAATGCCCACAGACAGACGAATGGATAAAGATGTGGTACATATATAAAATGGAATATTACTCAGCCATAAAAAGGAATGAAACTGGGTCATTTGTAGAGAAGTTGATGGATCTAGAGACTGTCATACAGAGTGAAGTAAGTCAGAAAGAGAAAAACAAATATTGTATATTAATGCCTATATGTGGAACCTAGAAAAATGGTAGAGATGAACTGGTTTGCAGGGCAGAAATAGAGACACAGAGGTAGAGAACAAACGTATGGACACAAAGTGGGGTAAGCCATGGGGTGGTGGTGGTGGGATGAGTGGGAGATTAGGATTGACCTGTATACATGTCTATGCATAAAATAGATAACTAATAATAACCTACTGTATAAAAAAAATAACTAAAATTAAATTTCAAAATTTTTAAAAATAAAATGTAAAAGTAAAACAGAAAAAAAGTTCTTCCATTCACACTGATGTATTTATACGAATGAATTATTTCCATGCTTATATCTATAAATACATAAATGAGGAATAAAATCTAACTTGAACCAAAAAAGAAAAAAAAAAAAACTGAACCTAACAGTT
The DNA here is from genome assembly GCF_964165515.1 of Mesoplodon bidens. Taxonomy (NCBI): domain Eukaryota; kingdom Metazoa; phylum Chordata; class Mammalia; order Artiodactyla; family Ziphiidae; genus Mesoplodon; species Mesoplodon bidens. Next base: position 251,106 of record NW_027672639.1, on the reverse strand, counting down.
ATACAGAGGAAAACACTACCAAGGCACTTGCTCCAGTGGTAAACAATTCTGAAATTGGTCAGAGGTGGGGAATCATCTCCCATACAGCCAGCAGCCCCGCCCGCCCACACAAGGAGCATCCTCATTGCAAAGCTGGGAGACCGTGCCGAGGCCTCTGTGAGTAAACGTGAGCTGAGCCCCAGGCCAGATGCTGCTGAACTGTTCCCACCCTTCCCAGGTGAAACACCTGAATATGTACAAGGGCTTGAAAGCCTAGAGGAAGGGCCGTGGAGCCACACCAGCGACAGCACGCAGGCCAACTTGGTGCCTGCAGGTCAGCCAGGATGGTACTGGCCACGGGCGCTCTTCTGGAAGCTTTCTATTGCCCTGCCTGAGATACCCCTCCTGTCCCGGCCCCCACTCCTTTTTTTCCTTCCTCACCTCAGCCCGGAGAGATATTCCAGTGGAAGTTATGGGTGACACATCCTCTTCTTTACAGGTGGCAGCCTGGCAACTCCTGCCGAAAGTCCAGCAGAGCCCCACTCACACCGGGCCACCCACAAAGCCGTGGACCCTCACACCCTCCCACCAGCACAGCCCCGAGACTGCTGACGGGGCAGAGGATATGGAGTCAGGCACAGCTGCAGGGGCTATTGCTGCCTGGAGTGCTGTTTATATTGACCTCAACCCAGGCACACCTGGGGAGGGCTTGCCGGCAGGGTCAGGCTGCCCAGGTCAGCTAATCCTCAGCCCTCAGGGAATCACATTGCAGAATATGGACCTCGCTAAGACAGAATATTCGCCAAGGAAAAAAAGGACACAATGCCATTTGCAGCACCGTAAATGAGTCTCGAGGTAATCACGTGACTTGGAGTAAGTCAGAAAGTGAAAGACACATATCATATCATATCACTTATAGGTGTTACCTATAAATTGATACCAGGGCAGATATTTCCACGGAGAAGGGCAATCACAGATTCATTAAACAAACTTATGGTTCACCAAAGGAAAGGTGTGAGGATTGAATTCATTACGATATTGGGGTTAACAGACAGATACAAACACAGTAGACGTATATAATCACCAAAGACCTACGGAGTACCAAGAGAAGACTACTCAACATTCTGTCATAACGTACATGGGAAAAGGATCCCAGGAAGAACAGACATATGTATATGTGTAAAAGAACCACCTCTTGCACACCTACAACAAGCTAAACGTTGTACTCAAACTTGCTGTAATAAAAAATAAAAAATTAAATTAAAAACACGAACAAGAAGTAGTGAGACAAACTTGAGGGGCTTTCTCCTGGCACATTCCGTTCTACATTCCAATCTCGAACACGACTTCCATTGAGGCTCTGCTGCCCTAGTAACCAGATTTGGTAAGGGAGAACTGCTGCCACCTTGTGGCCGTTTCACACAACTGCAGGTTTAATGCCAGCGCTAATGGTCAGTGGATATTCCAAATCATTACAGGCCTGTAAATGACACCTGCCCTGAAAACAAATCCTGGGGTCATATATCGACCAAAAAATTCAAAAGACGTCCATATTTCAAAACGACAGTTTCAAGAGGCATATTTCACGCACATTAGTGTTCTGCTTCTTTTGCTTTCTTTCTTTCTTTGTTAAAAAAAACGGGAATGGAGAAAGGCAACCCTCAGAATGGACGAAAACATTCACAAACGAATCAATGGACAAAGGTTTAATCTCCAATATATATAAACAGCTCACGCAGCTTAATATTAATAAAACAAACAACCCAATACAAAAATGGGCAGAAGATCTAAAGAGACGTTTCTTCAAAGAAGACACAGAGATGGCCAAGACGCACATGAAAAGCTGCTCAACATCACTAATTTTTAGAGAAACGCAAATCAAAACTACAATGAGGTAAGACCTCACACCTGTTAGAATCGGCATCATCAGATAATCTACAATCAACAAATTCTGGGGAGGGTGTGGACAAAAGGAACCCTCTTCCGCTATTGGTGGGAATGTAAATTGATACAGTCACTATGGAGAACAGTATGGAGGTTCCTTTAAAAAACTAAAAAGAGAATTACCATAGGATCCAGCAATCCCACTTCTGGGCATATACCCAGAGAAAACCATAAATCACAAAGACACATTCACCACAATGTTCATTGCAGCACTATTTACAATAGCCAGGTAATGGAAGCAACCTAAATGCCCACAGACAGACGAATGGATAAAGATGTGGTACATATACAAAATGGAATATTACTCAGCCATAAAAAGGAATGAAACTGGGTCATTTGTAGAGAAGTTGATGGATCTACAGACTGTCATACAGAGTGAAGTAAGTCAGAAAGAGAAAAACAAATATTGTATATTAATGCCTATATGTGGAACCTAGAAAAATGGTAGAGATGAACTGGTTTGCAGGGCAGAAATAGAGACACAGAGGTAGAGAACAAACGTATGGACACAAAGTGGGGGAAGCCATGGGGTGGTGGTGGTGGGATGAGTTGGGAGATTAGGATTGACCTGTGTACATGTCTATGCATAAAATAGATAACTAATAATAACCTACTGTATAAAAAAAATAACTAAAATTAAATTTCAAAATTTTAAAAAATAAAATGTAAAAATAAAACAGAAAAAAAGTTCTTCCATTCACACTGATGTATTTATACGAATGAATTATTTCCATGCTTATATCTATAAATACATAAATGAGGAATAAAATCTAACTTGAACCAAAAAAGAAAAAAAAAAACTGAACCTAAGAATTATACAGAGGAAAACACTACCAAGGCACTTGCTCCAGTGGTAAACAATTCTGAAATTGGTCAGAGGTGGGGAATCATCTCCCATACAGCCAGCAGCCCCGCCCGCCCACGCAAGGAGCATCCTCATTGCAAAGCTGGGAGACCGTGCCGAGGCCTCTGTGAGTAAACGTGAGCTGAGCCCCAGGCCAGATGCTGCTGAACTGTTCCCACCCTTCCCAGGTGAAACACCTGAATATGTACAAGGGCTTGAAAGCCTAGAGGAAGGGCCGTGGAGCCACAGCAGCGACAGCACGCAGGCCAACTTGGTGCCTGCAGGTCAGCCAGGATGGTTCTGGCCACGGGCGCTCTTCTGGAAGCTTTCTATTGCCCTGCCTGAGATACCCCTCCTGTCCCGGCCCCCACGCCTTTTTTTCCTTCCTTACCTCAGCCCGGAGAGATATTCCAGTGGAAGTTATGGGTGACACATCCTCTTCTTTACAGGTGGCAGCCTGGCAACTCCTGCCGAAAGTCCAGCAGAGCCCCACTCACACCGGGCCACCCACAAAGCCGTGGACCCTCACACCCTCCCACCAGCACAGCCCCGAGACTGCTGACGGGGCAGAGAATATGGAGTCAGGCACAGCTGCAGGGGCTATTGCTGCCTGGAGTGCTGTTTATATTGACCTCAACCCAGGCACACCTGGGGAGGGCTTGCCGGCAGGGTCAGGCTGCCCAGGTCAGCTAATCCTCAGCCCTCAGGGAATCACATTGCAGAATATGGACCTCGCTAAGACAGAATATTCGCCAAGGAAAAAAAGGACACAATGCCATTTGCAGCACCGTAGATGAGTCTCGAGGTAATCACGTGACTTGGAGTAAGTCAGAAAGTGAAAGACACATATCATATCATATCACTTATAGGTGTTACCTATAAATTGATACCAGGGCAGATATTTCCACGGAGAAGGGCAATCACAGATTCATTAAACAAACTTATGGTTCACCAAAGGAAAGATGTGAGGATTGAATTCATTACGATATTGGGGTTAACAGACAGATACAAACACAGTAGACGTATATAATCACCAAAGACCTACGGAGTACCAAGAGAAGACTACTCAACATTCTGTCATAACGTACATGGGAAAAGGATCCCAGGAAGAACAGACATATGTATATGTGTAAAAGAACCACCTCTTGCACACCTACAACAAGCTAAACGTTGTACTCAAACTTGCTGTAATAAAAAATAAAAAATTAAATTAAGAACACGAACAAGAAGTAGTGAGACAAACTTGAGGGGCTTTCTCCTGGCACATTCCGTTCTACATTCCAATCTAGAACACGACTTCCATTGAGTCTCTGCTGCCCTAGTAACCAGAATTGGTAAGGGAGAACTGCTGCCACCTTGTGGCCGTTTCACACAACTGCAGGTTTAATGCCAGCGCTAATGGTCAGTGGATATTCCAAATCATTACAGGCCTGTAAATGACACCTGCCCTGAAAACAAATCCTGGGGTCATATATCGACCAAAAAATTCAAAAGATGTCCATATTTCAAAACGACAGTTTCAAGAGGCATATTACACGCACATTAGTGTTCTGCTTCTTTTGCTTTCTTTCTTTCTTTGTTAAAAAAAACGGGAATGGAGAAAGGCAACCCTCAGAATGGGCGAAAACGTTCACAAACGAATCAATGGACAAAGGTTTAATCTCCAATATATATAAACAGCTCATGCAGCTTAATATTAATAAAACAAACAACCCAATACAAAAATGGGCAGAAGATCTAAAGAGACGTTTCTTCAAAGAAGACACAGAGATGGCCAAGACGCACATGAAAAGCTGCTCAACATCACTAATTATTAGAGAAATGCAAATCAAAACTACAATGAGGTAAGTCCTCACACCTGTTAGAATCGGCATCATCAGATAATCTACAAACAACAAACTCTGGGGAGGGTGTGGACAAAAGGAACCCTCTTCCGCTATTGGTGGGAATGTAAATTGACACAGTCACTATGGAGAACAGTATGGAGGTTCCTTTAAAAAACTAAAAAGAGAATTACCATAGGATCCAGCAATCCCACTTCTGGGCATATACCCAGAGAAAACCATAAATCACAGAGACACATTCACCACAATGTTCATTGCAGCACTATTTACAATAGCCATGTTATGGAAGCAACATAAATGCCCACAGACAGACGAATGGATAAAGATGTGGTACATATATAAAATGGAATATTACTCAGCCATAAAAAGGAATGAAACTGGGTCATTTGTAGAGAAGTTGATGGATCTAGAGACTGTCATACAGAGTGAAGTAAGTCAGAAAGAGAAAAACAAATATTGTATATTAATGCCTATATGTGGAACCTAGAAAAATGGTAGAGATGAAATGGTTTGCAGGGCAGAAATAGAGACACAGAGGTAGAGAACAAACGTATGGACACAAAGTGGGGGAAGCCATGGGGTGGTGGTGGTGGGATGAGTTGGGAGATTAGGATTGACCTGTATACATGTCTATGCATAAAATAGATAACTAATAATAACCTACTGTATAAAAAAAAATAACTAAAATTAAATTTCAAAATTTTAAAAAATAAAATGTAAAAGTAAAACAGAAAAAAAGTTCTTCCATTCACACTGATGTATTTATACGAATGAATTATTTCCATGCTTATATCTATAAATACATAAATGAGGAATAAAATCTAACTTGAACCAAAAAAGAAAAAAAAAAAACTGAACCTAACAGTTATACAGAGGAAAACACTACCAAGGCACTTGCTCCAGTGGTAAACAATTCTGAAATTGGTCAGAGGTGGGGAATCATCTCCCATACAGCCAGCAGCCCCGCCTGCCCACACAAGGAGCATCCTCATTGCAAAGCTGGGAGACCGTGCCGAGGCCTCTGTGAGTAAACGTGAGCTGAGCCCCAGGCAAGATGCTGCTGAACTGTTCCCACCCTTCCCAGGTGAAACACCTGAATATGTACAAGGGCTTGAAAGCCTAGAGGAAGGGCCGTGGAGCCACACCAGCGACAGCACGTAGGCCAACTTGGTGCCTGCAGGTCAGCCAGGATGGTACTGGCCACGGGCGCTCTTCTGGAAGCTTTCTATTGCCCTGCCTGAGATACCCCTCCTGTCCCGGCCCCCACTCCTTTTTTTCCTTCCTCACCTCAGCCCGGAGAGATATTCCAGTGGAAGTTATGGGTGACACATCCTCTTCTTTACAGGTGGCAGCCTGGCAACTCCTGCCGAAAGTCCAGCAGAGCCCCACTCACACCGGGCCCCCCACAAAGCCGTGGACCCTCACACCCTCCCACCAGCACAGCCCCGAGACTGCTGACGGGGCAGAGGATATGGAGTCAGGCACAGCTGCAGGGGCTATTGCTGCCTGGAGTGCTGTTTATATTGACCTCAACCCAGGCACACCTGGGGAGGGCTTGCCGGCAGGGTCAGGCTGCCCAGGTCAGCTAATCCTCAGCCCTCAGGGAATCACATTGCAGAATATGGACCTCGCTAAGACAGAATATTCGCCAAGGAAAAAAAGGACACAATGCAATTTGCAGCACCGTAGATGAGTCTCGAGGTAATCACGTGACTTGGAGTAAGTCAGAAAGTGAAAGACACATATCATATCATATCACTTATAGGTGTTACCTATAAATTGATACCAGGGCAGATATTTCCACGGAGAAGGGCAATCACAGATTCATTAAACAAACTTATGGTTCACCAAAGGAAAGGTGTGAGGATTGAATTCATTACGATATTGGGGTTAACAGACATATACAAACACAGTAGACGTATATAATCACCAAAGACCTACGAAGTACCAAGAGAAGACTACTCAACATTCTGTCATAACGTACATGGGAAAAGGATCCCAGGAAGAACAGACATATGTATATGTGTAAAAGAACCACCTCTTGCACACCTACAACAAGCTAAACGTTGTACTCAAACTTGCTGTAATAAAAAATAAAAAATTAAATTAAAAACACGAACAAGAAGTAGTGAGACAAACTTGAGGGGCTTTCTCCTGGCACATTCCGTTCTACATTCCAATCTCGAACACGACTTCCATTGAGGCTCTGCTGCCCTAGTAACCAGATTTGGTAAGGGAGAACTGCTGCCACCTTGTGGCCGTTTCACACAACTGCAGGTTTAATGCCAGCGCTAATGGTCAGTGGATATTCCAAATCATTACAGGCCTGTAAATGACACCTGCCCTGAAAACAAATCCTGGGGTCATATATCGACCAAAAAATTCAAAAGACGTCCATATTTCAAAACGACAGTTTCAAGAGGCATATTTCACGCACATTAGTGTTCTGCTTCTTTTGCTTTCTTTCTTTCTTTGTTAAAAAAAACGGGAATGGAGAAAGGCAACCCTCAGAATGGACGAAAACATTCACAAACGAATCAATGGACAAAGGTTTAATCTCCAATATATATAAACAGCTCACGCAGCTTAATATTAATAAAACAAACAACCCAATACAAAAATGGGCAGAAGATCTAAAGAGACGTTTCTTCAAAGAAGACACAGAGATGGCCAAGACGCACATGAAAAGCTGCTCAACATCACTAATTATTAGAGAAACGCAAATCAAAACTACAATGAGGTAAGACCTCACACCTGTTAGAATCGGCATCATCAGATAATCTACAATCAACAAATTCTGGGGAGGGTGTGGACAAAAGGAACCCTCTTCCGCTATTGGTGGGAATGTAAATTGATACAGTCACTATGGAGAACAGTATGGAGGTTCCTTTAAAAAACTAAAAAGAGGGCCTCCCTGGTGGCGCAGTGGTTGAGAGTCCGCCTGCCGATGCAGGGGATACGGGTTCGTGCCCCGGTCTGGGAGTTTCCCATATGCCGCGGAGCGGCTGGGCCCGTGAGCCATGGCCGCTGGGCCTGCGCGTCCGGAGCCTGTGCTCCGCAACGGGAGAGGCCACAACAGTGAGAGGCCCGCATACCACAAAAAAAAAAAAAAAAAAAAAAAAAAAAAAAAAAAAAAAAAAAAACTAAAAAGAGAATTACCATAGGATCCAGCAATCCCACTTCTGGGCATATACCCAGAGAAAACCATAAATCACAAAGACACATTCACCACAATGTTCATTGCAGCACTATTTACAATAGCCAGGTAATGGAAGCAACCTAAATGCCCACAGACAGACGAATGGATAAAGATGTGGTACATATACAAAATGGAATATTACTCAGCCATAAAAAGGAATGAAACTGGGTCATTTGTAGAGAAGTTGATGGATCTAGAGACTGTCATACAGAGTGAAGTAAGTCAGAAAGAGAAAAACAAATATTGTATATTAATGCCTATATGTGGAACCTAGAAAAATGGAAGAGATGAACTGGTTTGCAGGGCAGAAATAGAGACACAGAGGTAGAGAACAAACGTATGGACACAAAGTGGGGGAAGCCATGGGGTGGTGGTGGTGGGATGAGTTGGGAGATTAGGATTGACCTGTGTACATGTCTATGCATAAAATAGATAACTAATAATAACCTACTGTATAAAAAAAAAACTAAAATTAAATTTCAAAATTTTAAAAAATAAAATGTAAAAATAAAACAGAAAAAAAGTTCTTCCATTCACACTGATGTATTTATACGAATGAATTATTTCCATGCTTATATCTATAAATACATAAATGAGGAATAAAATCTAACTTGAACCAAAAAAGAAAAAAAAAACTGAACCTAAGAATTATACAGAGGAAAACACTACCAAGGCACTTGCTCCAGTGGTAAACAATTCTGAAATTGGTCAGAGGTGGGGAATCATCTCCCATACAGCCAGCAGCCCCGCCCGCCCACGCAAGGAGCATCCTCATTGCAAAGCTGGGAGACCGTGCCGAGGCCTCTGTGAGTAAACGTGAGCTGAGCCCCAGGCCAGATGCTGCTGAACTGTTCCCACCCTTCCCAGGTGAAACACCTGAATATGTACAAGGGCTTGAAAGCCTAGAGGAAGGGCCGTGGAGCCACAGCAGCGACAGCACGCAGGCCAACTTGGTGCCTGCAGGTCAGCCAGGATGGTACTGGCCACGGGCGCTCCTCTGGAAGCTTTCTATTGCCCTGCCTGAGATACCCCTCCTGTCCCGGCCCCCACGCCTTTTTTTCCTTCCTTACCTCAGCCCGGAGAGATATTCCAGTGGAAGTTATGGGTGACACATCCTCTTCTTTACAGGTGGCAGCCTGGCAACTCCTGCCGAAAGTCCAGCAGAGCCCCACTCACACCGGGCCACCCACAAAGCCGTGGACCCTCACACCCTCCCACCAGCACAGCCCCGAGACTGCTGACGGGGCAGAGGATATGGAGTCAGGCACAGCTGCAGGGACTATTGCTGCCTGGAGTGCTGTTTATATTGACCACAACCCAGGCACACCTGGGGAGGGCTTGCCGGCAGGTTCAGGCTGCCCAGGTCAGCTAATCCTCGGCCCTCAGGGAATCACATTGCAGAATATGGACCTCGCTAAGACAGAATTTTCGCCAAGGAAAAAAAGGACACAATGCCATTTGCAGCACCGTAGATGAGTCTCGAGGTAATCACGTGACTTGGAGTAAGTCAGAAAGTGAAAGACACATATCATATCATATCACTTATAGGTGTTACCTATAAATTGATACCAGGGCAGATATTTCCACGGAGAAGGGCAATCACAGATTCATTAAACAAACTTATGGTTCACCAAAGGAAAGGTGTGAGGATTGAATTCATTACGATATTGGGGTTAACAGACAGATACAAACACAGTAGACGTATATAATCACCAAAGACCTACGGAGTACCAAGAGAAGACTACTCAACATTCTGTCATAACGTACATGGGAAAAGGATCCCAGGAAGAACAGACATATGTATATGTGTAAAAGAACCACCTCTTGCACACCTACAACAAGCTAAACGTTGTACTCAAACTTGCTGTAATAAAAAATAAAAAATTAAATTAAGAACACGAACAAGAAGTAGTGAGACAAACTTGAGGGGCTTTCTCCTGGCACATTCCGTTCTACATTCCAATCTAGAACACGACTTCCATTGAGTCTCTGCTGCCCTAGTAACCAGAATTGGTAAGGGAGAACTGCTGCCACCTTGTGGCCGTTTCACACAACTGCAGGTTTAATGCCAGCGCTAATGGTCAGTGGATATTCCAAATCATTACAGGCCTGTAAATGACACCTGCCCTGAAAACAAATCCTGGGGTCATATATCGACCAAAAAATTCAAAAGACGTCCATATTTCAAAACGACAGTTTCAAGAGGCATATTTCACGCACATTAGTGTTCTGCTTCTTTTGCTTTCTTTCCTTCTTTGTTAAAAAAAAACGGGAATGGAAAAAGGCAACCCTCAGAATGGGCGAAAACGTTCACAAACGAATCAATGGACAAAGGTTTAATCTCCAATATATATAAACAGCTCATGCAGCTTAATATTAATAAAACAAACAACCGAATACAAAAATGGGCAGAAGATCTAAAGAGACGTTTCTTCAAAGAAGACACAGAGATGGCCAAGACGCACATGAAAAGCTGCTCAACATCACTAATTATTAGAGAAATGCAAATCAAAACTACAATGAGGTAAGACCTCACACCTGTTAGAATCGGCATCATCAGATAATCTACAAACAATAAATTCTGGGGAGGGTGTGGACAAAAGGAACCCTCTTCCGCTATTGGTGGGAATGTAAATTGATACAGTCACTATGGAGAACAGTATGGAGGTTCCTTTAAAAAACTAAAAAGAGAATTACCATAGGATCCAGCAATCCCACTTCTGGGCATATACCAAGAGAAAACCATAAATCACAGAGACACATTCACCACAATGTTCATTGCAGCACTATTTACAATAGCCAGGTTATGGAAGCAACATAAATGCCCACAGACAGACGAATGGATAAAGATGTGGTACATATATAAAATGGAATATTACTCAGCCATAAAAACGAATGAAACTGGGTCATTTGTAGAGAAGTTGATGGATCTAGAGACTGTCATACAGAGTCAAGTAAGCCAGAAAGAGAAAAACAAATATTGTATATTAATGCCTATATGTGGAACCTAGAAAAATGGTAGAGATGAACAGGTTTGCAGGGCAGAAATAGAGACACAGAGGTAGAGAACAAACGTATGGACACAAAGTGGGGTAAGCCATGGGGTGGTGGTGGTGGGATGAGTTGGGAGATTAGGATTGACCTGTATACATGTCTATGCATAAAATAGATAACTAATAATAACCTACTGTATAAAAAAATAACTAAAATTAAATTTCAAAATTTTAAAAAATAAAATGTAAAAGTAAAACAGAAAAAAAGTTCTTCCGTTCACACTGATGTATTTATACGAATGAATTATTTCCATGCTTATATCTATAAATACATAAATGAGGAATAAAATCTAACTTGAACAAAAAAGAAAAAAAAAAACTGAACCTAACAGTTATACAGAGGAAAACACTACCAAGGCACTTGCTCCAGTGGTAAACAATTCTGAAATTGGTCAGAGGTGGGGAATCATCTCCCATACAGCCAGCAGCCCCGCCCGCCCACGCAAGGAGCATCCTCATTGCAAAGCTGGGAGACCGTGCCGAGGCCTCTGTGAGTAAACGTGAGCTGAGCCCCAGGCCAGATGCTGCTGAACTGTTCCCACCCTTCCCAGGTGAAACACCTGAATATGTACAAGGGCTTGAAAGCCTAGAGGAAGGGCCGTGGAGCCACACCAGCGACAGCACGCAGGCCAACTTGGTGCCTGCAGGTCAGCCAGGATGGTACTCGCCACGGGCGCTCTTCTGGAAGCTTTCTATTGGCCTGCCTGAGATACTCCTCCTGTCCCGGCCCCCACTCCTTTTTTTCCTTCCTCACCTCAGCCCGGAGAGATATTCCAGTGGAAGTTATGGGTGACACATCCTCTTCTTTACAGGTGGCAGCCTGGCAACTCCTGCCGAAAGTCCAGCAGAGCCCCACTCACACCGGGCCACCCACAAAGCCGTGGACCCTCACACCCTCCCACCAGCACAGCCCCGAGACTGCTGACGGGGCAGAGGATATGGAGTCAGGCACAGCTGCAGGGGCTATTGCTGCCTGGAGTGCTGTTTATATTGACCTCAACCCAGGCACTCCTGGGGAGGGCTTGCCGGCAGGGTCAGGCTGCCCAGGTCAGCTAATCCTCAGCCCTCAGGGAATCACATTGCAGAATATGGACCTCGCTAAGACAGAATATTCGCCAAGGAAAAAAAGGACACAATGCCATTTGCTGCACCGTAGATGAGTCTCGAGGTAATCACGTGACTTGGAGTAAGCCAGAAAGTGAAAGACACATATCATATCATATCACTTATAGGTGTTACCTATAAATTGATACCAGGGCAGATATTTCCACGGAGAAGGGCAATCACAGATTCATTAAACAAACTTATGGTTCACCAAAGGAAAGGTGTGAGGATTGAATTCATTACGATATTGGGGTTAACAGACATATACAAACACAGTAGACGTATATAATCACCAAAGACCTACGGAGTACCAAGAGAAGACTACTCAACATTCTGTCATAACGTACATGGGAAAAGGATCCCAGGAAGAACAGACATATGTATATGTGTAAAAGAACCACCTCTTGCACACCTACAACAAGCTAAACGTTGTACTCAAACTTGCTGTAATAAAAAATAAAAAATTAAATTAAAAACACGAACAAGAAGTAGTGAGACAAACTTGAGGGGCTTTCTCCTGGCACATTCCGTTCTACATTCCAATCTAGAACACGACTTCCATTGAGGCTCTGCTGCCCTAGTAACCAGATTTGGTAAGGGAGAACTGCTGCCACCTTGTGGCCGTTTCACACAACTGCAGGTTTAATGCCAGCGCTAATGGTCAGTGGATATTCCAAATCATTACAGGCCTGTAAATGACACCTGCCCTGAAAACAAATCCTGGGGTCATATATCGACCAAAAAATTCAAAAGACGTCCATATTTCAAAACGACAGTTTCAAGAGGCATATTTCACGCACATTAGTGTTCTGCTTCTTTTGCTTTCTTTCTTTCTTTGTTAAAAAAAACGGGAATGGAGAAAGGCAACCCTCAGAATGGGCGAAAACGTTCACAAACGAATCAATGGACAAAGGTTTAATCTCCAATATATATAAACAGCTCATGCAGCTTAATATTAATAAAACAAACAACCCAATACAAAAATGGGCAGAAGATCTAAAGAGACGTTTCTTCAAAGAAGACACAGAGATGGCCAAGACGCACATGAAAAGCTGCTCAACATCACTAATTATTAGAGAAATGCAAATCAAAACTACAATGAGGTAAGACCTCACACCTGTTAGAATCGGCATCATCAGATAATCTACAATCAACAAATTCTGGGGACGGTGTGGACAAAAGGAACCCACTTCCGCTATTGGTGGGAATGTAAATTGATACAGTCACTATGGAGAACAGTATGGAGGTTCCTTTAAAAAACTAAAAAGAGAATTACCATAGGATCCAGCAATCCCACTTCTGGGCATATACCCAGAGAAAACCATAAATCACAAAGACACATTCACCACAATGTTCATTGCAGCACTATTTACAATAGCCAGGTAATGGAAGCAACCTAAATGCCCACAGACAGACGAATGGATAAAGATGTGGTACATATACAAAATGGAATATTACTCAGCCATAAAAAGGAATGAAACTGGGTCATTTGTAGAGAAGTTGATGGATCTAGAGACTGTCATACAGAGTGAAGTAAGCCAGAAAGAGAAAAACAAATATTGTATATTAATGCCTATATGTGGAACCTAGAAAAATGGTAGAGATGAACTGGTTTGCAGGGCAGAAATAGAGACACAGAGGTAGAGAACAAACGTATGGACACAAAGTGGGGGAAGCCATGGGGTGGTGGTGGTGGGATGACTTGGGAGATTAGGATTGACCTGTATACATGTCTATGCATAAAATAGATAACTAATAATAACCTACTGTATAAAAAATAACTAAAATTAAATTTCAAAATTTAAAAAAATAAAATGTAAAAATAAAACAGAAAAAAAGTTCTTCCATTCACACTGATGTATTTATACGAATGAATTATTTCCATGCTTATATCTATAAATACATAAATGAGGAATAAAATCTAACTTGAACCAAAAAAGAAAAAAAAAAAACTGAACCTAACAGTTATACAGAGGAAAACACTACCAAGGCACTTGCTCCAGTGGTAAACAATTCTGAAATTGGTCAGAGGTGGGGAATCATCTCCCATACAGCCAGCAGCCCCGCCCGCCCACGCAAGGAGCATCCTCATTGCAAAGCTGGGAGACCGTGCCGAGGCCTCTGTGAGTAAACGTGAGCTGAGCCCCAGGCCAGATGCTGCTGAACTGTTCCCACCCTTCCCAGGTGAAACACCTGAATATGTACAAGGGCTTGAAAGCCTAGAGGAAGGGCCGTGGAGCCACACCAGCGACAGCACGCAGACCAACTTGGTGCCTGCAGGTCAGCCAGGATGGTACTGGCCACGGGCGCTCTTCTGGAAGCTTTCTATTGCCCTGCCTGAGATACCCCTCCTGTCCCGGCCCCCACTCCTTTTTTTCCTTCCTCACCTCAGCCCGGAGAGATATTCCAGTGGAAGTTATGGGTGACACATCCTCTTCTTTACAGGTGGCAGCCTGGCAACTCCTGCCGAAAGTCCAGCAGAGCCCCACTCACACCGGGCCACCCACAAAGCCGTGGACCCTCACACCCTCCCACCAGCACAGCCCCGAGACTGCTGACGGGGCAGAGGATATGGAGTCAGGCACAGCTGCAGGGGCTATTGCTGCCTGGAGTGCTGTTTATATTGACCTCAACCCAGGCACACCTGGGGAGGGCTTGCCGGCAGGGTCAGGCTGCCCAGGTCAGCTAATCCTCAGCCCTCAGGGAATCACATTGCAGAAAATGGACCTCGCTAAGACAGAATATTCGCCAAGGAGAAAAAGGACACAATGCCATTTGCAGCACCGTAGATGAGTCTCGAGGTAATCACGTGACTTGGAGTAAGTCAGAAAGTGAAAGACACATATCATATCATATCACTTATAGGTGTTACCTATAAATTGATACGAGGGCAGATATTTCCACGGAGAAGGGCAATCACAGATTCATTAAACAAACTTATGGTTCACCAAAGGAAAGGTGTGAGGATTGAATTCATTACGATATTGGGGTTAACAGACAGATACAAACACAGTAGACGTATATAATCACCAAAAACCTACGGAGTACCAAGAGAAGACTACTCAACATTCTGTCATAACGTACATGGGAAAAGGATCCCAGGAAGAACAGACATATGTATATGTGTAAAAGAACCACCTCTTGCACACCTACAACAAGCTAAACGTTGTACTCAAACTTTCTGTAATAAAAAATAAAAAATTAAATTAAAAACACGAACAAGAAGTAGTGAGACAAACTTGAGGGGCTTTCTCCTGGCACATTCCGTTCTACATTCCAATCTAGAACACGACTTCCATTGAGGCTCTGCTGCCCTAGTAACCAGATTTGGTAAGGGAGAACTGCTGCCACCTTGTGGCCGTTTCACACAACTGCAGGTTTAATGCCAGCGCTAATGGTCAGTGGATATTCCAAATCATTACAGGCCTGTAAATGACACCTGCCCTGAAAACAAATCCTGGGGTAATATATCGACCAAAAAATTCAAAAGACGTCCATATTTCAAAACGACAGTTTCAAGAGGCATATTACACGCACATTAGTGTTCTGCTTCTTTTGCTTTCTTACTTTCTTTGTTAAAAAAAACGGGAATGGAGAAAGGCAACCCTCAGAATGGGCGAAAACGTTCACAAACGAATCAATGGACAAAGGTTTAATCTCCAATATATATAAACAGCTCATGCAGCTTAATATTAATAAAACAAACAACCCAATACAAAAATGGGCAGAAGATCTAAAGAGACGTTTCTTCAAAGAAGACACAGAGATGGCCAAGACGCACATGAAAAGCTGCTCAACATCACTAATTATTAGAGAAATGCAAATCAAAACTACAATGAGGTAAGACCTCACACCTGTTAGAATCGGCATCATCAGATAATCTACAAACAACAAACTCTGGGGAGGGTGTGGACAAAAGGAACCCTCTTCCGCTATTGGTGGGAATGTAAATTGATACAGTCACTATGGAGAACAGTATGGAGGTTCCTTTAAAAAACTAAAAAGAGAATTACCATAGGATCCAGCAATCCCACTTCTGGGCATATACCCAGAGAAAACCATAAATCACAAAGACACATTCACCACAATGTTCATTGCAGCACTATTTACAATAGACAGGTAATGGAAGCAACCTAAATGCCCACAGACAGACGAATGGAAAAAGATGTGGTACATATATAAAATGGAATATTACTCAGCCATAAAAACGAATGAAACTGGGTCATTTGTAGAGAAGTTGATGGATCTAGAGACTGTCATACAGAGTCAAGTAAGCCAGAAAGAGAAAAACAAATATTGTATATTAATGCCTATATGTGGAACCTAGAAAAATGGTAGAGATGAACTGGTTTGCAGGGCAGAAATAGAGACACAGAGGTAGAGAACAAACGTATGGACACAAAGTGGGGGAAGCCATGGGGTGGTGGTGGTGGGATGACTTGGGAGATTAGGATTGACCTGTATACATGTCTATGCATAAAATAGATAACTAATAATAACCTACTGTATAAAAAAATAACAAATTAAATTTCAAAATTTTAAAAAATAAAATGTAAAAATAAAACAGAAAAAAAGTTCTTCCATTCACACTGATGTATTTATACGAATGAATTATTTCCATGCTTATATCTATAAATACATAAATGAGGAATAAAATCTAACGTGAACCAAAAAAGAAAAAAAAAAAACTGAACCTAACAGTTATACAGAGGAAAACACTACCAAGGCACTTGCTCCAGTGGTAAACAATTCTGAAATTGGTCAGAGGTGGGGAATCATCTCCCATACAGCCAGCAGCCCCGCCCGCCCAGGCAAGGAGCATCCTCATTGCAAAGCTGGGGGACCGTGCTGAGGCCTCTGTGAGTAAACGTGAGCTGAGCCCCAGGCCAGATGCTGCTGAACTGTTCCCACCCTTCCCAGGTGAAACACCTGAATATGTACAAGGGCTTGAAAGCCTAGAGGAAGGGCCGTGGAGCCACACCAGCGACAGCACGCAGGCCAACTTGGTGCCTGCAGGTCAGCCAGGATGGTACTGGCCACGGGCGCTCTTCTGGAAGCTTTCTATTGGCCTGCCTGAGATACTCCTCCTGTCCCGGCCCCCACTCCTTTTTTTCCTTCCTCACCTCAGCCCGGAGAGATATTCCAGTGGAAGTTATGGGTGACACATCCTCTTCTTTACAGGTGGCAGCCTGGCAACTCCTGCCGAAAGTCCAGCAGAGCCCCACTCACACCGGGCCACCCACAAAGCCATGGACCCTCACACCCTCCCACCAGCACAGCCCCGAGACTGCTGACGGGGCAGAGGATATGGAGTCAGGCACAGCTTCAGGGGCTATTGCTGCCTGGAGTGCTGTTTATATTGACCTCAACCCAGGCACACCTGGGGAGGGCTTGCCGGCAGGGTCAGGCTGCCCAGGTCAGCTAATGCTCAGCCCTCAGGGAATCACATTGCAGAATATGGACCTCGCTAAGACAGAATATTCGCCAAGGAAAAAAAGGACACAATGCCATTTGCAGCACCGTAGATGAGTCTCGAGGTAATCACGTGACTTGGAGTAAGCCAGAAAGTGAAAGACACATATCATATCATATCACTTATAGGTGTTACCTATAAATTGATACCAGGGCAGGTATTTCCACGGAGAAGGGCAATCACAGATTCATTAAACAAACTTATGGTTCACCAAAGGAAAGGTGTGAGGATTGAATTCATTACGATATTGGGTTTAACAGACAGATACAAACACAGTAGACGTATATAATCACCAAAAACCTACGGAGTACCAAGAGAAGACTACTCAACATTCTGTCATAACGTACATGGGAAAAGGATCCCAGGAAGAACAGACATATGTATATGTGTAAAAGAACCACCTCTTGCACACCTACAACAAGCTAAACGTTGTACTCAAACTTGCTGTAATAAAAAATAAAAAATTAAATTAAAAACACGAACAAGAAGTAGTGAGACAAACTTGAGGGGCTTTCTCCTGGCACATTCCGTTCTACATTCCAATCTAGAACACGACTTCCATTGAGGCTCTGCTGCCCTAGTAACCAGATTTGGTAAGGGAGAACTGCTGCCACCTTGTGGCCGTTTCACACAACTGCAGGTTTAATGCCAGCGCTAATGGTCAGTGGATATTCCAAATCATTACAGGCCTGTAAATGACACCTGCCCTGAAAACAAATCCTGGGGTCATATATCGACCAAAAAATTCAAAAGACGTCCATATTTCAAAACGACAGTTTCAAGAGGCATATTACACGCACATTAGTGTTCTGCTTCTTTTGCTTTCTTACTTTCTTTGTTAAAAAAAACGGGAATGGAGAAAGGCAACCCTCAGAATGGGCGAAAACGTTCACAAACGAATCAATGGACAAAGGTTTAATCTCCAATATATATAAACAGCTCATGCAGCTTAATATTAATAAAACAAACAACCCAATACAAAAATGGGCAGAAGATCTAAAGAGACGTTTCTTCAAAGAAGACACAGAGATGGCCAAGACGCACATGAAAAGCTGCTCAACATCACTAATTATTAGAGAAATGCAAATCAAAACTACAATGAGGTAAGACCTCACACCTGTTAGAATCGGCATCATCAGATAATCTACAAACAACAAACTCTGGGGAGGGTGTGGACAAAAGGAACCCTCTTCCGCTATTGGTGGGAATGTAAATTGATACAGTCACTATGGAGAACAGTATGGAGGTTCCTTTAAAAAACTAAAAAGAGAATTACCATAGGATCCAGCAATCCCACTTCTGGGCATATACCCAGAGAAAACCATAAATCACAAAGACACATTCACCACAATGTTCATTGCAGCATTATTTACAATAGACAGGTAATGGAAGCAACCTAAATGCCCACAGACAGACGAATGGAAAAAGATGTGGTACATATATAAAATGGAATATTACTCAGCCATAAAAACGAATGAAACTGGGTCATTTGTAGAGAAGTTGATGGATCTAGAGACTGTCATACAGAGTCAAGTAAGCCAGAAAGAGAAAAACAAATATTGTATATTAATGCCTATATGTGGAACCTAGAAAAATGGTAGAGATGAACTGGTTTGCAGGGCAGAAATAGAGACACAGAGGTAGAGAACAAACGTATGGACACAAAGTGGGGGAAGCCATGGGGTGGTGGTGGTGGGATGACTTGGGAGATTAGGATTGACCTGTATACATGTCTATGCATAAAATAGATAACTAATAATAACCTACTGTATAAAAAAATAACTAAAATTAAATTTCAAAATTTTAAAAAATAAAATGTAAAAATAAAACAGAAAAAAAGTTCTTCCATTCACACTGATGTATTTATACGAATGAATTATTTCCATGCTTATATCTATAAATACATAAATGAGGAATAAAATCTAACGTGAACCAAAAAAGAAAAAAAAAAAAAACTGAACCTAACAGTTATACAGAGGAAAACACTACCAAGGCACTTGCTCCAGTGGTAAACAATTCTGAAATTGGTCAGAGGTGGGGAATCATCTCCCATACAGCCAGCAGCCCCGCCCGCCCAGGCAAGGAGCATCCTCATTGCAAAGCTGGGGGACCGTGCTGAGGCCTCTGTGAGTAAACGTGAGCTGAGCCCCAGGCCAGATGCTGCTGAACTGTTCCCACCCTTCCCAGGTGAAACACCTGAATATGTACAAGGGCTTGAAAGCCTAGAGGAAGGGCCGTGGAGCCACACCAGCGACAGCACGCAGGCCAACTTGGTGCCTGCAGGTCAGCCAGGATGGTACTGGCCACGGGCGCTCTTCTGGAAGCTTTCTATTGGCCTGCATGAGATACTCCTCCTGTCCCGGCCCCCACTCCTTTTTTTCCTTCCTCACCTCAGCCCGGAGAGATATTCCAGTGGAAGTTATGGGTGACACATCCTCTTCTTTACAGGTGGCAGCCTGGCAACTCCTGCCGAAAGTCCAGCAGAGCCCCACTCACACCGGGCCACCCACAAAGCCGTGGACCCTCACACCCTCCCACCAGCACAGCCCCGAGACTGCTGACGGGGCAGAGGATATGGAGTCAGGCACAGCTTCAGGGGCTATTGCTGCCTGGAGTGCTGTTTATATTGACCTCAACCCAGGCACACCTGGGGAGGGCTTGCCGGCAGGGTCAGGCTGCCCAGGTCAGCTAATCCTCAGCCCTCAGGGAATCACATTGCAGAATATGGACCTCGCTAAGACAGAATATTCGCCAAGGAAAAAAAGGACACAATGCAATTTGCAGCACCGTAGATGAGTCTCGAGGTAATCACGTGACTTGGAGTAAGCCAGAAAGTGAAAGACACATATCATATCATATCACTTATAGGTGTTACCTATAAATTGATACCAGGGCAGGTATTTCCACGGAGAAGGGCAATCACAGATTCATTAAACAAACTTATGGTTCACCAAAGGAAAGGTGTGAGGATTGAATTCATTACGATATTGGGGTTAACAGACATATACAAACACAGTAGACGTATATAATCACCAAAGACCTACGGAGTACCAAGAGAAGACTACTCAACATTCTGTCATAACGGACATGGGAAAAGGATCCCAGGAAGAACAGACATATGTATAGGTGTAAAAGAACCACCTCTTGCCCACCTACAACAAGCTAAACGTTGTACACAAACTTGCTGTAATAAAAAATAAAAAATTAAATTAAAAGCACGAACAAGAAGTAGTGAGACAAACTTGAGGGGCTTTCTCCTGGCACATTCCGTTCTACATTCCAATCTAGAACACGACTCCCATTGAGGCTCTGCTGCCCTAGTAACCAGATTTGGTAAGGGAGAACTGCTGCCACCTTGTGGCCGTTTCACACAACTGCAGGTTTAATGCCAGCGCTAATGGTCAGTGGATATTCCAAATCATTACAGGCCTGTAAATGACACCTGCCCTGAAAACAAATCCTGGGGTCATATATCGACCAAAAAATTCAAAAGACGTCCATATTTCAAAACGACAGTTTCAAGAGTCATATTTCACGCACATTAGTGTTCTGCTTCTTTTGCTTTCTTTCTTTCTTTGTTAAAAAAAACGGGAATGGAGAAAGGCAACCCTCAGAATGGGCGAAAACGTTCACAAACGAATCAATGGACAAAGGTTTAATCTCCAATATATATAAACAGCTCATGCAGCTTAATATTAATAAAACAAACAACCCAATACAAAAATGGGCAGAAGATCTAAAGAGACGTTTCTTCAAAGAAGACACAGAGATGGCCAAGACGCACATGAAAAGCTGCTCAACATCACTAATTATTAGAGAAATGCAAATCAAAACTACAATGAGGTAAGACTTCACACCTGTTAGAATCGGCATCATCAGATAATCTACAAACAACAAACTCTGGGGAGGGTGTGGACAAAAGGAACCCTCTTCCGCTATTGGTGGGAATGTAAATTGATACAGTCACTATGGAGAACAGTATGGAGGTTCCTTTAAAAAACTAAAAAGAGAATTACCATAGGATCCAGCAATCCCACTTCTGGGCATATACCCAGAGAAAACCATAAATCACAGAGACACATTCACCACAATGTTCATTGCAGCACTATTTACAATAGCCAGGTTATGGAAGCAAAATAAATGCCCACAGACAGACGAATGGATAAAGATGTGGTACATATATAAAATGGAATATTACTCAGCCATAAAAAGGAATGAAACTGGGTCATTTGTAGAGAAGTTGATGGATCTAGAGACTGTCATACAGAGTCAAGTAAGCCAGAAAGAGAAAAACAAATATTGTATATTAATGCCTATATGTGGAACCTAGAAAAATGGTAGAGATGAACTGGTTTGCAGGGCAGAAATAGAGACACAGAGGTAGAGAACAAACGTATGGACACAAAGTGGGGGAAGCCATGGGGTGGTGGTGGTGGGATGAGTTGGGAGATTAGTATTGACATGTATACATGTCTATGCATAAAATAGATAACTAATAATAACCTACTGTATAAAAAAATAACTAAAATTAAATTTCAAAATTTTAAAAAATAAAATGTAAAAATAAAACAGAAAAAAAGTTCTTCCATTCACACTGATGTATTTATACGAATGAATTATTTCCATGCTTATATCTATAAATACATAAATGAGGAATAAAATCTAACTTGAACCAAAAAAGAAAAAAAAGAAACTGAACCTAACAGTTATACAGAGGAAAACACTACCAAGGCACTTGCTCCAGTGGTAAAGAATTCTGAAATTGGTCAGAGGTGGGGAATCATCTCCCATACAGCCAGCAGCCCCGCCCGCCCACGCAAGGAGCATCCTCATTGCAAAGCTGGGAGACCGTGCCGAGGCCTCTGTGAGTAAACGTGAGCTGAGCCCCAGGCCAGATGCTGCTGAACTGTTCCCACCCTTCCCAGGTGAAACACCTGAATATGTACAAGGGCTTGAAAGCCTAGAGGAAGGGCCGTGGAGCCACACCAGCGACAGCACGCAGGCCAACTTGGTGCCTGCAGGTCAGCCAGGATGGTACTGGCCACGGGCGCTCTTCTGGAAGCTTTCTATTGCCCTGCCTGAGATACCCCTCCTGTCCCGGCCCCCACTCCTTTTTTTCCTTCCTCACCTCAGCCCGGAGAGATATTCCAGTGGAAGTTATGGTTGACACATCCTCTTCTTTACAGGTGGCAGCCTGGCAACTCCTGCCGAAAGTCCAGCAGAGCCCCACTCACACCGGGCCACCCACAAAGCCGTGGACCCTCACACCCTCCCACCAGCACAGCCCCGAGACTGCTGACGGGGCAGAGAATATGGAGTAAGGCACAGCTGCAGGGGCTATTGCTGCCTGGAGTGCTGTTTATATTGACCTCAACCCAGGCACACCTGGGGAGGGCTTGCCGGCAGGGTCAGGCTGCCCAGGTCAGCTAATCCTCAGCCCTCAGGGAATCACATTGCAGAATATGGACCTCGCTAAGACAGAATATTCGCCAAGGAAAAAAAGGACACAATGCAATTTGCAGCACCGTAGATGAGTCTCGAGGTAATCACGTGACTTGGAGTAAGCCAGAAAGTGAAAGACACATATCATATCATATCACTTATAGGTGTTACCTATAAATTGATACCAGGGCAGATATTTCCACGGAGAAGGGCAATCACAGATTCATTAAACAAACTTATGGTTCACCAAAGGAAAGGTGTGAGGATTGAATTCATTACGATATTGGGGTTAACAGACAGATACAAACACAGTAGACGTATATAATCACCAAAGACCTACGGAGTACCAAGAGAAGACTACTCAACATTCTGTCATAACGTACATGGGAAACGGATCCCAGGAAGAACAGACATATGTATATGTGTAAAAGAACCACCTCTTGCACACCTACAACAAGCTAAACGTTGTACTCAAACTTGCTGTAATAAAAAATAAAAAATTAAATTAAAAACACGAACAAGAAGTAGTGAGACAAACTTGAGGGGCTTTCTCCTGGCACATTCCGTTCTACATTCCAATCTCGAACACGACTTCCATTGAGGCTCTGCTGCCCTAGTAACCAGTTTTGGTAAGGGAGAACTGCTGCCACCTTGTGGCCGTTTCACACAACTGCAGGTTTAATGCCAGCGCTAATGGTCAGTGGATATTCCAAATCATTACAGGCCTGTAAATGACACCTGCCCTGAAAACAAATCCTGGGGTCATATATCGACCAAAAAATTCAAAAGACGTCCATATTTCAAAACGACAGTTTCAAGAGGCATATTTCACGCACATTAGTGTTCTGCTTCTTTTGCTTTCTTTCCTTCTTTGTTAAAAAAAAACGGGAATGGAAAAAGGCAACCCTCAGAATGGGCGAAAACGTTCACAAACGAATCAATGGACAAAGGTTTAATCTCCAATATATATAAACAGCTCATGCAGCTTAATATTAATAAAACAAACAACCCAATACAAAAATGGGCAGAAGATCTAAAGAGACGTTTCATCAAAGAAGACACAGAGATGGCCAAGACGCACATGAAAAGCTGCTCAACATCACTAATTATTAGAGAAATGCAAATCAAAACTACATTGAGGTAAGACCTCACACCTGTTAGAATCGGCATCATCAGATAATCTACAAACAACAAATTCTGGGGAGGGTGTGGACAAAAGGAACCCTCTTCCGCTATTGGTGGGAATGTAAATTGATACAGTCACTATGGAGAACAGTATGGAGGTTCCTTTAAAAAACTAAAAAGAGAATTACCATAGGATCCAGCAATCCCACTTCTGGGCATATACCAAGAGAAAACCATAAATCACAGAGACACATTCACCACAATGTTCATTGCAGCACTATTTACAATAGCCAGGTTATGGAAGCAACATAAATGCCCACAGACAGGCGAATGGATAAAGATGTGGTACATATATAAAATGGAATATTACTCAGCCATAAAAAGGAATGAAACTGGGTCATTTGTAGAGAAGTTGATGGATCTAGAGACTGTCATACAGAGTCAAGTAAGCCAGAAAGAGAAAAACAAATATTGTATATTAATGCCTATATGTGGAACCTAGAAAAATGGTAGAGATGAACTGGTTTGCAGGGCAGAAATAGAGACACAGAGGTAGAGAACAAACGTATGGACACAAAGTGGGGGAAGCCATGGGGTGGTGGTGGTGGGATGAGTTGGGAGATTAGGATTGACCTGTATACATGTCTATGCATAAAATAGATAACTAATAATAACCTACTGTATAAAAAAATAACTAAAATTAAATTTCAAAATTTTAAAAAATAAAATGTAAAAATAAAACAGAAATAAAGTTCTTCCATTCACACTGATGTATTTATACGAATGAATTATTTCCATGCTTATATCTATAAATACATAAATGAGGAATAAAATCTAACTTGAACCAAAAAAGAAAAAAAAACTGAACCTAAGAATTATACAGAGGAAAACACTACCAAGGCACTTGCTCCAGTGGTAAACAATTCTGAAATTGGTCAGAGGTGGGGAATCATCTCCCATACAGCCAGCAGCCCCGCCCGCCCACGCAAGGAGCATCCTCATTGCAAAGCTGGGAGACCGTGCCGAGGCCTCTGTGAGTAAACGTGAGCTGAGCCCCAGGCCAGATGCTGCTGAACTCTTCCCACCCTTCCCAGGTGAAACACCTGAATATGTACAAGGGCTTGAAAGCCTAAAGGAAGGGCCGTGGAGCCACACCAGCGACAGCACGCAGGCCAACTTGGTGCCTGCAGGTCAGCCAGGATGGTACTGGCCACGGGCGCTCTTCTGGAAGCTTTCTATTGGCCTGCCTGAGATACTCCTCCTGTCCCGGCCCCCACTCCTTTTTTTCCTTCCTCACCTCAGCCCGGAGAGATATTCCAGTGGAAGTTATGGGTGACACATCCTCTTCTTTACAGGTGGCAGCCTGGCAACTCCTGCAGAAAGTCCAGCAGAGCCCCACTCACACCGGGCCACCCACAAAGCCGTGGACCCTCACACCCTCCCACCAGCACAGCCCCGAGACTGCTGACGGGGCAATGGATATGGAGTCAGGCACATCTGCAGGGACTATTGCTGCCTGGAGTGCTGTTTATATTGACCACAACCCAGGCACACCTGGGGAGGGCTTGCCGGCAGGGTCAGGCTGCCCAGGTCAGCTAATCCTCAGCCCTCAGGGAATCACATTGCAGAATATGGACCTCGCTAAGACAGAATATTCGCCAAGGAAAAAAAGGACACAATGCCATTTGCAGCACCGTAGATGAGTCTCGAGGTAATCACGTGACTTGGAGTAAGTCAGAAAGTGAAAGACACATATCATATCATATCACTTATAGGTGTTACCTATAAATTGATACCAGGGCAGATATTTCCACGTAGAAGGGCAATCACAGATTCATTAAACAAACTTATGGTTCACCAAAGGAAAGGTGTGAGGATTGAATTCATTACGATATTGGGGTTAACAGACAGATACAAACACAGTAGACGTATATAATCACCAAAGACCTACGGAGTACCAAGAGAAGACTACTCAACATTCTGTCATAACGTACATGGGAAAAGGATCCCAGGAAGAACAGACATATGTATATGTGTAAAAGAACCACCTCTTGCACACCTACAACAAGCTAATCGTTGTACTCAAACTTGCTGTAATAAAAAATAAAAAATTAAATTAAAAACACGAACAAGAATTAGTGAGACAAACTTGAGGGGCTTTCTCCTGGCACATTCCGTTCTACATTCCAATCTAGAACACGACTTCCATTGAGGCTCTGCTGCCCTAGTAACCAGATTTGGTAAGGGAGAACTGCTGCCACCTTGTGGCCGTTTCACACAACTGCAGGTTTAATGCCAGCGCTAATGGTCAGTGGATATTCCAAATCATTACAGGCCTGTAAATGACACCTGCCCTGAAAACAAATCCTGGGGTCATATATCGACCAAAAAATTCAAAAGACGTCCATATTTCAAAACGACAGTTTCAAGAGGCATATTTCACGCACATTAGTGTTCTGCTTCTTTTGCTTTCTTTCTTTCTTTGTTAAAAAAAACGGGAATGGAGAAAGGCAACCCTCAGAATGGGCGAAAACGTTCACAAACGAATCAATGGACAAAGGTTTAATCTCCAATATATATAAACAGCTCATGCAGCTTAATATTAATAAAACAAACAACCCAATACAAAAATGGGCAGAAGATCTAAAGAGACGTTTCTTCAAAGAAGACACAGAGATGGCCAAGACGCACATGAAAAGCTGCTCAACATCACTAATTATTAGAGAAATGCAAATCAAAACTACAATGAGGTAAGACTTCACACCTGTTAGAATCGGCATCATCAGATAATCTACAAACAACAAACTCTGGGGAGGGTGTGGACAAAAGGAACCCTCTTCCGCTATTGGTGGGAATGTAAATTGATACAGTCACTATGGAGAACAGTATGGAGGTTCCTTTAAAAAACTAAAAAGAGAATTACCATAGGATCCAGCAATCCCACTTCTGGGCATATACCCAGAGAAAACCATAAATCACAGAGACACATTCACCACAATGTTCATTGCAGCACTATTTACAATAGCCAGGTTATGGAAGCAAAATAAATGCCCACAGACAGACGAATGGATAAAGATGTGGTACATATATAAAATGGAATATTACTCAGCCATAAAAAGGAATGAAACTGGGTCATTTGTAGAGAAGTTGATGGATCTAGAGACTGTCATACAGAGTCAAGTAAGCCAGAAAGAGAAAAACAAATATTGTATATTAATGCCTATATGTGGAACCTAGAAAAATGGTAGAGATGAACTGGTTTGCAGGGCAGAAATAGAGACACAGAGGTAGAGAACAAACGTATGGACACAAAGTGGGGGAAGCCATGGGGTGGTGGTGGTGGGATGAGTTGGGAGATTAGTATTGACATGTATACATGTCTATGCATAAAATAGATAACTAATAATAACCTACTGTATAAAAAAATAACTAAAATTAAATTTCAAAATTTTAAAAAATAAAATGTAAAAATAAAACAGAAAAAAAGTTCTTCCATTCACACTGATGTATTTATACGAATGAATTATTTCCATGCTTATATCTATAAATACATAAATGAGGAATAAAATCTAACTTGAACCAAAAAAGAAAAAAAAGAAACTGAACCTAACAGTTATACAGAGGAAAACACTACCAAGGCACTTGCTCCAGTGGTAAAGAATTCTGAAATTGGTCAGAGGTGGGGAATCATCTCCCATACAGCCAGCAGCCCCGCCCGCCCACGCAAGGAGCATCCTCATTGCAAAGCTGGGAGACCGTGCCGAGGCCTCTGTGAGTAAACGTGAGCTGAGCCCCAGGCCAGATGCTGCTGAACTGTTCCCACCCTTCCCAGGTGAAACACCTGAATATGTACAAGGGCTTGAAAGCCTAGAGGAAGGGCCGTGGAGCCACACCAGCGACAGCACGCAGGCCAACTTGGTGCCTGCAGGTCAGCCAGGATGGTACTGGCCACGGGCGCTCTTCTGGAAGCTTTCTATTGCCCTGCCTGAGATACCCCTCCTGTCCCGGCCCCCACTCCTTTTTTTCCTTCCTCACCTCAGCCCGGAGAGATATTCCAGTGGAAGTTATGGGTGACACATCCTCTTCTTTACAGGTGGCAGCCTGGCAACTCCTGCCGAAAGTCCAGCAAAGCCCCACTCACACCGGGCCACCCACAAAGCCGTGGACCCTCACACCCTCCCACCAGCACAGCCCCGAGACTGCTGACGGGGCAGAGAATATGGAGTAAGGCACAGCTGCAGGGGCTATTGCTGCCTGGAGTGCTGTTTATATTGACCTCAACCCAGGCACACCTGGGGAGGGCTTGCCGGCAGGGTCAGGCTGCCCAGGTCAGCTAATCCTCAGCCCTCAGGGAATCACATTGCAGAATATGGACCTCGCTAAGACAGAATATTCGCCAAGGAAAAAAAGGACACAATGCAATTTGCAGCACCGTAGATGAGTCTCGAGGTAATCACGTGACTTGGAGTAAGCCAGAAAGTGAAAGACACATATCATATCATATCACTTATAGGTGTTACCTATAAATTGATACCAGGGCAGATATTTCCACGGAGAAGGGCAATCACAGATTCATTAAACAAACTTATGGTTCACCAAAGGAAAGGTGTGAGGATTGAATTCATTACGATATTGGGGTTAACAGACAGATACAAACACAGTAGACGTATATAATCACCAAAGACCTACGGAGTACCAAGAGAAGACTACTCAACATTCTGTCATAACGTACATGGGAAACGGATCCCAGGAAGAACAGACATATGTATATGTGTAAAAGAACCACCTCTTGCACACCTACAACAAGCTAAACGTTGTACTCAAACTTGCTGTAATAAAAAATAAAAAATTAAATTAAAAACACGAACAAGAAGTAGTGAGACAAACTTGAGGGGCTTTCTCCTGGCACATTCCGTTCTACATTCCAATCTCGAACACGACTTCCATTGAGGCTCTGCTGCCCTAGTAACCAGATTTGGTAAGGGAGAACTGCTGCCACCTTGTGGCCGTTTCACACAACTGCAGGTTTAATGCCAGCGCTAATGGTCAGTGGATATTCCAAATCATTACAGGCCTGTAAATGACACCTGCCCTGAAAACAAATCCTGGGGTCATATATCGACCAAAAAATTCAAAAGACGTCCATATTTCAAAACGACAGTTTCAAGAGGCATATTTCACGCACATTAGTGTTCTGCTTCTTTTGCTTTCTTTCCTTCTTTGTTAAAAAAAAACGGGAATGGAAAAAGGCAACCCTCAGAATGGGCGAAAACGTTCACAAACGAATCAATGGACAAAGGTTTAATCTCCAATATATATAAACAGCTCATGCAGCTTAATATTAATAAAACAAACAACCCAATACAAAAATGGGCAGAAGATCTAAAGAGACGTTTCATCAAAGAAGACACAGAGATGGCCAAGACGCACATGAAAAGCTGCTCAACATCACTAATTATTAGAGAAATGCAAATCAAAACTACATTGAGGTAAGACCTCACACCTGTTAGAATCGGCATCATCAGATAATCTACAAACAACAAATTCTGGGGAGGGTGTGGACAAAAGGAACCCTCTTCCGCTATTGGTGGGAATGTAAATTGATACAGTCACTATGGAGAACAGTATGGAGGTTCCTTTAAAAAACTAAAAAGAGAATTACCATAGGATCCAGCAATCCCACTTCTGGGCATATACCAAGAGAAAACCATAAATCACAGAGACACATTCACCACAATGTTCATTGCAGCACTATTTACAATAGCCAGGTTATGGAAGCAACATAAATGCCCACAGACAGGCGAATGGATAAAGATGTGGTACATATATAAAATGGAATATTACTCAGCCCTAAAAAGGAATGAAACTGGGTCATTTGTAGAGAAGTTGATGGATCTAGAGACTGTCATACAGAGTCAAGTAAGCCAGAAAGAGAAAAACAAATATTGTATATTAATGCCTATATGTGGAACCTAGAAAAATGGTAGAGATGAACTGGTTTGCAGGGCAGAAATAGAGACACAGAGGTAGAGAACAAACGTATGGACACAAAGTGGGGGAAGCCATGGGGTGGTGGTGGTGGGATGAGTTGGGAGATTAGGATTGACCTGTATACATGTCTATGCATAAAATAGATAACTAATAATAACCTACTGTATAAAAAAATAACTAAAATTAAATTTCAAAATTTTAAAAAATAAAATGTAAAAATAAAACAGAAATAAAGTTCTTCCATTCACACTGATGTATTTATACGAATGAATTATTTCCATGCTTATATCTATAAATACATAAATGAGGAATAAAATCTAACTTGAACCAAAAAAGAAAAAAAAACTGAACCTAAGAATTATACAGAGGAAAACACTACCAAGGCACTTGCTCCAGTGGTAAACAATTCTGAAATTGGTCAGAGGTGGGGAATCATCTCCCATACAGCCAGCAGCCCCGCCCGCCCACGCAAGGAGCATCCTCATTGCAAAGCTGGGAGACCGTGCCGAGGCCTCTGTGAGTAAACGTGAGCTGAGCCCCAGGCCAGATGCTGGTGAACTCTTCCCACCCTTCCCAGGTGAAACACCTGAATATGTACAAGGGCTTGAAAGCCTAGAGGAAGGGCCGTGGAGCCACACCAGCGACAGCACGCAGGCCAACTTGGTGCCTGCAGGTCAGCCAGGATGGTACTGGCCACGGGCGCTCTTCTGGAAGCTTTCTATTGGCCTGCCTGAGATACTCCTCCTGTCCCGGCCCCCACTCCTTTTTTTCCTTCCTCACCTCAGCCCGGAGAGATATTCCAGTGGAAGTTATGGGTGACACATCCTCTTCTTTACAGGTGGCAGCCTGGCAACTCCTGCCGAAAGTCCAGCAGAGCCCCACTCACACCGGGCCACCCACAAAGCCGTGGACCCTCACACCCTCCCACCAGCACAGCCCCGAGACTGCTGACGGGGCAATGGATATGGAGTCAGGCACAGCTGCAGGGACTATTGCTGCCTGGAGTGCTGTTTATATTGACCACAACCCAGGCACACCTGGGGAGGGCTTGCCGGCAGTGTCAGGCTGCCCAGGTCAGCTAATCCTCAGCCCTCAGGGAATCACATTGCAGAATATGGACCTCGCTAAGACAGAATATTCGCCAAGGAAAAAAAGGACACAATGCCATTTGCAGCACCGTAGATGAGTCTCGAGGTAATCACGTGACTTGGAGTAAGTCAGAAAGTGAAAGACACATATCATATCATATCACTTATAGGTGTTACCTATAAATTGATACCAGGGCAGATATTTCCACGGAGAAGGGCAATCACAGATTCATTAAACAAACTTATGGTTCACCAAAGGAAAGGTGTGAGGATTGAATTCATTACGATATTGGGGTTAACAGACAGATACAAACACAGTAGACGTATATAATCACCAAAGACCTACGGAGTACCAAGAGAAGACTACTCAACATTCTGTCATAACGTACATGGGAAAAGGATCCCAGGAAGAACAGACATATGTATATGTGTAAAAGAACCACCTCTTGCACACCTACAACAAGCTAAACGTTGTACTCAAACTTGCTGTAATAAAAAATAAAAAATTAAATTAAAAACACGAACAAGAAGTAGTGAGACAAACTTGAGGGGCTTTCTCCTGGCACATTCCGTTCTACATTCCAATCTAGAACACGACTTCCATTGAGTCTCTGCTGCCCTAGTAACCAGAATTGGTAAGGGAGAACTGCTGCCACCTTGTGGCCGTTTCACACAACTGCAGGTTTAATGCCAGCGCTAATGGTCAGTGGATATTCCAAATCATTACAGGCCTGTAAATGACACCTGCCCTGAAAACAAATCCTCGGGTCATATATCGACCAAAAAATTCAAAAGACGTCCATATTTCAAAACGACAGTTTCAAGAGGCATATTACACGCACATTAGTGTTCTGCTTCTTTTGCTTTCTTTCTTTCTTTGTTAAAAAAAACGGGAATGGAGAAAGGCAACCCTCAGAATGGGCGAAAACGTTCACAAACGAATCAATGGACAAAGGTTTAATCTCCAATATATATAAACAGCTCATGCAGCTTAATATTAATAAAACAAACAACCCAATACAAAAATGGGCAGAAGATCTAAAGAGACGTTTCTTCAAAGAAGACACAGAGATGGCCAAGACGCACATGAAAAGCTGCTCAACATCACTAATTATTAGAGAAATGCAAATCAAAACTACAATGAGTTAAGACCTCACACCTGTTAGAATCGGCATCATCAGATAATCTACAAACAACAAACTCTGGGGAGGGTGTGGACAAAAGGAACCCTCTTCCGCTATTGGTGGGAATGTAAATTGATACAGTCACTATGGAGAACAGTATGGAGGTTCCTTTAAAAAACTAAAAAGAGAATTACCATAGGATCCAGCAATCCCACTTCTGGGCATATACCCAGAGAAAACCATAAATCACAAAGACACATTCACCACAATGTTCATTGCAGCACTATTTACAATAGACAGGTAATGGAAGCAACCTAAATGCCCACAGACAGACGAATGGAAAAAGATGTGGTACATATATAAAATGGAATATTACTCAGCCATAAAACCGAATGAAACTGGGTCATTTGTAGAGAAGTTGATGGATCTAGAGACTGTCATACAGAGTCAAGTAAGCCAGAAAGAGAAAAACAAATATTGTATATTAATGCCTATATGTGGAACCTAGAAAAATGGTAGAGATGAACTGGTTTGCAGGGCAGAAATAGAGACACAGAGGTAGAGAACGAACGTATGGACACAAAGTGGGGGAAGCCATGGGGTGGTGGTGGTGGGATGACTTGGGAGATTAGGATTGACCTGTATACATGTCTATGCATAAAATAGATAACTAATAATAACCTACTGTATAAAAAAAAACTAAAATTAAATTTCAAAATTTTAAAAAATAAAATGTAAAAATAAAACAGAAAAAAAGTTCTTCCATTCACACTGATGTATTTATACGAATGAATTATTTCCATGCTTATATCTATAAATACATAAATGAGGAATAAAATCTAACGTGAACCAAAAAAGAAAAAAAAAAAAACTGAACCTAACAGTTATACAGAGGAAAACACTACCAAGGCACTTGCTCCAGTGGTAAACAATTCTGAAATTGGTCAGAGGTGGGGAATCATCTCCCATACAGCCAGCAGCCCCGCCCGCCCAGGCAAGGAGCATCCTCATTGCAAAGCTGGGGGACCGTGCTGAGGCCTCTGTGAGTAAACGTGAGCTGAGCCCCAGGCCAGATGCTGCTGAACTGTTCCCACCCTTCCCAGGTGAAACACCTGAATATGTACAAGGGCTTGAAAGCCTAGAGGAAGGGCCGTGGAGCCACACCAGCGACAGCACGCAGGCCAACTTGGTGCCTGCAGGTCAGCCAGGATGGTACTGGCCACGGGTGCTCTTCTGGAAGCTTTCTATTGCCCTGCCTGAGATACCCCTCCTGTCCCGGCCCCCACTCCTTTTTTTCCTTCCTCACCTCAGCCCGGAGAGATATTCCAGTGGAAGTTATGGGTGACACATCCTCTTCTTTACAGGTGGCAGCCTGGCAACTCCTGCCGAAAGTCCAGCAGAGCCCCACTCACACCGGGCCACCCACAAAGCCGTGGAACCTCACACCCTCCCACCAGCACAGCCCCGAGACTGCTGACGGGGCAGAGAATATGGAGTAAGGCACAGCTGCAGGGGCTATTGCTGCCTGGAGTGCTGTTTATATTGACCTCAACCCAGGCACACCTGGGGAGGGCTTGCCGGCAGGGTCAGGCTGCCCAGGTCAGCTAATCCTCAGCCCTCAGGGAATCACATTGCAGAATATGGACCTCGCTAAGACAGAATATTCGCCAAGGAAAAAAAGGACACAATGCAATTTGCAGCACCGTAGATGAGTCTCGAGGTAATCACGTGACTTGGAGTAAGCCAGAAAGTGAAAGACACATATCATATCATATCACTTATAGGTGTTACCTATAAATTGATACCAGGGCAGATATTTCCACGGAGAAGGGCAATCACAGATTCATTAAACAAACTTATGGTTCACCAAAGGAAAGGTGTGAGGATTGAATTCATTACGATATTGGGGTTAACAGACAGATACAAACACAGTAGACGTATATAATCACCAAAGACCTACGGAGTACCAAGAGAAGACTACTCAACATTCTGTCATAACGTACATGGGAAACGGATCCCAGGAAGAACAGACATATGTATATGTGTAAAAGAACCACCTCTTGCACACCTACAACAAGCTAAACGTTGTACTCAAACTTGCTGTAATAAAAAATAAAAAATTAAATTAAAAACACGAACAAGAAGTAGTGAGACAAACTTGAGGGGCTTTCTCCTGGCACATTCCGTTCTACATTCCAATCTCGAACACGACTTCCATTGAGGCTCTGCTGCCCTAGTAACCAGATTTGGTAAGGGAGAACTGCTGCCACCTTGTGGCCGTTTCACACAACTGCAGGTTTAATGCCAGCGCTAATGGTCAGTGGATATTCCAAATCATTACAGGCCTGTAAATGACACCTGCCCTGAAAACAAATCCTGGGGTCATATATCGACCAAAAAATTCAAAAGACGTCCATATTTCAAAACGACAGTTTCAAGAGGCATATTTCACGCACATTAGTGTTCTGCTTCTTTTGCTTTCTTTCCTTCTTTGTTAAAAAAAAACGGGAATGGAAAAAGGCAACCCTCAGAATGGGCGAAAACGTTCACAAACGAATCAATGGACAAAGGTTTAATCTCCAATATATATAAACAGCTCATGCAGCTTAATATTAATAAAACAAACAACCCAATACAAAAATGGGCAGAAGATCTAAAGAGACGTTTCATCAAAGAAGACACAGAGATGGCCAAGACGCACATGAAAAGCTGCTCAACATCACTAATTATTAGAGAAATGCAAATCAAAACTACATTGAGGTAAGACCTCACACCTGTTAGAATCGGCATCATCAGATAATCTACAAACAACAAATTCTGGGGAGGGTGTGGACAAAAGGAACCCTCTTCCGCTATTGGTGGGAATGTAAATTGATACAGTCACTATGGAGAACAGTATGGAGGTTCCTTTAAAAAACTAAAAAGAGAATTACCATAGGATCCAGCAATCCCACTTCTGGGCATATACCAAGAGAAAACCATAAATCACAGAGACACATTCACCACAATGTTCATTGCAGCACTATTTACAATAGCCAGGTTATGGAAGCAACATAAATGCCCACAGACAGGCGAATGGATAAAGATGTGGTACATATATAAAATGGAATATTACTCAGCCCTAAAAAGGAATGAAACTGGGTCATTTGTAGAGAAGTTGATGGATCTAGAGACTGTCATACAGAGTCAAGTAAGCCAGAAAGAGAAAAACAAATATTGTATATTAATGCCTATATGTGGAACCTAGAAAAATGGTAGAGATGAACTGGTTTGCAGGGCAGAAATAGAGACACAGAGGTAGAGAACAAACGTATGGACACAAAGTGGGGGAAGCCATGGGGTGGTGGTGGTGGGATGAGTTGGGAGATTAGGATTGACCTGTATACATGTCTATGCATAAAATAGATAACTAATAATAACCTACTGTATAAAAAAATAACTAAAATTAAATTTCAAAATTTTAAAAAATAAAATGTAAAAATAAAACAGAAATAAAGTTCTTCCATTCACACTGATGTATTTATACGAATGAATTATTTCCATGCTTATATCTATAAATACATAAATGAGGAATAAAATCTAACTTGAACCAAAAAAGAAAAAAAAACTGAACCTAAGAATTATACAGAGGAAAACACTACCAAGGCACTTGCTCCAGTGGTAAACAATTCTGAAATTGGTCAGAGGTGGGGAATCATCTCCCATACAGCCAGCAGCCCCGCCCGCCCACGCAAGGAGCATCCTCATTGCAAAGCTGGGAGACCGTGCCGAGGCCTCTGTGAGTAAACGTGAGCTGAGCCCCAGGCCAGATGCTGGTGAACTCTTCCCACCCTTCCCAGGTGAAACACCTGAATATGTACAAGGGCTTGAAAGCCTAGAGGAAGGGCCGTGGAGCCACACCAGCGACAGCACGCAGGCCAACTTGGTGCCTGCAGGTCAGCCAGGATGGTACTGGCCACGGGCGCTCTTCTGGAAGCTTTCTATTGGCCTGCCTGAGATACTCCTCCTGTCCCGGCCCCCACTCCTTTTTTTCCTTCCTCACCTCAGCCCGGAGAGATATTCCAGTGGAAGTTATGGGTGACACATCCTCTTCTTTACAGGTGGCAGCCTGGCAACTCCTGCAGAAAGTCCAGCAGAGCCCCACTCACACCGGGCCACCCACAAAGCCGTGGACCCTCACACCCTCCCACCAGCACAGCCCCGAGACTGCTGACGGGGCAATGGATATGGAGTCAGGCACAGCTGCAGGGACTATTGCTGCCTGGAGTGCTGTTTATATTGACCACAACCCAGGCACACCTGGGGAGGGCTTGCCGGCAGTGTCAGGCTGCCCAGGTCAGCTAATCCTCAGCCCTCAGGGAATCACATTGCAGAATATGGACCTCGCTAAGACAGAATATTCGCCAAGGAAAAAAAGGACACAATGCCATTTGCAGCACCGTAGATGAGTCTCGAGGTAATCACGTGACTTGGAGTAAGTCAGAAAGTGAAAGACACATATCATATCATATCACTTATAGGTGTTACCTATAAATTGATACCAGGGCAGATATTTCCACGGAGAAGGGCAATCACAGATTCATTAAACAAACTTATGGTTCACCAAAGGAAAGGTGTGAGGATTGAATTCATTACGATATTGGGGTTAACAGACAGATACAAACACAGTAGACGTATATAATCACCAAAGACCTACGGAGTACCAAGAGAAGACTACTCAACATTCTGTCATAACGGACATGGGAAAAGGATCCCAGGAAGAACAGACATATGTATATGTGTAAAAGAACCACCTCTTGCACACCTACAACAAGCTAAACGTTGTACTCAAACTTGCTGTAATAAAAAATAAAAAATTAAATTAAAAACACGAACAAGAAGTAGTGAGACAAACTTGAGGGGCTTTCTCCTGGCACATTCCGTTCTACATTCCAATCTAGAACACGACTTCCATTGAGTCTCTGCTGCCCTAGTAACCAGAATTGGTAAGGGAGAACTGCTGCCACCTTGTGGCCGTTTCACACAACTGCAGGTTTAATGCCAGCGCTAATGGTCAGTGGATATTCCAAATCATTACAGGCCTGTAAATGACACCTGCCCTGAAAACAAATCCTCGGGTCATATATCGACCAAAAAATTCAAAAGACGTCCATATTTCAAAACGACAGTTTCAAGAGGCATATTACACGCACATTAGTGTTCTGCTTCTTTTGCTTTCTTTCTTTCTTTGTTAAAAAAAACGGGAATGGAGAAAGGCAACCCTCAGAATGGGCGAAAACGTTCACAAACGAATCAATGGACAAAGGTTTAATCTCCAATATATATAAACAGCTCATGCAGCTTAATATTAATAAAACAAACAACCCAATACAAAAATGGGCAGAAGATCTAAAGAGACGTTTCTTCAAAGAAGACACAGAGATGGCCAAGACGCACATGAAAAGCTGCTCAACATCACTAATTATTAGAGAAATGCAAATCAAAACTACAATGAGTTAAGACCTCACACCTGTTAGAATCGGCATCATCAGATAATCTACAAACAACAAACTCTGGGGAGGGTGTGGACAAAAGGAACCCTCTTCCGCTATTGGTGGGAATGTAAATTGATACAGTCACTATGGAGAACAGTATGGAGGTTCCTTTAAAAAACTAAAAAGAGAATTACCATAGGATCCAGCAATCCCACTTCTGGGCATATACCCAGAGAAAACCATAAATCACAAAGACACATTCACCACAATGTTCATTGCAGCACTATTTACAATAGACAGGTAATGGAAGCAACCTAAATGCCCACAGACAGACGAATGGAAAAAGATGTGGTACATATATAAAATGGAATATTACTCAGCCATAAAACCGAATGAAACTGGGTCATTTGTAGAGAAGTTGATGGATCTAGAGACTGTCATACAGAGTCAAGTAAGCCAGAAAGAGAAAAACAAATATTGTATATTAATGCCTATATGTGGAACCTAGAAAAATGGTAGAGATGAACTGGTTTGCAGGGCAGAAATAGAGACACAGAGGTAGAGAACGAACGTATGGACACAAAGTGGGGGAAGCCATGGGGTGGTGGTGGTGGGATGACTTGGGAGATTAGGATTGACCTGTATACATGTCTATGCATAAAATAGATAACTAATAATAACCTACTGTATAAAAAAAAACTAAAATTAAATTTCAAAATTTTAAAAAATAAAATGTAAAAATAAAACAGAAAAAAAGTTCTTCCATTCACACTGATGTATTTATACGAATGAATTATTTCCATGCTTATATCTATAAATACATAAATGAGGAATAAAATCTAACGTGAACCAAAAAAGAAAAAAAAAAAAACTGAACCTAACAGTTATACAGAGGAAAACACTACCAAGGCACTTGCTCCAGTGGTAAACAATTCTGAAATTGGTCAGAGGTGGGGAATCATCTCCCATACAGCCAGCAGCCCCGCCCGCCCAGGCAAGGAGCATCCTCATTGCAAAGCTGGGGGACCGTGCTGAGGCCTCTGTGAGTAAACGTGAGCTGAGCCCCAGGCCAGATGCTGCTGAACTGTTCCCACCCTTCCCAGGTGAAACACCTGAATATGTACAAGGGCTTGAAAGCCTAGAGGAAGGGCCGTGGAGCCACACCAGCGACAGCACGCAGGCCAACTTGGTGCCTGCAGGTCAGCCAGGATGGTACTGGCCACGGGCGCTCTTCTGGAAGCTTTCTATTGCCCTGCCTGAGATACCCCTCCTGTCCCGGCCCCCACTCCTTTTTTTCCTTCCTCACCTCAGCCCGGAGAGATATTCCAGTGGAAGTTATGGGTGACACATCCTCTTCTTTACAGGTGGCAGCCTGGCAACTCCTGCCGAAAGTCCAGCAGAGCCCCACTCACACCGGGCCACCCACAAAGCCGTGGACCCTCACACCCTCCCACCAGCACAGCCCCGAGACTGCTGACGGGGCAGAGGATATGGAGTCAGGCACAGCTGCAGGGACTATTGCTGCCTGGAGTGCTGTTTATATTGACCACAACCCAGGCACACCTGGGGAGGGCTTGCCGGCAGGGTCAGGCTGCCCAGGTCAGCTAATCCTCAGCCCTCAGGGAATCACATTGCAGAATATGGACCTCGCTAAGACAGAATTTTCGCCAAGGAAAAAAAGGACACAATGCCATTTGCAGCACCGTAGATGAGTCTCGAGGTAATCACGTGACTTGGAGTAAGTCAGAAAGTGAAAGACACATATCATATCATATCACTTATAGGTGTTACCTATAAATTGATACCAGGGCAGATATTTCCACGGAGAAGGGCAATCACAGATTCATTAAACAAACTTATGGTTCACCAAAGGAAAGGTGTGAGGCTTGAATTCATTACGATATTGGGGTTAACAGACAGATACAAACACAGTAGACGTATATAATCACCAAAGACCTACGGAGTACCAAGAGAAGACTACTCAACATTCTGTCATAACGTACATCGGAAAAGGATCCCAGGAAGAACAGACATATGTATATGTGTAAAAGAACCACCTCTTGCACACCTACAACAAGCTAAACGTTGTACTCAAACTTGCTGTAATAAAAAATAAAAAATTAAATTAAGAACACGAACAAGAAGTAGTGAGACAAACTTGAGGGGCTTTCTCCTGGCACATTCCGTTCTACATTCCAATCTAGAACACGACTTCCATTGAGTCTCTGCTGCCCTAGTAACCAGAATTGGTAAGGGAGAACTGCTGCCACCTTGTGGCCGTTTCACACAACTGCAGGTTTAATGCCAGCGCTAATGGTCAGTGGATATTCCAAATCATTACAGGCCTGTAAATGACACCTGCCCTGAAAACAAATCCTGGGGTCAGATATCGACCAAAAAATTCAAAAGACGTCCATATTTCAAAACGACAGTTTCAAGAGGCATATTACACGCACATTAGTGTTCTGCTTCTTTTGCTTTCTTTCTTTCTTTGTTAAAAAAAACGGGAATGGAGAAAGGCAACCCTCAGAATGGGCGAAAACGTTCACAAACGAATCAATGGACAAAGGTTTAATCTCCAATATATATAAACAGCACATGCAGCTTAATATTAATAAAACAAACAACCCAATACAAAAATGGGCAGAAGATCTAAAGAGACGTTTCTTC
Organism: Mesoplodon bidens; assembly: GCF_964165515.1. NCBI lineage: Eukaryota > Metazoa > Chordata > Mammalia > Artiodactyla > Ziphiidae > Mesoplodon > Mesoplodon bidens. Next base: position 210,752 of record NW_027672639.1, on the reverse strand, counting down.
AAAGAAGACACAGAGATGGCCAAGACGCACATGAAAAGCTGCTCAACATCACTAATTATTAGAGAAATGCAAATCAAAACTACAATGAGGTAAGACCTCACACCTGTTAGAATCGGCATCATCAGATAATCTACAAACAACAAACTCTGGGGAGGGTGTGGACAAAAGGAACCCTCTTCCGCTATTGGTGGGAATGTAAATTGATACAGTCACTATGGAGAACAGTATGGAGGTTCCTTTAAAAAACTAAAAAGAGAATTACCATAGGATCCAGCAATCCCACTTCTGGGCATATACCCAGAGAAAACCATAAATCACAGAGACACATTCACCACAATGTTCATTGCAGCACTATTTACAATAGCCAGGTTATGGAAGCAACATAAATGCCCACAGACAGACGAATGGAAAAAGATGTGGTACATATATAAAATGGAATATTACTCAGCCATAAAAAGGAATGAAACTGGGTCATTTGTAGAGAAGTTGATGGATCTAGAGACTGTCATACAGAGTCAAGTAAGCCAGAAAGAGAAAAACAAATATTGTATATTAATGCCTATATGTGGAACCTAGAAAAATGGTAGAGATGAACTGGTTTGCAGGGCAGAAATAGAGACACAGAGGTAGAGAACAAACGTATGGACACAAAGTGGGGGAAGCCATGGGGTGGTGGTGGTGGGATGAGTTGGGAGATTAGGATTGACCTGTATACATGTCTATGCATAAAATAGATAACTAATAATAACCTACTGTATAAAAAAATAACTAAAATTAAATTTCAAAATTTTAAAAAATAAAATGTAAAAATAAAACAGAAATAAAGTTCTTCCATTCACACTGATGTATTTATACGAATGAATTATTTCCATGCTTATATCTATAAATACATAAATGAGGAATAAAATCTAACTTGAACCAAAAAAGAAAAAAAATCTGAACCTAAGAATTATACAGAGGAAAACACTACCAAGGCACTTGCTCCAGTGGTAAACAATTCTGAAATTGGTCAGAGGTGGGGAATCATCTCCCATACAGCCAGCAGCCCCGCCCGCCCACGCAAGGAGCATCCTCATTGCAAAGCTGGGAGACCGTGCCGAGGCCTCTGTGAGTAAACGTGAGCTGAGCCCCAGGCCAGATGCTGCTGAACTGTTCCCACCCTTCCCAGGTGAAACACCTGAATATGTACAAGGGCTTGAAAGCCTAGAGGAAGGGCCGTGGAGCCACACCAGCGACAGCACGCAGGCCAACTTGGTGCCTGCAGGTCAGCCAGGATGGTACTGGCCACGGGCGCTCTTCTGGAAGCTTTCTATTGCCCTGCCTGAGATACCCCTCCTGTCCCGGCCCCCACTCCTTTTTTTCCTTCCTCACCTCAGCCCGGAGAGATATTCCAGTGGAAGTTATGGGTGACACATCCTCTTCTTTACAGGTGGCAGCCTGGCAACTCCTGCCGAAAGTCCAGCAAAGCCCCACTCACACCGGGCCACCCACAAAGCCGTGGACCCTCACACCCTCCCACCAGCACAGCCCCGAGACTGCTGACGGGGCAGAGGATATGGAGTCAGGCACAGCTGCAGGGGCTATTGCTGCCTGGAGTGCTGTTTATATTGACCTCAACCCAGGCACACCTGGGGAGGGCTTGCCGGCAGGGTCAGGCTGCCCAGGTCAGCTAATCCTCAGCCCTCAGGGAATCACATTGCAGAATATGGACCTCGCTAAGACAGAATATTCGCCAAGGAAAAAAAGGACACAATGCAATTTGCAGCACCGTAGATGAGTCTCGAGGTAATCACATGACTTGGAGTAAGCCAGAAAGTGAAAGACACATATCATATCATATCACTTATAGGTGTTACCTATAAATTGATAACAGGGCAGATATTTCCACGGAGAAGGGCAATCACAGATTCATTAAACAAACTTATGGTTCACCAAAGGAAAGGTGTGAGGATTGAATTCATTACGATATTGGGGTTAACAGACAGATACAAACACAGTAGACGTATATAATCACCAAAGACCTACGGAGTACCAAGAGAAGACTACTCAACATTCTGTCATAACGTACATGGGAAAAGGATCCCAGGAAGAACAGACATATGTATATGTGTAAAAGAACCACCTCTTGCACACCTACAACAAGCTAAACGTTGTACTCAAACTTGCTGTAATAAAAAATAAAAAATTAAATTAAAAACACGAACAAGAAGTAGTGAGACAAACTTGAGGGGCTTTCTCCTGGCACATTCCGTTCTACATTCCAATCTCGAACACGACTTCCATTGAGGCTCTGCTGCCCTAGTAACCAGATTTGGTAAGGGAGAACTGCTGCCTCCTTGTGGCCGTTTCACACAACTGCAGGTTTAATGCCAGCGCTAATGGTCAGTGGATATTCCAAATCATTACAGGCCTGTAAATGACACCTGCCCTGAAAACAAATCCTGGGGTCATATATCGACCAAAAAATTCAAAAGACGTCCATATTTCAAAACGACAGTTTCAAGAGGCATATTTCACGCACATTAGTGTTCTGCTTCTTTTGCTTTCTTTCCTTCTTTGTTAAAAAAAAACGGGAATGGAAAAAGGCAACCCTCAGAATGGGCGAAAACGTTCACAAACGAATCAATGGACAAAGGTTTAATCTCCAATATATATAAACAGCTCATGCAGCTTAATATTAATAAAACAAACAACCCAATACAAAAATGGGCAGAAGATCTAAAGAGACGTTTCTTCAAAGAAGACACAGAGATGGCCAAGACGCACATGAAAAGCTGCTCAACATCACTAATTATTAGAGAAATGCAAATCAAAACTACAATGAGGTAAGACCTCACACCTGTTAGAATCGGCATCATCAGATAATCTACAAACAACAAATTCTGGGGAGGGTGTGGACAAAAGGAACCCTCTTCCGCTATTGGTGGGAATGTAAATTGATACAGTCACTATGGAGAACAGTATGGAGGTTCCTTTAAAAAACTAAAAAGAGAATTACCATAGGATCCAGCAATCCCACTTCTGGGCATATACCAAGAGAAAACCATAAATCACAGAGACACATTCACCACAATGTTCATTGCAGCACTATTTACAATAGCCAGGTTATGGAAGCAACATAAATGCCCACAGACAGACGAATGGATAAAGATGTGGTACATATATAAAATGGAATATTACTCAGCCATAAAAAGGAATGAAACTGGGTCATTTGTAGAGAAGTTGATCGATCTAGAGACTGTCATACAGAGTGAAGTAAGCCAGAAAGAGAAAAACAAATATTGTATATTAATGCCTATATGTGGAACCTAGAAAAATGGTAGAGATGAACTGGTTTGCAGGGCAGAAATAGAGACACAGAGGTAGAGAACAAACGTATGGACACAAAGTGGGGGAAGCCATGGGGTGGTGGTGGTGGGATGAGTTGGGAGATTAGGATTGACCTGTATACATGTCTATGCATAAAATAGATAACTAATAATAACCTACTGTATAAAAAAATAACTAAAATTAAATTTCAAAATTTTAAAAAATAAAATGTAAAAATAAAACAGAAATAAAGTTCTTCCATTCACACTGATGTATTTATACGAATGAATTATTTCCATGCTTATATCTATAAATACATAAATGAGGAATAAAATCTAACTTGAACCAAAAAAGAAAAAAAAACTGAACCTAAGAATTATACAGAGGAAAACACTACCAAGGCACTTGCTCCAGTGGTAAACAATTCTGAAATTGGTCAGAGGTGGGGAATCATCTCCCATACAGCCAGCAGCCCCGCCCGCCCACGCAAGGAGCATCCTCATTGCAAAGCTGGGAGACCGTGCCGAGGCCTCTGTGAGTAAACGTGAGCTGAGCCCCAGGCCAGATGCTGCTGAACTCTTCCCACCCTTCCCAGGTGAAACACCTGAATATGTACAAGGGCTTGAAAGCCTAGAGGAAGGGCCGTGGAGCCACACCAGCGACAGCACGCAGGCCAACTTGGTGCCTGCAGGTCAGCCAGGATGGTACTGGCCACGGGCGCTCTTCTGGAAGCTTTCTATTGCCCTGCCTGAGATACCCCTCCTGTCCCGGCCCCCACTCCTTTTTTTCCTTCCTCACCTCAGCCCGGAGAGATATTCCAGTGGAAGTTATGGGTGACACATCCTCTTCTTTACAGGTGGCAGCCTGGCAACTCCTGCCGAAAGTCCAGCAGAGCCCCACTCACACCGCGCCACCCACAAAGCCGTGGACCCTCACACCCTCCCACCAGCACAGCCCCGAGACTGCTGACGGGGCAGAGAATATGGAGTCAGGCACAGCTGCAGGGGCTATTGCTGCCTGGAGTGCTGTTTATATTGACCTCAACCCAGGCACACCTGGGGAGGGCTTGCCGGCAGGGTCAGGCTGCCCAGGTCAGCTAATCCTCAGCCCTCAGGGAATCACATTGCAGAATATGGACCTCGCTAAGACAGAATATTCGCCAAGGAAAAAAGGGACACAATGCCATTTGCAGCACCGTAGATGAGTCTCGAGGTAATCTCGTGACTAGGAGTAAGCCAGAAAGTGAAAGACACATATCATATCATATCACTTATAGGTGTTACCTATAAATTGATACCAGGGCAGATATTTCCACGGAGAAGGGCAATCACAGATTCATTAAACAAACTTATGGTTCACCAAACGAAAGGTGTGAGGATTGAATTCATTACGATATTGGGGTTAACAGACATATACAAACACAGTAGACGTATATAATCACCAAAGTCCTACGGAGTACCAAGAGAAGACTACTCAACATTCTGTCATAACGTACATGGGAAAAGGATCCCAGGAAGAACAGACATATGTATATGTGTAAAAGAACCACCTCTTGCCCACCTACAACAAGCTAAACGTTGTACTCAAACTTGCTGTAATAAAAAATAAAAAATTAAATTAAAAACACGAACAAGAAGTAGTGAGACAAACTTGAGGGGCTTTCTCCCGGCACATTCCGTTCTACATTCCAATCTAGAACACGACTCCCATTGAGGCTCTGCTGCCCTAGTAACCAGATTTGGTAAGGGAGAACTGCTGCCACCTTGTGGCCGTTTCACACAACTGCAGGTTTAATGCCAGCGCTAATGGTCAGTGGATATTCCAAATCATTACAGGCCTGTAAATGACACCTGCCCTGAAAACAAATCCTGGGGTCATATATCGACCAAAAAATTCAAAAGACGTCCATATTTCAAAACGACAGTTTCAAGAGGCATATTACACGCACATTAGTGTTCTGTTTCTTTTGCTTTCTTTCTTTCTTTGTTAAAAAAAACGGGAATGGAGAAAGGCAACCCTCAGAATGGGCGAAAACGTTCACAAAGGAATCAATGGACAAAGGTTTAATCTCCAATATATATAAACAGCTCATGCAGCTTAATATTAATAAAACAAACAACCCAATACAAAAATGGGCAGAAGATCTAAAGAGACGTTTCTTCAAAGAAGACACAGAGATGGCCAAGACGCATATGAAAAGCTGCTCAACATCACTAATTATTAGAGAAATGCAAATCAAAACTACAATGAGGTAAGACCTCACACCTGTTAGAATCGGCATCATCAGATAATCTACAAACAACAAACTCTGGGGAGGGTGTGGACAAAAGGAACCCTCTTCCGCTATTGGTGGGAATGTAAATTGATACAGTCACTATGGAGAACAGTATGGAGGTTCCTTTAAAAAACTAAAAAGAGAATTACCATAGGATCTAGCAATCCCACTTCTGGGCATATACCCAGAGAAAACCATAAATCACAGAGACACATTCACCACAATGTTCATTGCAGCACTATTTACAATAGCCAGGTTATGGAAGCAACATAAATGCCCAGACAGACGAATGGAAAAAGATGTGGTACATATATAAAATGGAATATTACTCAGCCATAAAAACGAATGAAACTGGGTCATTTGTAGAGAAGTTGATGGATCTAGAGACTGTCATACAGAATCAAGTAAGCCAGAAAGAGAAAAACAAATATTGTATATTAATGCCTATATGTGGAACCTAGAAAAATGGTAGAGTTGAACTGGTTTGCAGGGCAGAAATAGAGACACAGAGGTAGAGAACAAACGTATGGACACAAAGTGGGGGAAGCCTTGGGGTGGTGGTGGTGGGATGAGTTGGGAGATTAGGATTGACCTGTATACATGTCTATGCATAAAATAGATAACTAATAATAACCTACTGTATAAAAAAATAACTAAAATTAAATTTCAAAATTTTAAAAAATAAAATGTAAAAATAAAACAGAAATAAAGTTCTTCCATTCACACTGATGTATTTATACGAATGAATTATTTCCATGCTTATATCTATAAATACATAAATGAGGAATAAAATCTAACTTGAACCAAAAAAGAAAAAAAAACTGAACCTAAGAATTATACAGAGGAAAACACTACCAAGGCACTTGCTCCAGTGGTAAACAATTCTGAAATTGGTCAGAGGTGGGGAATCATCTCCCATACAGCCAGCAGCCCCGCCCGCCCACGCAAGGAGCATCCTCATTGCAAAGCTGGGAGACCGTGCCGAGGCCTCTGTGAGTAAACGTGAGCTGAGCCCCAGGCCAGATGCTGCTGAACTGTTCCCACCCTTCCCAGGTGAAACACCTGAATATGTACAAGGGCTTGAAAGCCTAGAGGAAGGGCCATGGAGCCACACCAGCGACAGCACGCAGGCCAACTTGGTGCCTGCAGGTCAGCCAGGATGGTACTGGCCACGGGCGCTCTTCTGGAAGCTTTCTATTGCCCTGCCTGAGATACCCCTCCTGTCCCGGCCCCCACTCCTTTTTTTCCTTCCTCACCTCAGCCCGGAGAGATATTCCAGTGGAAGTTATGGGTGACACATCCTCTTCTTTACAGGTGGCAGCCTGGCAACTCCTGCCGAAAGTCCAGCAAAGCCCCACTCACACCGGGCCACCCACAAAGCCGTGGACCCTCACACCCTCCCACCAGCACAGCCCCGAGACTGCTGACGGGGCAGAGAATATGGAGTAAGGCACAGCTGCAGGGGCTATTGCTGCCTGGAGTGCTGTTTATATTGACCTCAACCCAGGCACACCTGGGGAGGGCTTGCCGGCAGGGTCAGGCTGCCCAGGTCAGCTAATCCTCAGCCCTCAGGGAATCACATTGCAGAATATGGACCTCGCTAAGACAGAATATTCGCCAAGATATAAAAGGACACAAAGCAATTTGCAGCACCGTGGATGAGTCTCGAGGTAATCACGTGACTTGGAGTAAGCCAGAAAGTGAAAGACACATATCATATCATATCACTTATAGGTGTTACCTATAAATTGATACCAGGGCAGATATTTCCACGGAGAAGGGCAATCACAGATTCATTAAACAAACTTATGGTTCACCAAAGGAAAGGTGTGAGGATTGAATTCATTACGATATTGGGGTTAACAGACAGATACAAACACAGTAGACGTATATAATCACCAAAGACCTACGGAGTACCAAGAGAAGACTACTCAACATTCTGTCATAACGTACATGGGAAAAGGATCCCAGGAAGAACAGACATATGTATATGTGTAAAAGAACCATCTCTTGCACACCTACAACAAGCTAAACGTTGTACTCAAACTTGCTGTAATAAAAAATAAAAAATTAAATTAAAAACACGAACAAGAAGTAGTGAGACAAACTTGAGGGGCTTTCTCCTGGCACATTCCGTTCTACATTCCAATCTCGAACACGACTTCCATTGAGGCTCTGCTGCCCTAGTAACCAGATTTGGTAAGGGAGAACTGCTGCCACCTTGTGGCCGTTTCACACAACTGCAGGTTTAATGCCAGCGCTAATGGTCAGTGGATATTCCAAATCATTACAGGCCTGTAAATGACACCTGCCCTGAAAACAAATCCTGGGGTCATATATCGACCAAAAAATTCAAAAGACGTCCATATTTCAAAACGACAGTTTCAAGAGGCATATTTCACGCACATTAGTGTTCTGCTTCTTTTGCTTTCTTTCCTTCTTTGTTAAAAAAAAACGGGAATGGAAAAAGGCAACCCTCAGAATGGGCGAAAACGTTCACAAACGAATCAATGGACAAAGGTTTAATCTCCAATATATATAAACAGCTCATGCAGCTTAATATTAATAAAACAAACAACCCAATACAAAAATGGGCAGAAGATCTAAAGAGACGTTTCTTCAAAGAAGACACAGAGATGGCCAAGACGCACATGAAAAGCTGCTCAACATCACTAATTATTAGAGAAATGCAAATCAAAACTACAATGAGGTAAGACCTCACACCTGTTAGAATCGGCATCATCAGATAATCTACAAACAACAAATTCTGGGGAGGGTGTGGACAAAAGGAACCCTCTTCCGCTATTGGTGGGAATGTAAATTGATACAGTCACTATGGAGAACAGTATGGAGGTTCCTTTAAAAAACTAAAAAGAGAATTACCATAGGATCCAGCAATCCCACTTCTGGGCATATACCAAGAGAAAACCATAAATCACAGAGACACATTCACCACAATGTTCATTGCAGCACTATTTACAATAGCCAGGTTATGGAAGCAACATAAATGCCCACAGACAGACGAATGGATAAAGATGTGGTACATATATAAAATGGAATATTACTCAGCCATAAAAAGGAATGAAACTGGGTCATTTGTAGAGAAGTTGATGGATCTAGAGACTGTCATACAGAGTCAAGTAAGCCAGAAAGAGAAAAACAAATATTGTATATTAATGCCTATATGTGGAACCTAGAAAAATGGTAGAGATGAACTGGTTTGCAGGGCAGAAATAGAGACACAGAGGTAGAGAACAAACGTATGGACACAAAGTGGGGGAAGCCATGGGGTGGTGGTGGTGGGATGAGTTGGGAGATTAGGATTGACCTGTATACATGTCTATGCATAAAATAGATAACTAATAATAACCTACTGTATAAAAAAATAACTAAAATTAAATTTCAAAATTTTAAAAAAAAAATGTAAAAATAAAACAGAAATAAAGTTCTTCCATTCACACTGATGTATTTATACGAATGAATTATTTCCATGCTTATATCTATAAATACATAAATGAGGAATAAAATCTAACTTGAACCAAAAAAGAAAAAAAAAAAACTGAACCTAACAGTTATACAGAGGAAAACACTACCAAGGCACTTGCTCCAGAGGTAAACAATTCTGAAATTGGTCAGAGGTGGGGAATCATCTCCCATACAGCCAGCAGCCCCGCCCGCCCACGCAAGGAGCATCCTCATTGCAAAGCTGGGAGACCGTGCTGAGGCCTCTGTGAGTAAACGTGAGCTGAGCCCCAGGCCAGATGCTGCTGAACTGTTCCCACCCTTCCCAGGTGAAACACCTGAATATGTACAAGGGCTTGAAAGCCTAGAGGAAGGGCCGTGGAGCCACACCAGCGACAGCACGCAGGCCAACTTGGTGCCTGCAGGTCAGCCAGGATGGTACTGGCCACGGGCGCTCTTCTGGAAGCTTTCTATTGCCCTGCCTGAGATACCCCTCCTGTCCCGGCCCCCACTCCTTTTTTTCCTTCCTCACCTCAGCCCGGAGAGATATTCCAGTGGAAGTTATGGGTGACACATCCTCTTCTTTACAGGTGGCAGCCTGGCAACTCCTGCCGAAAGTCCAGCAGAGCCCCACTCACACCGGGCCACCCACAAAGCCGTGGACCCTCACACCCTCCCACCAGCACAGCCCCGAGACTGCTGACGGGGCAGAGGATATGGAGTCAGGCACAGCTGCAGGGACTATTGCTGCCTGGAGTGCTGTTTATATTGACCACAACCCAGGCACACCTGGGGAGGGCTTGCCGGCAGGGTCAGGCTGCCCAGGTCAGCTAATCCTCAGCCCTCAGGGAATCACATTGCAGAATATGGACCTCGCTAAGACAGAATTTTCGCCAAGGAAAAAAAGGACACAATGCCATTTGCAGCACTGTAGATGAGTCTCGAGGTAATCACGTGACTTGGAGTAAGTCAGAAAGTGAAAGACACATATCATATCATATCACTTATAGGTGTTACCTATAAATTGATACCAGGGCAGATATTTCCACGGAGAAGGGCAATCACAGATTCATTAAACAAACTTATGGTTCACCAAAGGAAAGGTGTGAGGATTGAATTCATTACGATATTGGGGTTAACAGACAGATACAAACACAGTAGACGTATATAATCACCAAAGACCTACGGAGTACCAAGAGAAGACTACTCAACATTCTGTCATAACGTACATGGGAAAAGGATCCCAGGAAGAACAGACATATGTATATGTGTAAAAGAACCACCTCTTGCACACCTACAACAAGCTAAACGTTGTACTCAAACTTGCTGTAATAAAAAATAAAAAATTTAATTAAGAACACGAACAAGAAGTAGTGAGACAAACTTGAGGGGCTTTCTCCTGGCACATTCCGTTCTACATTCCAATCTAGAACATGACTTCCATTGAGTCTCTGCTGCCCTAGTAACCAGAATTGGTAAGGGAGAACTGCTGCCACCTTGTGGCCGTTTCACACAACTGCAGGTTTAATGCCAGCGCTAATGGTCAGTGGATATTCCAAATCATTACAGGCCTGTAAATGACACCTGCCCTGAAAACAAATCCTGGGGTCAGATATCGACCAAAAAATTCAAAAGACGTCCATATTTCAAAACGACAGTTTCAAGAGGCATATTACACGCACATTAGTGTTCTGCTTCTTTTGCTTTCTTTCTTTCTTTGTTAAAAAAAACGGGAATGGAGAAAGGCAACCCTCAGAATGGGCGAAAACGTTCACAAACGAATCAATGGACAAAAGTTTAATCTCCAATATATATAAACAGCACATGCAGCTTAATATTAATAAAACAAACAACCCAATACAAAAATGGGCAGAAGATCTAAAGAGACGTTTCTTCAAAGAAGACACAGAGATGGCCAAGACGCACATGAAAAGCTGCTCAACATCACTAATTATTAGAGAAATGCAAATCAAAACTACAATGAGGTAAGACCTCACACCTGTTAGAATCGGCATCATCAGATAATCTACAAACAACAAACTCTGGGGAGGGTGTGGACAAAAGGAACCCTCTTCCGCTATTGGTGGGAATGTAAATTGATACAGTCACTATGGAGAACAGTATGGAGGTTCCTTTAAAAAACTAAAAAGAGAATTACCATAGGATCCAGCAATCCCACTTCTGGGCATATACCCAGAGAAAACCATAAATCACAGAGACACATTCACCACAATGTTCATTGCAGCACTATTTACAATAGCCAGGTTATGGAAGCAACATAAATGCCCACAGACAGACGAATGGAAAAAGATGTGGTACATATATAAAATGGAATATTACTCAGCCATAAAAAGGAATGAAACTGGGTCATTTGTAGAGAAGTTGATGGATCTAGAGACTGTCATACAGAGTCAAGTAAGCCAGAAAGAGAAAAACAAATATTGTATATTAATGCCTATATGTGGAACCTAGAAAAATGGTAGAGATGAACTGGTTTGCAGGGCAGAAATAGAGACACAGAGGTAGAGAACAAACGTATGGACACAAAGTGGGGGAAGCCATGGGGTGGTGGTTGTGGGATGAGTTGGGAGATTAGGATTGACCTGTATACATGTCTATGCATAAAATAGATAACTAATAATAACCTACTGTATAAAAAAATAACTAAAATTAAATTTCAAAATTTTAAAAAATAAAATGTAAAAATAAAACAGAAATAAAGTTCTTCCATTCACACTGATGTATTTATACGAATGAATTATTTCCATGCTTATATCTATAAATACATAAATGAGGAATAAAATCTAACTTGAACCAAAAAAGAAAAAAAATCTGAACCTAAGAATTATACAGAGGAAAACACTACCAAGGCACTTGCTCCAGTGGTAAACAATTCTGAAATTGGTCAGAGGTGGGGAATCATCTCCCATACAGCCAGCAGCCCCGCCCGCCCACGCAAGGAGCATCCTCATTGCAAAGCTGGGAGACCGTGCCGAGGCCTCTGTGAGTAAACGTGAGCTGAGCCCCAGGCCAGATGCTGCTGAACTGTTCCCACCCTTCCCAGGTGAAACACCTGAATATGTACAAGGGCTTGAAAGCCTAGAGGAAGGGCCGTGGAGCCACACCAGCGACAGCACGCAGGCCAACTTGGTGCCTGCAGGTCAGCCAGGATGGTACTGGCCACGGGCGCTCTTCTGGAAGCTTTCTATTGCCCTGCCTGAGATACCCCTCCTGTCCCGGCCCCCACTCCTTTTTTTCCTTCCTCACCTCAGCCCGGAGAGATATTCCAGTGGAAGTTATGGGTGACACATCCTCTTCTTTACAGGTGGCAGCCTGGCAACTCCTGCCGAAAGTCCAGCAAAGCCCCACTCACACCGGGCCACCCACAAAGCCGTGGACCCTCACACCCTCCCACCAGCACAGCCCCGAGACTGCTGACGGGGCAGAGGATATGGAGTCAGGCACAGCTGCAGGGGCTATTGCTGCCTGGAGTGCTGTTTATATTGACCTCAACCCAGGCACACCTGGGGAGGGCTTGCCGGCAGGGTCAGGCTGCCCAGGTCAGCTAATCCTCAGCCCTCAGGGAATCACATTGCAGAATATGGACCTCGCTAAGACAGAATATTCGCCAAGGAAAAAAAGGACACAATGCAATTTGCAGCACCGTAGATGAGTCTCGAGGTAATCACATGACTTGGAGTAAGCCAGAAAGTGAAAGACACATATCATATCATATCACTTATAGGTGTTACCTATAAATTGATAACAGGGCAGATATTTCCACGGAGAAGGGCAATCACAGATTCATTAAACAAACTTATGGTTCACCAAAGGAAAGGTGTGAGGATTGAATTCATTACGATATTGGGGTTAACAGACAGATACAAACACAGTAGACGTATATAATCACCAAAGACCTACGGAGTACCAAGAGAAGACTACTCAACATTCTGTCATAACGTACATGGGAAAAGGATCCCAGGAAGAACAGACATATGTATATGTGTAAAAGAACCACCTCTTGCACACCTACAACAAGCTAAACGTTGTACTCAAACTTGCTGTAATAAAAAATAAAAAATTAAATTAAAAACACGAACAAGAAGTAGTGAGACAAACTTGAGGGGCTTTCTCCTGGCACATTCCGTTCTACATTCCAATCTCGAACACGACTTCCATTGAGGCTCTGCTGCCCTAGTAACCAGATTTGGTAAGGGAGAACTGCTGCCTCCTTGTGGCCGTTTCACACAACTGCAGGTTTAATGCCAGCGCTAATGGTCAGTGGATATTCCAAATCATTACAGGCCTGTAAATGACACCTGCCCTGAAAACAAATCCTGGGGTCATATATCGACCAAAAAATTCAAAAGACGTCCATATTTCAAAACGACAGTTTCAAGAGGCATATTTCACGCACATTAGTGTTCTGCTTCTTTTGCTTTCTTTCCTTCTTTGTTAAAAAAAAACGGGAATGGAAAAAGGCAACCCTCAGAATGGGCGAAAACGTTCACAAACGAATCAATGGACAAAGGTTTAATCTCCAATATATATAAACAGCTCATGCAGCTTAATATTAATAAAACAAACAACCCAATACAAAAATGGGCAGAAGATCTAAAGAGACGTTTCTTCAAAGAAGACACAGAGATGGCCAAGACGCACATGAAAAGCTGCTCAACATCACTAATTATTAGAGAAATGCAAATCAAAACTACAATGAGGTAAGACCTCACACCTGTTAGAATCGGCATCATCAGATAATCTACAAACAACAAATTCTGGGGAGGGTGTGGACAAAAGGAACCCTCTTCCGCTATTGGTGGGAATGTAAATTGATACAGTCACTATGGAGAACAGTATGGAGGTTCCTTTAAAAAACTAAAAAGAGAATTACCATAGGATCCAGCAATCCCACTTCTGGGCATATACCAAGAGAAAACCATAAATCACAGAGACACATTCACCACAATGTTCATTGCAGCACTATTTACAATAGCCAGGTTATGGAAGCAACATAAATGCCCACAGACAGACGAATGGATAAAGATGTGGTACATATATAAAATGGAATATTACTCAGCCATAAAAAGGAATGAAACTGGGTCATTTGTAGAGAAGTTGATCGATCTAGAGACTGTCATACAGAGTGAAGTAAGCCAGAAAGAGAAAAACAAATATTGTATATTAATGCCTATATGTGGAACCTAGAAAAATGGTAGAGATGAACTGGTTTGCAGGGCAGAAATAGAGACACAGAGGTAGAGAACAAACGTATGGACACAAAGTGGGGGAAGCCATGGGGTGGTGGTGGTGGGATGAGTTGGGAGATTAGGATTGACCTGTATACATGTCTATGCATAAAATAGATAACTAATAATAACCTACTGTATAAAAAAATAACTAAAATTAAATTTCAAAATTTTAAAAAAAAAATGTAAAAATAAAACAGAAATAAAGTTCTTCCATTCACACTGATGTATTTATACGAATGAATTATTTCCATGCTTATATCTATAAATACATAAATGAGGAATAAAATCTAACTTGAACCAAAAAAGAAAAAAAAACTGAACCTAAGAATTATACAGAGGAAAACACTACCAAGGCACTTGCTCCAGTGGTAAACAATTCTGAAATTGGTCAGAGGTGGGGAATCATCTCCCATACAGCCAGCAGCCCCGCCCGCCCACGCAAGGAGCATCCTCATTGCAAAGCTGGGAGACCGTGCCGAGGCCTCTGTGAGTAAACGTGAGCTGAGCCCCAGGCCAGATGCTGCTGAACTCTTCCCACCCTTCCCAGGTGAAACACCTGAATATGTACAAGGGCTTGAAAGCCTAGAGGAAGGGCCGTGGAGCCACACCAGCGACAGCACGCAGGCCAACTTGGTGCCTGCAGGTCAGCCAGGATGGTACTGGCCACGGGCGCTCTTCTGGAAGCTTTCTATTGCCCTGCCTGAGATACCCCTCCTGTCCCGGCCCCCACTCCTTTTTTTCCTTCCTCACCTCAGCCCGGAGAGATATTCCAGTGGAAGTTATGGGTGACACATCCTCTTCTTTACAGGTGGCAGCCTGGCAACTCCTGCCGAAAGTCCAGCAGAGCCCCACTCACACCGCGCCACCCACAAAGCCGTGGACCCTCACACCCTCCCACCAGCACAGCCCCGAGACTGCTGACGGGGCAGAGAATATGGAGTCAGGCACAGCTGCAGGGGCTATTGCTGCCTGGAGTGCTGTTTATATTGACCTCAACCCAGGCACACCTGGGGAGGGCTTGCCGGCAGGGTCAGGCTGCCCAGGTCAGCTAATCCTCAGCCCTCAGGGAATCACATTGCAGAATATGGACCTCGCTAAGACAGAATATTCGCCAAGGAAAAAAGGGACACAATGCCATTTGCAGCACCGTAGATGAGTCTCGAGGTAATCTCGTGACTAGGAGTAAGCCAGAAAGTGAAAGACACATATCATATCATATCACTTATAGGTGTTACCTATAAATTGATACCAGGGCAGATATTTCCACGGAGAAGGGCAATCACAGATTCATTAAACAAACTTATGGTTCACCAAACGAAAGGTGTGAGGATTGAATTCATTACGATATTGGGGTTAACAGACATATACAAACACAGTAGACGTATATAATCACCAAAGTCCTACGGAGTACCAAGAGAAGACTACTCAACATTCTGTCATAACATACATGGGAAAAGGATCCCAGGAAGAACAGACATATGTATATGTGTAAAAGAACCACCTCTTGCCCACCTACAACAAGCTAAACGTTGTACTCAAACTTGCTGTAATAAAAAATAAAAAATTAAATTAAAAACACGAACAAGAAGTAGTGAGACAAACTTGAGGGGCTTTCTCCCGGCACATTCCGTTCTACATTCCAATCTAGAACACGACTCCCATTGAGGCTCTGCTGCCCTAGTAACCAGATTTGGTAAGGGAGAACTGCTGCCACCTTGTGGCCGTTTCACACAACTGCAGGTTTAATGCCAGCGCTAATGGTCAGTGGATATTCCAAATCATTACAGGCCTGTAAATGACACCTGCCCTGAAAACAAATCCTGGGGTCATATATCGACCAAAAAATTCAAAAGACGTCCATATTTCAAAACGACAGTTTCAAGAGGCATATTTCACGCACATTAGTGTTCTGCTTCTTTTGCTTTCTTTCTTTCTTTGTTAAAAACAACGGGAATGGAGAAAGGCAACCCTCAGAATGGGCGAAAACGTTCACAAACGAATCAATGGACAAAGGTTTAATCTCCAATATATATAAACAGCTCATGCAGCTTAATATTAATAAAACAAACAACCCAATACAAAAATGGGCAGAAGATCTAAAGAGACGTTTATTCAAAGAAGACACAGAGATGGCCAAGACGCACATGAAAAGCTGCTCAACATCACTAATTATTAGAGAAATGCAAATCAAAACTACAATGAGGTAAGACCTCACACCTGTTAGAATCGGCATCATCAGATAATCTACAAACAACAAACTCTGGGGAGGGTGTGGACAAAAGGAACCCTCTTCCGCTATTGGTGGGAATGTAAATTGATACAGTCACTATGGAGAACAGTATGGAGATTCCATTAAAAAACTAAAAAGAGAATTACCATAGGATCCAGCAATCCCACTTCTGGGCATATACCCAGAGAAAACCATAAATCACAGAGACACATTCACCACAATGTTCATTGCAGCACTATTTACAATAGCCAAGTTATGGAAGCAACATAAATGCCCACAGACAGACGAATGGATAAAGATGTGGTACATATATAAAATGGAATATTACTCAGCCATAAAAAGGAATGAAACTGGGTCATTTGTAGAGAAGTTGATCGATCTAGAGACTGTCATACAGAGTGAAGTAAGTCAGAAAGTGAAAAACAAATATTGTATATTAATGCGTATATGTGGAACCTAGAAAAATGGTAGAGATGAACTGGTTTGCAGGGCAGAAATAGAGACACAGAGGTAGAGAACAAACGTATGGACACAAAGTGGGGGAAGCCATGGGGTGGTGGTGGTGGGATGAGTTGGGAGATTAGGATTGACCTGTATACATGTCTATGCATAAAATAGATAACTAATAATAACCTACTGTATAAAAAAATAACTAAAATTAAATTTCAAAATTTTAAAAAATAAAATGTAAAAATAAAACAGAAAAAAAGTTCTTCCATTCACACTGATGTATTTATACGAATGAATTGTTTCCATGCTTATATCTATAAATACATAAATGAGGAATAAAATCTAACTTGAACCGAAAAAGAAAAAAAAAAACTGAACCTAACAGTTATACAGAGGAAAACACTACCAAGGCACTTGCTCCAGTGGTAAACAATTCTGAAATTGGTCAGAGGTGGGGAATCATCTCCCATACAGCCAGCAGCCCCGCCCGCCCACGCAAGGAGCATCCTCATTGCAAAGCTGGGAGACCGTGCCGAGGCATCTGTGAGTAAACGTGAG
The DNA here is from genome assembly GCF_964165515.1 of Mesoplodon bidens. Taxonomy (NCBI): domain Eukaryota; kingdom Metazoa; phylum Chordata; class Mammalia; order Artiodactyla; family Ziphiidae; genus Mesoplodon; species Mesoplodon bidens. The sequence goes on along the minus strand of NW_027672639.1, from coordinate 193,216 downwards.
CTGAGCCCCAGGCCAGATGCTGCTGAATAGTTCCCACCGTTCCCAGGTGAAACACCTGAATATGTACAAGGGCTTGAAAGCCTAGAGGATGGGCCGTGGAGCCACAACAGCGACAGCACGCAGGCCAACTTGGTGCCTGCAGGTCAGCCAGGATGGTACTGGCCACGGGCGCTCTTCTGGAAGCTTTCTATTGCCCTGCCTGAGATACCCCTCCTGTCCCGGCCCCCACTCCTTTTTTTCCTTCCTCACCTCAGCCCGGAGAGATATTCCAGTGGAAGTTATGGGTGACACATCCTCTTCTTTACAGGTGGCAGCCTGGCAACTCCTTCCGAAAGTCCAGCAGAGCCCCACTCACACCGGGCCACCCACAAAGCCGTGGACCCTCACACCCTCCCACCAGCACAGCCCCGAGACTGCTGACGGGGCAGAGAATATGGAGTCAGGCACAGCTGCAGGGGCTATAGCTGCCTGGAGTGCTGTTTATATTGACCTCAACCCAGGCACACCTGGGGAGGGCTTGCCGGCAGGGTCAGGCTGCCCAGGTCAGCTAATCCTCAGCCCTCAGGGAATCACATTGCAGAAAATGGACCTCGCTAAGACAGAATATTCGCCAAGGAGAAAAAGGACACAATGCCATTTGCAGCACCGTAGATGAGTCTCGAGGTAATCACGTGACTTGGAGTAAGTCAGAAAGTGAAAGACACATATCATATCATATCACTTATAGGTGTTACCTATAACTTGATACCAGGGCAGATATTTCCACGGAGAAGGGCAATCACAGATTCATTAAACAAACTTATGGTTCACCAAAGGAAAGGTGTGAGGATTGAATTCATTACGATATTGGGGTTAACAGACAGATACAAACACAGTAGACGTATATAATCACCAAAGACCTACGGAGTACCAAGAGAAGACTACTCAACATTCTGTCATAACGTACATGGGAAAAGGATCCCAGGAAAAACAGACATATGTATATGTGTAAAAGAACCACCTCTTGCACACCTACAACATGCTAAACGTTGTACTCAAACTTGCTGTAATAAAAAATAAAAAATTAAATTAAAAACACGAACAAGAAGTAGTGAGACAAACTTGAGGGGCTTTCTCCTGGCACATTCCGTTCTACATTCCAATCTAGAACACGACTTCCACTGAGGCTCTGCTGCCCTAGTAACCAGATTTGGTAAGGGAGAACTGCTGCCACCTTGTGGCCGTTTCACACAACTGCAGGTTTAATGCCAGCGCTAATGGTCAGTGGATATTCCAAATCATTACAGGCCTGTAAATGACACCTGCCCTGAAAACAAATCCTGGGGTCATATATCGACCAAAAAATTCAAAAGACGTCCATATTTCAAAACGACAGTTTCAAGAGGCATATTTCACGCACATTAGTGTTCTGCTTCTTTTGCTTTCTTTCTTTCTTTGTTAGAAAAAACGGGAATGGAAAAATGCAACCCTCAGAATGGGCAAAAACGTTCACAAACGAATCAATGGACAAAGGTTTAATCTCCAATATATATAAACAGCTCATGCAGCTTAATATTAATAAAACAAACAACCCAATACAAAAATGGGCAGAAGATCTAAAGAGACGTTTCTTCAAAGAAGACACAGAGATGGCCAAGACGCACATGAAAAGCTGCTCAACATCACTAAATATTAGAGAAATGCAAATCAAAACTACAATGAGGTAAGACCTCACACCTGTTAGAATCGGCATCATCAGATAATCTACAAACAACAAATTCTGGGGAGGGTGTGGACAAAAGGAACCCTCTTCCGCTATTGGTGGGAATGTATATTGATACAGTCACTATGGAGAACAGTATGGAGGTTCCTTTAAAAAACTAAAAAGAGAATTACCATAGGATCCAGCAATCCCACTTCTGGGCATATACCCAGAGAAAACCATAAATCACAGAGACACATTCACCACAATGTTCATTGCAGCACTATTTACAATAGCCTGGTAATGGAAGCAACCTAAATGCCCACAGACAGACGAATGGATAAAGATGTGGTACATATATAAAATGGAATATTACTCAGCCATAAAAAGGAATGAAACTGGGTCATTTGTAGAGAAGTTGATGGATCTAGAGACTGTCATACAGAGTGAAGTAAGTCAGAAAGAGAAAAACAAATATTGTATATTAATGCCTATATGTGGAACCTAGAAAAATGGTAGAGATGAACTGGTTTGCAGGGCAGAAATAGAGACACAGAGGTAGAGAACAAACGTATGGACACAAAGTGGGGTAAGCCATGGGGTGGTGGTGGTGGGATGAGTTGGGAGATTAGGATTGACCTGTATACATGTCTATGCATAAAATAGATAACTAATAATAACCTACTGTATAAAAAAAATAACTAAAATTAAATTTCAAAATTTTAAAAAATAAAATGTAAAAGTAAAACAGAAAAAAAGTTCTTCCATTCACACTGATGTATTTATACGAATGAATTATTTCCATGCTTATATCTATAAATACATAAATGAGGAATAAAATCTAACTTGAACCAAAAAAGAAAAAAAAAACTGAACCTAAGAATTATACAGAGGAAAACACTACCAAGGCACTTGCTCCAGTGGTAAACAATTCTGAAATTGGTCAGAGGTGGGGAATCATCTCCCATACAGCCAGCAGCCCCGCCTGCCCACGCAAGGAGCATCCTCATTGCAAAGCTGGGAGACCGTGCCGAGGCCTCTGTGAGTAAACATGAGCTGAGCCCCAGGCCAGATGCCGCTGAACTGTTCCCACCCTTCCCAGGTGAAACACCTGAATATGTACAAGGGCTTGAAAGCCTAGAGGAAGGGCCGTGGAGCCACACCAGCGACAGCACGCAGGCCAACTTGGTGCCTGCAGGCCAGCCAGGATGGTACTGGCCACGGGCGCTCTTCTGGAAGCTTTCTATTGCCCTGCCTGAGATACCCCTCCTGTCCCGGCCCCCACTCCTTTTTTTCCTTCCTCACCTCAGCCCGGAGAGATATTCCAGTGGAAGTTATGGGTGACACATCCTCTTCTTTACAGGTGGCAGCCTGGCAACTCCTGCCGAAAGTCCAGCAGAGCCCCACTCACACCGGGCCACCCACAAAGCCGTGGACCCTCACACCCTCCCACCAGCACAGCCCCGAGACTGCTGACGGGGCAGAGAATATGGAGTAAGGCACAGCTGCAGGGGCTATTGCTGCCTGGAGTGCTGTTTATATTGACCTCAACCCAGGCACACCTGGGGAGGGCTTGCCGGCAGGGTCAGGCTGCCCAGGTCAGCTAATCCTCAGCCCTCAGGGAATCACATTGCAGAAAATGGACCTCGCTAAGACAGAATATTCGCCAAGGAGAAAAAGGACTCAATGCCATTTGCAGCACCGTAGATGAGTCTCGAGGTAATCACGTGACTTGGAGTAAGTCAGAAAGTGAAAGACACATATCATATCATATCACTTATAGGTGTTACCTATAAATTGATACCAGGGCAGATATTTCCACGGAGAAGGGCAATCACAGATTCATTAAACATACTTATGGTTCACCAAAGGAAAGGTGTGAGGATTGAATTCATTACGATATTGGGGTTAACAGACAGATACAAACACAGTAGACGTATATAATCACCAAAGACCTACGGAGTACCAAGAGAAGACTACTCAACATTCTGTCATAACGTACATGGGAAAAGGATCCCAGGAAGAACAGACATATGTATATGTGTAAAAGAACCACCTCTTGCACACCTACAACATGCTAAACGTTGTACTCAAACTTGCTGTAATAAAAAATAAAAAATTAAATTAAAAACACGAACAAGAAGTAGTGAGACAAACTTGAGGGGCTTTCTCCTGGCACATTCCGTTCTACATTCCAATCTAGAACACGACTTCCATTGAGGCTCTGCTGCCCTAGTAACCAGATTTGGTAAGGGAGAACTGCTGCCACCTTGTGGCCGTTTCACACAACTGCAGATTTAATGCCAGCGCTAATGGTCAGTGGATATTCCAAATCATTACAGGCCTGTAAATGACACCTGCCCTGAAAACAAATCCTGGGGTCATATATCGACCAAAAAATTCAAAAGACGTCCATATTTCAAAACGACAGTTTCAAGAGGCATATTTCACGCACATTAGTGTTCTGCTTCTATTGCTTTCTTTCTTTCTTTGTTAAAAGAACGGGAATGGAAAAAGGCAACCCTCAGAATGGGCAAAAACGTTCACAAACGAATCAATGGACAAAGGTTTAATCTCCAATATATATAAACAGCTCATGCAGCTTAATATTAATAAAACAAACAACCCAATACAAAAATGGGCAGAAGTTCTAAAGAGACGTTTCTTCAAAGAAGACACAGAGATGGCCAACACGCACATGAAAAGCTGCTCAACATCACTAATTATTAGAGAAATGCAAATCAAAACTACAATGGGGTAAGACCTCACACCTGTTAGAATCGGCATCATCAGATAATCTACAAACAACAAATTCTGGGGAGGGTGTGGACAAAAGGAACCCTCTTCCGCTATTGGTGGGAATGTAAATTGATACAGTCACTATGGAGAACAGTATGGAGGTTCCTTTAAAAAACTAAAAAGAGAATTACCATAGGATCCAGCAATCCCACTTCTGGGCATATACCCAGAGAAAACCATAAATCACAGAGACACATTCACCACAATGTTCATTGCAGCACTATTTACAATAGCCTGGTAATGGAAGCAACCTAAATGCCCACAGACAGACGAATGGATAAAGATGTGGTACATATATAAAATGGAATATTACTCAGCCATAAAAAGGAATGAAACTGGGTCATTTGTAGAGAAGTTGATGGATCTAGAGACTGTCATACAGAGTGAAGTAAGTCAGAAAGAGAAAAACAAATATTGTATATTAATGCCTATATGTGGAACCTAGAAAAATGGTAGAGATGAACTGGTTTGCAGGGCAGAAATAGAGACACAGAGGTAGAGAACAAACGTATGGACACAAAGTGGGGTAAGCCATGGGGTGGTGGTGGTGGGATGAGTTGGGAGATTAGGATTGACCTGTATACATGTCTATGCATAAAATAGATAACTAATAATAACCTACTGTATAAAAAAAATAACTAAAATTAAATTTCAAAATTTTAAAAAATAAAATGTAAAAGTAAAACAGAAAAAAAGTTCTTCCATTCACACTGATGTATTTATACGAATGAATTATTTCCATGCTTATATCTATAAATACATAAATGAGGAATAAAATCTAACTTGAACCAAAAAAGAAAAAAAAAACTGAACCTAAGAATTATACAGAGGAAAACACTACCAAGGCACTTGCTCCAGTGGTAAACAATTCTGAAATTGGTCAGAGGTGGGGAATCATCTCCCATACAGCCAGCAGCCCCGCCTGCCCACGCAAGGAGCATCCTCATTGCAAAGCTGGGAGACCGTGCCGAGGCCTCTGTGAGTAAACATGAGCTGAGCCCCAGGCCAGATGCCGCTGAACTGTTCCCACCCTTCCCAGGTGAAACACCTGAATATGTACAAGGGCTTGAAAGCCTAGAGGAAGGGCCGTGGAGCCACACCAGCGACAGCACGCAGGCCAACTTGGTGCCTGCAGGCCAGCCAGGATGGTACTGGCCACGGGCGCTCTTCTGGAAGCTTTCTATTGCCCTGCCTGAGATACCCCTCCTGTCCCGGCCCCCACTCCTTTTTTTCCTTCCTCACCTCAGCCCGGAGAGATATTCCAGTGGAAGTTATGGGTGACACATCCTCTTCTTTACAGGTGGCAGCCTGGCAACTCCTGCCGAAAGTCCAGCAGAGCCCCACTCACACCGGGCCACCCACAAAGCCGTGGACCCTCACACCCTCCCACCAGCACAGCCCCGAGACTGCTGACGGGGCAGAGAATATGGAGTAAGGCACAGCTGCAGGGGCTATTGCTGCCTGGAGTGCTGTTTATATTGACCTCAACCCAGGCACACCTGGGGAGGGCTTGCCGGCAGGGTCAGGCTGCCCAGGTCAGCTAATCCTCAGCCCTCAGGGAATCACATTGCAGAAAATGGACCTCGCTAAGACAGAATATTCGCCAAGGAGAAAAAGGACTCAATGCCATTTGCAGCACCGTAGATGAGTCTCGAGGTAATCACGTGACTTGGAGTAAGTCAGAAAGTGAAAGACACATATCATATCATATCACTTATAGGTGTTACCTATAAATTGATACCAGGGCAGATATTTCCACGGAGAAGGGCAATCACAGATTCATTAAACATACTTATGGTTCACCAAAGGAAAGGTGTGAGGATTGAATTCATTACGATATTGGGGTTAACAGACAGATACAAACACAGTAGACGTATATAATCACCAAAGACCTACGGAGTACCAAGAGAAGACTACTCAACATTCTGTCATAACGTACATGGGAAAAGGATCCCAGGAAGAACAGACATATGTATATGTGTAAAAGAACCACCTCTTGCACACCTACAACATGCTAAACGTTGTACTCAAACTTGCTGTAATAAAAAATAAAAAATTAAATTAAAAACACGAACAAGAAGTAGTGAGACAAACTTGAGGGGCTTTCTCCTGGCACATTCCGTTCTACATTCCAATCTAGAACACGACTTCCATTGAGGCTCTGCTGCCCTAGTAACCAGATTTGGTAAGGGAGAACTGCTGCCACCTTGTGGCCGTTTCACACAACTGCAGATTTAATGCCAGCGCTAATGGTCAGTGGATATTCCAAATCATTACAGGCCTGTAAATGACACCTGCCCTGAAAACAAATCCTGGGGTCATATATCGACCAAAAAATTCAAAAGACGTCCATATTTCAAAACGACAGTTTCAAGAGGCATATTTCACGCACATTAGTGTTCTGCTTCTATTGCTTTCTTTCTTTCTTTGTTAAAAGAACGGGAATGGAAAAAGGCAACCCTCAGAATGGGCAAAAACGTTCACAAACGAATCAATGGACAAAGGTTTAATCTCCAATATATATAAACAGCTCATGCAGCTTAATATTAATAAAACAAACAACCCAATACAAAAATGGGCAGAAGTTCTAAAGAGACGTTTCTTCAAAGAAGACACAGAGATGGCCAACACGCACATGAAAAGCTGCTCAACATCACTAATTATTAGAGAAATGCAAATCAAAACTACAATGGGGTAAGACCTCACACCTGTTAGAATCGGCATCATCAGATAATCTACAAACAACAAATTCTGGGGAGGGTGTGGACAAAAGGAACCCTCTTCCGCTATTGGTGGGAATGTAAATTGATACAGTCACTATGGAGAACAGTATGGAGGTTCCTTTAAAAAACTAAAAAGAGAATTACCATAGGATCCAGCAATCCCACTTCTGGGCATATACCCAGAGAAAACCATAAATCACAGAGACACATTCACCACAATGTTCATTGCAGCACTATTTACAATAGCCAGGTAATGGAAGCAACCTAAATGCCCACAGACGGACGAATGGATAAAGATGTGGTACATATATAAAATGGAATATTACTCAGCCATAAAAAGGAATGAAACTGGGTCATTTGTAGAGAAGTTGATGGATCTAGAGACTGTCATACAGAGTGAAGTAAGTCAGAAAGAGAAAAACAAATATTGTATATTAATGCCTATATGTGGAACCTAGAAAAATGGTAGAGATGAACTGGTTTGCAGGGCAGAAATAGAGACACAGAGGTAGAGAACAAACGTATGGACACAAAGTGGGGTAAGCCATGGGGTGGTGGTGGTGGGATGAGTTGGGAGATTAGGATTGACTTGTATACATGTCTATGCATAAAATAGATAACTAATAATAAACTACTGTATAAAAAAATAACTAAAATTAAATTTCAAAATTTTAAAAAATAAAATGTAAAAGTAAAACAGAAAAAAAGTTCTTCCATTCACACTGATGTATTTATACGAATGAATTATTTCCATGCTTATATCTATAAATACATAAATGAGGAATAAAATCTAACTTGAACCAAAAAAGAAAAAAAAAACTGAACCTAAGAATTATACAGAGGAAAACACTACCAAGGCACTTGCTCCAGTGGTAAACAATTCTGAAATTGGTCAGAGGTGGGGAATCATCTCCCATACAGCCATCAGCCCCGCCCGCCCACGCAAGGAGCATCCTCATTGCAAAGCTGGGAGACCGTGCCGAGGCCTCTGTGAGTAAACATGAACTGAGCCCCAGGCCAGATGCTGCTGAACTGTTCCCACCCTTCCCAGGTGAAACACCTGAATATGTACAAGGGCTTGAAAGCCTAGAGGAAGGGCCGTGGAGCCACACCAGCGACAGCACGCTGGCCAACTTGTTGCCTGCAGGTCAGCCAGGATGGTACTGGCCACGGGCGCTCTTCTGGAAGCTTTCTATTGCCCTGCCTGAGATACCCCTCCTGTCCCGGCCCCCACTCCTTTTTTTCCTTCCTCACCTCAGCCCGGAGAGATATTCCAGTGGAAGTTATGGGTGACACATCCTCTTCTTTACAGGTGGCAGCCTGGCAACTCCTGCCGAAAGTCCAGCAGAGCCCCACTCACACCGGGCCACCCACAAAGCCGTGGACCCTCACACCCTCCCACCAGCACAGCCCCGAGACTGCTGACGGGGCAGAGGATATGGAGTCAGGCACAGCTGCAGGGGCTATTGCTGCCTGGAGTGCTGTTTATATTGACCTCAACCCAGGCACACCTGGGGAGGGCTTGCCGGCAGGGTCAGGCAGCCCAGGTCAGCTAATCCTCAGCCCTCAGGGAATCACATTGCAGAAAATGGAACTCGCTAAGACAGAATATTCGCCACGGAGAAAAAGGACACAATGCCATTTGCAGCACCGTAGATGAGTCTCGAGGTAATCACGTGACTTGGAGTAAGTCAGAAAGTGAAAGACACATATCATATCATATCACTTATAGGTGTTACCTATAAATTGATACCAGGGCAGATATTTCCACGGAGAAGGGCAATCACAGATTCATTAAACATACTTATGGTTCACCAAAGGAAAGGTGTGAGGATTGAATTCATTACGATATTGGGGTTAACAGACATATACAAACACAGTAGACGTATATAATCACCAAAGACCTACGGAGTACCAAGAGAAGACTACTCAACATTCTGTCATAACGTACATGGGAAACGGATCCCAGGAAGAACAGACATATGTATATGTGTAAAAGAACCACCTCTTGCACACCTACAACAAGCTAAACGTTGTACTCAAACTTGCTGTAATAAAAAATAAAAAATTAAATTAAAAACACGAACAAGAAGTAGTGAGACAAACTTGAGGGGCTTTCTCCTGGCACATTCCGTTCTACATTCCAATCTCGAACACGACTTCCATTGAGGCTCTGCTGCCCTAGTAACCAGATTTGGTAAGGGAGAACTGCTGCCACCTTGTGGCCGTTTCACACAACTGCAGGTTTAATGCCAGCGCTAATGGTCAGTGGATATTCCAAATCATTACAGGCCTGTAAATGACACCTGCCCTGAAAACAAATCCTGGGGTCATATATCGACCAAAAAATTCAAAAGACGTCCATATTTCAAAACGACAGTTTCAAGAGGCATATTTCACGCACATTAGTGTTCTGCTTCTTTTGCTTTCTTTCCTTCTTTGTTAAAAAAAAACGGGAATGGAAAAAGGCAACCCTCAGAATGGGCGAAAACGTTCACAAACGAATCAATGGACAAAGGTTTAATCTCCAATATATATAAACAGCTCATGCAGCTTAATATTAATAAAACAAACAACCCAATACAAAAATGGGCAGAAGATCTAAAGAGACGTTTCATCAAAGAAGACACAGAGATGGCCAAGACGCACATGAAAAGCTGCTCAACATCACTAATTATTAGAGAAATGCAAATCAAAACTACATTGAGGTAAGACCTCACACCTGTTAGAATCGGCATCATCAGATAATCTACAAACAACAAATTCTGGGGAGGGTGTGGACAAAAGGAACCCTCTTCCGCTATTGGTGGGAATGTAAATTGATACAGTCACTATGGAGAACAGTATGGAGGTTCCTTTAAAAAACTAAAAAGAGAATTACCATAGGATCCAGCAATCCCACTTCTGGGCATATACCAAGAGAAAACCATAAATCACAGAGACACATTCACCACAATGTTCATTGCAGCACTATTTACAATAGCCAGGTTATGGAAGCAACATAAATGCCCACAGACAGGCGAATGGATAAAGATGTGGTACATATATAAAATGGAATATTACTCAGCCATAAAAAGGAATGAAACTGGGTCATTTGTAGAGAAGTTGATGGATCTAGAGACTGTCATACAGAGTCAAGTAAGCCAGAAAGAGAAAAACAAATATTGTATATTAATGCCTATATGTGGAACCTAGAAAAATGGTAGAGATGAACTGGTTTGCAGGGCAGAAATAGAGACACAGAGGTAGAGAACAAACGTATGGACACAAAGTGGGGGAAGCCATGGGGTGGTGGTGGTGGGATGAGTTGGGAGATTAGGATTGACCTGTATACATGTCTATGCATAAAATAGATAACTAATAATAACCTACTGTATAAAAAAATAACTAAAATTAAATTTCAAAATTTTAAAAAATAAAATGTAAAAATAAAACAGAAATAAAGTTCTTCCATTCACACTGATGTATTTATACGAATGAATTATTTCCATGCTTATATCTATAAATACATAAATGAGGAATAAAATCTAACTTGAACCAAAAAAGAAAAAAAAACTGAACCTAAGAATTATACAGAGGAAAACACTACCAAGGCACTTGCTCCAGTGGTAAACAATTCTGAAATTGGTCAGAGGTGGGGAATCATCTCCCATACAGCCAGCAGCCCCGCCCGCCCACGCAAGGAGCATCCTCATTGCAAAGCTGGGAGACCGTGCCGAGGCCTCTGTGAGTAAACGTGAGCTGAGCCCCAGGCCAGATGCTGCTGAACTCTTCCCACCCTTCCCAGGTGAAACACCTGAATATGTACAAGGGCTTGAAAGCCTAAAGGAAGGGCCGTGGAGCCACACCAGCGACAGCACGCAGGCCAACTTGGTGCCTGCAGGTCAGCCAGGATGGTACTGGCCACGGGCGCTCTTCTGGAAGCTTTCTATTGGCCTGCCTGAGATACTCCTCCTGTCCCGGCCCCCACTCCTTTTTTTCCTTCCTCACCTCAGCCCGGAGAGATATTCCAGTGGAAGTTATGGGTGACACATCCTCTTCTTTACAGGTGGCAGCCTGGCAACTCCTGCAGAAAGTCCAGCAGAGCCCCACTCACACCGGGCCACCCACAAAGCCGTGGACCCTCACACCCTCCCACCAGCACAGCCCCGAGACTGCTGACGGGGCAATGGATATGGAGTCAGGCACATCTGCAGGGACTATTGCTGCCTGGAGTGCTGTTTATATTGACCACAACCCAGGCACACCTGGGGAGGGCTTGCCGGCAGGGTCAGGCTGCCCAGGTCAGCTAATCCTCAGCCCTCAGGGAATCACATTGCAGAATATGGACCTCGCTAAGACAGAATATTCGCCAAGGAAAAAAAGGACACAATGCCATTTGCAGCACCGTAGATGAGTCTCGAGGTAATCACGTGACTTGGAGTAAGTCAGAAAGTGAAAGACACATATCATATCATATCACTTATAGGTGTTACCTATAAATTGATACCAGGGCAGATATTTCCACGGAGAAGGGCAATCACAGATTCATTAAACAAACTTATGGTTCACCAAAGGAAAGGTGTGAGGATTGAATTCATTACGATATTGGGGTTAACAGACAGATACAAACACAGTAGACGTATATAATCACCAAAGACCTACGGAGTACCAAGAGAAGACTACTCAACATTCTGTCATAACGTACATGGGAAAAGGATCCCAGGAAGAACAGACATATGTATATGTGTAAAAGAACCACCTCTTGCACACCTACAACAAGCTAAACGTTGTACTCAAACTTGCTGTAATAAAAAATAAAAAATTAAATTAAAAACACGAACAAGAAGTAGTGAGACAAACTTGAGGGGCTTTCTCCTGGCACATTCCGTTCTACATTCCAATCTAGAACACGACTTCCATTGAGTCTCTGCTGCCCTAGTAACCAGAATTGGTAAGGGAGAACTGCTGCCACCTTGTGGCCGTTTCACACAACTGCAGGTTTAATGCCAGCGCTAATGGTCAGTGGATATTCCAAATCATTACAGGCCTGTAAATGACACCTGCCCTGAAAACAAATCCTGGGGTCATATATCGACCAAAAAATTCAAAAGACGTCCATATTTCAAAACGACAGTTTCAAGAGGCATATTTCACGCACATTAGTGTTCTGCTTCTTTTGCTTTCTTTCTTTCTTTGTTAAAAAAAACGGGAATGGAGAAAGGCAACCCTCAGAATGGGCGAAAACGTTCACAAACGAATCAATGGACAAAGGTTTAATCTCCAATATATATAAACAGCTCATGCAGCTTAATATTAATAAAACAAACAACCCAATACAAAAATGGGCAGAAGATCTAAAGAGACGTTTCTTCAAAGAAGACACAGAGATGGCCAAGACGCACATGAAAAGCTGCTCAACATCACTAATTATTAGAGAAATGCAAATCAAAACTACAATGAGGTAAGACTTCACACCTGTTAGAATCGGCATCATCAGATAATCTACAAACAACAAACTCTGGGGAGGGTGTGGACAAAAGGAACCCTCTTCCGCTATTGGTGGGAATGTAAATTGATACAGTCACTATGGAGAACAGTATGGAGGTTCCTTTAAAAAACTAAAAAGAGAATTACCATAGGATCCAGCAATCCCACTTCTGGGCATATACCCAGAGAAAACCATAAATCACAGAGACACATTCACCACAATGTTCATTGCAGCACTATTTACAATAGCCAGGTTATGGAAGCAAAATAAATGCCCACAGACAGACGAATGGATAAAGATGTGGTACATATATAAAATGGAATATTACTCAGCCATAAAAAGGAATGAAACTGGGTCATTTGTAGAGAAGTTGATGGATCTAGAGACTGTCATACAGAGTCAAGTAAGCCAGAAAGAGAAAAACAAATATTGTATATTAATGCCTATATGTGGAACCTAGAAAAATGGTAGAGATGAACTGGTTTGCAGGGCAGAAATAGAGACACAGAGGTAGAGAACAAACGTATGGACACAAAGTGGGGGAAGCCATGGGGTGGTGGTGGTGGGATGAGTTGGGAGATTAGTATTGACATGTATACATGTCTATGCATAAAATAGATAACTAATAATAACCTACTGTATAAAAAAATAACTAAAATTAAATTTCAAAATTTTAAAAAATAAAATGTAAAAATAAAACAGAAAAAAAGTTCTTCCATTCACACTGATGTATTTATACGAATGAATTATTTCCATGCTTATATCTATAAATACATAAATGAGGAATAAAATCTAACTTGAACCAAAAAAGAAAAAAAAGAAACTGAACCTAACAGTTATACAGAGGAAAACACTACCAAGGCACTTGCTCCAGTGGTAAAGAATTCTGAAATTGGTCAGAGGTGGGGAATCATCTCCCATACAGCCAGCAGCCCCGCCCGCCCACGCAAGGAGCATCCTCATTGCAAAGCTGGGAGACCGTGCCGAGGCCTCTGTGAGTAAACGTGAGCTGAGCCCCAGGCCAGATGCTGCTGAACTGTTCCCACCCTTCCCAGGTGAAACACCTGAATATGTACAAGGGCTTGAAAGCCTAGAGGAAGGGCCGTGGAGCCACACCAGCGACAGCACGCAGGCCAACTTGGTGCCTGCAGGTCAGCCAGGATGGTACTGGCCACGGGCGCTCTTCTGGAAGCTTTCTATTGCCCTGCCTGAGATACCCCTCCTGTCCCGGCCCCCACTCCTTTTTTTCCTTCCTCACCTCAGCCCGGAGAGATATTCCAGTGGAAGTTATGGGTGACACATCCTCTTCTTTACAGGTGGCAGCCTGGCAACTCCTGCCGAAAGTCCAGCAAAGCCCCACTCACACCGGGCCACCCACAAAGCCGTGGACCCTCACACCCTCCCACCAGCACAGCCCCGAGACTGCTGACGGGGCAGAGAATATGGAGTAAGGCACAGCTGCAGGGGCTATTGCTGCCTGGAGTGCTGTTTATATTGACCTCAACCCAGGCACACCTGGGGAGGGCTTGCCGGCAGGGTCAGGCTGCCCAGGTCAGCTAATCCTCAGCCCTCAGGGAATCACATTGCAGAATATGGACCTCGCTAAGACAGAATATTCGCCAAGGAAAAAAAGGACACAATGCAATTTGCAGCACCGTAGATGAGTCTCGAGGTAATCACGTGACTTGGAGTAAGCCAGAAAGTGAAAGACACATATCATATCATATCACTTATAGGTGTTACCTATAAATTGATACCAGGGCAGATATTTCCACGGAGAAGGGCAATCACAGATTCATTAAACAAACTTATGGTTCACCAAAGGAAAGGTGTGAGGATTGAATTCATTACGATATTGGGGTTAACAGACAGATACAAACACAGTAGACGTATATAATCACCAAAGACCTACGGAGTACCAAGAGAAGACTACTCAACATTCTGTCATAACGTACATGGGAAACGGATCCCAGGAAGAACAGACATATGTATATGTGTAAAAGAACCACCTCTTGCACACCTACAACAAGCTAAACGTTGTACTCAAACTTGCTGTAATAAAAAATAAAAAATTAAATTAAAAACACGAACAAGAAGTAGTGAGACAAACTTGAGGGGCTTTCTCCTGGCACATTCCGTTCTACATTCCAATCTCGAACACGACTTCCATTGAGGCTCTGCTGCCCTAGTAACCAGATTTGGTAAGGGAGAACTGCTGCCACCTTGTGGCCGTTTCACACAACTGCAGGTTTAATGCCAGCGCTAATGGTCAGTGGATATTCCAAATCATTACAGGCCTGTAAATGACACCTGCCCTGAAAACAAATCCTGGGGTCATATATCGACCAAAAAATTCAAAAGACGTCCATATTTCAAAACGACAGTTTCAAGAGGCATATTTCACGCACATTAGTGTTCTGCTTCTTTTGCTTTCTTTCCTTCTTTGTTAAAAAAAAACGGGAATGGAAAAAGGCAACCCTCAGAATGGGCGAAAACGTTCACAAACGAATCAATGGACAAAGGTTTAATCTCCAATATATATAAACAGCTCATGCAGCTTAATATTAATAAAACAAACAACCCAATACAAAAATGGGCAGAAGATCTAAAGAGACGTTTCATCAAAGAAGACACAGAGATGGCCAAGACGCAAATGAAAAGCTGCTCAACATCACTAATTATTAGAGAAATGCAAATCAAAACTACATTGAGGTAAGACCTCACACCTGTTAGAATCGGCATCATCAGATAATCTACAAACAACAAATTCTGGGGAGGGTGTGGACAAAAGGAACCCTCTTCCGCTATTGGTGGGAATGTAAATTGATACAGTCACTATGGAGAACAGTATGGAGGTTCCTTTAAAAAACTAAAAAGAGAATTACCATAGGATCCAGCAATCCCACTTCTGGGCATATACCAAGAGAAAACCATAAATCACAGAGACACATTCACCACAATGTTCATTGCAGCACTATTTACAATAGCCAGGTTATGGAAGCAACATAAATGCCCACAGACAGGCGAATGGATAAAGATGTGGTACATATATAAAATGGAATATTACTCAGCCCTAAAAAGGAATGAAACTGGGTCATTTGTAGAGAAGTTGATGGATCTAGAGACTGTCATACAGAGTCAAGTAAGCCAGAAAGAGAAAAACAAATATTGTATATTAATGCCTATATGTGGAACCTAGAAAAATGGTAGAGATGAACTGGTTTGCAGGGCAGAAATAGAGACACAGAGGTAGAGAACAAACGTATGGACACAAAGTGGGGGAAGCCATGGGGTGGTGGTGGTGGGATGAGTTGGGAGATTAGGATTGACCTGTATACATGTCTATGCATAAAATAGATAACTAATAATAACCTACTGTATAAAAAAATAACTAAAATTAAATTTCAAAATTTTAAAAAATAAAATGTAAAAATAAAACAGAAATAAAGTTCTTCCATTCACACTGATGTATTTATACGAATGAATTATTTCCATGCTTATATCTATAAATACATAAATGAGGAATAAAATCTAACTTGAACCAAAAAAGAAAAAAAAACTGAACCTAAGAATTATACAGAGGAAAACACTACCAAGGCACTTGCTCCAGTGGTAAACAATTCTGAAATTGGTCAGAGGTGGGGAATCATCTCCCATACAGCCAGCAGCCCCGCCCGCCCACGCAAGGAGCATCCTCATTGCAAAGCTGGGAGACCGTGCCGAGGCCTCTGTGAGTAAACGTGAGCTGAGCCCCAGGCCAGATGCTGCTGAACTCTTCCCACCCTTCCCAGGTGAAACACCTGAATATGTACAAGGGCTTGAAAGCCTAGAGGAAGGGCCGTGGAGCCACACCAGCGACAGCACGCAGGCCAACTTGGTGCCTGCAGGTCAGCCAGGATGGTACTGGCCACGGGCGCTCTTCTGGAAGCTTTCTATTGGCCTGCCTGAGATACTCCTCCTGTCCCGGCCCCCACTCCATTTTTTCCTTCCTCACCTCAGCCCGGAGAGATATTCCAGTGGAAGTTATGGGTGACACATCCTCTTCTTTACAGGTGGCAGCCTGGCAACTCCTGCCGAAAGTCCAGCAGAGCCCCACTCACACCGGGCCACCCACAAAGCCGTGGACCCTCACACCCTCCCACCAGCACAGCCCCGAGACTGCTGACGGGGCAATGGATATGGAGTCAGGCACAGCTGCAGGGACTATTGCTGCCTGGAGTGCTGTTTATATTGACCACAACCCAGGCACACCTGGGGAGGGCTTGCCGGCAGTGTCAGGCTGCCCAGGTCAGCTAATCCTCAGCCCTCAGGGAATCACATTGCAGAATATGGACCTCGCTAAGACAGAATATTCGCCAAGGAAAAAAAGGACACAATGCCATTTGCAGCACCGTAGATGAGTCTCGAGGTAATCACGTGACTTGGAGTAAGTCAGAAAGTGAAAGACACATATCATATCATATCACTTATAGGTGTTACCTATAAATTGATACCAGGGCAGATATTTCCACGGAGAAGGGCAATCACAGATTCATTAAACAAACTTATGGTTCACCAAAGGAAAGGTGTGAGGATTGAATTCATTACGATATTGGGGTTAACAGACAGATACAAACACAGTAGACGTATATAATCACCAAAGACCTACGGAGTACCAAGAGAAGACTACTCAACATTCTGTCATAACGTACATGGGAAAAGGATCCCAGGAAGAACAGACATATGTATATGTGTAAAAGAACCACCTCTTGCACACCTACAACAAGCTAAACGTTGTACTCAAACTTTCTGTAATAAAAAATAAAAAATTAAATTAAAAACACGAACAAGAAGTAGTGAGACAAACTTGAGGGGCTTTCTCCTGGCACATTCCGTTCTACATTCCAATCTAGAACACGACTTCCATTGAGTCTCTGCTGCCCTAGTAACCAGAATTGGTAAGGGAGAACTGCTGCCACCTTGTGGCCGTTTCACACAACTGCAGGTTTAATGCCAGCGCTAATGGTCAGTGGATATTCCAAATCATTACAGGCCTGTAAATGACACCTGCCCTGAAAACAAATCCTCGGGTCATATATCGACCAAAAAATTCAAAAGACGTCCATATTTCAAAACGACAGTTTCAAGAGGCATATTACACGCACATTAGTGTTCTGCTTCTTTTGCTTTCTTTCTTTCTTTGTTAAAAAAAACGGGAATGGAGAAAGGCAACCCTCAGAATGGGCGAAAACGTTCACAAACGAATCAATGGACAAAGGTTTAATCTCCAATATATATAAACAGCTCATGCAGCTTAATATTAATAAAACAAACAACCCAATACAAAAATGGGCAGAAGATCTAAAGAGACGTTTCTTCAAAGAAGACACAGAGATGGCCAAGACGCACATGAAAAGCTGCTCAACATCACTAATTATTAGAGAAATGCAAATCAAAACTACAATGAGTTAAGACCTCACACCTGTTAGAATCGGCATCATCAGATAATCTACAAACAACAAACTCTGGGGAGGGTGTGGACAAAAGGAACCCTCTTCCGCTATTGGTGGGAATGTAAATTGATACAGTCACTATGGAGAACAGTATGGAGGTTCCTTTAAAAAACTAAAAAGAGAATTACCATAGGATCCAGCAATCCCACTTCTGGGCATATACCCAGAGAAAACCATAAATCACAAAGACACATTCACCACAATGTTCATTGCAGCACTATTTACAATAGACAGGTAATGGAAGCAACCTAAATGCCCACAGACAGACGAATGGAAAAAGATGTGGTACATATATAAAATGGAATATTACTCAGCCATAAAACCGAATGAAACTGGGTCATTTGTAGAGAAGTTGATGGATCTAGAGACTGTCATACAGAGTCAAGTAAGCCAGAAAGAGAAAAACAAATATTGTATATTAATGCCTATATGTGGAACCTAGAAAAATGGTAGAGATGAACTGGTTTGCAGGGCAGAAATAGAGACACAGAGGTAGAGAACGAACGTATGGACACAAAGTGGGGGAAGCCATGGGGTGGTGGTGGTGGGATGACTTGGGAGATTAGGATTGACCTGTATACATGTCTATGCATAAAATAGATAACTAATAATAACCTACTGTATAAAAAAAAACTAAAATTAAATTTCAAAATTTTAAAAAATAAAATGTAAAAATAAAACAGAAAAAAAGTTCTTCCATTCACACTGATGTATTTATACGAATGAATTATTTCCATGCTTATATCTATAAATACATAAATGAGGAATAAAATCTAACGTGAACCAAAAAAGAAAAAAAAAAAAACTGAACCTAACAGTTATACAGAGGAAAACACTACCAAGGCACTTGCTCCAGTGGTAAACAATTCTGAAATTGGTCAGAGGTGGGGAATCATCTCCCATACAGCCAGCAGCCCCGCCCGCCCAGGCAAGGAGCATCCTCATTGCAAAGCTGGGGGACCGTGCTGAGGCCTCTGTGAGTAAACGTGAGCTGAGCCCCAGGCCAGATGCTGCTGAACTGTTCCCACCCTTCCCAGGTGAAACACCTGAATATGTACAAGGGCTTGAAAGCCTAGAGGAAGGGCCGTGGAGCCACACCAGCGACAGCACGCAGGCCAACTTGGTGCCTGCAGGTCAGCCAGGATGGTACTGGCCACGGGTGCTCTTCTGGAAGCTTTCTATTGCCCTGCCTGAGATACCCCTCCTGTCCCGGCCCCCACTCCTTTTTTTCCTTCCTCACCTCAGCCCGGAGAGATATTCCAGTGGAAGTTATGGGTGACACATCCTCTTCTTTACAGGTGGCAGCCTGGCAACTCCTGCCGAAAGTCCAGCAGAGCCCCACTCACACCGGGCCACCCACAAAGCCGTGGACCCTCACACCCTCCCACCAGCACAGCCCCGAGACTGCTGACGGGGCAGAGAATATGGAGTAAGGCACAGCTGCAGGGGCTATTGCTGCCTGGAGTGCTGTTTATATTGACCTCAACCCAGGCACACCTGGGGAGGGCTTGCCGGCAGGGTCAGGCTGCCCAGGTCAGCTAATCCTCAGCCCTCAGGGAATCACATTGCAGAATATGGACCTCGCTAAGACAGAATATTCGCCAAGGAAAAAAAGGACACAATGCAATTTGCAGCACCGTAGATGAGTCTCGAGGTAATCACGTGACTTGGAGTAAGCCAGAAAGTGAAAGACACATATCATATCATATCACTTATAGGTGTTACCTATAAATTGATACCAGGGCAGATATTTCCACGGAGAAGGGCAATCACAGATTCATTAAACAAACTTATGGTTCACCAAAGGAAAGGTGTGAGGATTGAATTCATTACGATATTGGGGTTAACAGACAGATACAAACACAGTAGACGTATATAATCACCAAAGACCTACGGAGTACCAAGAGAAGACTACTCAACATTCTGTCATAACGTACATGGGAAACGGATCCCAGGAAGAACAGACATATGTATATGTGTAAAAGAACCACCTCTTGCACACCTACAACAAGCTAAACGTTGTACTCAAACTTGCTGTAATAAAAAATAAAAAATTAAATTAAAAACACGAACAAGAAGTAGTGAGACAAACTTGAGGGGCTTTCTCCTGGCACATTCCGTTCTACATTCCAATCTCGAACACGACTTCCATTGAGGCTCTGCTGCCCTAGTAACCAGATTTGGTAAGGGAGAACTGCTGCCACCTTGTGGCCGTTTCACACAACTGCAGGTTTAATGCCAGCGCTAATGGTCAGTGGATATTCCAAATCATTACAGGCCTGTAAATGACACCTGCCCTGAAAACAAATCCTGGGGTCATATATCGACCAAAAAATTCAAAAGACGTCCATATTTCAAAACGACAGTTTCAAGAGGCATATTTCACGCACATTAGTGTTCTGCTTCTTTTGCTTTCTTTCCTTCTTTGTTAAAAAAAAACGGGAATGGAAAAAGGCAACCCTCAGAATGGGCGAAAACGTTCACAAACGAATCAATGGACAAAGGTTTAATCTCCAATATATATAAACAGCTCATGCAGCTTAATATTAATAAAACAAACAACCCAATACAAAAATGGGCAGAAGATCTAAAGAGACGTTTCATCAAAGAAGACACAGAGATGGCCAAGACGCACATGAAAAGCTGCTCAACATCACTAATTATTAGAGAAATGCAAATCAAAACTACATTGAGGTAAGACCTCACACCTGTTAGAATCGGCATCATCAGATAATCTACAAACAACAAATTCTGGGGAGGGTGTGGACAAAAGGAACCCTCTTCCGCTATTGGTGGGAATGTAAATTGATACAGTCACTATGGAGAACAGTATGGAGGTTCCTTTAAAAAACTAAAAAGAGAATTACCATAGGATCCAGCAATCCCACTTCTGGGCATATACCAAGAGAAAACCATAAATCACAGAGACACATTCACCACAATGTTCATTGCAGCACTATTTACAATAGCCAGGTTATGGAAGCAACATAAATGCCCACAGACGGACGAATGGATAAAGATGTGGTACATATATAAAATGGAATATTACTCAGCCATAAAAAGGAATGAAACTGGGTCATTTGTAGAGAAGTTGATCGATCTAGAGACTGTCATACAGAGTGAAGTAAGCCAGAAAGAGAAAAACAAATATTGTATATTAATGCCTATATGTGGAACCTAGAAAAATGGTAGAGATGAACTGGTTTGCAGGGCAGAAATAGAGACACAGAGGTAGAGAACAAACGTATGGACACAAAGTGGGGGAAGCCATGGGGTGGTGGTGGTGGGATGAGTTGGGAGATTAGGATTGACCTGTATACATGTCTATGCATAAAATAGATAACTAATAATAACCTACTGTATAAAAAAATAACTAAAATTAAATTTCAAAATTTTAAAAAATAAAATGTAAAAATAAAACAGAAATAAAGTTCTTCCATTCACACTGATGTATTTATACGAATGAATTATTTCCATGCTTATATCTATAAATACATAAATGAGGAATAAAATCTAACTTGAACCAAAAAAGAAAAAAAAACTGAACCTAAGAATTATACAGAGGAAAACACTACCAAGGCACTTGCTCCAGTGGTAAACAATTCTGAAATTGGTCAGAGGTGGGGAATCATCTCCCATACAGCCAGCAGCCCCGCCCGCCCACGCAAGGAGCATCCTCATTGCAAAGCTGGGAGACCGTGCCGAGGCCTCTGTGAGTAAACGTGAGCTGAGCCCCAGGCCAGATGCTGCTGAACTCTTCCCACCCTTCCCAGGTGAAACACCTGAATATGTACAAGGGCTTGAAAGCCTAGAGGAAGGGCCGTGGAGCCACACCAGCGACAGCACGCAGGCCAACTTGGTGCCTGCAGGTCAGCCAGGATGGTACTGGCCACGGGCGCTCTTCTGGAAGCTTTCTATTGCCCTGCCTGAGATACCCCTCCTGTCCCGGCCCCCACTCCTTTTTTTCCTTCCTCACCTCAGCCCGGAGAGATATTCCAGTGGAAGTTATGGGTGACACATCCTCTTCTTTACAGGTGGCAGCCTGGCAACTCCTGCCGAAAGTCCAGCAGAGCCCCACTCACACCGCGCCACCCACAAAGCCGTGGACCCTCACACCCTCCCACCAGCACAGCCCCGAGACTGCTGACGGGGCAGAGAATATGGAGTCAGGCACAGCTGCAGGGGCTATTGCTGCCTGGAGTGCTGTTTATATTGACCTCAACCCAGGCACACCTGGGGAGGGCTTGCCGGCAGGGTCAGGCTGCCCAGGTCAGCTAATCCTCAGCCCTCAGGGAATCACATTGCAGAATATGGACCTCGCTAAGACAGAATATTCGCCAAGGAAAAAAGGGACACAATGCCATTTGCAGCACCGTAGATGAGTCTCGAGGTAATCTCGTGACTAGGAGTAAGCCAGAAAGTGAAAGACACATATCATATCATATCACTTATAGGTGTTACCTATAAATTGATACCAGGGCAGATATTTCCACGGAGAAGGGCAATCACAGATTCATTAAACAAACTTATGGTTCACCAAACGAAAGGTGTGAGGATTGAATTCATTACGATATTGGGGTTAACAGACATATACAAACACAGTAGACGTATATAATCACCAAAGTCCTACGGAGTACCAAGAGAAGACTACTCAACATTCTGTCATAACGTACATGGGAAAAGGATCCCAGGAAGAACAGACATATGTATATGTGTAAAAGAACCACCTCTTGCCCACCTACAACAAGCTAAACGTTGTACTCAAACTTGCTGTAATAAAAAATAAAAAATTAAATTAAAAACACGAACAAGAAGTAGTGAGACAAACTTGAGGGGCTTTCTCCCGGCACATTCCGTTCTACATTCCAATCTAGAACACGACTCCCATTGAGGCTCTGCTGCCCTAGTAACCAGATTTGGTAAGGGAGAACTGCTGCCACCTTGTGGCCGTTTCACACAACTGCAGGTTTAATGCCAGCGCTAATGGTCAGTGGATATTCCAAATCATTACAGGCCTGTAAATGACACCTGCCCTGAAAACAAATCCTGGGGTCATATATCGACCAAAAAATTCAAAAGACGTCCATATTTCAAAACGACAGTTTCAAGAGGCATATTACACGCACATTAGTGTTCTGTTTCTTTTGCTTTCTTTCTTTCTTTGTTAAAAAAAACGGGAATGGAGAAAGGCAACCCTCAGAATGGGCGAAAACGTTCACAAACGAATCAATGGACAAAGGTTTAATCTCCAATATATATAAACAGCTCATGCAGCTTAATATTAATAAAACAAACAACCCAATACAAAAATGGGCAGAAGATCTAAAGAGACGTTTCTTCAAAGAAGACACAGAGATGGCCAAGACGCATATGAAAAGCTGCTCAACATCACTAATTATTAGAGAAATGCAAATCAAAACTACAATGAGGTAAGACCTCACACCTGTTAGAATCGGCATCATCAGATAATCTACAAACAACAAACTCTGGGGAGGGTGTGGACAAAAGGAACCCTCTTCCGCTATTGGTGGGAATGTAAATTGATACAGTCACTATGGAGAACAGTATGGAGGTTCCTTTAAAAAACTAAAAAGAGAATTACCATAGGATCTAGCAATCCCACTTCTGGGCATATACCCAGAGAAAACCATAAATCACAGAGACACATTCACCACAATGTTCATTGCAGCACTATTTACAATAGCCAGGTTATGGAAGCAACATAAATGCCCAGACAGACGAATGGAAAAAGATGTGGTACATATATAAAATGGAATATTACTCAGCCATAAAAACGAATGAAACTGGGTCATTTGTAGAGAAGTTGATGGATCTAGAGACTGTCATACAGAATCAAGTAAGCCAGAAAGAGAAAAACAAATATTGTATATTAATGCCTATATGTGGAACCTAGAAAAATGGTAGAGTTGAACTGGTTTGCAGGGCAGAAATAGAGACACAGAGGTAGAGAACAAACGTATGGACACAAAGTGGGGGAAGCCTTGGGGTGGTGGTGGTGGGATGAGTTGGGAGATTAGGATTGACCTGTATACATGTCTATGCATAAAATAGATAACTAATAATAACCTACTGTATAAAAAAATAACTAAAATTAAATTTCAAAATTTTAAAAAATAAAATGTAAAAATAAAACAGAAATAAAGTTCTTCCATTCACACTGATGTATTTATACGAATGAATTATTTCCATGCTTATATCTATAAATACATAAATGAGGAATAAAATCTAACTTGAACCAAAAAAGAAAAAAAAACTGAACCTAAGAATTATACAGAGGAAAACACTACCAAGGCACTTGCTCCAGTGGTAAACAATTCTGAAATTGGTCAGAGGTGGGGAATCATCTCCCATACAGCCAGCAGCCCCGCCCGCCCACGCAAGGAGCATCCTCATTGCAAAGCTGGGAGACCGTGCCGAGGCCTCTGTGAGTAAACGTGAGCTGAGCCCCAGGCCAGATGCTGCTGAACTGTTCCCACCCTTCCCAGGTGAAACACCTGAATATGTACAAGGGCTTGAAAGCCTAGAGGAAGGGCCATGGAGCCACACCAGCGACAGCACGCAGGCCAACTTGGTGCCTGCAGGTCAGCCAGGATGGTACTGGCCACGGGCGCTCTTCTGGAAGCTTTCTATTGCCCTGCCTGAGATACCCCTCCTGTCCCGGCCCCCACTCCTTTTTTTCCTTCCTCACCTCAGCCCGGAGAGATATTCCAGTGGAAGTTATGGGTGACACATCCTCTTCTTTACAGGTGGCAGCCTGGCAACTCCTGCCGAAAGTCCAGCAAAGCCCCACTCACACCGGGCCACCCACAAAGCCGTGGACCCTCACACCCTCCCACCAGCACAGCCCCGAGACTGCTGACGGGGCAGAGAATATGGAGTAAGGCACAGCTGCAGGGGCTATTGCTGCCTGGAGTGCTGTTTATATTGACCTCAACCCAGGCACACCTGGGGAGGGCTTGCCGGCAGGGTCAGGCTGCCCAGGTCAGCTAATCCTCAGCCCTCAGGGAATCACATTGCAGAATATGGACCTCGCTAAGACAGAATATTCGCCAAGATATAAAAGGACACAAAGCAATTTGCAGCACCGTGGATGAGTCTCGAGGTAATCACGTGACTTGGAGTAAGCCAGAAAGTGAAAGACACATATCATATCATATCACTTATAGGTGTTACCTATAAATTGATACCAGGGCAGATATTTCCACGGAGAAGGGCAATCACAGATTCATTAAACAAACTTATGGTTCACCAAAGGAAAGGTGTGAGGATTGAATTCATTACGATATTGGGGTTAACAGACAGATACAAACACAGTAGACGTATATAATCACCAAAGACCTACGGAGTACCAAGAGAAGACTACTCAACATTCTGTCATAACGTACATGGGAAAAGGATCCCAGGAAGAACAGACATATGTATATGTGTAAGAGAACCATCTCTTGCACACCTACAACAAGCTAAACGTTGTACTCAAACTTGCTGTAATAAAAAATAAAAAATTAAATTAAAAACACGAACAAGAAGTAGTGAGACAAACTTGAGGGGCTTTCTCCTGGCACATTCCGTTCTACATTCCAATCTCGAACACGACTTCCATTGAGGCTCTGCTGCCCTAGTAACCAGATTTGGTAAGGGAGAACTGCTGCCACCTTGTGGCCGTTTCACACAACTGCAGGTTTAATGCCAGCGCTAATGGTCAGTGGATATTCCAAATCATTACAGGCCTGTAAATGACACCTGCCCTGAAAACAAATCCTGGGGTCATATATCGACCAAAAAATTCAAAAGACGTCCATATTTCAAAACGACAGTTTCAAGAGGCATATTTCACGCACATTAGTGTTCTGCTTCTTTTGCTTTCTTTCCTTCTTTGTTAAAAAAAAACGGGAATGGAAAAAGGCAACCCTCAGAATGGGCGAAAACGTTCACAAACGAATCAATGGACAAAGGTTTAATCTCCAATATATATAAACAGCTCATGCAGCTTAATATTAATAAAACAAACAACCCAATACAAAAATGGGCAGAAGATCTAAAGAGACGTTTCTTCAAAGAAGACACAGAGATGGCCAAGACGCACATGAAAAGCTGCTCAACATCACTAATTATTAGAGAAATGCAAATCAAAACTACAATGAGGTAAGACCTCACACCTGTTAGAATCGGCATCATCAGATAATCTACAAACAACAAATTCTGGGGAGGGTGTGGACAAAAGGAACCCTCTTCCGCTATTGGTGGGAATGTAAATTGATACAGTCACTATGGAGAACAGTATGGAGGTTCCTTTAAAAAACTAAAAAGAGAATTACCATAGGATCCAGCAATCCCACTTCTGGGCATATACCAAGAGAAAACCATAAATCACAGAGACACATTCACCACAATGTTCATTGCAGCACTATTTACAATAGCCAGGTTATGGAAGCAACATAAATGCCCACAGACAGACGAATGG
Source organism: Mesoplodon bidens (assembly GCF_964165515.1). Lineage (NCBI taxonomy): Eukaryota > Metazoa > Chordata > Mammalia > Artiodactyla > Ziphiidae > Mesoplodon > Mesoplodon bidens. Next base: position 166,569 of record NW_027672639.1, on the reverse strand, counting down.
ATAAAGATGTGGTACATATATAAAATGGAATATTACTCAGCCATAAAAAGGAATGAAACTGGGTCATTTGTAGAGAAGTTGATGGATCTAGAGACTGTCATACAGAGTCAAGTAAGCCAGAAAGAGAAAAACAAATATTGTATATTAATGCCTATATGTGGAACCTAGAAAAATGGTAGAGATGAACTGGTTTGCAGGGCAGAAATAGAGACACAGAGGTAGAGAACAAACGTATGGACACAAAGTGGGGGAAGCCATGGGGTGGTGGTGGTGGGATGAGTTGGGAGATTAGGATTGACCTGTATACATGTCTATGCATAAAATAGATAACTAATAATAACCTACTGTATAAAAAAATAACTAAAATTAAATTTCAAAATTTTAAAAAATAAAATGTAAAAATAAAACAGAAATAAAGTTCTTCCATTCACACTGATGTATTTATACGAATGAATTATTTCCATGCTTATATCTATAAATACATAAATGAGGAATAAAATCTAACTTGAACCAAAAAAGAAAAAAAAAAACTGAACCTAACAGTTATACAGAGGAAAACACTACCAAGGCACTTGCTCCAGAGGTAAACAATTCTGAAATTGGTCAGAGGTGGGGAATCATCTCCCATACAGCCAGCAGCCCCGCCCGCCCACGCAAGGAGCATCCTCATTGCAAAGCTGGGAGACCGTGCTGAGGCCTCTGTGAGTAAACGTGAGCTGAGCCCCAGGCCAGATGCTGCTGAACTGTTCCCACCCTTCCCAGGTGAAACACCTGAATATATACAAGGGCTTGAAAGCCTAGAGGAAGGGCCGTGGAGCCACACCAGCGACAGCACGCAGGCCAACTTGGTGCCTGCAGGTCAGCCAGGATGGTACTGGCCACGGGCGCTCTTCTGGAAGCTTTCTATTGCCCTGCCTGAGATACCCCTCCTGTCCCGGCCCCCACTCCTTTTTTTCCTTCCTCACCTCAGCCCGGAGAGATATTCCAGTGGAAGTTATGGGTGACACATCCTCTTCTTTACAGGTGGCAGCCTGGCAACTCCTGCCGAAAGTCCAGCAGAGCCCCACTCACACCGGGCCACCCACAAAGCCGTGGACCCTCACACCCTCCCACCAGCACAGCCCCGAGACTGCTGACGGGGCAGAGGATATGGAGTCAGGCACAGCTTCAGGGACTATTGCTGCCTGGAGTGCTGTTTATATTGACCACAACCCAGGCACACCTGGGGAGGGCTTGCCGGCAGGGTCAGGCTGCCCAGGTCAGCTAATCCTCAGCCCTCAGGGAATCACATTGCAGAATATGGACCTCGCTAAGACAGAATTTTCGCCAAGGAAAAAAAGGACACAATGCCATTTGCAGCACTGTAGATGAGTCTCGAGGTAATCACGTGACTTGGAGTAAGTCAGAAAGTGAAAGACACATATCATATCATATCACTTATAGGTGTTACCTATAAATTGATACCAGGGCAGATATTTCCACGGAGAAGGGCAATCACAGATTCATTAAACAAACTTATGGTTCACCAAAGGAAAGGTGTGAGGATTGAATTCATTACGATATTGGGGTTAACAGACAGATACAAACACAGTAGACGTATATAATCACCAAAGACCTACGGAGTACCAAGAGAAGACTACTCAACATTCTGTCATAACGTACATGGGAAAAGGATCCCAGGAAGAACAGACATATGTATATGTGTAAAAGAACCACCTCTTGCACACCTACAACAAGCTAAACGTTGTACTCAAACTTGCTGTAATAAAAAATAAAAAATTTAATTAAGAACACGAACAAGAAGTAGTGAGACAAACTTGAGGGGCTTTCTCCTGGCACATTCCGTTCTACATTCCAATCTAGTACATGACTTCCATTGAGTCTCTGCTGCCCTAGTAACCAGAATTGGTAAGGGAGAACTGCTGCCACCTTGTGGCCGTTTCACACAACTGCAGGTTTAATGCCAGCGCTAATGGTCAGTGGATATTCCAAATCATTACAGGCCTGTAAATGACACCTGCCCTGAAAACAAATCCTGGGGTCAGATATCGACCAAAAAATTCAAAAGACGTCCATATTTCAAAACGACAGTTTCAAGAGGCATATTACACGCACATTAGTGTTCTGCTTCTTTTGCTTTCTTTCTTTCTTTGTTAAAAAAAACGGGAATGGAGAAAGGCAACCCTCAGAATGGGCGAAAACGTTCACAAACGAATCAATGGACAAAAGTTTAATCTCCAATATATATAAACAGCACATGCAGCTTAATATTAATAAAACAAACAACCCAATACAAAAATGGGCAGAAGATCTAAAGAGACGTTTCTTCAAAGAAGACACAGAGATGGCCAAGACGCACATGAAAAGCTGCTCAACATCACTAATTATTAGAGAAATGCAAATCAAAACTACAATGAGGTAAGACCTCACACCTGTTAGAATCGGCATCATCAGATAATCTACAAACAACAAACTCTGGGGAGGGTGTGGACAAAAGGAACCCTCTTCCGCTATTGGTGGGAATGTAAATTGATACAGTCACTATGGAGAACAGTATGGAGGTTCCTTTAAAAAACTAAAAAGAGAATTACCATAGGATCCAGCAATCCCACTTCTGGGCATATACCCAGAGAAAACCATAAATCACAGAGACACATTCACCACAATGTTCATTGCAGCACTATTTACAATAGCCAGGTTATGGAAGCAACATAAATGCCCACAGACAGACGAATGGAAAAAGATGTGGTACATATATAAAATGGAATATTACTCAGCCATAAAAAGGAATGAAACTGGGTCATTTGTAGAGAAGTTGATGGATCTAGAGACTGTCATACAGAGTCAAGTAAGCCAGAAAGAGAAAAACAAATATTGTATATTAATGCCTATATGTGGAACCTAGAAAAATGGTAGAGATGAACTGGTTTGCAGGGCAGAAATAGAGACACAGAGGTAGAGAACAAACGTATGGACACAAAGTGGGGGAAGCCATGGGGTGGTGGTGGTGGGATGAGTTGGGAGATTAGGATTGACCTGTATACATGTCTATGCATAAAATAGATAACTAATAATAACCTACTGTATAAAAAAATAACTAAAATTAAATTTCAAAATTTTAAAAAATAAAATGTAAAAATAAAACAGAAATAAAGTTCTTCCATTCACACTGATGTATTTATACGAATGAATTATTTCCATGCTTATATCTATAAATACATAAATGAGGAATAAAATCTAACTTGAACCAAAAAAGAAAAAAAATCTGAACCTAAGAATTATACAGAGGAAAACACTACCAAGGCACTTGCTCCAGTGGTAAACAATTCTGAAATTGGTCAGAGGTGGGGAATCATCTCCCATACAGCCAGCAGCCCCGCCCGCCCACGCAAGGAGCATCCTCATTGCAAAGCTGGGAGACCGTGCCGAGGCCTCTGTGAGTAAACGTGAGCTGAGCCCCAGGCCAGATGCTGCTGAACTGTTCCCACCCTTCCCAGGTGAAACACCTGAATATGTACAAGGGCTTGAAAGCCTAGAGGAAGGGCCGTGGAGCCACACCAGCGACAGCACGCAGGCCAACTTGGTGCCTGCAGGTCAGCCAGGATGGTACTGGCCACGGGCGCTCTTCTGGAAGCTTTCTATTGCCCTGCCTGAGATACCCCTCCTGTCCCGGCCCCCACTCCTTTTTTTCCTTCCTCACCTCAGCCCGGAGAGATATTCCAGTGGAAGTTATGGGTGACACATCCTCTTCTTTACAGGTGGCAGCCTGGCAACTCCTGCCGAAAGTCCAGCAAAGCCCCACTCACACCGGGCCACCCACAAAGCCGTGGACCCTCACACCCTCCCACCAGCACAGCCCCGAGACTGCTGACGGGGCAGAGGATATGGAGTCAGGCACAGCTGCAGGGGCTATTGCTGCCTGGAGTGCTGTTTATATTGACCTCAACCCAGGCACACCTGGGGAGGGCTTGCCGGCAGGGTCAGGCTGCCCAGGTCAGCTAATCCTCAGCCCTCAGGGAATCACATTGCAGAATATGGACCTCGCTAAGACAGAATATTCGCCAAGGAAAAAAAGGACACAATGCAATTTGCAGCACCGTAGATGAGTCTCGAGGTAATCACATGACTTGGAGTAAGCCAGAAAGTGAAAGACACATATCATATCATATCACTTATAGGTGTTACCTATAAATTGATAACAGGGCAGATATTTCCACGGAGAAGGGCAATCACAGATTCATTAAACAAACTTATGGTTCACCAAAGGAAAGGTGTGAGGATTGAATTCATTACGATATTGGGGTTAACAGACAGATACAAACACAGTAGACGTATATAATCACCAAAGACCTACGGAGTACCAAGAGAAGACTACTCAACATTCTGTCATAACGTACATGGGAAAAGGATCCCAGGAAGAACAGACATATGTATATGTGTAAAAGAACCACCTCTTGCACACCTACAACAAGCTAAACGTTGTACTCAAACTTGCTGTAATAAAAAATAAAAAATTAAATTAAAAACACGAACAAGAAGTAGTGAGACAAACTTGAGGGGCTTTCTCCTGGCACATTCCGTTCTACATTCCAATCTCGAACACGACTTCCATTGAGGCTCTGCTGCCCTAGTAACCAGATTTGGTAAGGGAGAACTGCTGCCTCCTTGTGGCCGTTTCACACAACTGCAGGTTTAATGCCAGCGCTAATGGTCAGTGGATATTCCAAATCATTACAGGCCTGTAAATGACACCTGCCCTGAAAACAAATCCTGGGGTCATATATCGACCAAAAAATTCAAAAGACGTCCATATTTCAAAACGACAGTTTCAAGAGGCATATTTCACGCACATTAGTGTTCTGCTTCTTTTGCTTTCTTTCCTTCTTTGTTAAAAAAAAACGGGAATGGAAAAAGGCAACCCTCAGAATGGGCGAAAACGTTCACAAACGAATCAATGGACAAAGGTTTAATCTCCAATATATATAAACAGCTCATGCAGCTTAATATTAATAAAACAAACAACCCAATACAAAAATGGGCAGAAGATCTAAAGAGACGTTTCTTCAAAGAAGACACAGAGATGGCCAAGACGCACATGAAAAGCTGCTCAACATCACTAATTATTAGAGAAATGCAAATCAAAACTACAATGAGGTAAGACCTCACACCTGTTAGAATCGGCATCATCAGATAATCTACAAACAACAAATTCTGGGGAGGGTGTGGACAAAAGGAACCCTCTTCCGCTATTGGTGGGAATGTAAATTGATACAGTCACTATGGAGAACAGTATGGAGGTTCCTTTAAAAAACTAAAAAGAGAATTACCATAGGATCCAGCAATCCCACTTCTGGGCATATACCAAGAGAAAACCATAAATCACAGAGACACATTCACCACAATGTTCATTGCAGCACTATTTACAATAGCCAGGTTATGGAAGCAACATAAATGCCCACAGACAGACGAATGGATAAAGATGTGGTACATATATAAAATGGAATATTACTCAGCCATAAAAAGGAATGAAACTGGGTCATTTGTAGAGAAGTTGATCGATCTAGAGACTGTCATACAGAGTGAAGTAAGCCAGAAAGAGAAAAACAAATATTGTATATTAATGCCTATATGTGGAACCTAGAAAAATGGTAGAGATGAACTGGTTTGCAGGGCAGAAATAGAGACACAGAGGTAGAGAACAAACGTATGGACACAAAGTGGGGGAAGCCATGGGGTGGTGGTGGTGGGATGAGTTGGGAGATTAGGATTGACCTGTATACATGTCTATGCATAAAATAGATAACTAATAATAACCTACTGTATAAAAAAATAACTAAAATTAAATTTCAAAATTTTAAAAAATAAAATGTAAAAATAAAACAGAAATAAAGTTCTTCCATTCACACTGATGTATTTATACGAATGAATTATTTCCATGCTTATATCTATAAATACATAAATGAGGAATAAAATCTAACTTGAACCAAAAAAGAAAAAAAAACTGAACCTAAGAATTATACAGAGGAAAACACTACCAAGGCACTTGCTCCAGTGGTAAACAATTCTGAAATTGGTCAGAGGTGGGGAATCATCTCCCATACAGCCAGCAGCCCCGCCCGCCCATGCAAGGAGCATCCTCATTGCAAAGCTGGGAGACCGTGCCGAGGCCTCTGTGAGTAAACGTGAGCTGAGCCCCAGGCCAGATGCTGCTGAACTCTTCCCACCCTTCCCAGGTGAAACACCTGAATATGTACAAGGGCTTGAAAGCCTAGAGGAAGGGCCGTGGAGCCACACCAGCGACAGCACGCAGGCCAACTTGGTGCCTGCAGGTCAGCCAGGATGGTACTGGCCACGGGCGCTCTTCTGGAAGCTTTCTATTGCCCTGCCTGAGATACCCCTCCTGTCCCGGCCCCCACTCCTTTTTTTCCTTCCTCACCTCAGCCCGGAGAGATATTCCAGTGGAAGTTATGGGTGACACATCCTCTTCTTTACAGGTGGCAGCCTGGCAACTCCTGCCGAAAGTCCAGCAGAGCCCCACTCACACCGCGCCACCCACAAAGCCGTGGACCCTCACACCCTCCCACCAGCACAGCCCCGAGACTGCTGACGGGGCAGAGAATATGGAGTCAGGCACAGCTGCAGGGGCTATTGCTGCCTGGAGTGCTGTTTATATTGACCTCAACCCAGGCACACCTGGGGAGGGCTTGCCGGCAGGGTCAGGCTGCCCAGGTCAGCTAATCCTCAGCCCTCAGGGAATCACATTGCAGAATATGGACCTCGCTAAGACAGAATATTCGCCAAGGAAAAAAGGGACACAATGCCATTTGCAGCACCGTAGATGAGTCTCGAGGTAATCTCGTGACTAGGAGTAAGCCAGAAAGTGAAAGACACATATCATATCATATCACTTATAGGTGTTACCTATAAATTGATACCAGGGCAGATATTTCCACGGAGAAGGGCAATCACAGATTCATTAAACAAACTTATGGTTCACCAAACGAAAGGTGTGAGGATTGAATTCATTACGATATTGGGGTTAACAGACATATACAAACACAGTAGACGTATATAATCACCAAAGGCCTACGGAGTACCAAGAGAAGACTACTCAACATTCTGTCATAACGTACATGGGAAAAGGATCCCAGGAAGAACAGACATATGTATATGTGTAAAAGAACCACCTCTTGCCCACCTACAACAAGCTAAACGTTGTACTCAAACTTGCTGTAATAAAAAATAAAAAATTAAATTAAAAACACGAACAAGAAGTAGTGAGACAAACTTGAGGGGCTTTCTCCCGGCACATTCCGTTCTACATTCCAATCTAGAACACGACTCCCATTGAGGCTCTGCTGCCCTAGTAACCAGATTTGGTAAGGGAGAACTGCTGCCACCTTGTGGCCGTTTCACACAACTGCAGGTTTAATGCCAGCGCTAATGGTCAGTGGATATTCCAAATCATTACAGGCCTGTAAATGACACCTGCCCTGAAAACAAATCCTGGGGTCATATATCGACCAAAAAATTCAAAAGACGTCCATATTTCAAAACGACAGTTTCAAGAGGCATATTTCACGCACATTAGTGTTCTGCTTCTTTTGCTTTCTTTCTTTCTTTGTTAAAAACAACGGGAATGGAGAAAGGCAACCCTCAGAATGGGCGAAAACGTTCACAAACGAATCAATGGACAAAGGTTTAATCTCCAATATATATAAACAGCTCATGCAGCTTAATATTAATAAAACAAACAACCCAATACAAAAATGGGCAGAAGATCTAAAGAGACGTTTATTCAAAGAAGACACAGAGATGGCCAAGACGCACATGAAAAGCTGCTCAACATCACTAATTATTAGAGAAATGCAAATCAAAACTACAATGAGGTAAGACCTCACACCTGTTAGAATCGGCATCATCAGATAATCTACAAACAACAAACTCTGGGGAGGGTGTGGACAAAAGGAACCCTCTTCCGCTATTGGTGGGAATGTAAATTGATACAGTCACTATGGAGAACAGTATGGAGATTCCATTAAAAAACTAAAAAGAGAATTACCATAGGATCCAGCAATCCCACTTCTGGGCATATACCCAGAGAAAACCATAAATCACAGAGACACATTCACCACAATGTTCATTGCAGCACTATTTACAATAGCCAAGTTATGGAAGCAACATAAATGCCCACAGACAGACGAATGGATAAAGATGTGGTACATATATAAAATGGAATATTACTCAGCCATAAAAAGGAATGAAACTGGGTCATTTGTAGAGAAGTTGATCGATCTAGAGACTGTCATACAGAGTGAAGTAAGTCAGAAAGTGAAAAACAAATATTGTATATTAATGCGTATATGTGGAACCTAGAAAAATGGTAGAGATGAACTGGTTTGCAGGGCAGAAATAGAGACACAGAGGTAGAGAACAAACGTATGGACACAAAGTGGGGGAAGCCATGGGGTGGTGGTGGTGGGATGAGTTGGGAGATTAGGATTGACCTGTATACATGTCTATGCATAAAATAGATAACTAATAATAACCTACTGTATAAAAAAATAACTAAAATTAAATTTCAAAATTTTAAAAAATAAAATGTAAAAATAAAACAGAAAAAAAGTTCTTCCATTCACACTGATGTATTTATACGAATGAATTGTTTCCATGCTTATATCTATAAATACATAAATGAGGAATAAAATCTAACTTGAACCGAAAAAGAAAAAAAAAAACTGAACCTAACAGTTATACAGAGGAAAACACTACCAAGGCACTTGCTCCAGTGGTAAACAATTCTGAAATTGGTCAGAGGTGGGGAATCATCTCCCATACAGCCAGCAGCCCCGCCCGCCCACGCAAGGAGCATCCTCATTGCAAAGCTGGGAGACCGTGCCGAGGCATCTGTGAGTAAACGTGAGCTGAGCCCCAGGCCAGATGCTGCTGAATAGTTCCCACCGTTCCCAGGTGAAACACCTGAATATGTACAAGGGCTTGAAAGCCTAGAGGATGGGCCGTGGAGCCACAACAGCGACAGCACGCAGGCCAACTTGGTGCCTGCAGGTCAGCCAGGATGGTACTGGCCACGGGCGCTCTTCTGGAAGCTTTCTATTGCCCTGCCTGAGATACCCCTCCTGTCCCGGCCCCCACTCCTTTTTTTCCTTCCTCACCTCAGCCCGGAGAGATATTCCAGTGGAAGTTATGGGTGACACATCCTCTTCTTTACAGGTGGCAGCCTGGCAACTCCTTCCGAAAGTCCAGCAGAGCCCCACTCACACCGGGCCACCCACAAAGCCGTGGACCCTCACACCCTCCCACCAGCACAGCCCCGAGACTGCTGACGGGGCAGAGAATATGGAGTCAGGCACAGCTGCAGGGGCTATAGCTGCCTGGAGTGCTGTTTATATTGACCTCAACCCAGGCACACCTGGGGAGGGCTTGCCGGCAGGGTCAGGCTGCCCAGGTCAGCTAATCCTCAGCCCTCAGGGAATCACATTGCAGAAAATGGACCTCGCTAAGACAGAATATTCGCCAAGGAGAAAAAGGACACAATGCCATTTGCAGCACCGTAGATGAGTCTCGAGGTAATCACGTGACTTGGAGTAAGTCAGAAAGTGAAAGACACATATCATATCATATCACTTATAGGTGTTACCTATAACTTGATACCAGGGCAGATATTTCCACGGAGAAGGGCAATCACAGATTCATTAAACAAACTTATGGTTCACCAAAGGAAAGGTGTGAGGATTGAATTCATTACGATATTGGGGTTAACAGACAGATACAAACACAGTAGACGTATATAATCACCAAAGACCTACGGAGTACCAAGAGAAGACTACTCAACATTCTGTCATAACGTACATGGGAAAAGGATCCCAGGAAAAACAGACATATGTATATGTGTAAAAGAACCACCTCTTGCACACCTACAACATGCTAAACGTTGTACTCAAACTTGCTGTAATAAAAAATAAAAAATTAAATTAAAAACACGAACAAGAAGTAGTGAGACAAACTTGAGGGGCTTTCTCCTGGCACATTCCGTTCTACATTCCAATCTAGAACACGACTTCCACTGAGGCTCTGCTGCCCTAGTAACCAGATTTGGTAAGGGAGAACTGCTGCCACCTTGTGGCCGTTTCACACAACTGCAGGTTTAATGCCAGCGCTAATGGTCAGTGGATATTCCAAATCATTACAGGCCTGTAAATGACACCTGCCCTGAAAACAAATCCTGGGGTCATATATCGACCAAAAAATTCAAAAGACGTCCATATTTCAAAACGACAGTTTCAAGAGGCATATTTCACGCACATTAGTGTTCTGCTTCTTTTGCTTTCTTTCTTTCTTTGTTAGAAAAAACGGGAATGGAAAAATGCAACCCTCAGAATGGGCAAAAACGTTCACAAACGAATCAATGGACAAAGGTTTAATCTCCAATATATATAAACAGCTCATGCAGCTTAATATTAATAAAACAAACAACCCAATACAAAAATGGGCAGAAGATCTAAAGAGACGTTTCTTCAAAGAAGACACAGAGATGGCCAAGACGCACATGAAAAGCTGCTCAACATCACTAAATATTAGAGAAATGCAAATCAAAACTACAATGAGGTAAGACCTCACACCTGTTAGAATCGGCATCATCAGATAATCTACAAACAACAAATTCTGGGGAGGGTGTGGACAAAAGGAACCCTCTTCCGCTATTGGTGGGAATGTATATTGATACAGTCACTATGGAGAACAGTATGGAGGTTCCTTTAAAAAACTAAAAAGAGAATTACCATAGGATCCAGCAATCCCACTTCTGGGCATATACCCAGAGAAAACCATAAATCACAGAGACACATTCACCACAATGTTCATTGCAGCACTATTTACAATAGCCTGGTAATGGAAGCAACCTAAATGCCCACAGACAGACGAATGGATAAAGATGTGGTACATATATAAAATGGAATATTACTCAGCCATAAAAAGGAATGAAACTGGGTCATTTGTAGAGAAGTTGATGGATCTAGAGACTGTCATACAGAGTGAAGTAAGTCAGAAAGAGAAAAACAAATATTGTATATTAATGCCTATATGTGGAACCTAGAAAAATGGTAGAGATGAACTGGTTTGCAGGGCAGAAATAGAGACACAGAGGTAGAGAACAAACGTATGGACACAAAGTGGGGTAAGCCATGGGGTGGTGGTGGTGGGATGAGTTGGGAGATTAGGATTGACCTGTATACATGTCTATGCATAAAATAGATAACTAATAATAACCTACTGTATAAAAAAAATAACTAAAATTAAATTTCAAAATTTTAAAAAATAAAATGTAAAAGTAAAACAGAAAAAAAGTTCTTCCATTCACACTGATGTATTTATACGAATGAATTATTTCCATGCTTATATCTATAAATACATAAATGAGGAATAAAATCTAACTTGAACCAAAAAAGAAAAAAAAAACTGAACCTAAGAATTATACAGAGGAAAACACTACCAAGGCACTTGCTCCAGTGGTAAACAATTCTGAAATTGGTCAGAGGTGGGGAATCATCTCCCATACAGCCAGCAGCCCCGCCTGCCCACGCAAGGAGCATCCTCATTGCAAAGCTGGGAGACCGTGCCGAGGCCTCTGTGAGTAAACATGAGCTGAGCCCCAGGCCAGATGCCGCTGAACTGTTCCCACCCTTCCCAGGTGAAACACCTGAATATGTACAAGGGCTTGAAAGCCTAGAGGAAGGGCCGTGGAGCCACACCAGCGACAGCACGCAGGCCAACTTGGTGCCTGCAGGCCAGCCAGGATGGTACTGGCCACGGGCGCTCTTCTGGAAGCTTTCTATTGCCCTGCCTGAGATACCCCTCCTGTCCCGGCCCCCACTCCTTTTTTTCCTTCCTCACCTCAGCCCGGAGAGATATTCCAGTGGAAGTTATGGGTGACACATCCTCTTCTTTACAGGTGGCAGTCTGGCAACTCCTGCCGAAAGTCCAGCAGAGCCCCACTCACACCGGGCCACCCACAAAGCCGTGGACCCTCACACCCTCCCACCAGCACAGCCCCGAGACTGCTGACGGGGCAGAGAATATGGAGTAAGGCACAGCTGCAGGGGCTATTGCTGCCTGGAGTGCTGTTTATATTGACCTCAACCCAGGCACACCTGGGGAGGGCTTGCCGGCAGGGTCAGGCTGCCCAGGTCAGCTAATCCTCAGCCCTCAGGGAATCACATTGCAGAAAATGGACCTCGCTAAGACAGAATATTCGCCAAGGAGAAAAAGGACTCAATGCCATTTGCAGCACCGTAGATGAGTCTCGAGGTAATCACGTGACTTGGAGTAAGTCAGAAAGTGAAAGACACATATCATATCATATCACTTATAGGTGTTACCTATAAATTGATACCAGGGCAGATATTTCCACGGAGAAGGGCAATCACAGATTCATTAAACATACTTATGGTTCACCAAAGGAAAGGTGTGAGGATTGAATTCATTACGATATTGGGGTTAACAGACAGATACAAACACAGTAGACGTATATAATCACCAAAGACCTACGGAGTACCAAGAGAAGACTACTCAAAATTCTGTCATAACGTACATGGGAAAAGGATCCCAGGAAGAACAGACATATGTATATGTGTAAAAGAACCACCTCTTGCACACCTACAACATGCTAAACGTTGTACTCAAACTTGCTGTAATAAAAAATAAAAAATTAAATTAAAAACACGAACAAGAAGTAGTGAGACAAACTTGAGGGGCTTTCTCCTGGCACATTCCGTTCTACATTCCAATCTAGAACACGACTTCCATTGAGGCTCTGCTGCCCTAGTAACCAGATTTGGTAAGGGAGAACTGCTGCCACCTTGTGGCCGTTTCACACAACTGCAGATTTAATGCCAGCGCTAATGGTCAGTGGATATTCCAAATCATTACAGGCCTGTAAATGACACCTGCCCTGAAAACAAATCCTGGGGTCATATATCGACCAAAAAATTCAAAAGACGTCCATATTTCAAAACGACAGTTTCAAGAGGCATATTTCACGCACATTAGTGTTCTGCTTCTATTGCTTTCTTTCTTTCTTTGTTAAAAGAACGGGAATGGAAAAAGGCAACCCTCAGAATGGGCAAAAACGTTCACAAACGAATCAATGGACAAAGGTTTAATCTCCAATATATATAAACAGCTCATGCAGCTTAATATTAATAAAACAAACAACCCAATACAAAAATGGGCAGAAGTTCTAAAGAGACGTTTCTTCAAAGAAGACACAGAGATGGCCAACACGCACAGGAAAAGCTGCTCAACATCACTAATTATTAGAGAAATGCAAATCAAAACTACAATGGGGTAAGACCTCACACCTGTTAGAATCGGCATCATCAGATAATCTACAAACAACAAATTCTGGGGAGGGTGTGGACAAAAGGAACCCTCTTCCGCTATTGGTGGGAATGTAAATTGATACAGTCACTATGGAGAACAGTATGGAGGTTCCTTTAAAAAACTAAAAAGAGAATTACCATAGGATCCAGCAATCCCACTTCTGGGCATATACCCAGAGAAAACCATAAATCACAGAGACACATTCACCACAATGTTCATTGCAGCACTATTTACAATAGCCAGGTAATGGAAGCAACCTAAATGCCCACAGACAGACGAATGGATAAAGATGTGGTACATATATAAAATGGAATATTACTCAGCCATAAAAAGGAATGAAACTGGGTCATTTGTAGAGAAGTTGATGGATCTAGAGACTGTCATACAGAGTGAAGTAAGTCAGAAAGAGAAAAACAAATATTGTATATTAATGCCTATATGTGGAACCTAGAAAAATGGTAGAGATGAACTGGTTTGCAGGGCAGAAATAGAGACACAGAGGTAGAGAACAAACGTATGGACACAAAGTGGGGTAAGCCATGGGGTGGTGGTGGTGGGATGAGTTGGGAGATTAGGATTGACTTGTATACATGTCTATGCATAAAATAGATAACTAATAATAAACTACTGTATAAAAAAATAACTAAAATTAAATTTCAAAATTTTAAAAAATAAAATGTAAAAGTAAAACAGAAAAAAAGTTCTTCCATTCACACTGATGTATTTATACGAATGAATTATTTCCATGCTTATATCTATAAATACATAAATGAGGAATAAAATCTAACTTGAACCAAAAAAGAAAAAAAAAACTGAACCTAAGAATTATACAGAGGAAAACACTACCAAGGCACTTGCTCCAGTGGTAAACAATTCTGAAATTGGTCAGAGGTGGGGAATCATCTCCCATACAGCCATCAGCCCCGCCCGCCCACGCAAGGAGCATCCTCATTGCAAAGCTGGGAGACCGTGCCGAGGCCTCTGTGAGTAAACATGAACTGAGCCCCAGGCCAGATGCTGCTGAACTGTTCCCACCCTTCCCAGGTGAAACACCTGAATATGTACAAGGGCTTGAAAGCCTAGAGGAAGGGCCGTGGAGCCACACCAGCGACAGCACGCTGGCCAACTTGTTGCCTGCAGGTCAGCCAGGATGGTACTGGCCACGGGCGCTCTTCTGGAAGCTTTCTATTGCCCTGCCTGAGATACCCCTCCTGTCCCGGCCCCCACTCCTTTTTTTCCTTCCTCACCTCAGCCCGGAGAGATATTCCAGTGGAAGTTATGGGTGACACATCCTCTTCTTTACAGGTGGCAGCCTGGCAACTCCTGCCGAAAGTCCAGCAGAGCCCCACTCACACCGGGCCACCCACAAAGCCGTGGACCCTCACACCCTCCCACCAGCACAGCCCCGAGACTGCTGACGGGGCAGAGGATATGGAGTCAGGCACAGCTGCAGGGGCTATTGCTGCCTGGAGTGCTGTTTATATTGACCTCAACCCAGGCACACCTGGGGAGGGCTTGCCGGCAGGGTCAGGCTGCCCAGGTCAGCTAATCCTCAGCCCTCAGGGAATCACATTGCAGAAAATGGAACTCGCTAAGACAGAATATTCGCCACGGAGAAAAAGGACACAATGCCATTTGCAGCACCGTAGATGAGTCTCGAGGTAATCACGTGACTTGGAGTAAGTCAGAAAGTGAAAGACACATATCATATCATATCACTTATAGGTGTTACCTATAAATTGATACCAGGGCAGATATTTCCACGGAGAAGGGCAATCACAGATTCATTAAACATACTTATGGTTCACCAAAGGAAAGGTGTGAGGATTGAATTCATTACGATATTGGGGTTAACAGACAGATACAAACACAGTAGACGTATATAATCACCAAAGACCTACGGAGTACCAAGAGAAGACTACTCAACATTCTGTCATAACGTACATGGGAAAAGGATCCCAGGAAGAACAGACATATGTATATGTGTAAAAGAACCACCTCTTGCACACCTACAACAAGCTAAACGTTGTACTCAAACTTGCTGTAATAAAAAATAAAAAATTAAATTAAAAACACGAACAAGAAGTAGTGAGACAAACTTGAGGGGCTTTCTCCTGGCACATTCCGTTCTACATTCCAATCTAGAACACGACTTCCATTGAGGCTCTGCTGCCCTAGTAACCAGATTTGGTAAGGGAGAACTGCTGCCACATTGTGGCCGTTTCACACAACTGCAGGTTTAATGCCAGCGCTAATGGTCAGTGGATATTCCAAATCATTACAGGCCTGTAAATGACACCTGCCCTGAAAACAAATCCTGGGGTCATATATCGACCAAAAAATTCAAAAGACGTCCATATTTCAAAACGACAGTTTCAAGAGGCATATTTCACGCACATTAGTGTTCTGCTTCTTTTGCTTTCTTTCTTTCTTTGTTAAAAAAAACGGGAATGGATAAAGGCAACCCTCAGAATGGGCGAAAACGTTCACAAACGAATCAATGGACAAAGGTTTAATCTCCAATATATATAAACAGCTCATGCAGCTTAATATTAATAAAACAAACAACCCAATACAAAAATGGGCAGAAGATCTAAAGAGACGTTTCTTCAAAGAAGACACAGAGATGGCCAAGACGCACATGAAAAGCTGCTCAACATCACTAATTATTAGAGAAATGCAAATCAAAACTACAATGAGGTAAGACCTCACACCTGTTAGAATCGGCATCATCAGATAATCTACAAACAACAAACTCTGGGGAGGGTGTGGACAAAAGGAACCCTCTTCCGCTATTGGTGGGAATGTAAATTGATACAGTCACTATGGAGAACAGTATGGAGGTTCCTTTAAAAAACTAAAAAGAGAATTACCATAGGATCCAGCAATCCCACTTCTGGGCATATACCCAGAGAAAACCATAAATCACAGAGACACATTCACCACAATGTTCATTGCAGCACTATTTACAATAGCCAGGTTATGGAAGCAACCTAAATGCCCACAGACAGACGAATGGATAAAGATGTGGTACATATATAAAATGGAATATTACTCAGCCATAAAAAGGAATGAAACTGGGTCATTTGTAGAGAAGTTGATGGATCTAGAGACTGTCATACAGAGTGAAGTAAGTCAGAAAGAGAAAAACAAATATTGTATATTAATGCCTATATGTGGAACCTAGAAAAATGGTAGAGATGAACTGGTTTGCAGGGCAGAAATAGAGACACAGAGGTAGAGAACAAACGTATGGACACAAAGTGGGGTAAGCCATGGGGTGGTGGTGGTGGGATGAGTTGGGAGATTAGGATTGACCTGTATACATGTCTATGCATAAAATAGATAACTAATAATAACCTACTGTATAAAAAAATAACTAAAATTAAATTTCAAAATTTTAAAAAATAAAATGTAAAAGTAAAACAGAAAAAAAGTTCTTCCATTCACACTGATGTATTTATACGAATGAATTATTTCCATGCTTATATCTATAAATACATAAATGAGGAATAAAATCTAACTTGAACCAAAAAAGAAAAAAAAAAACTGAACCTAAGAATTATACAGAGGAAAACACTACCAAGGCACTTGCTCCAGTGGTAAACAATTCTGAAATTGGTCAGAGGTGGGGAATCATCTCCCATACAGCCAGCAGCCCCGCCCGCCCACGCAAGGAGCATCCTCATTGCAAAGCTGGGAGACTGTGCCGAGGCCTCTGTGAGTAAACATGAACTGAGCCCCAGGCCAGATGCTGCTGAACTGTTCCCACCCTTCCCAGGTGAAACACCTGAATATGTACAAGGGCTTGAAAGCCTAGAGGAAGGGCCGTGGAGCCACACCAGCGACAGCACGCTGGCCAAATTGTTGCCTGCAGGTCAGCCAGGATGGTACTGGCCACGGGCGCTCTTCTGGAAGCTTTCTATTGCCCTGCCTGAGATACCCCTCCTGTCCCGGCCCCCACTCCTTTTTTTCCTTCCTCACCTCAGCCCGGAGAGATATTCCAGTGGAAGTTATGGGTGACACATCCTCTTCTTTACAGGTGGCAGCCTGGCAACTCCTGCCGAAAGTCCAGCAGAGCCCCACTCACACCGGGCCACCCACAAAGCCGTGGACCCTCACACCCTCCCACCAGCACAGCCCCGAGACTGCTGACGGGACAGAGGATATGGAGTCAGGCACAGCTGCAGGGGCTATTGCTGCCTGGAGTGCTGTTTATATTGACCTCAACCCAGGCACACCTGGGGAGGGCTTGCCGGCAGGGTCAGGCTGCCCAGGTCAGCTAATCCTCAGCCCTCAGGGAATCACATTGCAGAATATGGACCTCGCTAAGACAGAATATTCGCCAAGGAGAAAAAGGACACAATGCCATTTGCAGCACCGTAGATGAGTCTCGAGGTAATCACGTGACTTGGAGTAAGTCAGAAAGTGAAAGACACATATCATATCATATCACTTATAGGTGTTACCTATAAATTGATACCAGGGCAGATATTTCCACGGAGAAGGGCAATCACAGATTCATTAAACAAACTTATGGTTCACCAAAGGAAAGGTGTGAGGATTGAATTCATTACGATATTGGGGTTAACAGACATATACAAACACAGTAGACGTATATAATCACCAAAGACCTACGGAGTACCAAGAGAAGACTACTCAACATTCTGTCATAACGTACATGGGAAAAGGATCCCAGGAAGAACAGACATATGTATATGTGTAAAAGAACCACCTCTTGCCCACCTACAACAAGCTAAACGTTGTACTCAAACTTGCTGTAATAAAAAATAAAAAATTAAATTAAAAACACGAACAAGAAGTAGTGAGACAAACTTGAGGGGCTTTCTCCTGGCACATTCCGTTCTACATTCCAATCTAGAACACGACTTCCATTGAGGCTCTGCTGCCCTAGTAACCAGATTTGGTAAGGGAGAACTGCTGCCACCTTGTGGCCGTTTCACACAACTGCAGGTTTAATGCCAGCGCTAATGGTCAGTGGATATTCCAAATCATTACAGGCCTGTAAATGACACCTGCCCTGAAAACAAATCCTGGGGTCATATATCGACCAAAAAATTCAAAAGACGTCCATATTTCAAAACGACAGTTTCAAGAGGCATATTTCACGCACATTAGTGTTCTGCTTCTTTTGCTTTCTTTCTTTCTTTGTTAAAAAAAACGGGAATGGAGAAAGGCAACCCTCAGAATGGGCGAAAACGTTCACAAACGAATCAATGGACAAAGGTTTAATCTCCAATATATATAAACAGCTCATGCAGCTTAATATTAATAAAACAAACAACCCAATACAAAAATGGGCAGAAAATCTAAAGAGACGTTTCTTCAAAGAAGACACAGAGATGGCCAAGACGCACATGAAAAGCTGCTCAACATCACTAATTATTAGAGAAATGCAAATCAAAACTACAGTGGGGTAAGACCTCACACCTGTTAGAATCGGCATCATCAGATAATCTACAAACAACAAATTCTGGGGAGGGTGTGGACAAAAGGAACCCTCTTCCGCTATTGGTGGGAATGTAAATTGATACAGTCACTATGGAGAACAGTATGGAGGTTCCTTTAAAAAACTAAAAAGAGAATTACCATAGGATCCAGCAATCCCACTTCTGGGCATATACCCAGAGAAAACCATAAATCACAAAGACACATTCACCACAATGTTCATTGCAGCACTATTTACAATAGCCAGGTAATGGAAGCAACCTAAATGCCCACAGACAGACGAATGAATAAAGATGTGGTACATATACAAAATGGAATATTACTCAGCCATAATAAGGAATGAAACTGGGTCATTTGTAGAGAAGTTGATGGATCTAGAGACTGTCATACAGAGTGAAGTAAGTCAGAAAGAGAAAAACAAATATTGTATATTAATGCCTATATGTGGAACCTAGAAAAATGGTAGAGATGAACTGGTTTGCAGGGCAGAAATAGAGACACAGAGGTAGAGAACAAACGTATGGACACAAAGTGGGGTAAGCCATGGGGTGGTGGTGGTGGGATGAGTTGGGAGATTAGGATTGACATGTATACATGTCTATGCATAAAATAGATAACTAATAATAACCTACTGTATAAAAAAATAACTAAAATTAAATTTCAAAATTTTAAAAAATAAAATGTAAAAGTAAAACAGAAAAAAAGTTCTTCCATTCACACTGATGTATTTATACGAATGAATTATTTCCATGCTTATATCTATAAATACATAAATGAGGAATAAAATCTAACTTGAACCAAAAAAGAAAAAAAAACTGAACCTAAGAATTATACAGAGGAAAACACTACCAAGGCACTTGCTCCAGTGGTAAACAATTCTGAAATTGGTCAGAGGTGGGGAATCATCTCCCATACAGCCAGCAGCCCCGCCCGCCCACGCAAGGAGCATCCTCATTGCAAAGCTGGGAGACCATGCAGAGGCCTCTGTGAGTAAACATGAGCTGAGCCCCAGGCCAGCTGCTGCTGAACTGTTCCCACCCTTCCCAGGTGAAACACCTGAATATGTACAAGGGCTTGAAAGCCTAGAGGAAGGGCCGTGGAGCCACACCAGCGACAGCACGCTGGCCAACTTGTTGCCTGCAGTTCAGCCAGGATGGTACTGGCCACGGGCGCTCTTCTGGAAGCTTTCTATTGCCCTGCCTGAGATACCCCTCCTGTCCCGGCCCCCACTCCTTTTTTTCCTTCCTCACCTCAGCCCGGAGAGATATTCCAGTGGAAGTTATGGGTGACACATCCTCTTCTTTACAGGTGGCAGCCTAGCAACTCCTGCCGAAAGTCCAGCAGAACCCCACTCACACCGGGCCACCCACAAAGCCGTGGACCCTCACACCCTCCCACCAGCACAGCCCCGAGACTGCTGACGGGGCAGAGAATATGGAGTAAGGCACAGCTGCAGGGGCTATTGCTGCCTGGAGTGCTGTTTATATTGACCTCAACCCAGGCACACCTGGGGAGGGCTTGCCGGCAGGGTCAGGCTGCCCAGGTCAGCTAATACTCAGCCCTCAGGGAATCACATTGCAGAATATGGACCTCGCTAAGACAGAATATTCGCCAAGGAAAAAAAGGACACAATGCCATTTGCAGCACCGTAGATGAGTCTCGAGGTAATCACGTGACTTGGAGTAAGTCAGAAAGTGAAAGACACATATCATATCATATCACTTATAGGTGTTACCTATAAATTGATACCAGGGCAGATATTTCCACGGAGAAGGGCAATCACAGATTCATTAAACAAACTTATGGTTCACCAAAGGAAAGGTGTGAGGATTGAATTCATTACGATATTGGGGTTAACAGACATATACAAACACAGTAGACGTATATAATCACCAAAGACCTACGGAGTACCAAGAGAAGACTACTCAACATTCTGTCATAACGTACATGGGAAAAGGATCCCAGGAAGAACAGACATATGTATATGTGTAAAAGAACCACCTTTTGCCCACCTACAACAAGCTAAACGTTGTACTCAAACTTGCTGTAATAAAAAATAAAAAATTAAATTAAAAACACGAACAAGAAGTAGTGAGACAAACTTGAGGGGCTTTCTCCTGGCACATTCCGTTCTACATTCCAATCTAGAACACGACTTCCATTGAGGCTCTGCTGCCCTAGTAACCAGATTTGGTAAGGGAGAACTGCTGCCACAATGTGGCCGTTTCACACAACTGCAGGTTTAATGCCAGCGCTAATGGTCAGTGGATATTCCAAATCATTACAGGCCTGTAAATGACACCTGCCCTGAAAACAAATCCTGGGGTCATATATCGACCAAAAAATTCAAAAGACGTCCATATTTCAAAACGACAGTTTCAAGAGGCATATTTCACGCACATTAGTGTTCTGCTTCTTTTGCTTTCTTTCTTTCTTTGTTAAAAAAAACGGGAATGGAGAAAGGCAACCCTCAGAATGGGCGAAAACGTTCACAAACGAATCAATGGACAAAGGTTTAATCTCCAATATATATAAACAGCTCATGCAGCTTAATATTAATAAAACAAACAACCCAATACAAAAATGGGCAGAAGATCTAAAGAGACGTTTCTTCAAAGAAGACACAGAGATGGCCAAGACGCACATGAAAAGCTGCTCAACATCACTAATTATTAGAGAAATGCAAATCAAAACTACAATGAGGTAAGACCTCACACCTGTTAGAATCGGCATCATCAGATAATCTACAAACAACAAACTCTGGGGAGGGTGTGGACAAAAGGAACCCTCTTCCGCTATTGGTGGGAATGTAAATTGATACAGTCACTATGGAGAACAGTATGGAGGTTCCTTTAAAAAACTAAAAAGAGAATTACCATAGGATCCAGCAATCCCACTTCTGGGCATATACCCAGAGAAAACCATAAATCACAGAGACACATTCACCACAATGTTCATTGCAGCACTATTTACAATAGCCAGGTTATGGAAGCAACATAAATGCCCACAGACAGACGAATGGATAAAGATGTGGTACATATATAAAATGGAATATTACTCAGCCATAAAAAGGAATGAAACTGGGTCATTTGTAGAGAAGTTGATGGATCTAGAGACTGTCATACAGAGTCAAGTAAGCCAGAAAGAGAAAAACAAATATTGTATATTAATGCCTATATGTGGAACCTAGAAAAATGGTAGAGATGAACTGGTTTGCAGGGCAGAAATAGAGACACAGAGGTAGAGAACAAACGTATGGACACAAAGTGGGGGAAGCCATGGGGTGGTGGTGGTGGGATGAGTTGGGAGATTAGTATTGACATGTATACATGTCTATGCATAAAATAGATAACTAATAATAACCTACTGTATAAAAAAATAACTAAAATTAAATTTCAAAATTTTAAAAAATAAAATGTAAAAATAAAACAGAAAAAAAGTTCTTCCATTCACACTGATGTATTTATACGAATGAATTATTTCCATGTTTATGTCTATAAATACATAAATGAGGAATAAAATCTAACTTGAACCAAAAAAGAAAAAAAAAAACTGAACCTAACAGTTATACAGAGGAAAACACTACCAAGGCACTTGCTCCACTGGAAAACAATTCTGAAATTGGTCAGAGGTGGGGAATCATCTCCCATACAGCCAGCAGCCCCGCCCGCCCACGCAAGGAGCATCCTCATTGCAAAGCTGGGAGACCGTGCCGAGGCCTCTGTGAGTAAACGTGAGCTGAGCCCCAGGCCAGATGCTGCTGAACTGTTCCCACCCTTCCCAGGTGAAACACCTGAATTTGTACAAGGGCTTGAAAGCCTAGAGGAAGGGCCGTGGAGCCACACCAGCGACAGCACGCAGGCCAACTTGGTGCCTGCAGGTCAGCCAGGATGGTACTGGCCACGGGCGCTCTTCTGGAAGCTTTCTATTGCCCTGCCTGAGATACACCTCCTGTCCCGGCCCCCACTCCTTTTTTTCCTTCCTCACCTCAGCCCGGAGAGATATTCCAGTGGAAGTTATGGGTGACACATCCTCTTCTTTACAGGTGGCAGCCTGGCAACTCCTGCCGAAAGTCCAGCAGAGCCCCACTCACACCGGGCCACCCACAAAGCCGTGGACCCTCACACCCTCCCACCAGCACAGCCCCGAGACTGCTGACGGGGCAGGGAATATGGAGTAAGGCACAGCTGCAGGGGCTATTGCTGCCTGGAGTGCTGTTTATATTGACCTCAACCCAGGCACACCTGGGGAGGGCTTGCCGGCAGGGTCAGGCTGCCCAGGTCAGCTAATCCTCAGCCCTCAGGGAATCACATTGCAGAAAATGGACCTCGCTAGACAGAATATTCGCCAAGGAGAAAAAGGACACAATGCCATTTGCAGCACCGTAGATGAGTCTCGAGGTAATCACGTGACTTGGAGTAAGTCAGAAAGTGAAAGACACATATCATATCATATCACTTATAGGTGTTACCTATAAATTGATACCAGGGCAGATATTTCCACGGAGAAGGGCAATCACAGATTCATTAAACAAACTTATGGTTCACCAAAGGAAAGGTGTGAGGATTGAATTCATTACGATATTGGGTTTAACAGACATATACAAACACAGTAGACGTATAGAATCACCAAAGACCTACGGAGTACAAAGAGAAGACTACTCAACATTCTGTCATAACGTACATGGGAAAAGGATCCCAGGAAGAACAGACATATGTATATGTGTAAAACAACCACCTCTTGCACACCTACAACATGCTAAACGTTGTACTCAAACTTGCTGTAATAAAAAATAAAAAATTAAATTAAAAACACGAACAAGAAGTAGTGAGACAAACT
The DNA here is from genome assembly GCF_964165515.1 of Mesoplodon bidens. NCBI lineage: Eukaryota > Metazoa > Chordata > Mammalia > Artiodactyla > Ziphiidae > Mesoplodon > Mesoplodon bidens. Next base: position 142,863 of record NW_027672639.1, on the reverse strand, counting down.
TGAGGGGCTTTCTCCTGGCACATTCCGTTCTACATTCCAATCTAGAACACGACTTCCATTGAGGCTCTGCTGCCCTAGTAACCAGATTTGGTAAGGGAGAACTGCTGCCACCTTGTGGCCGTTTCACACAACTGCAGATTTAATGCCAGCGCTAATGATCAGTGGATATTCCAAATCATTACAGGCCTGTAAATGACACCTGCCCTGAAAACAAATCCTGGGGTCATATATCGACCAAAAAATTCAAAAGACGTCCATATTTCAAAACGACAGTTTCAAGAGGCATATTTCACGCACATTAGTGTTCTGCTTCTTTTGATTTCTTTCTATCTTTGTTAAAAGAACGGGAATGGAAAAAGGCAACCCTCAGAATGGGCAAAAACGTTCACAAACGAATCAATGGACAAAGGTTTAATCTCCAATATATATAAACAGCTCATGCAGCTTAATATTAATAATACAAACAACCCAATACAAAAATGGGCAGAAGATCTAAAGAGACGTTTCTTCAAAGAAGACACAGAGATGGCCAAGACGCACATGAAAAGCTGCTCAACATCACTAATCATTAGAGAAATGCAAATCAAAAGTACAATGAGGTAAGACCTCACACCTGTTAGAATCGGCATCATCAGATAATCTACAAACAACAAATTCTGGGGAGGGTGTGGACAAAAGGAACCCTCTTCCGCTATTGGTGGGAATGTAAATTGATACAGTCACTATGGAGAACAGTATGGAGGTTCCTTTAAAAAACTAAAAAGAGAATTACCATAGGATCCAGCAATCCCACTTCTGGGCATATACCCAGAGAAAACCATAAATCACAGAGACACATTCACCACAATGTTCATTGCAGCACTATTTACAATAGCCAGGTTATGGAAGCAACATAAATGCCCACAGACAGACGAATGGATAAAGATGTGGTACATATATAAAATGGAATATTACTCAGCCATAAAAAGGAATGAAACTGGGTCATTTGTAGAGAAGTTGATGGATCTAGAGACTGTCATACAGAGTGAAGTAAGCCAGAAAGAGAAAAACAAATATTGTATATTAATGCCTATATGTGGAACCTAGAAAAATGGTAGAGATGAACTGGTTTGCAGGGCAGAAATAGAGACACAGAGGTAGAGACAAACGTATGGAAACAAAGTGGGGTAAGCCATGGGGTGGTGGTGGTGTGATGAGTGGGAGATTAGGATTGACCAGTATACATGTCTATGCATAAAATAGATAACTAATAATAACCTACTGTATAAAAAAAATAACTAAAATTAAATTTCAAAATTTTTAAAAATAAAATGTAAAAGTAAAACAGAAAAAAAGTTCTTCCATTCACACTGATGTATTTATACGAATGAATTATTTCCATGCTTATATCTATAAATACATAAATGAGGAATAAAATCTAACTTGAACCAAAAAAGAAAAAAAAAAAACTGAACCTAACAGTTATACAGAGGAAAACACTACCAAGGCACTTTCTCCAGTGGTAAACAATTCTGAAATTGGTCAGAGGTGGGGAATCATCTCCCATACAGCCAGCAGCCCCGCCCGCCCACACAAGGAGCATCCTCATTGCAAAGCTGGGAGACCGTGCCGAGGCCTTTGTGAGTAAACGTGAGCTGAGCCCCAGGCCAGATGCTGCTGAACTGTTCCCACCCTTCCCAGGTGAAACACCTGAATATGTACAAGGGCTTGAAAGCCTAGAGGAAGGGCCGTGGAGCCACACCAGCGACAGCACGCAGGCCAACTTGGTGCCTGCAGGTCAGCCAGGATGGTACTGGCCACGGGCGCTCTTCTGGAAGCTTTCTATTGCCCTGCCTGAGATACCCCTCCTGTCCCGGCCCCCACTCCTTTTTTTCCTTCCTCACCTCAGCCCGGAGAGATATTCCAGTGGAAGTTATGGGTGACACATCCTCTTCTTTACAGGTGGCAGCCTGGCAACTCCTGCCGAAAGTCCAGCAGAGCCCCACTCACACCGGGCCACCCACAAAGCCGTGGACCCTCACACCCTCCCACCAGCACAGCCCCGAGACTGCTGACGGGGCAGAGGATATGGAGTCAGGCACAGCTGCAGGGGCTATTGCTGCCTGGTGTGCTGTTTATATTGACCTCAACCCAGACACACCTGGGGAGGGCTTGCCGGCAGGGTTAGGCTGCCCAGGTCAGCTAATCCTCAGCCCTCAGGGAATCACATTGCAGAATATGGACCTCGCTAAGACAGAATATTCGCCAAGGAAAAAAAGGACACAATGCCATTTGCAGCACCGTAGATGAGTCTCGAGGTAATCACGTGACTTGGAGTAAGTCAGAAAGTGAAAGACACATATCATATCATATCACTTATAGGTGTTACCTATAAATTGATACCAGGGCAGATATTTCCACGGAGAAGGGCAATCACAGATTCATTAAACAAACTTATGGTTCACCAAAGGAAAGGTGTGAGGATTGAATTCATTACGATATTGGGGTTAACAGACATATACAAACACAGTAGACGTATATAATCACCAAAGACCTACGAAGTACCAAGAGAAGACTACTCAACATTCAGTCATAACGTACATGGGAAAAGGATCCCAGGAAGAACAGACATATGTATATGTGTAAAAGAACCACCTCTTGCACACCTACAACAAGCTAAACGTTGTACTCAAACTTGCTGTAATAAAAAATAAAAAATTAAATTAAAAACACGAACAAGAAGTAGTGAGACAAACTTGAGGGGCTTTCTCCTGGCACATTCCGTTCTACATTCCAATCTAGAACACGACTTCCATTGAGTCTCTGCTGCCCTAGTAACCAGATTTGGTAAGGGAGAACTGCTGCCACCTTGTGGCCGTTTCACACAACTGCAGGTTTAATGCCAGCGCTAATGGTCAGTGGATATTCCAAATCATTACAGGCCTGTAAATGACACCTGCCCTGAAAACAAATCCTGGGGTCATATATCGACCAAAAAATTCAAAAGACGTCCATATTTCAAAACGACAGTTTCAAGAGGCATATTTCACGCACATTAGTGTTCTGCTTCTTTTGCTTTCTTTCTTTCTTTGTTAAAAAAAACGGGAATGGAGAAAGGCAACCCTCAGAATGGGCAAAAACATTCACAAACGAATCAATGGACAAAGGTTTAATCTCCAATATATATAAACAGCTCATGCAGCTTAATATTAATAAAACAAACAACCCAATACAAAAATGGGCAGAAGATCTAAAGAGACGTTTCTTCAAAGAAGACACAGAGATGGCCAAGACGCACATGAAAAGCTGCTCAACATCACTAATTATTAGAGAAATGCAAATCAAAACTACAATGAGGTAAGACCTCACACCTGTTAGAATCGGCATCATCAGATAATCTACAATCAACAAATTCTGGGGAGGGTGTGGACAAAAGGAACCCTCTTCCGCTATTGGTGGGAATGTAAATTGATACAGTCACTATGGAGAACAGTATGGAGGTTCCTTTAAAAAACTAAAAAGAGAATTACCATAGGATCCAGCAATCCCACTTCTGGGCATATACCCAGAGAAAACCATAAATCACAAAGACACATTCACCACAATGTTCATTGCAGCACTATTTACAATAGCCAGGTAATGGAAGCAACCTAAATGCCCACAGACAGACGAATGGATAAAGATGTGGAACATATACAAAATGGAATATTACTCAAACATAAAAAGGAATGAAACTGGGTCATTTGTAGAGAAGTTGATGGATCTAGAGACTGTCAAACAGAGTGAAGTAAGTCAGAAAGAGAAAAACAAATATTGTATATTAATGCCTATATGTGGAACCTAGAAAAATGGTAGAGATGAACTGGTTTGCAGGGCAGAAATAGAGACACAGAGGTAGAGAACAAACGTATGGACACAAAGTGGGGGAAGCCATGGGGTGGTGGTGGTGGGATGACTTGGGAGATTAGGATTGACCTGTATACATGTCTATGCATAAAATAGATAACTAATAATAACCTACTGTATAAAAAAAATAACTAAAATTAAATTTCAAAATTTTAAAAAATAAAATGTAAAAGTAAAACAGAAAAAAAGTTCTTCCATTCACACTGATGTATTTATACGAATGAATTATTTCCATGCTTATATCTATAAATACATAAATGAGGAATAAAATCTAACTTGAACCAAAAAAGAAAAAAAAAAAAACTGACCCTAACAGTTATACAGAGGAAAACACTACCAAGGCACTTGCTCCAGTGGTAAACAATTCTGAAATTGGTCAGAGGTGGGGAATCATCTCCCATACAGCCAGCAGCCCCGCCCGCCCACGCAAGGAGCATCCTCATTGCAAAGCTGGGAGACCGTGCCGAGGCCTCTGTGAGTAAACGTGAGCTGAGCCCCAGGCCAGATGCTGCTGAACTGTTCCCACCCTTCCCAGGTGAAACACCTGAATATGTACAAGGGCTTGAAAGCCTAGAGGAAGGGCCGTGGAGCCACACCAGCGACAGCACGCAGGCCAACTTGGTGCCTGCAGGTCAGCCAGGATGGTACTGGCCACGGGCGCTCTTCTGGAAGCTTTCTATTGCCCTGCCTGAGATACCCCTCCTGTCCCGGCCCCCACTCCTTTTTTTCCTTCCTCACCTCAGCCCGGAGAGATATTCCAGTGGAAGTTATGGGTGACACATCCTCTTCTTTACAGGTGGCAGCCTGGCAACTCCTGCCGAAAGTCCAGCAGAGCCCCACTCACACCGGGCCACCCACAAAGCCGTGGACCCTCACACCCTCCCACCAGCACAGCCCCGAGACTGCTGACGGGGCAGAGAATATGGAGTAAGGCACAGCTGCAGGGGCTATTGCTGCCTGGAGTGCTGTTTATATTGACCTCAACCCAGGCACACCTAGGGTGGGCTTGCCGGCAGGGTCAGGCTGCCCAGGTCAGCTAATCCTCAGCCCTCAGGGAATCACATTGCAGAATATGGACCTCGCTAAGACAGAATATTCGCCAAGGAAAAAAAGGACACAATGCCATTTGCAGCACCGTAGATGAGTCTCGAGGTAATCACGTGACTTGGAGTAAGTCAGAAAGTGAAAGACACATATCATATCATATCACTTATAGGTGTTACCTATAAATTGATACCAGGGCAGATATTTCCACGGAGAAGGGCAATCACAGATTCATTAAACAAACTTATGGTTCACCAAAGGAAAGGTGTGAGGATTGAATTCATTACGATATTGGGGTTAACAGACAGATACAAACACAGTAGACGTATATAATCACCAAAGACCTACGGAGTACCAAGAGAAGACTACTCAACATTCTGTCATAACGTACATGGGAAAAGGATCCCAGGAAGAACAGACATATGTATATGTGTAAAAGAACCACCTCTTGCACACCTACAACAAGCTAAACGTTGTACTCAAACTTGCTGTAATAAAAAATAAAAAATTAAATTAAAAACACGAACAAGAAGTAGTGAGACAAACTTGAGGGGCTTTCTCCTGGCACATTCCGTTCTACATTCTAATCTAGAACACGACTTCCATTGAGGCTCTGCTGCCCTAGTAACCAGATTTGGAAAGGGAGATCTGCTGCCACCTTGTGGCCGTTTCACACAACTGCAGGTTTAATGCCAGCGCTAATGGTCAGTGGATATTCCAAATCATTACAGGCCTGTAAATGACACCTGCCCTGAAAACAAATCCTGGGGTCATATATCGACCAAAAAATTCAAAAGACGTCCATATTTCAAAACGACAGTTTCAAGAGGCATATTTCACGCACATTAGTGTTCTGCTTCTTTTGCTTTCTTTCTTTCTTTGTTAAAAAAATCGGGAAAGGAGAAAGGCAACCCTCAGAATGGGCGAAAATGTTCACAAACGAATCAATGGACAAAGGTTTAATCTGCAATATATATAAACAGCTCATGCAGCTTAATATTAATAAAACAAACAACCCAATACAAAAATGGGCAGAAGATCTAAAGAGACGTTTCTTCAAAGAAGACACAGAGATGGCCAAGACGCCCATGAAAAGCTGCTCAACATCACTAATTATTAGAGAAATGCAAATCAAAACTACAATGAGGTAAGACCTCACACCTGTTAGAATCGGCATCATCAGATAATCTACAAACAACAAATTCTGGGGAGGGTGTGGACAAAAGGAACCCTCTTCCGCTATTGGTGGGAATGTAAATTGATACAGTCACTATGGAGAACAGTATGGAGGTTCCTTTAAAAAACTAAAAAGAGAATTACCATAGGATCCAGCAATCCCACTTCTGGGCATATACCCAGAGAAAACCATAAATCACAGAGACACATTCACCACAATGTTCATTGCAGCACTATTTACAATAGCCAGGTTATGGAAGCAACATAAATGCCCACAGACAGACGAATGGATAAAGATGTGGTACATATATAAAATGGAATATTACTCAGCCATAAAAAGGAATGAAACTGGGTCATTTGTAGAGAAGTTGATGGATCTAGAGACTGTCATACAGAGTCAAGTAAGCCAGAAAGAGAAAAACAAATATTGTATATTAATGCCTATATGTGGAACCTAGAAAAATGGTAGAGATGAACTGGTTTGCAGGGCAGAAATAGAGACACAGAGGTAGAGAACAAACGTATGGACACAAAGTGGGGGAAGCCATGGGGTGGTGGTGGTGGGATGAGTTGGGAGATTAGGATTGACCTGTATACATGTCTATGCAAAAAATAGATAACTAATAATAACATACTGTATAAAAAAATAACTAAAATTAAATTTCAAAATTTTAAAAAATAAAATGTAAAAATAAAACAGAAAAAAAGTTCTTCCATTCCCACTGATGTATTTATACGAATGAATTATTTCCATGCTTATATCTATAAATACATAAATGAGGAATAAAATCTAACTTGAACCAAAAAAGAAAAAAAAAACTGAACCTAACAGTTATACAGAGGAAAACTCTACCAAGGAACTTGCTCCAGTGGTAAACAATTCTGAAATTGGTCAGAGGTGGGGAATCATCTCCCATACAGCCAGCAGCCCCGCCCGCCCATGCAAGGAGCATCCTCATTGCAAAGCTGGGAGACCGTGCCGAGGCCTCTGTGAGTAAACGTGAGCTGAGCCCCAGGCCAGATGCTGCTGAACTGTTCCCACCCTTCCCAGGTGAAACACCTGAATATGTACAAGGGCTTGAAAGCCTAGAGGAAGGGCCGTGGAGCCACACCAGCGACAGCACGCAGGCCAACTTGGTGCCTGCAGGTCAGCCAGGATGGTACTGGCCACGGGCGCTCTTCTGGAAGCTTTCTATTGCCCTGCCTGAGATACCCCTCCTGTCCCGGCCCCCACTCCTTTTTTTCCTTCCTCACCTCAGCCCGGAGAGATATTCCAGTGGAAGTTATGGGTGACACATCCTCTTCTTTACAGGTGGCAGCCTGGCAACTCCTGCCGAAAGTCCAGCAGAGCCCCACTCACACCGGGCCACCCACAAAGCTGTGGACCCTCACACCCTCCCACCAGCACAGCCCCGAGACTGCTGACGGGGCAGAGAATATGGAGTCAGGCACAGCTGCAGGGGCTATTGCTGCCTGGAGTGCTGTTTATATTGACCTCAACCCAGGCACACCTGGGGAGGGCTTGCCGGCAGGGTCAGGCTGCCCAGGTCAGCTAATCCTCAGCCCTCAGGGAATCACATTGCAGAAAATGGACCTCGCTAAGACAGAATATTCGCCAAGGAAAAAAAGGACACAATGCCATTTGCAGCACCGTAGATGAGTCTCGAGGTAATCACGTGACTTGGAGTAAGTCAGAAAGTGAAAGACACATATCATATCATATCACTTATAGGTGTTACCTATAAATTGATACCAGGGCAGATATTTCCACGGAGAAGGGCAATCACAGATTCATTAAACAAACTTATGGTTCACCAAAGGAAAGGTGTGAGGATTGAATTCATTACGATATTGGGGTTAACAGACAGATACAAACACAGTAGACGTATATAATCACCAAAGACCTACGGAGTACCAAGAGAAGACTACTCAACATTCTGTCATAACGTACATGGGAAAAGGATCCCAGGAAGAACAGACATATGTATATGTGTAAAAGAACCACCTCTTGCACACCTACAACAAGCTAATCGTTGTACTCAAATTTGCTGTAATAAAAAATAAAAAATTAAATTAAAAACACGAACAAGAAGTAGTGAGACAAACTTGAGGGGCTTTCTCCTGGCACATTCCGTTCTACATTCCAATCTAGAACACGACTTCCATTGAGGCTGTGCTGCCCTAGTAACCAGATTTGGTAAGGGAGAACTGCTGCCACCTTGTGGCCGTTTCACACAACTGCAGGTTTAATGCCAGCGCTAATGGTCAGTGGATATTCCAAATCATTACAGGCCTGTAAATGACACCTGCCCTGAAAACAATTCCTGGGGTCATATATCGACCAAAAAATTCAAAAGACGTCCATATTTCAAAACGACAGTTTCAAGAGGCATATTTCACGCACATTAGTGTTCTGCTTCTTTTGCTTTCTTTCTTTCTTTGTTAAAAAAAACGGGAATGGAGAAAGGCAACCCTCAGAATGGGCGAAAACGTTCACAAACGAATCAATGGACAAAGGTTTAATCTCCAATATATATAAACAGCTCATGCAGCTTAATACTAATAAAACAAACATCCCAATACAAAAATGGGCAGAAGATCTAAAGAGACGTTTCTTCAAAGAAGACACAGAGATGGCCAAGACGCACATGAAAAGCTGCTCAACATCACTAATTATTAGAGAAATGCAAATCAAAACTACAATGAGGTAAGACCTCACACCTGTTAGAATCGGCATCATCAGATAATCTACAAACAACAAATTCTGGGGAGGGTGTGGACAAAAGGAACCCTCTTCCGCTATTGGTGGGAATGTAAATTGATACAGTCACTATGGAGAACAGTATGGAGGTTCCTTTAAAAAACTAAAAAGAGAATTACCATAGGATCCAGCAATCCCACTTCTGGGCATATACCCAGAGAACACCATAAATCACAGAGACACATTCACCACAATGTTCATTGCAGCACTATTTACAATAGCCAGGTTATGGAAGCAACATAAATGCCCACAGACAGACGAATGGATAAAGATGTGGTACATATATAAAATGGAATATTACTCAGCCATAAAAAGGAATGAAACTGGGTCATTTGTAGAGAAGTTGATGGATCTAGAGACTGTCATACAGAGTCAAGTAAGCCAGAAAGAGAAAAACAAATATTGTATATTAATGCCTATATGTGGAACCTAGAAAAATGGTAGAGATGAACTGGTTTGCAGGGCAGAAATAGAGACACAGAGGTAGAGAACAAACGTATGGACACAAAGTGGGGGAAGCCATGGGGTGGTGGTGGTGGGATGAGTTGGGAGATTAGGATTGACCTGTATACATGTCTATGCATAAAATAGATAACTAATAATAACCTACTGTATAAAAAAATAACTAAAATTAAATTTGAAAATTTTAAAAAATAAAATGTAAAAATAAAACAGAAATAAAGTTCTTCCATTCACACTGATGTATTTATACGAATGAATTATTTCCATGCTTATATCTATAAATACATAAATGAGGAATAAAATCTAACTTGAACCAAAAAAGAAAAAAAAACTGAACCTAAGAATTATACAGAGGAAAACACTACCAAGGCACTTGCTCCAGTGGTAAAGAATTCTGAAATTGGTCAGAGGTGGGGAATCATCTACCATACAGCCAGCAGCCCCGCCCGCCCACGCAAGGAGCATCCTCATTGCAAATCTGGGAGACCGTGCCGAGGACTCTGTGAGTAAACGTGAGCTGAGCCCCAGGCCAGATGCTGCTGAACTGTTCCCACCCTTCCCAGGTGAAACACCTGAATATGTACAAGGGCTTGAAAGCCTAGAGGAAGGGCCGTGGAGCCAAACCAGCGACAGCACGCAGGCCAACTTGGTGCCTGCAGGTCAGCCAGGATGGTACTGCCACGGGCGCTCTTCTGGAAGCTTTCTATTGCCCTGCCTGAGATACCCCTCCTGTCCCGGCCCCCACTCCTTTTTTTCCTTCCTCACCTCAGCCCGGAGAGATATTCCAGTGGAAGTTATGGGTGACACATCCTCTTCTTTACAGGTGGCAGCCTGGCAACTCCTGCCGAAAGTCCAGCAGAGCCCCACTCACACCGGGCCACCCACAAAGCCGTGGACCCTCCCACCCTCCCACCAGCACAGCCCCGAGACTGCTGATGGGGCAGAGAATATGGAGTAAGGCACAGCTGCAGGGGCTATTGCTGCCTGGAGTGCTGTTTATATTGACCTCAACCCAGGCACACCTGGGGAGGGCTTGCCGGCAGGGTCAGGCTGCCCAGGTCAGCTAATCCTCAGCCCTCAGGGAATCACATTGCAGAAAATGAACCTCGCTAAGACAGAATATTCGCCAAGGAGAAAAAGGACACAATGCCATTTGCAGCACCGTAGATGAGTCTCGAGGTAATCACGTGACTTGGAGTAAGTCAGAAAGTGAAAGACACATATCATATCATATCACTTATAGGTGTTACCTATAAATTGATACCAGGGCAGATATTTCCACGGAGAAGGGCAATCACAGATTCATTAAACAAACTTATGGTTCACCAAAGGAAAGGTGTGAGGATTGAATTCATTACGATATTGGGGTTAACAGACAGATACAAACACAGTAGACGTATATAATCACCAAAGACCTACGGAGTACCAAGAGAAGACTACTCAACATTCTGTCATAACGTACATGGGAAAAGGATCCCAGGAAGAACAGACATAAGTATATGTGTAAAAGAACCACCTCTTGCACACCTACAACAAGCTAAACGTTGTACTCAAATTTGCTGTAATAAAAAATAAAAAATTAAATTAAGAACACGAACAAGAAGTAGTGAGACAAACTTGAGGGGCTTTCTCCTGGCACATTCCGTTCTACATTCCAATCTAGAACACGACTTCCATTGAGTCTCTGGTGCCCTAGTAACCAGATTTGGTAAGGGAGAACTGCTGCAACCTTGTGGCCGTTTCACACAACTGCAGGTTTAATGCCAGCGCTAATGGTCAGTGGATATTCCAAATCATTACAGGCCTGTAAATGACACCTGCCCTGAAAACAATTCCTGGGGTCATATATCGACCAAAAAATTCAAAAGACGTCCATATTTCAAAACGACAGTTTCAAGAGGCATATTTCACGCACATTAGTGTTCTGCTTCTTTTGCTTTCTTTCTTTCTTTGTTAAAAAAAACGGGAATGGAGAAAGGCAACCCTCAGAATGGGCGAAAACGTTCACAAACGAATCAATGGACAAAGGTTTAATCTCCAATATATATAAACAGCTCATGCAGCTTAATATTAATAAAACAAACAACCCAATACAAAAATGGGCAGAAGATCTAAAGAGACGTTTCTTCAAAGAAGACACAGAGATGGCCAAGACGCACATGAAAAGCTGCTCAACATCACTAATTATTAGAGAAATGCAAATCAAAACTACAATGAGGTAAGACCTCACACCTGTTAGAATCGGCATCATTAGATAATCTACAAACAACAAACTCTGGGGAGGGTGTGGACAAAAGGAACCCTCTTCCGCTATTGGTGGGAATGTAAATTGATACAGTCACTATGGAGAAGAGTATGGAGGTTCCTTTAAAAAACTAAAAAGAGAATTACCATAGGATCCAGCAATCCCACTTCTGGGCATATACCCAGAGAAAACCATAAATCACAGAGACACATTCACCACAATGTTCATTGCAGCACTATTTACAATAGCCAGGTTATGGAAGCAACATAAGTGCCCACAGACAGACGAATGGATAAAGATGTGGTACATATATAAAATGGAATATTACTCAGCCATAAAAAGGAATGAAACTGGGTCATTTGTAGAGAAGTTGATGGATCTAGAGACTGTCATACAGAGTGAAGTAAGTCAGAAAGAGAAAAACAAATATTGTATATTAATGCCTATATGTGGAACCTAGAAAAATGGTAGAGATGAACTGGTTTGCAGGGCAGAAATAGAGACACAGAGGTAGAGAACAAACGTATGGACACAAAGTGGGGGAAGCCATGGGGTGGTGGTGGTGGGATGAGTTGGGAGATTAGGATTGACCTGTATACATGTCTATGCATAAAATAGATAACTAATAATAACCTACTGTATAAAAAAATAACTAAAATTAAATTTCAAAATTTTAAAAAATAAAATGTAAAAATAAAACAGAAAAAAAGTTGTTCCATTCACACTGATGTATTTATACGAATGAATTATTTCCATGCTTATATCTATAAATACATAAATGAGGAATAAAATCTAACTTGAACCAAAAAAGAAAACAAAAAACTGAACCTAACAGTTATACAGAGGAAAACACTACCAAGGCACTTGCTCCATTGGTAAACAATTCTGAAATTGGTCAGAGGTGGGGAATCATCTCCCATACAGCCAGCAGCCCCGCCCACCCACGCAAGGAGCATCCTCATTGCAAATCTGGGAGACCGTGCCGAGGACTCTGTGAGTAAACGTGAGCTGAGCCCCAGGCCAGATGCTGCTGAACTCTTCCCACCCTTCCCAGGTGAAACACCTGAATATGTACAAGGGCTTGAAAGCCTAGAGGAAGGGCCGTGGAGCCACACCAGCGACAGCACGCAGGCCAACTTGGTGCCTGCAGGTCAGCCAGGATGGTACTGGCCACGGGCGCTCTTCTGGAAGCTTTCTATTGCCCTGCCTGAGATACCCCTCCTGTCCCGGCCCCCACTCCTTTTCTTCCTTCCTCACCTCAGCACGGAGAGATATTCCAGTGGAAGTTATGGGTGACACATCCTCTTCTTTACAGGTGGCAGCCTGGCAACTCCTGCCGAAAGTCCAGCAGAGCCCCACTCACACCGGGCCACCCACAAAGCCGTGGACCCTCACACCCTCCCACCAGCACAGCCCCGAGACTGCTGACGGGGCAGAGAATATGGAGTCAGGCACAGCTGCAGGGGCTATTGCTGCCTGGAGTGCTGTTTATATTGACCTCAACCCAGGCAACCCTGGGGAGGGCTTGCCAGCAGGGTCAGGCTGCCCAGGTCAGCTAATCCTCAGCCCACAGGGAATCACATTGCAGAAAATGGACCTCGCTAAGACAGAATATTCGCCAAGGAAAAAAAGGACACAATGCCATTTGCAGCACCGTAGATGAGTCTCGAGGTAATCACGTGACTTGGAGTAAGTCAGAAAGTGAAAGACACATATCATATCATATCACTTATAGGTGTTACCTATAAATTGATACCAGGGCAGATATTTCCACGGAGAAGGGCAATCACAGATTCATTAAACAAACTTATGGTTCACCAAAGGAAAGGTGTGAGGATTGAATTCATTACGATATTGGGGTTAACAGACAGATACAAACACAGTAGACGTATATAATCACCAAAGACCTACGGAGTACCAAGAGAAGACTACTCAACATTCTGTCATACCGTACATGGGAAAAGGATCCCAGGAAGAACAGACATATGTATATGTGTAAAAGAACCACCTCTTGCACACCTACAACAAGCTAATCGTTGTACTCAAACTTGCTGTAATAAAAAATAAAAAATTAAATTAAAAACACGAACAAGAATTAGTGAGACAAACTTGAGGGGCTTTCTCCTGGCACATTCCGTTCTACATTCCAAACTAGAACACGACTTCCATTGAGGCTCTGCTGCCCTAGTAACCAGATTTGGTAAGGGAGAACTGCTGCTACCTTGTGGCCGTTTCACACAACTGCAGGTTTAATGCCAGCGCTAATGGTCAGTGGATATTCCAAATCATTACAGGCCTGTAAATGACACCTGCCCTGAAAACAAATCCTGGGGTCATATATCGACCAAAAAATTCAAAAGACGTCCATATTTCAAAACGACAGTTTCAAGAGGCATATTTCACGCACATTAGTGTTCTGCTTCTTTTGCTTTCTTTCTTTCTTTGTTAAAAAAATCGGGAATGGAGAAAGGCAACCCTCAGAATGGGCGAAAACGTTCACAAACGAATCAATGGACAAAGGTTTAATCTGCAATATATATAAACAGCTCATGCAGCTTAATATTAATAAAACAAACAACCCAATACAAAAATGGGCAGAAGATCTAAAGAGACGTTTCTTCAAAGAAGACACAGAGATGGCCAAGACGCACATGAAAAGCTGCTCAACATCACTAATTATTAGAGAAATGCAAATCAAAACTACAATGAGGTAAGACCTCACACCTGTTAGAATCGGCATCATCAGATAATCTACAATCAACAAATTCTGGGGAGGGTGTGGACAAAAGGAACCCTCTTCCGCTATTGGTGGGAATGTAAATTGATACAGTCACTATGGAGAACAGTATGGAGGTTCCTTTAAAAAACTAAAAAGAGAATTACCATAGGATCCAGCAATCCCACTTCTGGGCGTATACCCAGAGAAAACCATAAATCACAAAGACACATTCACCACAATGTCCATTGCAGCACTATTTACAATAGCCAGGTAATGGAAGCAACCTAAATGCCCACAGACAGACGAATGGATAAAGATGTGGTACATATACAAAATGGAATATTACTCAGCCATAAAAAGGAATGAAACTGGGTCATTTGTAGAGAAGTTGATGGATCTAGAGACTGTCATACAGAGTGAAGTAAGTCAGAAAGAGAAAAACAAATATTGTATATTAATGCCTATATGTGGAACCTAGAAAAATGGTAGAGATGAACTGGTTTGCAGGGCAGAAATAGAGACACAGAGGTAGAGAACAAACGTATGGACACAAAGTGGGGGAAGCCATGGGGTGGTGGTGGTGGGATGAGTTGGGAGATTAGGATTGACCTGTATACATGTCTATGCATAAAATAGATAACTAATAATAACCTACTGTATAAAAAATAACTAAAATTAAATTTCAAAATTTAAAAAAATAAAATGTAAAAATAAAACAGAAAAAAAGTTCTTCCATTCACACTGATGTATTTATACGAATGAATTATTTCCATGCTTATATCTATAAATACATAAATGAGGAATAAAATCTAACTTGAACCAAAAAAGAAAAAAAAACTGAACCTAAGAATTATACAGAGGAAAACACTACGAAGGCACTTGCTCCAGTGGTAAACAATTCTGAAATTGGTCAGAGGTGGGGAATCATCTCCCATACAGCCAGCAGCCCCGCCCACCCACGCAATGAGCATCCTCATTGCAAACCTGGGAGACCGTGCCGAGGCCTCTGTGAGTAAACGTGAGCTGAGCCCCAGGCCAGATGCTGCTGAACTGTTCCCACCCTTCCCAGGTGAAACACCTGAATATGTACAAGGGCTTGAAAGCCTAGAGGAAGGGCCGTGGAGCCACACCAGCGACAGCACGCAGGCCAACTTGGTGCCTGCAGGTCAGCCAGGATGGTACTGCCACGGGCGCTCTTCTGGAAGCTTTCTATTGCCCTGCCTGAGATACCCCTCCTGTCCCGGCCCCCACTCCTTTTTTTCCTTCCTCACCTCAGCCCGGAGAGATATTCCAGTGGAAGTTATGGGTGACACATCCTCTTCTTTACAGGTGGCAGCCTGGCAACTCCTGCCGAAAGTCCAGCAGAGCCCCACTCACACCGGGCCACCCACAAAGCCGTGGACCCTCACACCCTCCCACCAGCACAGCCCCGAGACTGCTGACGGGGCAGAGAATATGGAGTCAGGCACAGCTGCAGGGGCTATTGCTGCCTGGAGTGCTGTTTATATTGACCTCAACCCAGGCACACCTGGGGAGGGCTTGCCGGCAGGGTCAGGCTGCCCAGGTCAGCTAATCCTCAGCCCTCAGGGAATCACATTGCAGAAAATGGACCTCGCTAGGACAGAATATTCGCCAAGGAGAAAAAGGACACAAGGCCATTTGCAGCACCGTAGATGAGTCTCGAGGTAATCACGTGACTTGGAGTAAGTCAGAAAGTGAAAGACAAATATCATATCATATCATTATAGGTGTTACCTATAAATTGATACCAGGGCAGATATTTCCACGGAGAAGGGCAATCACAGATTCATTAAACAAACTTATGGTTCACCAAAGGAAAGGTGTGAGGATTGAATTCATTACGATATTGGGGTTAACAGACATATACAAACACAGTAGACGTATATAATCACCAAAGACCTACGGAGTACCAAGAGAAGACTACTCAACATTCTGTCATAACGTACATGGGAAAAGGATCCCAGGAAGAACAGACATATGTATATGTGTAAAAGAACCACCTCTTGCACACCTACAACAAGCTAAACGTTGTACTCAAACTTGCTGTAATAAAAAATAAAAAATTAAATTAAGAACACGAACAAGAAGTAGTGAGACAAACTTGAGGGGCTTTCTCCTGGCACATTCCGTTCTACATTCCAATCTAGAACACGACTTCCATTGAGTCTCTGCTGCCCTAGTAACCAGAATTGGTAAGGGAGTACTGCTGCCACCTTGTGGCCGTTTAACACAACTGCAGGTTTAATGCCAGCGCTAATGGTCAGTGGATATTCCAAATCATTACAGGCCTGTAAATGACACCTGCCCTGAAAACAAATCCTGGGGTCATATATCGACCAAAAAATTCAAAAGACGTCCATATTTCAAAACGACAGTTTCAAGAGGCATATTACACGCACATTAGTGTTCTGCTTCTTTTGCTTTCTTTCTTTCTTTGTTAAAAAAAACGGGAATGGAGAAAGGCAACCCTCAGAATGGGCGAAAACGTTCACAAACGAATCAATGGACAAAGGTTTAATCTCCAATATATATAAACAGCTCATGCAGCTTAATATTAATAAAACAAACAACCCAATACAAAAATGGGCAGAAGATCTAAAGAGACGTTTCTTCAAAGAAGACACAGAGATGGCCAAGACGCACATGAAAAGCTGCTCAACATCACTAATTATTAGAGAAATGCAAATCAAAACTACAATGAGGTAAGACCTCACACCTGTTAGAATCGGCATCATCAGATAATCTACAAACAACAAACTCTGGGGAGGGTGTGGACAAAAGGAACCCTCTTCCGCTATTGGTGGGAATGTAAATTGATACAGTCACTATGGAGAACAGTATGGAGGTTCCTTTAAAAAACTAAAAAGAGAATTACCATAGGATCCAGCAATCCCACTTCTGGGCATATACCCAGAGAAAACCATAAATCACAGAGACACATTCACCACAATGTTCATTGCAGCACTATTTACAATAGCCAGGTTATGGAAGCAACATAAATGCCCACAGACAGACGAATGGAAAAAGATGTGGTACATATATAAAATGGAATATTACTCAGCCATAAAAAGGAATGAAACTGGGTCATTTGTAGAGAAGTTGATGGATCTAGAGACTGTCATACAGAGTGAAGTAAGCCAGAAAGAGAAAAACAAATATTGTATATTAATGCCTATATGTGGAACCTAGAAAAATGGTAGAGATGAACTGGTTTGCAGGGCAGAAATAGAGACACAGAGGTAGAGAACAAATGTATGGACACAAAGTGGGGGAAGCCATGGGGTGGTGGTGGTGGGATGAGTTGGGAGATTAGGATTGACCTGTATACATGTCTATGCATAAAATAGATAACTAATAATAACCTACTGTATAAAAAATAACTAAAATTAAATTTCAAAATTTTAAAAAATAAAATGTAAAAATAAAACAGAAAAAAAGTTCTTCCATTCACACTGATGTATTTATACGAATGAATTATTTCCATGCTTATATCTATAAATACATAAATGAGGAATAAAATCTAACTTGAACCAAAAAAGAAAAAAAAAAAACTGAACCTAACAGTTATACAGAGGAAAACACTACCAAGGCACTTGCTCCAGTGGTAAACAATTCTGAAATTGGTCAGAGGTGGGGAATCATCTCCCATACAGCCAGCAGCCCCGCCCGCCCACGCAAGGAGCATCCTCATTGCAAAGCTGGGAGACCGTGCTGAGGCCTCTGTGAGTAAACGTGAGCTGAGCCCCAGGCCAGATGCTGCTGAACTGTTCCCACCCTTCCCAGGTGAAACACCTGAATATGTACAAGGGCTTGAAAGCCTAGAGGAAGGGCCGTGGAGCCACACCAGCGACAGCACGCAGGCCAACTTGGTGCCTGCAGGTCAGCCAGGATGGTACTGGCCACGGGCGCTCTTCTGGAAGCTTTCTATTGCCCTGCCTGAGATACCCTTCCTGTCCCGGCCCCCACTCCTTTTTTTCCTCCCTCACCTCAGCCCGGAGAGATATTCCAGTGGAAGTTATGGGTGACACATCCTCTTCTTTACAGGTGGCAGCCTGGCAACTCCTGCCGAAAGTCCAGCAGAGCCCCACTCACACCGGGCCACCCACAAAGCCGTGGACCCTCACACCCTCCCACCAGCACAGCCCCGAGACTGCTGACGGGTCAGAGAATATGGAGTCAGGCACAGCTGCAGGGGCTATTGCTGCCTGGAGTGCTGTTTATATTGACCTCAACCCAGGCACACCTGGGGAGGGCTTGCCGGCAGGGTCATGCTGCCCAGGTCAGCTAATCCTCAGCCCTCAGGGAATCACATTGCAGAAAATGGACCTCGCTAAGACAGAATATTCGCCAAGGAAAAAAAGGACACAATGCCATTTGCAGCACCGTAGATGAGTCTCGAGGTAATCACGTGACTTGGAGTAAGTCAGAAAGTGAAAGACACATATCATATCATATCACTTATAGGTGTTACCTATAAATTGATACCAGGGCAGATATTTCCACGGAGAAGGGCAATCACAGATTCATTAAACAAACTTATGGTTCACCAAAGGAAAGGTGTGAGGATTGAATTCATTACGATATTGGGGTTAACAGACAGATACAAACACAGTAGACGTATATAATCACCAAAGACCTACGGAGTACCAAGAGAAGACTACTCAACATTCTGTCATACCGTACATGGGAAAAGGATCCCAGGAAGAACAGACATATGTATATGTGTAAAAGAACCACCTCTTGCACACCTACAACAAGCTAATCGTTGTACTCAAACTTGCTGTAATAAAAAATAAAAAATTAAATTAAAAACACGAACAAGAATTAGTGAGACAAACTTGAGGGGCTTTCTCCTGGCACATTCCGTTCTACATTCCAATCTAGAACACGACTTCCATTGAGGCTCTGCTGCCCTAGTAACCAGATTTGGTAAGGGAGAACTGCTGCCACCTTGTGGCCGTTTCACACAACTGCAGGTTTAATGCCAGCGCTAATGGTCAGTGGATATTCCAAATCATTACAGGCCTGTAAATGACACCTGCCCTGAAAACAAATCCTGGGGTCATATACCGACCAAAAAATTCAAAAGACGTCCATATTTCAAAACGACAGTTTCAAGAGGCATATTTCACGCACATTAGTGTTCTGCTTCTTTTGCTTTCTTTCTTTCTTTGTTAAAAAAAACGGGAATGGAGAAAGGCAACCCTCAGAATGGGCGAAAACGTTCACAAACGAATCAATGGACAAAGGTTTAATCTCCAATATATATAAACAGCTCATGCAGCTTAATACTAATAAAACAAACATCCCAATACAAAAATGGGCAGAAGATCTAAAGAGACGTTTCTTCCAAGAAGACACAGAGATGGCCAAGACGCACATGAAAAGCTGCTCAACATCACTAATTATTAGAGAAATGCAAATCAAAACTACAATGAGGTAAGACCTCACACCTGTTAGAATCGGCATCATCAGATAATCTACAAACAACAAATTCTGGGGAGGGTGTGGACAAAAGGAACCCTCTTCCGCTATTGGTGGGAATGTAAATTGATACAGTCACTATGGAGAACAGTATGGAGGTTCCTTTAAAAAACTAAAAAGAGAATTACCATAGGATCCAGCAATCCCACTTCTGGGCATATACCCAGAGAAAACCATAAATCACAGAGACACATTCACCACAATGTTCATTGCAGCACTATTTACAATAGCCAGGTTATGGAAGCAACATAAATGCCCACAGACAGACGAATGGATAAAGATGTGGTACATATATAAAATGGAATATTACTCAGCCATAAAAAGGAATGAAACTGGGTCATTTGTAGAGAAGTTGATGGATCTAGAGACTGTCATACAGAGTGAAGTAAGCCAGAAAGAGAAAAACAAATATTGTATATTAATGCCTATATGTGGAACCTAGAAAAATGGTAGAGATGAACTGGTTTGCAGGGCAGAAATAGAGACACAGAGGTAGAGAACAAACGTATGGACACAAAGTGGGGGAAGCCATGGGGTGGTGGTGGTGGGATGAGTTGGGAGATTAGGATTGACCTGTATACATGTCTATGCATAAAATAGATAACTAATAATAACCTACTGTATAAAAAAATAACTAAAATTAAATTTGAAAATTTTAAAAAATAAAATGTAAAAATAAAACAGAAAAAAAGTTCTTCCATTCACACTGATGTATTTATACGAATGAATTATTTCCATGCTTATATCTATAAATACATAAATGAGGAATAAAATCTAACTTGAACCAAAAAAGAAAAAAAAACTGAACCTAAGAATTATACAGAGGAAAACACTACCAAGGCACTTGCTCCAGTGGTAAACAATTCTGAAATTGGTCAGAGGTGGGGAATCATCTCCCATACAGCCAGCAGCCCCGCCCGCCCACGCAAGGAGCATCCTCATTGCAAAGCTGGGAGACCGTGCCGAGGCCTCTGTGAGTAAACGTGAGCTGAGCCCCAGGCCAGATGCTGCTGAACTGTTCCCACCCTTCCCAGGTGAAACACCTGAATATGTACAAGGGCTTGAAAGCCTAGAGGAAGGGCCGTGGAGCCACACCAGCGACAGCACGCAGGCCAACTTGGTGCCTGCAGGTCAGCCAGGATGGTACTGGCCACGGGCGCTCTTCTGGAAGCTTTCTATTGCCCTGCCTGTGATACCCCTCCTGTCCCGGCCCCCACTCCTTTTTTTCCTTCCTCACCTCAGCCCGGAGAGATATTCCAGTGGAAGTTATGGGTGACACATCCTCTTCTTTACAGGTGGCAGCCTGGCAACTCCTGCCGAAAGTCCAGCAGAGCCCCACTCACACCGGGCCACCCACAAAGCCGT
Source organism: Mesoplodon bidens (assembly GCF_964165515.1). Taxonomy (NCBI): domain Eukaryota; kingdom Metazoa; phylum Chordata; class Mammalia; order Artiodactyla; family Ziphiidae; genus Mesoplodon; species Mesoplodon bidens. Next base: position 121,701 of record NW_027672639.1, on the reverse strand, counting down.
GGACCCTCACACCCTCCCACCAGCACAGCCCCGAGACTGCTGATGGGGCAGAGAATATGGAGTAAGGCACAGCTGCAGGGGCTATTGCTGCCTGGAGTGCTGTTTATATTGACCTCAACCCAGGCACACCTGGGGAGGGCTTGCCGGTAGGGTCAGGCTGCCCAGGTCAGCTAATCCTCAGCCCTCAGGGAATCACATTGCAGAAAATGAACCTCGCTAAGACAGAATATTCGCCAAGGAGAAAAAGGACACAATGCCATTTGCAGCACCGTAGATGAGTCTCGAGGTAATCACGTGACTTGGAGTAAGTCAGAAAGTGAAAGACACATATCATATCATATCACTTATAGGTGTTACCTATAAATTGATACCAGGGCAGATATTTCCACGGAGAAGGGCAATCACAGATTCATTAAACAAACTTATGGTTCACCAAAGGAAAGGTGTGAGGATTGAATTCATTACGATATTGGGGTTAACAGACAGATACAAACACAGTAGACGTATATAATCACCAAAGACCTACGGAGTACCAAGAGAAGACTACTCAACATTCTGTCATAACGTACATGGGAAAAGGATCCCAGGAAGAACAGACATAAGTATATGTGTAAAAGAACCACCTCTTGCACACCTACAACAAGCTAAACGTTGTACTCAAATTTGCTGTAATAAAAAATAAAAAATTAAATTAAGAACACGAACAAGAAGTAGTGAGACAAACTTGAGGGGCTTTCTCCTGGCACATTCCGTTCTACATTCCAATCTAGAACACGACTTCCATTGAGTCTCTGGTGCCCTAGTAACCAGATTTGGTAAGGGAGAACTGCTGCAACCTTGTGGCCGTTTCACACAACTGCAGGTTTAATGCCAGCGCTAATGGTCAGTGGATATTCCAAATCATTACAGGCCTGTAAATGACACCTGCCCTGAAAACAATTCCTGGGGTCATATATCGACCAAAAAATTCAAAAGACGTCCATATTTCAAAACGACAGTTTCAAGAGGAATATTTCACGCACATTAGTGTTCTGCTTCTTTTGCTTTCTTTCTTTCTTTGTTAAAAAAAACGGGAATGGAGAAAGGCAACCCTCAGAATGGGCGAAAACGTTCACAAACGAATCAATGGACAAAGGTTTAATCTCCAATATATATAAACAGCTCATGCAGCTTAATATTAATAAAACAAACAACCCAATACAAAAATGGGCAGAAGATCTAAAGAGACGTTTCTTCAAAGAAGACACAGAGATGGCCAAGACGCACATGAAAAGCTGCTCAACATCACTAATTATTAGAGAAATGCAAATCAAAACTACAATGAGGTAAGACCTCACACCTGTTAGAATCGGCATCATTAGATAATCTACAAACAACAAACTCTGGGGAGGGTGTGGACAAAAGGAACCCTCTTCCGCTATTGGTGGGAATGTAAATTGATACAGTCACTATGGAGAAGAGTATGGAGGTTCCTTTAAAAAACTAAAAAGAGAATTACCATAGGATCCAGCAATCCCACTTCTGGGCATATACCCAGAGAAAACCATAAATCACAGAGACACATTCACCACAATGTTCATTGCAGCACTATTTACAATAGCCAGGTTATGGAAGCAACATAAGTGCCCACAGACAGACGAATGGATAAAGATGTGGTACATATATAAAATGGAATATTACTCAGCCATAAAAAGGAATGAAACTGGGTCATTTGTAGAGAAGTTGATGGATCTAGAGACTGTCATACAGAGTGAAGTAAGTCAGAAAGAGAAAAACAAATATTGTATATTAATGCCTATATGTGGAACCTAGAAAAATGGTAGAGATGAACTGGTTTGCAGGGCAGAAATAGAGACACAGAGGTAGAGAACAAACGTATGGACACAAAGTGGGGGAAGCCATGGGGTGGTGGTGGTGGGATGAGTTGGGAGATTAGGATTGACCTGTATACATGTCTATGCATAAAATAGATAACTAATAATAACCTACTGTATAAAAAAATAACTAAAATTAAATTTCAAAATTTTAAAAAATAAAATGTTAAAATAAAACAGAAAAAAAGTTGTTCCATTCACACTGATGTATTTATACGAATGAATTATTTCCATGCTTATATCTATAAATACATAAATGAGGAATAAAATCTAACTTGAACCAAAAAAGAAAAAAAAAAACTGAACCTAACAGTTATACAGAGGAAAACACTACCAAGGCACTTGCTCCATTGGTAAACAATTCTGAAATTGGTCAGAGGTGGGGAATCATCTCCCATACAGCCAGCAGCCCCGCCCACCCACGCAAGGAGCATCCTCATTGCAAATCTGGGAGACCGTGCCGAGGACTCTGTGAGTAAACGTGAGCTGAGCCCCAGGCCAGATGCTGCTGAACTGTTCCCACCCTTCCCAGGTGAAACACCTGAATATGTACAAGGGCTTGAAAGCCTAGAGGAAGGGCCGTGGAGCCACACCAGCGACAGCACGCAGGCCAACTTGGTGCCTGCAGGTCAGCCAGGATGGTACTGGCCACGGGCGCTCTTCTGGAAGCTTTCTATTGCCCTGCCTGAGATACCCCTCCTGTCCCGGCCCCCACTCCTTTTCTTCCTTCCTCACCTCAGCACGGAGAGATATTCCAGTGGAAGTTATGGGTGACACATCCTCTTCTTTACAGGTGGCAGCCTGGCAACTCCTGCCGAAAGTCCAGCAGAGCCCCACTCACACCGGGCCACCCACAAAGCCGTGGACCCTCACACCCTCCCACCAGCACAGCCCCGAGACTGCTGACGGGGCAGAGAATATGGAGTCAGGCACAGCTGCAGGGGCTATTGCTGCCTGGAGTGCTGTTTATATTGACCTCAACCCAGGCAACCCTGGGGAGGGCTTGCCGGCAGGGTCAGGCTGCCCAGGTCAGCTAATCCTCAGCCCTCAGGGAATCACATTGCAGAAAATGGACCTCGCTAAGACAGAATATTCGCCAAGGAAAAAAAGGACACAATGCAATTTGCAGCACCGTAGATGAGTCTCGAGGTAATCACGTGACTTGGAGTAAGTCAGAAAGTGAAAGACACATATCATATCATATCACTTATAGGTGTTACCTATAAATTGATACCAGGGCAGATATTTCCACGGAGAAGGGCAATCACAGATTCATTAAACAAACTTATGGTTCACCAAAGGAAAGGTGTGAGGATTGAATTCATTACGATATTGGGGTTAACAGACAGATACAAACACAGTAGACGTATATAATCACCAAAGACCTACGGAGTACCAAGAGAAGACTACTCAACATTCTGTCATACCGTACATGGGAAAAGGATCCCAGGAAGAACAGACATATGTATATGTGTAAAAGAACCACCTCTTGCACACCTACAACAAGCTAATCGTTGTACTCAAACTTGCTGTAATAAAAAATAAAAAATTAAATTAAAAACACGAACAAGAATTAGTGAGACAAACTTGAGGGGCTTTCTCCTGGCACATTCCGTTCTACATTCCAATCTAGAACACGACTTCCATTGAGGCTCTGCTGCCCTAGTAACCAGATTTGGTAAGGGAGAACTGCTGCCACCTTGTGGCCGTTTCACACAACTGCAGGTTTAATGCCAGCGCTAATGGTCAGTGGATATTCCAAATCATTACAGGCCTGTAAATGACACCTGCCCTGAAAACAAATCCTGGGGTCATATATCGACCAAAAAATTCAAAAGACGTCCATATTTCAAAACGACAGTTTCAAGAGGCATATTTCACGCACATTAGTGTTCTGCTTCTTTTGCTTTCTTTCTTTCTTTGTTAAAAAAATCGGGAATGGAGAAAGGCAACCCTCAGAATGGGCGAAAACGTTCACAAACGAATCAATGGACAAAGGTTTAATCTGCAATATATATAAACAGCTCATGCAGCTTAATATTAATAAAACAAACAACCCAATACAAAAATGGGCAGAAGATCTAAAGAGACGTTTCTTCAAAGAAGACACAGAGATGGCCAAGACGCACATGAAAAGCTGCTCAACATCACTAATTATTAGAGAAATGCAAATCAAAACTACAATGAGGTAAGACCTCACACCTGTTAGAATCGGCATCATCAGATAATCTACAATCAACAAATTCTGGGGAGGGTGTGGACAAAAGGAACCCTCTTCCGCTATTGGTGGGAATGTAAATTGATACAGTCACTATGGAGAACAGTATGGAGGTTCCTTTAAAAAACTAAAAAGAGAATTACCATAGGATCCAGCAATCCCACTTCTGGGCGTATACCCAGAGAAAACCATAAATCACAAAGACACATTCACCACAATGTTCATTGCAGCACTATTTACAATAGCCAGGTAATGGAAGCAACCTAAATGCCCACAGACAGACGAATGGATAAAGATGTGGTACATATACAAAATGGAATATTACTCAGCCATAAAAAGGAATGAAACTGGGTCATTTGTAGAGAAGTTGATGGATCTAGAGACTGTCATACAGAGTGAAGTAAGTCAGAAAGAGAAAAACAAATATTGTATATTAATGCCTATATGTGGAACCTAGAAAAATGGTAGAGATGAACTGGTTTGCAGGGCAGAAATAGAGACACAGAGGTAGAGAACAAACGTATGGACACAAAGTGGGGGAAGCCATGGGGTGGTGGTGGTGGGATGAGTTGGGAGATTAGGATTGACCTGTATACATGTCTATGCATAAAATAGATAACTAATAATAACCTACTGTATAAAAAAATAACTAAAATTAAATTTCAAAATTTTAAAAAATAAAATGTAAAAATAAAACAGAAAAAAAGTTCTTCCATTCACACTGATGTATTTATACGAATGAATTATTTCCATGCTTATATCTATAAATACATAAATGAGGAATAAAATCTAACTTGAACCAAAAAAGAAAAAAAAACTGAACCTAAGAATTATACAGAGGAAAACACTACGAAGGCACTTGCTCCAGTGGTAAACAATTCTGAAATTGGTCAGAGGTGGGGAATCATCTCCCATACAGCCAGCAGCCCCGCCCACCCACGCAATGAGCATCCTCATTGCAAACCTGGGAGACCGTGCCGCGGCCTCTGTGAGTAAACGTGAGCTGAGCCCCAGGCCAGATGCTGCTGAACTGTTCCCACCCTTCCCAGGTGAAACACCTGAATATGTACAAGGGCTTGAAAGCCTAGAGGAAGGGCCGTGGAGCCACACCAGCGACAGCACGCAGGCCAACTTGGTGCCTGCAGGTCAGCCAGGATGGTACTGCCACGGGCGCTCTTCTGGAAGCTTTCTATTGCCCTGCCTGAGATACCCCTCCTGTCCCGGCCCCCACTCCTTTTTTTCCTTCCTCACCTCAGCCCGGAGAGATATTCCAGTGGAAGTTATGGGTGACACATCCTCTTCTTTACAGGTGGCAGCCTGGCAACTCCTGCCGAAAGTCCAGCAGAGCCCCACTCACACCGGGCCACCCACAAAGCCGTGGACCCTCACACCCTCCCACCAGCACAGCCCCGAGACTGCTGACGGGGCAGAGAATATGGAGTCAGGCACAGCTGCAGGGGCTATTGCTGCCTGGAGTGCTGTTTATATTGACCTCAACCCAGGCACACCTGGGGAGGGCTTGCCGGCAGGGTCAGGCTGCCCAGGTCAGCTAATCCTCAGCCCTCAGGGAATCACATTGCAGAAAATGGACCTCGCTAGGACAGAATATTCGCCAAGGAGAAAAAGGACACAATGCCATTTGCAGCACCGTAGATGAGTCTCGAGGTAATCACGTGACTTGGAGTAAGTCAGAAAGTGAAAGACAAATATCATATCATATCATTATAGGTGTTACCTATAAATTGATACCAGGGCAGATATTTCCACGGAGAAGGGCAATCACAGATTCATTAAACAAACTTATGGTTCACCAAAGGAAAGGTGTGAGGATTGATTTCATTACGATATTGGGGTTAACAGACATATACAAACACAGTAGACGTATATAATCACCAAAGACCTACGGAGTACCAAGAGAAGACTACTCAACATTCTGTCATAACGTACATGGGAAAAGGATCCCAGGAAGAACAGACATATGTATATGTGTAAAAGAACCACCTCTTGCACACCTACAACAAGCTAAACGTTGTACTCAAACTTGCTGTAATAAAAAATAAAAAATTAAATTAAGAACACGAACAAGAAGTAGTGAGACAAACTTGAGGGGCTTTCTCCTGGCACATTCCGTTCTACATTCCAATCTAGAACACGACTTCCATTGAGTCTCTGCTGCCCTAGTAACCAGAATTGGTAAGGGAGAACTGCTGCCACCTTGTGGCCGTTTAACACAACTGCAGGTTTAATGCCAGCGCTAATGGTCAGTGGATATTCCAAATCATTACAGGCCTGTAAATGACACCTGCCCTGAAAACAAATCCTGGGGTCATATATCGACCAAAAAATTCAAAAGACGTCCATATTTCAAAACGACAGTTTCAAGAGGCATATTACACGCACATTAGTGTTCTGCTTCTTTTGCTTTCTTTCTTTCTTTGTTAAAAAAAACGGGAATGGAGAAAGGCAACCCTCAGAATGGGCGAAAACGTTCACAAACGAATCAATGGACAAAGGTTTAATCTCCAATATATATAAACAGCTCATGCAGCTTAATATTAATAAAACAAACAACCCAATACAAAAATGGGCAGAAGATCTAAAGAGACGTTTCTTCAAAGAAGACACAGAGATGGCCAAGACGCACATGAAAAGCTGCTCAACATCACTAATTATTAGAGAAATGCAAATCAAAACTACAATGAGGTAAGACCTCACACCTGTTAGAATCGGCATCATCAGATAATCTACAAACAACAAACTCTGGGGAGGGTGTGGACAAAAGGAACCCTCTTCCGCTATTGGTGGGAATGTAAATTGATACAGTCACTATGGAGAACAGTATGGAGGTTCCTTTAAAAAACTAAAAAGAGAATTAGCATAGGATCCAGCAATCCCACTTCTGGGCATATACCCAGAGAAAACCATAAATCACAGAGACACATTCACCACAATGTTCATTGCAGCACTATTTACAATAGCCAGGTTATGGAAGCAACATAAATGCCCACAGACAGACGAATGGAAAAAGATGTGGTACATATATAAAATGGAATATTACTCAGCCATAAAAAGGAATGAAACTGGGTCATTTGTAGAGAAGTTGATGGATCTAGAGACTGTCATACAGAGTGAAGTAAGCCAGAAAGAGAAAAACAAATATTGTATATTAATGCCTATATGTGGAACCTAGAAAAATGGTAGAGATGAACTGGTTTGCAGGGCAGAAATAGAGACACAGAGGTAGAGAACAAATGTATGGACACAAAGTGGGGGAAGCCATGGGGTGGTGGTGGTGGGATGAGTTGGGAGATTAGGATTGACCTGTATACATGTCTATGCATAAAATAGATAACTAATAATAACCTACTGTATAAAAAATAACTAAAATTAAATTTCAAAATTTTAAAAAATAAAATGTAAAAATAAAACAGAAAAAAAGTTCTTCCATTCACACTGATGTATTTATACGAATGAATTATTTCCATGCTTATATCTATAAATACATAAATGAGGAATAAAATCTAACTTGAACCAAAAAAGAAAAAAAAAAAACTGAACCTAACAGTTATACAGAGGAAAACACTACCAAGGCACTTGCTCCAGTGGTAAACAATTCTGAAATTGGTCAGAGGTGGGGAATCATCTCCCATACAGCCAGCAGCCCCGCCCGCCCACGCAAGGAGCATCCTCATTGCAAAGCTGGGAGACCGTGCTGAGGCCTCTGTGAGTAAACGTGAGCTGAGCCCCAGGCCAGATGCTGCTGAACTGTTCCCACCCTTCCCAGGTGAAACACCTGAATATGTACAAGGGCTTGAAAGCCTAGAGGAAGGGCCGTGGAGCCACACCAGCGACAGCACGCAGGCCAACTTGGTGCCTGCAGGTCAGCCAGGATGGTACTGGCCACGGGCGCTCTTCTGGAAGCTTTCTATTGCCCTGCCTGAGATACCCTTCCTGTCCCGGCCCCCACTCCTTTTTTTCCTCCCTCACCTCAGCCCGGAGAGATATTCCAGTGGAAGTTATGGGTGACACATCCTCTTCTTTACAGGTGGCAGCCTGGCAACTCCTGCCGAAAGTCCAGCAGAGCCCCACTCACACCGGGCCACCCACAAAGCCGTGGACCCTCACACCCTCCCAACAGCACAGCCCCGAGACTGCTGACGGGGCAGAGAATATGGAGTCAGGCACAGCTGCAGGGGCTATTGCTGCCTGGAGTGCTGTTTATATTGACCTCAACCCAGGCACACCTGGGGAGGGCTTGCCGGCAGGGTCAGGCTGCCCAGGTCAGCTAATCCTCAGCCCTCAGGGAATCACATTGCAGAAAATGGACCTCGCTAAGACAGAATATTCGCCAAGGAAAAAAAGGACACAATGCCATTTGCAGCACCGTAGATGAGTCTCGAGGTAATCACGTGACTTGGAGTAAGTCAGAAAGTGAAAGACACATATCATATCATATCACTTATAGGTGTTACCTATAAATTGATACCAGGGCAGATATTTCCACGGAGAAGGGCAATCACAGATTCATTAAACAAACTTATGGTTCACCAAAGGAAAGGTGTGAGGATTGAATTCATTACGATATTGGGGTTAACAGACAGATACAAACACAGTAGACGTATATAATCACCAAAGACCTACGGAGTACCAAGAGAAGACTACTCAACATTCTGTCATACCGTACATGGGAAAAGGATCCCAGGAAGAACAGACATATGTATATGTGTAAAAGAACCACCTCTTGCACACCTACAACAAGCTAATCGTTGTACTCAAACTTGCTGTAATAAAAAATAAAAAATTAAATTAAAAACACGAACAAGAATTAGTGAGACAAACTTGAGGGGCTTTCTCCTGGCACATTCCGTTCTACATTCCAATCTAGAACACGACTTCCATTGAGGCTCTGCTGCCCTAGTAACCAGATTTGGTAAGGGAGAACTGCTGCCACCTTGTGGCCGTTTCACACAACTGCAGGTTTAATGCCAGCGCTAATGGTCAGTGGATATTCCAAATCATTACAGGCCTGTAAATGACACCTGCCCTGAAAACAAATCCTGGGGTCATATACCGACCAAAAAATTCAAAAGACGTCCATATTTCAAAACGACAGTTTCAAGAGGCATATTTCACGCACATTAGTGTTCTGCTTCTTTTGCTTTCTTTCTTTCTTTGTTAAAAAAAACGGGAATGGAGAAAGGCAACCCTCAGAATGGGCGAAAACGTTCAGAAACGAATCAATGGACAAAGGTTTAATCTCCAATATATATAAACAGCTCATGCAGCTTAATACTAATAAAACAAACATCCCAATACAAAAATGGGCAGAAGATCTAAAGAGACGTTTCTTCAAAGAAGACACAGAGATGGCCAAGACGCACATGAAAAGCTGCTCAACATCACTAATTATTAGAGAAATGCAAATCAAAACTACAATGAGGTAAGACCTCACACCTGTTAGAATCGGCATCATCAGATAATCTACAAACAACAAACTCTGGGGAGGGTGTGGACAAAAGGAACCCTCTTCCGCTATTGGTGGGAATGTAAATTGATACAGTCACTATGGAGAACAGTATGGAGGTTCCTTTAAAAAACTAAAAAGAGAATTAGCATAGGATCCAGCAATCCCACTTCTGGGCATATACCCAGAGAAAACCATAAATCACAGAGACACATTCACCACAATGTTCATTGCAGCACTATTTACAATAGCCAGGTTATGGAAGCAACATAAATGCCCACAGACAGACGAATGGAAAAAGATGTGGTACATATATAAAATGGAATATTACTCAGCCATAAAAAGGAATGAAACTGGGTCATTTGTAGAGAAGTTGATGGATCTAGAGACTGTCATACAGAGTGAAGTAAGCCAGAAAGAGAAAAACAAATATTGTATATTAATGCCTATATGTGGAACCTAGAAAAATGGTAGAGATGAACTGGTTTGCAGGGCAGAAATAGAGACACAGAGGTAGAGAACAAATGTATGGACACAAAGTGGGGGAAGCCATGGGGTGGTGGTGGTGGGATGAGTTGGCAGATTAGGATTGACCTGTATACATGTCTATGCATAAAATAGATAACTAATAATAACCTACTGTATAAAAAATAACTAAAATTAAATTTCAAAATTTTAAAAAATAAAATGTAAAAATAAAACAGAAAAAAAGTTCTTCCATTCACACTGATGTATTTATACGAATGAATTATTTCCATGCTTATATCTATAAATACATAAATGAGGAATAAAATCTAACTTGAACCAAAAAAGAAAAAAAAAAAACTGAACCTAACAGTTATACAGAGGAAAACACTACCAAGGCACTTGCTCCAGTGGTAAACAATTCTGAAATTGGTCAGAGGTGGGGAATCATCTCCCATACAGCCAGCAGCCCCGCCCGCCCACGCAAGGAGCATCCTCATTGCAAAGCTGGGAGACCGTGCTGAGGCCTCTGTGAGTAAACGTGAGCTGAGCCCCAGGCCAGATGCTGCTGAACTGTTCCCACCCTTCCCAGGTGAAACACCTGAATATGTACAAGGGCTTGAAAGCCTAGAGGAAGGGCCGTGGAGCCACACCAGCGACAGCACGCAGGCCAACTTGGTGCCTGCAGGTCAGCCAGGATGGTACTGGCCACGGGCGCTCTTCTGGAAGCTTTCTATTGCCCTGCCTGAGATACCCTTCCTGTCCCGGCCCCCACTCCTTTTTTTCCTCCCTCACCTCAGCCCGGAGAGATATTCCAGTGGAAGTTATGGGTGACACATCCTCTTCTTTACAGGTGGCAGCCTGGCAACTCCTGCCGAAAGTCCAGCAGAGCCCCACTCACACCGGGCCACCCACAAAGCCGTGGACCCTCACACCCTCCCACCAGCACAGCCCCGAGACTGCTGACGGGTCAGAGAATATGGAGTCAGGCACAGCTGCAGGGGCTATTGCTGCCTGGAGTGCTGTTTATATTGACCTCAACCCAGGCACACCTGGGGAGGGCTTGCCGGCAGGGTCATGCTGCCCAGGTCAGCTAATCCTCAGCCCTCAGGGAATCACATTGCAGAAAATGGACCTCGCTAAGACAGAATATTCGCCAAGGAGAAAAAGGACACAATGCCATTTGCAGCACCGTAGATGAGTCTCGAGGTAATCACGTGACTTGGAGTAAGTCAGAAAGTGAAAGACACATATCATATCATATCACTTATAGGTGTTACCTATAAATTGATACCAGGGCAGATATTTCCACGGAGAAGGGCAATCACAGATTCATTAAACAAACTTATGGTTCACCAAGGGAAAGGTGTGAGGATTGAATTCATTACGATATTGGGGTTAACAGACAGATACAAACACAGTAGACGTATATAATCACCAAAGACCTACGGAGTACCAAGAGAAGACTACGCAACATTCTGTCATAACGTACATGGGAAGAGGATCCCAGGAAGAACAGACATATGTATATGTGTAAAAGAAACACCTCTTGCACACCTACAACAAGCTAAACGTTGTACTCAAACTTGCTGTAATAAAAAATAAAAAATTAAATTAAAAACACGAACAAGAAGTAGTGAGACAAACTTGAGGGGCTTTCTCCTGGCACATTCCGTTCTACATTCCAATCTAGAACACGACTTCCATTGAGGCTCTGCTGCCCTAGTAACCAGATTTGGTAAGGGAGAACGGCTGCCACCTTGTGGCCGTTTCACACAACTGCAGGTTTAATGCCAGCGCTAACGGTCAGGGGATATTCCAAATCATTACAGGCCTGTAAATGACACCTGCCCTGAAAACAAATCCTGGGGTCATATATCGACCAAAAAATTCAAAAGACGTCCACATTTCAAAACGACAGTTTCAAGAGGCATATTTCACGCACATTAGTGTTCTGCTTCTTTTGCTTTCTTTCTTTCTTTGTTAAAAAAAACGGGAATGGAGAAAGGCAACCCTCAGAATGGGCGAAAACGTTCACAAACGAATCAATGGACAAAGGTTTAATCTCCAATATATATAAACAGCTCATGCAGCTTAATACTAATAAAACAAACATCCCAATACAAAAATGGGCAGAAGATCTAAAGAGACGTTTCTTCAAAGAAGACACAGAGATGGCCAAGACGCACATGAAAAGCTGCTCAACATCACTAATTATTAGAGAAATGCAAATCAAAACTACAATGAGGTAAGACCTCACACCTGTTAGAATCGGCATCATCAGATAATCTACAAACAACAAATTCTGGGGAGGGTGTGGACAAAAGGAACCCTCTTCCGCTATTGGTGGGAATGTAAATTGATACAGTCACTATGGAGAACAGTATGGAGGTTCCTTTAAAAAACTAAAAAGAGAATTACCATAGGATCCAGCAATCCCACTTCTGGGCATATACCCTGAGAAAACCATAAATCACAGAGACACATTCACCACAATGTTCATTGCAGCACTATTTACAATAGCCAGGTTATGGAAGCAACATAAATGCCCACAGACAGACGAATGGATAAAGATGTGGTACATATATAAAATGGAATATTACTCAGCCATAAAAAGGAATGAAACTGGGTCATTTGTAGAGAAGTTGATGGATCTAGAGACTGTCATACAGAGTGAAGTAAGCCAGAAAGAGAAAAACAAATATTGTATATTAATGCCTATATGTGGAACCTAGAAAAATGGTAGAGATGAACTGGTTTGCAGGGCAGAAATAGAGACACAGAGGTAGAGAACAAACGTATGGACACAAAGTGGGGGAAGCCATGGGGTGGTGGTGGTGGGATGAGTTGAGAGATTAGGATTGACCTGTATACATGTCTATGCATAAAATAGATAACTAATAATAACCTACTGTATAAAAAAATAACTAAAATTAAATTTCAAAATTTTAAAAAATAAAATGTAAAAATAAAACAGAAAAAAAGTTCTTCCATTCACACTGATGTATTTATACGAATGAATTATTTCCATCCTTATATCTATAAATACATAAATGAGGAATAAAATCTAACTTGAACCAAAAAAGAAAAAAAAACTGAACCTAAGAATTATACAGAGGAAAACACTACCAAGGCACTTGCTCCAGTGGTAAAGAATTCTGAAATTGGTCAGAGGTGGGGAATCATCTCCCATACAGCCAGCAGCCCCGCCCGCCCACGCAAGGAGCATCCTCATTGCAAAGCTGGGAGACCGTGCCGAGGCCTCTGTGAGTAAACGTGAGCTGAGCCCCAGGCCAGATGCTGCTGAACTGTTCCCACCCTTCCCAGGTGAAACACCTGAATATGTACAAGGGCTTGAAAGCCTAGAGGAAGGGCCGTGGAGCCACACCAGCGACAGCACGCAGGCCAACTTGGTGCCTGCAGGTCAGCCAGGATGGTACTGGCCACGGGCGCTCTTCTGGAAGCTTTCTATTGCCCTGCCTGAGATACCCCTCCTGTCCCGGCCCCCACTCCTTTTTTTCCTTCCTCACCTCAGCCCGGAGAGATATTCCAGTGGAAGTTATGGGTGACACATCCTCTTCTTTACAGGTGGCAGCCTGGCAACTCCTGCCGAAAGTCCAGCAGAGCCCCACTCACACCGGGCCACCCACAAAGCCGTGGACCCTCACACCCTCCCACCAGCACAGCCCCGAGACTGCTGACGGGGCAGAGAATATGGAGTAAGGCACAGCTGCAGGGGCTATTGCTGCCTGGAGTGCTGTTTATATTGACCTCAACCCAGGCACACCTGGGGAGGGCTTGCCGGCAGGGTCAGGCTGCCCAGGTCAGCTAATCCTCAGCCCTCAGGGAATCACATTGCAGAAAATGGACCTCGCTAAGACAGAATATTCGCCAAGGAGAAAAAGGACACAATGCCATTTGCAGCACCGTAGATGAGTCTCGAGGTAATCACGTGACTTGGAGTAAGTCAGAAAGTGAAAGACACATATCATATCATATCACTTATAGGTGTTACCTATAAATTGATACCAGGGCAGATATTTCCACGGAGAAGGGCAATCACAGATTCATTAAACAAACTTATGGTTCACCAAAGAAAAGGTGTGAGGATTGAATTCATTACGATATTGGGGTTAACAGACAGATACAAACACAGTAGACGTATATAATCACCAAAGACCTACGGAGTACCAAGAGAAGACTACTCAACATTCTGTCATAACGTACATGGGAAAAGGATCCCAGGAAGAACAGACATATGTATATGTGTAAAAGAACCACCTCTTGCACACCTACAACAAGCTAAACGTTGTACTCAAACTTGCTGTAATAAAAAATAAAAAATTAAATTAAAAACACGAACAAGAAGTAGTGAGACAAACTTGAGGGGCTTTCTCCTGGCACATTCCGTTCTACATTCCAATCTCGAACACGACTTCCATTGAGGCTCTGCTGCCCTAGTAACCAGATTTGGTAAGGGAGAACTGCTGCCACCTTGTGGCCGTTTCACACAACTGCAGGTTTAATGCCAGCGCTAATGGTCAGTGGATATTCCAAATCATTACAGGCCTGTAAATGACACCTGCCCTGAAAACAAATCCTGGGGTCATATATCGACCAAAAAATTCAAAAGACGTCCATATTTCAAAACGACAGTTTCAAGAGGCATATTTCACGCACATTAGTGTTCTGCTTCTTTTGCTTTCTTTCTTTCTTTGTTAAAAAAAAGGGAACGGAGAAAGGCAACCCTCAGAATGGGCGAAAACGTTCACAAACGAATCAATGGACAAAGGTTTAATCTCCAATATATATAAACAGCTCATTCAGCTTAATACTAATAAAACAAACATCCCAATACAAAAATGGGCAGAAGATCTAAAGAGACGTTTCTTCCAAGAAGACACAGAGATGGCCAAGACGCACATGAAAAGCTGCTCAACATCACTAATTATTAGAGAAATGCAAATCAAAACTACAATGAGGTAAGACCTCACACCTGTTAGAATCGGCATCATCAGATAATCTACAAACAACAAATTCTGGGGAGGGTGTGGACAAAAGGAACCCTCTTCCGCTATTGGTGGGAATGTAAATTGATACAGTCACTATGGAGAACAGTATGGAGGTTCCTTTAAAAAACTAAAAAGAGAATTACCATAGGATCCAGCAATCCCACTTCTGGGCATATACCCAGAGAAAACCATAAATCACAGAGACACATTCACCACAATGTTCATTGCAGCACTATTTACAATAGCCAGGTTATGGAAGCAACATAAATGCCCACAGACAGACGAATGGATAAAGATGTGGTACATATATAAAATGGAATATTACTCAGCCATAAAAAGGAATGAAACTGGGTCATTTGTAGAGAAGTTGATGGATCTAGAGACTGTCATACAGAGTGAAGTAAGCCAGAAAGAGAAAAACAAATATTGTATATTAATGCCTATATGTGGAACCTAGAAAAATGGTAGAGATGAACTGGTTTGCAGGGCAGAAATAGAGACACAGAGGTAGAGAACAAACGTATGGACACAAAGTGGGGGAAGCCATGGGGTGGTGGTGGTGGGATGAGTTGGGAGATTAGGATTGACATGTATACATGTCTATGCATAAAATAGATAACTAATAATAACCTACTGTATAAAAAAATAACTAAAATTAAATTTGAAAATTTTAAAAAATAAAATGTAAAAATAAAACAGAAAAAAAGTTCTTCCATTCACACTGATGTATTTATACGAATGAATTATTTCCATGCTTATATCTATAAATACATAAATGAGGAATAAAATCTAACTTGAACCAAAAAAGAAAAAAAAAAAAACTGAACCTAACAGTTATACAGAGGAAAACACTACCAAGGCACTTGCTCCAGTGGTAAAGAATTCTGAAATTGGTCAGAGGTGGGGAATCATCTCCCATACAGCCAGCAGCCCCGCCCGCCCACGCAAGGAGCATCCTCATTGCAAAGCTGGGAGACCGTGCCGAGGCCTCTGTGAGTAAACGTGAGCTGAGCCCCAGGCCAGATGCTGCTGAACTGTTCCCACCCTTCCCAGGTGAAACACCTGAATATGTACAAGGGCTTGAAAGCCTAGAGGAAGGGCCGTGGAGCCACACCAGCGACAGCACGCAGGCCAACTTGGTGCCTGCAGGTCAGCCAGGATGGTACTGGCCACGGGCGCTCTTCTGGAAGCTTTCTATTGCCCTGCCTGAGATACCCCTCCTGTCCCGGCCCCCACTCCTTTTTTTCCTTCCTCACCTCAGCCCGGAGAGATATTCCAGTGGAAGTTATGGGTGACACATCCTCTCCTTTACAGGTGGCAGCCTGGCAACTCCTGCCGAAAGTCCAGCAGAGCCCCACTCACACCGGGCCACCCACAAAGCCGTGGACCCTCACACCCTCCCACCAGCACAGCCCCGAGACTGCTGACGGGGCAGAGAATATGGAGTAAGGCACAGCTGCAGGGGCTATTGCTGCCTGGAGTGCTGTTTATATTGACCTCAACCCAGGCACACCTGGGGAGGGCTTGCCGGCAGGGTCAGGCTGCCCAGGTCAGCTAATCCTCAGCCCTCAGGGAATCACATTGCAGAAAATGGACCTCGCTAAGACAGAATATTCGCCAAGGAGAAAAAGGACACAATGCCATTTGCAGCACCGTAGATGAGTCTCGAGGTAATCACGTGACTTGGAGTAAGTCAGAAAGTGAAAGACACATATCATATCATATCACTTATAGGTGTTACCTATAAATTGATACCAGGGCAGATATTTCCACGGAGAAGGGCAATCACAGATTCATTAAACAAACTTATGGTTCACCAAGGGAAAGGTGTGAGGATTGAATTCATTACGATATTGGGGTTAACAGACAGATACAAACACAGTAGACGTATATAATCACCAAAGACCTACGGAGTACCAAGAGAAGACTACGCAACATTCTGTCATAACGTACATGGGAAGAGGATCCCAGGAAGAACAGACATATGTATATGTGTAAAAGAACCACCTCTTGCACACCTACAACAAGCTAAACGTTGTACTCAAACTTGCTGTAATAAAAAATAAAAAATTAAATTAAAAACACGAACAAGAAGTAGTGAGACAAACTTGAGGGGCTTTCTCCTGGCACATTCCGTTCTACATTCCAATCTCGAACACGACTTCCATTGAGGCTCTGCTGCCCTAGTAACCAGATTTGGTAAGGGAGAACTGCTGCCACCTTGTGGCCGTTTCACACAACTGCAGGTTTAATGCCAGCGCTAATGGTCAGGGGATATTCCAAATCATTACAGGCCTGTAAATGACACCTGCCCTGAAAACAAATCCTGGGGTCATATATCGACCAAAAAATTCAAAAGACGTCCATATTTCAAAACGACAGTTTCAAGAGGCATATTTCACGCACATTAGTGTTCTGCTTCTTTTGCTTTCTTTCTTTCTTTGTTAAAAAAAACGGGAATGGAGAAAGGCAACCCTCAGAATGGGCGAAAACGTTCACAAACGAATCAATGGACAAAGGTTTAATCTCCAATATATATAAACAGCTCATGCAGCTTAATACTAATAAAACAAACATCCCAATACAAAAATGGGCAGAAGATCTAAAGAGACGTTTCTTCCAAGAAGACACAGAGATGGCCAAGACGCACATGAAAAGCTGCTCAACATCACTAATTATTAGAGAAATGCAAATCAAAACTACAATGAGGTAAGACCTCACACCTGTTAGAATCGGCATCATCAGATAATCTACAAACAACAAATTCTGGGGAGGGTGTGGACAAAAGGAACCCTCTTCCGCTATTGGTGGGAATGTAAATTGATACAGTCACTATGGAGAACAGTATGGAGGTTCCTTTAAAAAACTAAAAAGAGAATTACCATAGGATCCAGCAATCCCACTTCTGGGCATATACCCAGAGAAAACCATAAATCACAGAGACACATTCACCACAATGTTCATTGCAGCACTATTTACAATAGCCAGGTTATGGAAGCAACATAAATGCCCACAGACAGACGAATGGATAAAGATGTGGTACATATATAAAATGGAATATTACTCAGCCATAAAAAGGAATGAAACTGGGTCATTTGTAGAGAAGTTGATGGATCTAGAGACTGTCATACAGAGTGAAGTAAGCCAGAAAGAGAAAAACAAATATTGTATATTAATGCCTATATGTGGAACCTAGAAAAATGGTAGAGATGAACTGGTTTGCAGGGCAGAAATAGAGACACAGAGGTAGAGAACAAACGTATGGACACAAAGTGGGGGAAGCCATGGGGTGGTGGTGGTGGGATGAGTTGAGAGATTAGGATTGACCTGTATACATGTCTAAGCATAAAATAGATAACTAATAATAACCTACTGTATAAAAAAATAACTAAAATTAAATTTCAAAATTTTAAAAAATAAAATGTAAAAATAAAACAGAAAAAAAGTTCTTCCATTCACACTGATGTATTTATACGAATGAATTATTTCCATGCTTATATCTATAAATACATAAATGAGGAATAAAATCTAACTTGAACCAAAAAAGAAAAAAAAAAAAACTGAACCTAAGAATTATACAGAGGAAAACACTACCAAGGCACTTGCTCCAGTGGTAAACAATTCTGAAATTGGTCAGAGGTGGGGAATCATCTCCCATACAGCCAGCAGCCCCGCCCGCCCACGCAAGGAGCATCCTCATTGCAAAGCTGGGAGACCGTGCCGAGGCCTCTGTGAGTAAACGTGAGCTGAGCCCCAGGCCAGATGCTGCTGAACTGTTCCCACCCTTCCCAGGTGAAACACCTGAATATGTACAAGGGCTTGAAAGCCTAGAGGAAGGGCCGTGGAGCCACACCAGCGACAGCACGCAGGCCAACTTGGTGCCTGCAGGTCAGCCAGGATGGTACTGGCCACGGGCGCTCTTCTGGAAGCTTTCTATTGCCCTGCCTGAGATACCCCTCCTGTCCCGGCCCCCACTCCTTTTTTTCCTTCCTCACCTCAGCCCGGAGAGATATTCCAGTGGAAGTTATGGGTGACACATCCTCTTCTTTACAGGTGGCAGCCTGGCAACTCCTGCCGAAAGTCCAGCAGAGCCCCACTCACACCGGGCCACCCACAAAGCCGTGGACCCTCACACCCTCCCACCAGCACAGCCCCGAGACTGCTGACGGGGCAGAGAATATGGAGTAAGGCACAGCTGCAGGGGCTATTGCTGCCTGGAGTGCTGTTTATATTGACCTCAACCCAGGCACACCTGGGGAGGGCTTGCCGGCAGGGTCAGGCTGCCCAGGTCAGCTAATCCTCAGCCCTCAGGGAATCACATTGCAGAAAATGAACCTCGCTAAGACAGAATATTCGCCAAGGAGAAAAAGGACACAATGCCATTTGCAGCACCGTAGATGAGGCTCGAGGTAATCACGTGACTTGGAGTAAGTCAGAAAGTGAAAGACACATATCATATCATATCACTTATAGTGTTACCTATAAATTGATACCAGGGCAGATATTTCCACGGAGAAGGGCAATCACAGATTCATTAAACAAACTTATGGTTCACCAAAGGAAAGGTGTGAGGATTGAATTCATTACGATATTGGGGTTAACAGACATATACAAACACAGTAGACGTATATAATCACCAAAGACCTACGGAGTACCAAGAGAAGACTACTCAACATTCTGTCATAACGTACATGTGAAAAGGATCCCAGGAAGAACAGACATAAGTATATGTGTAAAAGAAACACCTCTTGCACACCTACAACAAGCTAAACGTTGTACTCAAATTTGCTGTAATAAAAAATAAAAAATTAAATTAAGAACACGAACAAGAAATAGTGAGACAAACTTGAGGGGCTTTCTCCTGGCACATTCCGTTCTACATTCCAATCTAGAACACGACTTCCATTGAGGCTCTGCTGCCCTAGTAACCAGATTTGGTAAGGGAGAACTGCTGCCACCTTGTGGCCGGTTCACACAACTGCAGGTTTAATGCCAGCGCTAATGGTCAGTGGATATTCCAAATCATTACAGGCCTGTAAATGACACCTGCCCTGAAAACAAATCCTGGGGTCATATATCGACCAAAAAATTCAAAAGACGTCCATATTTCAAAACGACAGTTTCAAGAGGCATATTTCACGCACATTAGTGTTCTGCTTCTTTTGCTTTCTTTCTTTCTTTGTTAAAAAAAAAGGGAATGGAGAAAGGCAACCCTCAGAATGGGCGAAAACGTTCACAAACGAATCAATGGACAAAGGTTTAATCTGCAATATATATAAACAGCTCATGCAGCTTAATATTAATAAAACAAACAACCCAATACAAAAATGGGCAGAAGATCTAAAGAGACGTTTCTTCAAAGAAGACACAGAGATGGCCAAGACGCACATGAAAAGCTGCTCAACATCACTAATTATTAGAGAAATGCAAATCAAAACTACAATGAGGTAAGACCTCACACCTGTTAGAATCGGCATCATCAGATAATCTACAATCAACAAATTCTGGGGACGGTGTGGACAAAAGGAACCCTCTTCCGCTATTGGTGGGAATGTAAATTGATACAGTCACTATGGAGAACAGTATGGAGGTTCCTTTAAAAAACTAAAAAGAGAATTACCATAGGATCCAGCAATCCCACTTCTGGGCATATACCCAGAGAAAACCATAAATCACAGAGACACATTCACCACAATGTTCATTGCAGCACTATTTACAATAGCCAGGTAATGGAAGCAACCTAAATGCCCACAGACAGACGAATGGATAAAGATGTGGTACATATACAAAATGGAATATTACTCAGCCATAAAAAGGAATGAAACTGGGTCATTTGTAGAGAAGTTGATGGATCTAGAGACTGTCATACAGAGTGAAGTAAGTCAGAAAGAGAAAAACAAATATTGTATATTAATGCCTATATGTGGAACCTAGAAAAATGGTGGAGATGAACTGGTTTGCAGGGCAGAAATAGAGACACAGAGGTAGAGAACAAACGTATGGACACAAAGTGGGGGAAGCCATGGGGTGGTGGTGGTGGGATGAGTTGGGAGATTAGGATTGACCTGTATACATGTCTATGCATAAAATAGATAACTAATAATAACCTACTATATTAAAAATTAACTAAAATTAAATTTCAAAATTTTAAAAAATAAAATGTAAAAATAAAACAGAAATAAAGTTCTTCCATTCACACTGATGTATTTATACGAATGAATTATTTCCATGCTTATATCTATAAATACATAAATGAGGAATAAAATCTAACTTGAAACAAAAAAGAAAAAAAAACTGAACCTAAGAATTATACAGAGGAAAACACTACGAAGGCACTTGCTCCAGTGGTAAACAATTCTGAAATTGGTCAGAGGTGGGGAATCATCTCCCATACAGCCAGCAGCCCCGCCCGCCCACGCAAGGAGCATCCTCATTGCAAAGCTGGGAGACCGTGCCGAGGCCTCTGTGAGTAAACGTGAGCTGAGCCCCAGGCCAGATGCTGCTGAACTGTTCCCACCCTTCCCAGGTGAAACACCTGAATATGTACAAGGGCTTGAAAGCCTAGAGGAAGGGCCGTGGAGCCACACCAGCGACAGCACGCAGGCCAACTTGGTGCCTGCAGGTCAGCCAGGATGGTACTGCCACGGGCGCTCTTCTGGAAGCTTTCTATTGCCCTGCCTGAGATACCCCTCCTGTCCCGGCCCCCACTCCTTTTTTTCCTTCCTCACCTCAGCCCGGAGAGATATTCCAGTGGAAGTTATGGGTGACACATCCTCTTCTTTACAGGTGGCAGCCTGGCAACTCCTGCCGAAAGTCCAGCAGAGCCCCACTCACACCGGGCCACCCACAAAGCCGTGGACCCTCACACCCTCCCACCAGCACAGCCCCGAGACTGCTGACGGGGCAGAGAATATGGAGTCAGGCACAGCTGCAGGGGCTATTGCTGCCTGGAGTGCTGTTTATATTGACCTCAACCCAGGCACACCTGGGGAGGGCTTGCCGGCAGGGTCAGGCTGCCCAGGTCAGCTAATCCTCAGCCCTCAGGGAATCACATTGCAGAAAATGGACCTCGCTAAGACAGAATATTCGCCAAGGAGAAAAAGGACACAATGCCATTTGCAGCACCGTAGATGAGTCTCGAGGTAATCACGTGACTTGGAGTAAGTCAGAAAGTGAAAGACAAATATCATATCATAGCACTTATAGGTGTTACCTATAAATTGATACCAGGGCAGATATTTCCACGGAGAAGGGCAATCACAGATTCATTAAACAAACTTATGGTTCACCAAAGGAAAGGTGTGAGGATTGAATTCATTACGATATTGGGGTTAACAGACAGATACAAACACAGTAGACGTATATAATCACCAAAGACCTACGGAGTACCAAGAGAAGACTACTCAACATTCTGTCATAACGTACATGGGAAAAGGATCCCAGGAAGAACAGACATATGTATATGTGTAAAAGAACCACCTCTTGCACACCTACAACAAGCTAAACGTTGTACTCAAACTTGCTGTAATAAAAAATAAAAAATTAAATTAAGAACACGAACAAGAAGTAGTGAGACAAACTTGAGGGGCATTCTCCTGGCACTTTCCGTTCTACATTCCAATCTAGAACACGACTTCCATTGAGTCTCTGCTGCCCTAGTAACCAGAATTGGTAAGGGAGAACTGCTGCCACCTTGTGGCCGTTTCACACAACTGCAGGTTTAATGCCAGCGCTAATGGTCAGTGGATATTCCAAATCATTACAGGCCTGTAAATGACAGCTGCCCTGAAAACAAATCCTGGGGTCATATATCGACCAGAAAATTCAAAAGACGTCCATATTTCAAAACGACAGTTTCAAGAGGCATATTACACGCACATTAGTGTTCTGCTTCTTTTGCTTTCTTTCTTTCTTTGTTAAAAAAAACGGGAATGGAGAAAGGCAACCCTCAGAATGGGCGAAAACGTTCACAAACGAATCAATGGACAAAGGTTTAATCTCCAATATATATAAACAGCACATGCAGCTTAATATTAATAAAACAAACAACCCAATACAAAAATGGGCAGAAGATCTAAAGAGACGTTTCTTCAAAGAAGACACAGAGATGGCCAAGACGCACATGAAAAGCTGCTCAACATCACTAATTATTAGAGAAATGCAAATCAAAACTACAATGAGGTAAGACCTCACACCTGTTAGAATCGGCATCATCAGATAATCTACAAACAACAAACTCTGGGGAGGGTGTGGACAAAAGGAACCCTCTTCCGCTATTGGTGGGAATGTAAATTGATACAGTCACTATGGAGAACAGTATGGAGGTTCCTTTAAAAAACTAAAAAGAGAATTACCATAGGATCCAGCAATCCCACTTCTGGGCATATACCCAGAGAAAACCATAAATCACAAAGACACATTCACCACAATGTTCATTGCAGCACTATTTACAATAGCCAGGTAATGGAAGCAACCTAAATGCCCACAGACAGACGAATGGATAAAGATGTGGTACATATACAAAATGGAATATTACTCAGCCATAAAAAGGAATGAAACTGTGTCATTTGTAGAGAAGTTGATGGATCTAGAGACTGTCATACAGAGTGAAGTAAGTCAGAAAGAGAAAAACAAATATTGTATATTAATGCCTATATGTGGAACCTAGAAAAATGGTGGAGATGAACTGGTTTGCAGGGCAGAAATAGAGACACAGAGGTAGAGAACAAACGTATGGACACAAAGTGGGGGAAGCCATGGGGTGGTGGTGGTGGGATGAGTTGGGAGATTAGGATTGACCTGTATACATGTGTATGCATAAAATAGATAACTAATAATAACCTACTGTATAAAAAAATAACTAAAATTAAATTTCAAAATTTTAAAAAATAAAATGTAAAAATAAAACAGAAAAAAAGTTCTTCCATTCACACTGATGTATTTATACGAATGAATTATTTCCATGCTTATATCTATAAATACATAAATGAGGAATAAAATCTAACTTGAACCAAAAAAGAAAAAAAAACTGAACCTAAGAATTATACAGAGGAAAACACTACGAAGGCACTTGCTCCAGTGGTAAACAATTCTGAAATTGGTCAGAGGTGGGGAATCATCTCCCATACAGCCAGCAGCCCCGCCCGCCCACGCAAGGAGCATCCTCATTGCAAAGCTGGGAGACCGTGCCGAGGCCTCTGTGAGTAAACGTGAGCTGAGCCCCAGGCCAGATGCTGCTGAACTGTTCCCACCCTTCCCAGGTGAAACACCTGAATATGTACAAGGGCTTGAAAGCCTAGAGGAAGGGCCGTGGAGCCACACCAGCGACAGCACGCAGGCCAACTTGGTGCCTGCAGGTCAGCCAGGATGGTACTGCCTCGGGCGCTCTTCTGGAAGCTTTCTATTGCCCTGCCTGAGATACCCCTCCTGTCCCGGCCCCCACTCCTTTTTTTCCTTCCTCACCTCAGCCCGGAGAGATATTCCAGTGGAAGTTATGGGTGACACATCCTCTTCTTTACAGGTGGCAGCCTGGCAACTCCTGCCGAAAGTCCAGCAGAGCCCCACTCACACCGGGCCACCCACAAAGCCGTGGACCCTCACACCCTCCCACCAGCACAGCCCCGAGACTGCTGACGGGGCAGAGAATATGGAGTAAGGCACAGCTGCAGGGGCTATTGCTGCCTGGAGTGCTGTTTATATTGACCACAACCCAGGCACACCTGGGGAGGGCTTGCCGGCAGGGTCAGGCTGCCCAGGTCAGCTAATCCTCAGCCCTCAGGGAATCACATTGCAGAAAATGGACCTCGCTAAGACAGAATATTCGCCAAGGAGAAAAAGGACACAATGCCATTTGCAGCACCGTAGATGAGTCTCGAGGTAATCACGTGACTTGGAGTAAGTCAGAAAGTGAAAGACAAATATCATATCATAGCACTTATAGGTGTTACCTATAAATTGATACCAGGGCAGATATTTCCACGGAGAAGGGCAATCACAGATTCATTAAACAAACTTATGGTTCACCAAAGGAAAGGTGTGAGGATTGAATTCATTACGATATTGGGGTTAACAGACAGATACAAACACAGTAGACGTATATAATCACCAAAGACCTACGGAGTACCAAGAGAAGACTACTCAACATTCTGTCATAACGTACATGGGAAAAGGATCCCAGGAAGAACAGACATATGTATATGTGTAAAAGAACCACCTCTTGCACACCTACAACAACCTAAACGTTGTACTCAAACTTGCTGTAATAAAAAATAAAAAATTAAATTAAGAACACGAACAAGAAGTAGTGAGACAAACTTGAGGGGATTTCTCCTGGCACATTCCGTTCTACATTCCAATCTAGAACACGACTTCCATTTAGTCTCTGCTGCCCTAGTAACCAGAATTGGTAAGGGAGAACTGCTGCCACCTTGTGGCCGTTTCACACAACTGCAGGTTTAATGCCAGCGCTAATGGTCAGTGGATATTCCAAATCATTACAGGCCTGTAAATGACAGCTGCCCTGAAAACAAATCCTGGGGTCATATATCGACCAAAAAATTCAAAAGACGTCCATATTTCAAAACGACAGTTTCAAGAGGCATATTACACGCACATTAGTGTTCTGCTTCTTTTGCTTTCTTTCTTTCTTTGTTAAAAAAAACGGGAATGGAGAAAGGCAACCCTCAGAATGGGCGAAAACGTTCACAAACGAATCAATGGACAAAGGTTTAATCTCCAATATATATAAACAGCTCATGCAGCTTAATATTAATAAAACAAACAACCCAATACAAAAATGGGCAGAAGATCTAAAGAGACGTTTCTTCAAAGAAGACACAGAGATGGCCAAGACGCACATGAAAAGCTGCTCAACATCACTAATTATTAGAGAAATGCAAATCAAAACTACAATGAGGTAAGACCTCACACCTGTTAGAATCGGCATCATCAGATAATCTACAAACAACAAACTCTGGGGAGGGTGTGGACAAAAGGAACCCTCTTCCGCTGTTGGTGGGAATGTAAATTGATACAGTCACTATGGAGAACAGTATGGAGGTTCCTTTAAAAAACTAAAAAGAGAATTACCATAGGATCCAGCAATCCCACTTCTGGGCATATACCCAGAGAAAACCATAAATCACAAAGACACATTCACCACAATGTTCATTGCAGCACTATTTACAATAGCCAGGTTATGGAAGCAACATAAATGCCCACAGACAGACGAATGGAAAAAGATGTGGTACATATATAAAATGGAATATTACTCAGCCATAAAAACGAATGAAACTGGGTCATTTGTAGAGAAGTTGATGGATCTAGAGACTGTCATACAGAGTCAAGTAAGCCAGAAAGAGAAAAACAAATATTGTATATTAATGCCTATATGTGGAACCTAGAAAAATGGTAGAGATGAACTGGTTTGCAGGGCAGAAATAGAGACACAGAGGTAGAGAACAAACGTATGGACACAAAGTGGGGGAAGCCATGGGGTGGTGGTGGTGGGATGACTTGGGAGATTAGGATTGACCTGTATACATGTGTATGCATAAAATAGATAACTAATAATAACCTACTGTATAAAAAAATAACTAAAATTAAATTTCAAAATTTTAAAAAATAAAATGTAAAAATAAAACAGAAATAAAGTTCTTCCATTCACACTGATGTATTTATACGAATGAATTATTTCCATGCTTATATCTATAAATACATAAATGAGGAATAAAATCTAACGTGAACCAAAAAAGAAAAAAAAAAACTGAACCTAACAGTTATACAGAGGAAAACACTACCAAGGCACTTGCTCCAGTGGTAAACAATTCTGAAATTGGTCAGAGGTGGGGAATCATCTCCCATACAGCCAGCAGCCCCGCCCGCCCACGCAAGGAGCATCCTCATTGCAAAGCTGGGAGACCGTGCTGAGGCCTCTGTGAGTAAACGTGAGCTGAGCCCCAGGCCAGATGCTGCTGAACTGTTCCCACCCTTCCCAGGTGAAACACCTGAATATGTACAAGGGCTTGAAAGCCTAGAGGAAGGGCCGTGGAGCCACACCAGCGACAGCACGCAGGCCAACTTGGTGCCTGCAGGTCAGCCAGGATGGTACTGGCCACGGGCGCTCTTCTGGAAGCTTTCTATTGCCCTGCCTGAGATACCCCTCCTGTCCCGGCCCCCACTCCTTTTTTTCCTTCCTCACCTCAGCCCGGAGAGATATTCCAGTGGAGGTTATGGGTGACACATCCTCTTCTTTACAGGTGGCAGCCTGGCAACTCCTGCCGAAAGTCCAGCAGAGCCCCACTCACACCGGGCCACCCACAAAGCCGTGGACCCTCACACCCTCCCAGCAGCACAGCCCCGAGACTGCTGACGGGGCAGAGGATATGGAGTCAGGCACAGCTGCAGGGACTATTGCTGCCTGGAGTGCTGTTTATATTGACCACAACCCAGGCACACCTGGGGAGGGCTTGCCGGCAGGGTCAGGCTGCCCAGGTCAGCTAATCCTCAGCCCTCAGGGAATCACATTGCAGAATATGGACCTCGCTAAGACAGAATTTTCGCCAAGGAGAAAAAGGACACAATGCCATTTGCAGCACCGTAGATGAGTCTCGAGGTAATCACGTGACTTGGAGTAAGTCAGAAAGTGAAAGACACATATCATATCATATCACTTATAGGTGTTACCTATAAATTGATACCAGGGCAGATATTTCCACGGAGAAGGGCAATCACAGATTCATTAAACAAACTTATGGTTCACCAAAGGAAAGGTGTGAGGATTGAATTCATTACGATATTGGTGTTAACAGACAGATACAAACACAGTAGACGTATATAATCACCAAAGACCTACGGAGTACCAAGAGAAGACTACTCAACATTCTGTCATAACGTACATGGGAAAAGGATCCCAGGAAGAACAGACATATGTATATGTGTAAAAGAACCACCTCTTGCACACCTACAACAAGCTAAACGTTGTACTCAAACTTGCTGTAATAAAAAATAAAAAATTAAATTAAGAACACGAACAAGAAGTAGTGAGACAAACTTGAGGGGCTTTCTCCTGGCACATTCCGTTCTACATTCCAATCTCGAACAGGACTTCCATTGAGTCTCTGCTGCCCTAGTAACCAGAATTGGTAAGGGAGAACTGCTGCCACCTTGTGGCCGTTTCACACAACTGCAGGTTTAATGCCAGCGCTAATGGTCAGTGGATATTCCAAATCATTACAGACCTGTAAATGACACCTGCCCTTAAAACAAATCCTGGGGTCATATATCGACCAAAAAATTCAAAAGACGTCCATATTTCAAAACGACAGTTTCAAGAGGCATATTTCACGCACATTAGTGTTATGCTTCTATTGCTTTCTTTCTTTCTTTGTTAAAAGAACGGGAATGGAAAAAGGCAACCCTCAGAATGGGCAAAAACGTTCACAAACGAATCAATGGACAAAGGTTTAATCTCCAATATATATAAACAGCTCATGCAGCTTAATATTAATAAAACAAACAACCCAATACAAAAATGGGCAGAAGATCTAAAGAGACGTTTCTTAAAGAAGACACAGAGATGGCCAAGACGCACATGAAAAGCTGCTCAACATCACTAATTATTAGAGAAATGCAAATCAAAACTACAATGAGGTAAGACCTCACACCTGTTAGAATCGGCATCATCAGATAATCTACAAACAACAAATTCTGAGGAGGGTGTGGACAAAAGGAACCCTCTTCCGCTATTGGTGGGAATGTAAATTGATACAGTCACTATGGAGAACAGTATGGAGGTTCCTTTAAAAAACTAAAAAGAGAATTACCATAGGATCCAGCAATCCCACTTCTGGGCATATACCAAGAGAAAACCATAAATCACAGAGACACATTCACCACAATGTTCATTGCAGCACTATTTACAATAGCCAGGTTATGGAAGCAACCTAAATGCCCACAGACAGACGAATGGATAAAGATGTGGTACATATATAAAATGGAATATTACTCAGCCATAAAAAGGAATGAAACTGGGTCATTTGTAGAGAAGTTGATGGATCTAGAGACTGTCATACAGAGTCATGTAAGCCAGAAAGAGAAAAACAAATATTGTATATTAATGCCTGTATGTGGAACCTAGAAAAATGGTAGAGATGAACTGGTTTGCAGGGCAGAAATAGAGACACAGAGGTAGAGAACAAACGTATGGACACAAAGTGGGGGAAGCCATGGGGTGGTGGTGGTGGGATGAGTTGGGAGATTAGGATTGACCTGTATACATGTGTATGCATAAAATAGATAACTAATAATAACCTACTGTATAAAAAAATAACTAAAATTAAATTTCAAAATTTTAAAAAATAAAATGTAAAAATAAAACAGAAATAAAGTTCTTCCATTCACACTGATGTATTTATACGAATGAATTATTTCCATGCTTATATCTATAAATACATAAATGAGGAATAAAATCTAACTTGAACCAAAAAAGAAAAAAAAACTGAACCTAAGAATTATACAGAGGAAAACACTACCAAGGCACTAGCTCCAGTGGTAAACAATTCTGAAATTGGTCAGAGGTGGGGAATCATCTCCCATACAGCCAGCAGCCCCGCCCGCCCACGCAAGGAGCATCCTCATTGCAAAGCTGGGAGACCGTGCCGAGGCCTCTGTGAGGAAACGTGAGCTGAGCCCCAGGCCAGATGCTGCTGAACTCTTCCCACCCTTCCCAGGTGAAACACCTGAATATGTACAAGGGCTTGAAAGCCTATAGGAAGGGCCGTGGAGCCACACCAGCGACAGCACGCAGGCCAACTTGGTGCCTGCAGGTCAGCCAGGATGGTACTGGCCACGGGCGCTCTTCTGGAAGCTTTCTATTGCCCTGCCTGAGATACCCCTCCTGTCCCGGCCCCCACTCCTTTTTTTCCTTCCTCACCTCAGCCCGGAGAGATATTCCAGTGGAAGTTATGGGTGACACATCCTCTTCTTTACAGGTGGCAGCCTGGCAACTCCTGCCGAAAGTCCAGCATAGCCCCACTCACACCGGGCCACCCACAAAGCCGTGGACCCTCACACCCTCCCACCAGCACAGCCCCGAGACTGCTGACGGGGCAGAGAATATGGAGTAAGGCACAGCTGCAGGGGCTATTGCTGCCTGGAGTGCTGTTTATATTGACCTCAACCCAGGCACACCTGGGGAGGGCTTGCCGGCAGGGTCAGGCTGCCCAGGTCAGCTAATCCTCAGCCCTCAGGGAATCACAGTGCAGAATATGGACCTCGCTAAGACAGAATATTCGCCAAGGAAAAAAAGGACACAATGCCATTTGCAGCACCGTAGATGAGTCTCGAGGTAATCACGTGACTTGGAGTAAGCCAGAAAGTGAAAGACACATATCATATCATATCACTTATAGGTGTTACCTATAAATTGATACCAGGGCAGATATTTCCACGGAGAAGGGCAATCACAGATT
Organism: Mesoplodon bidens; assembly: GCF_964165515.1. Taxonomy (NCBI): domain Eukaryota; kingdom Metazoa; phylum Chordata; class Mammalia; order Artiodactyla; family Ziphiidae; genus Mesoplodon; species Mesoplodon bidens. The sequence goes on along the minus strand of NW_027672639.1, from coordinate 91,198 downwards.
CATTAAACAAACTTATGGTTCACCAAAGGAAAGGTGTGAGGATTGAATTCATTACGATATTGGGGTTAACAGACAGATACAAACACAGTAGACGTATATAATCACCAAAGACCTACGGAGTACCAAGAGAAGACTACTCAACATTCTGTCATAACGTACATGGGAAAAGGATCCCAGGAAGAACAGACATATGTATATGTGTAAAAGAACCACCTCTTGCACACCTACAACAAGCTAAACGTTGTACTCAAACTTGCTGTAATAAAAAATAAAAAATTAAATTAAAAACACGAACAAGAAGTAGTGAGACAAACTTGAGGGGCTTTCTCCTGGCACATTCCGTTCTACATTCCAATCTCGAACACGACTTCCATTGAGGCTCTGCTGCCCTAGTAACCAGATTTGGTAAGGGAGAACTGCTGCCACCTTGTGGCCGTTTCACACAACTGCAGGTTTAATGCCAGCGCTAATGGTCAGTGGATATTCCAAATCATTACAGGCCTGTAAATGACACCTGCCCTGAAAACAAATCCTGGGGTCATATATCGACCAAAAAATTCAAAAGACGTCCATATTTCAAAACGACAGTTTCAAGAGGCATATTACACGCACATTAGTGTTCTGCTTCTTTTGCTTTCTTTCTTTCTTTGTTAAAAAAACGGGAATGGAGGAAGGCAACCCTCAGAATGGGCGAAAACGTTCACAAACGAATCAACGGACAAAGGTTTAATCTCCAATATATATAAACAGCTCATGCAGCTTAATATTAATAAAACAAACAACCCAATACAAAAATGGGCAAAAGATCTAAAGAGACGTTTCTTCAAAGAAGACACAGAGATGGCCAAGACGCACATGAAAAGCTGCTCAACATCACTAATTATTAGAGAAATGCAAATCAAAACTACAATGAGGTAAGACCTCACACCTGTTAGAATCGGCATCATCAGATAATCTACAAACAACAAACTCTGGGGAGGGTGTGGACAAAAGGAACCCTCTTCCGCTATTGGTGGGAATGTAAATTGATACAGTCACTATGGAGAACAGTATGGAGGTTCCTTTAAAAAACTAAAAAGAGAATTACCATAGGATCTAGCAATCCCACTTCTGGGCATATACCCAGAGAAAACCATAAATCACAGAGACACATTCACCACAATGTTCATTGCAGCACTATTTACAATAGCCAGGTTATGGAAGCAACATAAATGCCCACAGACAGACGAATGGAAAAAGATGTGGTACATATATAAAATGGAATATTACTCAGCCATAAAAACGAATGAAACTGGGTCATTTGTAGAGAAGTTGATGGATCTAGAGACTGTCATACAGAGTCAAGTAAGCCAGAAAGAGAAAAACAAATATTGTATATTAATGCCTATATGTGGAACCTAGAAAAATGGTAGAGATGAACTGGTTTGCAGGGCAGAAATAGAGACACAGAGGTAGAGAACAAACGTATGGACACAAAGTGGGGGAAGCCATGGGGTGGTGGTGGTGGGATGACTTGGGAGATTAGGATTGACCTGTATACATGTCTATGCATAAAATAGATAACTAATAATAACCTACTGTATAAAAAAATAACTAAAATTAAATTTCAAAATTTTAAAAAATAAAATGTAAAAATAAAACAGAAAAAAAGTTCTTCCATTCACACTGATGTATTTATACGAATGAATTATTTCCATGCTTATATCTATAAATACATAAATGAGGAATAAAATCTAACTTGAACCAAAAAAGAAAAAAAAACTGAACCTAAGAATTATACAGAGGAAAACACTACCAAGGCACTTGCTCCAGTGGTAAACAATTCTGAAATTGGTCAGAGGTGGGGAATCATCTCCCATACAGCCAGCAGCCCCGCCCGCCCACGCAAGGAGCATCCTCATTGCAAAGCTGGGAGACCGTGCCGAGGCCTCTGTGAGTAAACGTGAGCTGAGCCCCAGGCCAGATGCTGCTGAACTGTTCCCACCCTTCCCAGGTGAAACACCTGAATATGTACAAGGGCTTGAAAGCCTATAGGAAGGGCCGTGGAGCCACACCAGCGACAGCACGCAGGCCAACTTGGTGCCTGCAGGTCAGCCAGGATGGTACTGGCCACGGGCGCTCTTCTGGAAGCTTTCTATTGCCCTGCCTGAGATACCCCTCCTGTCCCGGCCCCCACTCCTTTTTTTCCTTCCTCACCTCAGCCCGGAGAGATATTCCAGTGGAAGTTATGGGTGACACATCCTCTTCTTTACAGGTGGCAGCCTGGCAACTCCTGCCGAAAGTCCAGCAAAGCCCCACTCACACCGGGCCACCCACAAAGCCTTGGACCCTCACACCCTCCCACCAGCACAGCCCCGAGACTGCTGACGGGGCAGAGAATATGGAGTAAGGCACAGCTGCAGGGGCTATTGCTGCCTGGAGTGCTGTTTATATTGACCTCAACCCAGGCACACCTGGGGAGGGCTTGCCGGCAGGGTCAGGCTGCCCAGGTCAGCTAATCCTCAGCCCTCAGGGAATCACATTGCAGAATATGGACCTCGCTAAGACAGAATATTCGCCAAGGAAAAAAAGGACACAATGCCATTTGCAGCACCGTAGATGAGTCTCGAGGTAATCACGTGACTTGGAGTAAGCCAGAAAGTGAAAGACACATATCATATCATATCACTTATAGGTGTTACCTATAAATTGATACCAGGGCAGATATTTCCACGGAGAAGGGCAATCACAGATTCATTAAACAAACTTATGGTTCACCAAAGGAAAGGTGTGAGGATTGAATTCATTACGATATTGGGGTTAACAGACAGATACAAACACAGTAGACGTATATAATCACCAAAGACCTACGGAGTACCAAGAGAAGACTACTCAACATTCTGTCATAACGTACATGGGAAAAGGATCCCAGGAAGAACAGACATATGTATATGTGTAAAAGAACCACCTCTTGCACACCTACAACAAGCTAAACGTTGTACTCAAACTTGCTGTAATAAAAAATAAAAAATTAAATTAAAAACACGAACAAGAAGTAGTGAGACAAACTTGAGGGGCTTTCTCCTGGCACATTCCGTTCTACATTCCAATCTCGAACACGACTTCCATTGAGGCTCTGCTGCCCTAGTAACCAGATTTGGTAAGGGAGAACTGCTGCCACCTTGTGGCCGTTTCACACAACTGCAGGTTTAATGCCAGCGCTAATGGTCAGTGGATATTCCAAATCATTACAGGCCTGTAAATGACACCTGCCCTGAAAACAAATCCTGGGGTCATATATCGACCAAAAAATTCAAAAGACGTCCATATTTCAAAACGACAGTTTCAAGAGGCATATTACACGCACATTAGTGTTCTGCTTCTTTTGCTTTCTTTCTTTCTTTGTTAAAAAAAACGGGAATGGAGAAAGGCAACCCTCAGAATGGGCGAAAACGTTCACAAACGAATCAACGGACAAAGGTTTAATCTCCAATATATATAAACAGCTCATGCAGCTTAATATTAATAAAACAAACAACCCAATACAAAAATGGGCAGAAGATCTAAAGAGACGTTTCTTCAAAGAAGACACAGAGATGGCCAAGACGCACATGAAAAGCTGCTCAACATCACTAATTATTAGAGAAATGCAAATCAAAACTACAATGAGGTAAGACCTCACACCTGTTAGAATCGGCATCATCAGATAATCTACAAACAACAAACTCTGGGGAGGGTGTGGACAAAAGGAACCCTCTTCCGCTATTGGTGGGAATGTAAATTGATACAGTCACTATGGAGAACAGTATGGAGGTTCCTTTAAAAAACTAAAAAGAGAATTACCATAGGATCTAGCAATCCCACTTCTGGGCATATACCCAGAGAAAACCATAAATCACAGAGACACATTCACCACAATGTTCATTGCAGCACTATTTACAATAGCCAGGTTATGGAAGCAACATAAATGCCCACAGACAGACGAATGGAAAAAGATGTGGTACATATATAAAATGGAATATTACTCAGCCATAAAAACGAATGAAACTGGGTCATTTGTAGAGAAGTTGATGGATCTAGAGACTGTCATACAGAGTCAAGTAAGCCAGAAAGAGAAAAACAAATATTGTATATTAATGCCTATATGTGGAACCTAGAAAAATGGTAGAGATGAACTGGTTTGCAGGGCAGAAATAGAGACACAGAGGTAGAGAACAAACGTATGGACACAAAGTGGGGGAAGCCATGGGGTGGTGGTGGTGGGATGACTTGGGAGATTAGGATTGACCTGCATACATGTCTATGCATAAAATAGATAACTAATAATAACCTACTGTATAAAAAAATAACTAAAATTAAATTTCAAAATTTTAAAAAATAAAATGTAAAAATAAAACAGAAAAAAAGTTCTTCCATTCACACTGATGTATTTATACGAATGAATTATTTCCATGCTTATATCTATAAATACATAAATGAGGAATAAAATCTAACTTGAACCAAAAAAGAAAAAAAAACTGAACCTAAGAATTATACAGAGGAAAACACTACCAAGGCACTTGCTCCAGTGGTAAACAATTCTGAAATTGGTCAGAGGTGGGGAATCATCTCCCATACAGCCAGCAGCCCCGCCCGCCCACGCAAGGAGCATCCTCATTGCAAAGCTGGGAGACCGTGCCGAGGCCTCTGTGAGTAAACGTGAGCTGAGCCCCAGGCCAGATGCTGCTGAACTGTTCCCACCCTTCCCAGGTGAAACACCTGAATATGTACAAGGGCTTGAAAGCCTAGAGGAAGGGCCGTGGAGCCACACCAGCGACAGCACGCAGGCCAACTTGGTGCCTGCAGGTCAGCCAGGATGGTACTGGCCACGGGCGCTCTTCTGGAAGCTTTCTATTGCCCTGCCTGAGATACCCCTCCTGTCCCGGCCCCCACTCCTTTTTTTCCTTCCTCACCTCAGCCCGGAGAGATATTCCAGTGGAAGTTATGGGTGACACATCCTCTTCTTTACAGGTGGCAGCCTGGCAACTCCTGCCGAAAGTCCAGCAAAGCCCCACTCACACCGGGCCACCCACAAAGCCTTGGACCCTCACACCCTCCCACCAGCACAGCCCCGAGACTGCTGACGGGGCAGAGAATATGGAGTAAGGCACAGCTGCAGGGGCTATTGCTGCCTGGAGTGCTGTTTATATTGACCTCAACCCAGGCACACCTGGGGAGGGCTTGCCGGCAGGGTCAGGCTGCCCAGGTCAGCTAATCCTCAGCCCTCAGGGAATCACAGTGCAGAATATGGACCTCGCTAAGACAGAATATTCGCCAAGGAAAAAAAGGACACAATGCCATTTGCAGCACCGTAGATGAGTCTCGAGGTAATCACGTGACTTGGAGTAAGCCAGAAAGTGAAAGACACATATCATATCATATCACTTATAGGTGTTACCTATAAATTGATACCAGGGCAGATATTTCCACGGAGAAGGGCAATCACAGATTCATTAAACAAACTTATGGTTCACCAAAGGAAAGGTGTGAGGATTGAATTCATTACGATATTGGGGTTAACAGACAGATACAAACACAGTAGACGTATATAATCACCAAAGACCTACGGAGTACCAAGAGAAGACTACTCAACATTCTGTCATAACGTACATGGGAAAAGGATCCCAGGAAGAACAGACATATGTATATGTGTAAAAGAACCACCTCTTGCACACCTACAACAAGCTAAACGTTGTACTCAAACTTGCTGTAATAAAAAATAAAAAATTAAATTAAAAACACGAACAAGAAGTAGTGAGACAAACTTGAGGGGCTTTCTCCTGGCACATTCCGTTCTACATTCCAATCTCGAACACGACTTCCATTGAGGCTCTGCTGCCCTAGTAACCAGATTTGGTAAGGGAGAACTGCTGCCACCTTGTGGCCGTTTCACACAACTGCAGGTTTAATGCCAGCGCTAATGGTCAGTGGATATTCCAAATCATTACAGGCCTGTAAATGACACCTGCCCTGAAAACAAATCCTGGGGTCATATATCGACCAAAAAATTCAAAAGACGTCCATATTTCAAAACGACAGTTTCAAGAGGCATATTACACGCACATTAGTGTTCTGCTTCTTTTGCTTTCTTTCTTTCTTTGTTAAAAAAAACGGGAATGGAGAAAGGCAACCCTCAGAATGGGCGAAAACGTTCACAAACGAATCAACGGACAAAGGTTTAATCTCCAATATATATAAACAGCTCATGCAGCTTAATATTAATAAAACAAACAACCCAATACAAAAATGGGCAGAAGATCTAAAGAGACGTTTCTTCAAAGAAGACACAGAGATGACCAAGACGCCCATGAAAAGCTGCTCAACATCACTAATTATTAGAGAAATGCAAATCAAAACTACAATGAGGTAAGACCTCACACCTGTTAGAATCGGCATCATCAGATAATCTACAAACAACAAACTCTGGGGAGGGTGTGGACAAAAGGAACCCTCTTCCGCTATTGGTGGGAATGTAAATTGATACAGTCACTATGGAGAACAGTATGGAGGTTCCTTTAAAAAACTAAAAAGAGAATTACCATAGGATCTAGCAATCCCACTTCTGGGCATATACCCAGAGAAAACCATAAATCACAGAGACACATTCACCACAATGTTCATTGCAGCACTATTTACAATAGCCAGGTTATGGAAGCAACATAAATGCCCACAGACAGACGAATGGAAAAAGATGTGGTACATATATAAAATGGAATATTACTCAGCCATAAAAACGAATGAAACTGGGTCATTTGTAGAGAAGTTGATGGATCTAGAGACTGTCATACAGAGTCAAGTAAGCCAGAAAGAGAAAAACAAATATTGTATATTAATGCCTATATGTGGAACCTAGAAAAATGGTAGAGATGAACTGGTTTGCAGGGCAGAAATAGAGACACAGAGGTAGAGAACAAACGTATGGACACAAAGTGGGGGAAGCCATGGGGTGGTGGTGGTGGGATGACTTGGGAGATTAGGATTGACCTGTATACATGTCTATGCATAAAATAGATAACTAATAATAACCTACTGTATAAAAAAATAACTAAAATTAAATTTCAAAATTTTAAAAAATAAAATGTAAAAATAAAACAGAAAAAAAGTTCTTCCATTCACACTGATGTATTTATACGAATGAATTATTTCCATGCTTATATCTATAAATACATAAATGAGGAATAAAATCTAACTTGAACCAAAAAAGAAAAAAAAACTGAACCTAAGAATTATACAGAGGAAAACACTACCAAGGCACTTGCTCCAGTGGTAAACAATTCTGAAATTGGTCAGAGGTGGGGAATCATCTCCCATACAGCCAGCAGCCCCGCCCGCCCTCGCAAGGAGCATCCTCATTGCAAAGCTGGGAGACCGTGCCGAGGCCTCTGTGAGTAAACGTGAGCTGAGCCCCAGGCCAGATGCTGCTGAACTGTTCCCACCCTTCCCAGGTGAAACACCTGAATATGTACAAGGGCTTGAAAGCCTAGAGGAAGGGCCGTGGAGCCACACCAGCGACAGCACGCAGGCCAACTTGGTGCCTGCAGGTCAGCCAGGATGGTACTGGCCACGGGCGCTCTTCTGGAAGCTTTCTATTGCCCTGCCTGAGATACCCCTCCTGTCCCGGCCCCCACTCCTTTTTTTCCTTCCTCACCTCAGCCCGGAGAGATATTCCAGTGGAAGTTATGGGTGACACATCCTCTTCTTTACAGGTGGCAGCCTGGCAACTCCTGCCGAAAGTCCAGCAAAGCCCCACTCACACCGGGCCACCCACAAAGCCTTGGACCCTCACACCCTCCCACCAGCACAGCCCCGAGACTGCTGACGGGGCAGAGAATATGGAGTAAGGCACAGCTGCAGGGGCTATTGCTGCCTGGAGTGCTGTTTATATTGACCTCAACCCAGGCACACCTGGGGAGGGCTTGCCGGCAGGGTCAGGCTGCCCAGGTCAGCTAATCCTCAGCCCTCAGGGAATCACAGTGCAGAATATGGACCTCGCTAAGACAGAATATTCGCCAAGGAAAAAAAGGACACAATGCCATTTGCAGCACCGTAGATGAGTCTCGAGGTAATCACGTGACTTGGAGTAAGCCAGAAAGTGAAAGACACATATCATATCATATCACTTATAGGTGTTACCTATAAATTGATACCAGGGCAGATATTTCCACGGAGAAGGGCAATCACAGATTCATTAAACAAACTTATGGTTCACCAAAGGAAAGGTTTGAGGATTGAATTCATTACGATATTGGGGTTAACAGACATATACAAACACAGTAGACGTATATAATCACCAAAGACCTACGGAGTACCAAGAGAAGACTACTCAACATTCTGTCATAACGTACATGGGAAAAGGATCCCAGGAAGAACAGACATATGTATATGTGTAAAAGAACCACCTCTTGCACACCTACAACAAGCTAAACGTTGTACTCAAACTTGCTGTAATAAAAAATAAAAAATTAAATTAAAAACACGAACAAGAAGTAGTGAGACAAACTTGAGGGGCTTTCTCCTGGCACATTCCGTTCTACATTCCAATCTCGAACACGACTTCCATTGAGGCTCTGCTGCCCTAGTAACCAGATTTGGTAAGGGAGAACTGCTGCCACCTTGTGGCCGTTTCACACAACTGCAGGTTTAGTGCCAGCGCTAATGGTCAGTGGATATTCCAAATCATTACAGGCCTGTAAATGACACCTGCCCTGAAAACAAATCCTGGGGTCATATATCGACCAAAAAATTCAAAAGACGTCCATATTTCAAAACGACAGTTTCAAGAGGCATATTTCACGCACATTAGTGTTCTGCTTCTTTTGCTTTCTTTCCTTCTTTGTTAAAAAAAAACGGGAATGGAAAAAGGCAACCCTCAGAATGGGCGAAAACGTTCACAAACGAATCAATGGACAAAGGTTTAATCTCCAATATATATAAACAGCTCATGCAGCTTAATATTAATAAAACAAACAACCCAATACAAAAATGGGCAGAAGATCTAAAGAGACGTTTCTTCAAAGAAGACACAGAGATGGCCAAGACGCACATGAAAAGCTGCTCAACATCACTAATTATTAGAGAAATGCAAATCAAAACTACAATGAGGTAAGACCTCACACCTGTTAGAATCGGCATCATCAGATAATCTACAAACAACAAATTCTGGGGAGGGTGTGGACAAAAGGAACCCTCTTCCGCTATTGGTGGGAATGTAAATTGATACAGTCACTATGGAGAACAGTATGGAGGTTCCTTTAAAAAACTAAAAAGAGAATTACCATAGGATCCAGCAATCCCACTTCTGGGCATATACCCAGAGAAAACCATAAATCACAGAGACACATTCACCACAATGTTCATTGCAGCACTATTTACAATAGCCAGGTTATGGAAGCAACATAAATGCCCACAGACAGACGAATGGATAAAGATGTGGTACATATATAAAATGGAATATTACTCAGCCATAAAAAGGAATGAAACTGGGTCATTTGTAGAGAAGTTGATGGATCTAGAGACTGTCATACAGAGTCAAGTAAGCCAGAAAGAGAAAAACAAATATTGTATATTAATGCCTATATGTGGAACCTAGAAAAATGGTAGAGATGAACTGGTTTGCAGGGCAGAAATAGAGACACAGAGGTAGAGAACAAACGTATGGACACAAAGTGGGGGAAGCCATGGGGTGGTGGTGGTGGGATGAGTTGGGAGATTAGGATTGACCTGTATACATGTCTATGCATAAAATAGATAACTAATAATAACCTACTGTATAAAAAAATAACTAAAATTAAATTTCAAAATTTTAAAAAATAAAATGTAAAAATAAAACAGAAATAAAGTTCTTCCATTCACACTGATGTATTTATACGAATGAATTATTTCCATGCTTATATCTATAAATACATAAATGAGGAATAAAATCTAACTTGAACCAAAAAAGAAAAAAAAACTGAACCTAAGAATTATACAGAGGAAAACACTACCAAGGCACTTGCTCCAGTGGTAAACAATTCTGAAATTGGTCAGAGGTGGGGAATCATCTCCCATACAGCCAGCAGCCCCGCCCGCCCACGCAAGGAGCATCCTCATTGCAAAGCTGGGAGACCGTGCCGAGGCCTCTGTGAGTAAACGTGAGCTGAGCCCCAGGTCAGATGCTGCTGAACTGTTCCCACCCTTCCCAGGTGAAACACCTGAATATGTACAAGGGCTTGAAAGCCTAGAGGAAGGGCCGTGGAGCCACACCAGCGACAGCACGCAGGCCAACTTGGTGCCTGCAGGTCAGCCAGGATGGTACTGGCCACGGGCGCTCTTCTGGAAGCTTTCTATTGCCCTGCCTGAGATACTCCTCCTGTGCCGGCCCCCACTCCTTTTTTTCCTTCCTCACCTCAGCCCGGAGAGATATTCCAGTGGAAGTTATGGGTGACACATCCTCTTCTTTACAGGTGGCATCCTGGCAACTCCTGCCGAAAGTCCAGCAGAGCCCCACTCACACCGGGCCACCCACAAAGCCGTGGACCCTCACACCCTCCCACCAGCACAGCCCCGAGACTGCTGACGGGGCAGAGGATATGGAGTCAGGCACAGCTGCAGGGACTATTGCTGCCTGGAGTGCTGTTTATATTGACCACAACCCAGGCACACCTGGGGAGGGCTTGCCGGCAGGGTCAGGCTGCCCAGGTCAGCTAATCCTCAGCCCTCAGGGAATCACATTGCAGAATATGGACCTCGCTAAGACAGAATTTTCGCCAAGGAAAAAAAGGACACAATGCCATTTGCAGCACCGTAGATGAGTCTCGAGGTAATCACGTGACTTGGAGTAAGTCAAAAAGTGAAAGACACATATCATATCATATCACTTATAGGTGTTACCTATAAATTGATACCAGGGCAGATATTTCCACGGAGAAGGGCAATCACAGATTCATTAAACAAACTTATGGTTCACCAAAGGAAAGGTGTGAGGATTGAATTCATTACGATATTGGGGTTAACAGAGAGATACAAACACAGTAGACGTATATAATCACCAAAGACCTACGGAGTACCAAGAGAAGACTACTCAACATTCTGTCATAACGTACATGGGAAAAGGATCCCAGGAAGAACAGACATATGTATATGTGTAAAAGAACCACCTCTTGCACACCTACAACAAGCTAAACGTTGTACTCAAACTTGCTGTAATAAAAAATAAAAAATTAAATTAAGAACACGAACAAGAAGTAGTGAGACAAACTTGAGGGGCTTTCTCCTGGCACATTCCGTTCTACATTCCAATCTAGAACACGACTTCCATTGAGTCTCTGCTGCCCTAGTAACCAGAATTGGTAAGGGAGAACTGCTGCCACCTTGTGGCCGTTTCACACAACTGCAGGTTTAATGCCAGCGCTAATGGTCAGTGGATATTCCAAATCATTACAGGCCTGTAAATGACACCTGCCCTGAAAACAAATCCTGGGGTCATATATCGACCAAAAAATTCAAAAGACGTCCATATTTCAAAACGACAGTTTCAAGAGGCATATTACACGCACATTAGTGTTCTGCTTCTTTTGCTTTCTTTCTTTCTTTGTTAAAAAAAACGGGAATGGAGAAAGGCAACCCTCAGAATGGGCGAAAACGTTCACAAACGAATCAATGGACAAAGGTTTAATCTCCAATATATATAAACAGCACATGCAGCTTAATATTAATAAAACAAACAACCCAATACAAAAATGGGCAGAAGATCTAAAGAGACGTTTCTTCAAAGAAGACACAGAGATGGCCAAGACGCACATGAAAAGCTGCTCAACATCACTAATTATTAGAGAAATGCAAATCAAAACTACAATGAGGTAAGACCTCACACCTGTTAGAATCGGCATCATCAGATAATCTACAAACAACAAACTCTGGGGAGGGTGTGGACAAAAGGAACCCTCTTCCGCTATTGGTGGGAATGTAAATTGATACAGTCACTATGGAGAACAGTATGGAGGTTCCTTTAAAAAACTAAAAAGAGAATTACCAAAGGATCCAGCAATCCCACTTCTGGGCATATACCCAGAGAAAACCATAAATCACAGAGACACATTCACCACAATGTTCATTGCAGCACTATTTACAATAGCCAGGTTATGGAAGCAACATAAATGCCCACAGACAGACGAATGGAAAAAGATGTGGTACATATATAAAATGGAATATTACTCAGCCATAAAAACGAATGAAACTGGGTCATTTGTAGAGAAGTTGATGGATCTAGAGACTGTCATACAGAGTCAAGTAAGCCAGAAAGAGAAAAACAAATATTGTATATTAATGCCTATATGTGGAACCTAGAAAAATGGTAGAGATGAACTGGTTTGCAGGGCAGAAATAGAGACACAGAGGTAGAGAACAAACGTATGGACACAAAGTGGGGGAAGCATTGGGGTGGTGGTGGTGGGATGAGTTGGGAGATTAGGATTGACCTGTATACATGTCTATGCATAAAATAGATAACTAATAATAACCTACTGTATAAAAAAATAACTAAAATTAAATTTCAAAATTTTAAAAAATAAAATGTAAAAATAAAACAGAAATAAAGTTCTTCCATTCACACTGATGTATTTATACGAATGAATTATTTCCATGCTTATATCTATAAATACATAAATGAGGAATAAAATCTAACTTGAACCAAAAAAGAAAAAAAAAAAAACTGAACCTAACAGTTATACAGAGGAAAACACTACCAAGGCACTTGCTCCAGTGGTAAACAATTCTGAAATTGGTCAGAGGTGGGGAATCATCTTCCATACAGCCAGCAGCCCCGCCCGCCCACGCAAGGAGCATCCTCATTGCAAAGCTGGGAGACCGTGCCGAGGCCTCTGTGAGTAAACGTGAGCTGAGCCCCAGGCCAGATGCTGCTGAACTGTTCCCACCCTTCCCAGGTGAAACACCTGAATATGTACAAGGGCTTGAAAGCCTAGAGGAAGGGCCGTGGAGCCACACCAGCGACAGCACGCAGGCCAACTTGGTGCCTGCAGGTCAGCCAGGATGGTACTGGCCACGGGCGCTCTTCTGGAAGCTTTCTATTGCCCTGCCTGAGATACCCCTCCTGTCCCGGCCCCCACTCCTTTTTTTCCTTCCTCACCTCAGCCCGGAGAGATATTCCAGTGGAAGTTATGGGTGACACATCCTCTTCTTTACAGGTGGCAGCCTGGCAACTCCTGCCGAAAGTCCAGCAAAGCCCCACTCACACCGGGCCACCCACAAAGCCTTGGACCCTCACACCCTCCCACCAGCACAGCCCCGAGACTGCTGACGGGGCAGAGAATATGGAGTAAGGCACAGCTGCAGGGGCTATTGCTGCCTGGAGTGCTGTTTATATTGACCTCAACCCAGGCACACCTGGGGAGGGCTTGCCGGCAGGGTCAGGCTGCCCAGGTCAGCTAATCCTCAGCCCTCAGGGAATCACAGTGCAGAATATGGACCTCGCTAAGACAGAATATTCGCCAAGGAAAAAAAGGACACAATGCCATTTGCAGCACCGTAGATGAGTCTCGAGGTAATCACGTGACTTGGAGTAAGCCAGAAAGTGAAAGACACATATCATATCATATCACTTATAGGTGTTACCTATAAATTGATACCAGGGCAGATATTTCCACGGAGAAGGGCAATCACAGATTCATTAAACAAACTTATGGTTCACCAAAGGAAAGGTGTGAGGATTGAATTCATTACGATATTGGGGTTAACAGACAGATACAAACACAGTAGACGTATATAATCACCAAAGACCTACGGAGTACCAAGAGAAGACTACTCAACATTCTGTCATAACGTACATGGGAAAAGGATCCCAGGAAGAACAGACATATGTATATGTGTAAAAGAACCACCTCTTGCACACCTACAACAAGCTAAACGTTGTACTCAAACTTGCTGTAATAAAAAATAAAAAATTAAATTAAAAACACGAACAAGAAGTAGTGAGACAAACTTGAGGGGCTTTCTCCTGGCACATTCCGTTCTACATTCCAATCTCGAACACGACTTCCATTGAGGCTCTGCTGCCCTAGTAACCAGATTTGGTAAGGGAGAACTGCTGCCACCTTGTGGCCGTTTCACACAACTGCAGGTTTAATGCCAGCGCTAATGGTCAGTGGATATTCCAAATCATTACAGGCCTGTAAATGACACCTGCCCTGAAAACAAATCCTGGGGTCATATATCGACCAAAAAATTCAAAAGACGTCCATATTTCAAAACGACAGTTTCAAGAGGCATATTACACGCACATTAGTGTTCTGCTTCTTTTGCTTTCTTTCTTTCTTTGTTAAAAAAAACGGGAATGGAGAAAGGCAACCCTCAGAATGGGCGAAAACGTTCACAAACGAATCAACGGACAAAGGTTTAATCTCCAATATATATAAACAGCTCATGCAGCTTAATATTAATAAAACAAACAACCCAATACAAAAATGGGCAGAAGATCTAAAGAGACGTTTCTTCAAAGAAGACACAGAGATGACCAAGACGCCCATGAAAAGCTGCTCAACATCACTAATTATTAGAGAAATGCAAATCAAAACTACAATGAGGTAAGACCTCACACCTGTTAGAATCGGCATCATCAGATAATCTACAAACAACAAACTCTGGGGAGGGTGTGGACAAAAGGAACCCTCTTCCGCTATTGGTGGGAATGTAAATTGATACAGTCACTATGGAGAACAGTATGGAGGTTCCTTTAAAAAACTAAAAAGAGAATTACCATAGGATCTAGCAATCCCACTTCTGGGCATATACCCAGAGAAAACCATAAATCACAGAGACACATTCACCACAATGTTCATTGCAGCACTATTTACAATAGCCAGGTTATGGAAGCAACATAAATGCCCACAGACAGACGAATGGAAAAAGATGTGGTACATATATAAAATGGAATATTACTCAGCCATAAAAACGAATGAAACTGGGTCATTTGTAGAGAAGTTGATGGATCTAGAGACTGTCATACAGAGTCAAGTAAGCCAGAAAGAGAAAAACAAATATTGTATATTAATGCCTATATGTGGAACCTAGAAAAATGGTAGAGATGAACTGGTTTGCAGGGCAGAAATAGAGACACAGAGGTAGAGAACAAACGTATGGACACAAAGTGGGGGAAGCCATGGGGTGGTGGTGGTGGGATGACTTGGGAGATTAGGATTGACCTGTATACATGTCTATGCATAAAATAGATAACTAATAATAACCTACTGTATAAAAAAATAACTAAAATTAAATTTCAAAATTTTAAAAAATAAAATGTAAAAATAAAACAGAAAAAAAGTTCTTCCATTCACACTGATGTATTTATACGAATGAATTATTTCCATGCTTATATCTATAAATACATAAATGAGGAATAAAATCTAACTTGAACCAAAAAAGAAAAAAAAACTGAACCTAAGAATTATACAGAGGAAAACACTACCAAGGCACTTGCTCCAGTGGTAAACAATTCTGAAATTGGTCAGAGGTGGGGAATCATCTCCCATACAGCCAGCAGCCCCGCCCGCCCTCGCAAGGAGCATCCTCATTGCAAAGCTGGGAGACCGTGCCGAGGCCTCTGTGAGTAAACGTGAGCTGAGCCCCAGGCCAGATGCTGCTGAACTGTTCCCACCCTTCCCAGGTGAAACACCTGAATATGTACAAGGGCTTGAAAGCCTATAGGAAGGGCCGTGGAGCCACACCAGCGACAGCACGCAGGCCAACTTGGTGCCTGCAGGTCAGCCAGGATGGTACTGGCCACGGGCGCTCTTCTGGAAGCTTTCTATTGCCCTGCCTGAGATACCCCTCCTGTCCCGGCCCCCACTCCTTTTTTTCCTTCCTCACCTCAGCCCGGAGAGATATTCCAGTGGAAGTTATGGGTGACACATCCTCTTCTTTACAGGTGGCAGCCTGGCAACTCCTGCCGAAAGTCCAGCAAAGCCCCACTCACACCGGGCCACCCACAAAGCCTTGGACCCTCACACCCTCCCACCAGCACAGCCCCGAGACTGCTGACGGGGCAGAGAATATGGAGTAAGGCACAGCTGCAGGGGCTATTGCTGCCTGGAGTGCTGTTTATATTGACCTCAACCCAGGCACACCTGGGGAGGGCTTGCCGGCAGGGTCAGGCTGCCCATGTCAGCTAATCCTCAGCCCTCAGGGAATCACAGTGCAGAATATGGACCTCGCTAAGACAGAATATTCGCCAAGGAAAAAAAGGACACAATGCCATTTGCAGCACCGTAGATGAGTCTCGAGGTAATCACGTGACTTGGAGTAAGCCAGAAAGTGAAAGACACATATCATATCATATCACTTATAGGTGTTACCTATAAATTGATACCAGGGCAGATATTTCCACGGAGAAGGGCAATCACAGATTCATTAAACAAACTTATGGTTCACCAAAGGAAAGGTTTGAGGATTGAATTCATTACGATATTGGGGTTAACAGACATATACAAACACAGTAGACGTATATAATCACCAAAGACCTACGGAGTACCAAGAGAAGACTACTCAACATTCTGTCATAACGTACATGGGAAAAGGATCCCAGGAAGAACAGACATATGTATATGTGTAAAAGAACCACCTCTTGCACACCTACAACAAGCTAAACGTTGTACTCAAACTTGCTGTAATAAAAAATAAAAAATTAAATTAAAAACACGAACAAGAAGTAGTGAGACAAACTTGAGGGGCTTTCTCCTGGCACATTCCGTTCTACATTCCAATCTCGAACACGACTTCCATTGAGGCTCTGCTGCCCTAGTAACCAGATTTGGTAAGGGAGAACTGCTGCCACCTTGTGGCCGTTTCACACAACTGCAGGTTTAGTGCCAGCGCTAATGGTCAGTGGATATTCCAAATCATTACAGGCCTGTAAATGACACCTGCCCTGAAAACAAATCCTGGGGTCATATATCGACCAAAAAATTCAAAAGACGTCCATATTTCAAAACGACAGTTTCAAGAGGCATATTTCACGCACATTAGTGTTCTGCTTCTTTTGCTTTCTTTCCTTCTTTGTTAAAAAAAAACGGGAATGGAAAAAGGCAACCCTCAGAATGGGCGAAAACGTTCACAAACGAATCAATGGACAAAGGTTTAATCTCCAATATATATAAACAGCTCATGCAGCTTAATATTAATAAAACAAACAACCCAATACAAAAATGGGCAGAAGATCTAAAGAGACGTTTCTTCAAAGAAGACACAGAGATGGCCAAGACGCACATGAAAAGCTGCTCAACATCACTAATTATTAGAGAAATGCAAATCAAAACTACAATGAGGTAAGACCTCACACCTGTTAGAATCGGCATCATCAGATAATCTACAAACAACAAATTCTGGGGAGGGTGTGGACAAAAGGAACCCTCTTCCGCTATTGGTGGGAATGTAAATTGATACAGTCACTATGGAGAACAGTATGGAGGTTCCTTTAAAAAACTAAAAAGAGAATTACCATAGGATCCAGCAATCCCACTTCTGGGCATATACCCAGAGAAAACCATAAATCACAGAGACACATTCACCACAATGTTCATTGCAGCACTATTTACAATAGCCAGGTTATGGAAGCAACATAAATGCCCACAGACAGACGAATGGATAAAGATGTGGTACATATATAAAATGGAATATTACTCAGCCATAAAAAGGAATGAAACTGGGTCATTTGTAGAGAAGTTGATGGATCTAGAGACTGTCATACAGAGTCAAGTAAGCCAGAAAGAGAAAAACAAATATTGTATATTAATGCCTATATGTGGAACCTAGAAAAATGGTAGAGATGAACTGGTTTGCAGGGCAGAAATAGAGACACAGAGGTAGAGAACAAACGTATGGACACAAAGTGGGGGAAGCCATGGGGTGGTGGTGGTGGGATGAGTTGGGAGATTAGGATTGACCTGTATACATGTCTATGCATAAAATAGATAACTAATAATAACCTACTGTATAAAAAAATAACTAAAATTAAATTTCAAAATTTTAAAAAATAAAATGTAAAAATAAAACAGAAATAAAGTTCTTCCATTCACACTGATGTATTTATACGAATGAATTATTTCCATGCTTATATCTATAAATACATAAATGAGGAATAAAATCTAACTTGAACCAAAAAAGAAAAAAAAACTGAACCTAAGAATTATACAGAGGAAAACACTACCAAGGCACTTGCTCCAGTGGTAAACAATTCTGAAATTGGTCAGAGGTGGGGAATCATCTCCCATACAGCCAGCAGCCCCGCCCGCCCACGCAAGGAGCATCCTCATTGCAAAGCTGGGAGACCGTGCCGAGGCCTCTGTGAGTAAACGTGAGCTGAGCCCCAGGCCAGATGCTGCTGAACTGTTCCCACCCTTCCCAGGTGAAACACCTGAATATGTACAAGGGCTTGAAAGCCTAGAGGAAGGGCCGTGGAGCCACACCAGCGACAGCACGCAGGCCAACTTGGTGCCTGCAGGTCAGCCAGGATGGTACTGGCCACGGGCGCTCTTCTGGAAGCTTTCTATTGCCCTGCCTGAGATACTCCTCCTGTGCCGGCCCCCACTCCTTTTTTTCCTTCCTCACCTCAGCCCGGAGAGATATTCCAGTGGAAGTTATGGGTGACACATCCTCTTCTTTACAGGTGGCATCCTGGCAACTCCTGCCGAAAGTCCAGCAGAGCCCCACTCACACCGGGCCACCCACAAAGCCGTGGACCCTCACACCCTCCCACCAGCACAGCCCCGAGACTGCTGACGGGGCAGAGGATATGGAGTCAGGCACAGCTGCAGGGACTATTGCTGCCTGGAGTGCTGTTTATATTGACCACAACCCAGGCACACCTGGGGAGGGCTTGCCGGCAGGGTCAGGCTGCCCAGGTCAGCTAATCCTCAGCCCTCAGGGAATCACATTGCAGAATATGGACCTCGCTAAGACAGAATTTTCGCCAAGGAAAAAAAGGACACAATGCCATTTGCAGCACCGTAGATGAGTCTCGAGGTAATCACGTGACTTGGAGTAAGTCAAAAAGTGAAAGACACATATCATATCATATCACTTATAGGTGTTACCTATAAATTGATACCAGGGCAGATATTTCCACGGAGAAGGGCAATCACAGATTCATTAAACAAACTTATGGTTCACCAAAGGAAAGGTGTGAGGATTGAATTCATTACGATATTGGGGTTAACAGACAGATACAAACACAGTAGACGTATATAATCACCAAAGACCTACGGAGTACCAAGAGAAGACTACTCAACATTCTGTCATAACGTACATGGGAAAAGGATCCCAGGAAGAACAGACATATGTATATGTGTAAAAGAACCACCTCTTGCACACCTACAACAAGCTAAACGTTGTACTCAAACTTGCTGTAATAAAAAATAAAAAATTAAATTAAGAACACGAACAAGAAGTAGTGAGACAAACTTGAGGGGCTTTCTCCTGGCACATTCCGTTCTACATTCCAATCTAGAACACGACTTCCATTGAGTCTCTGCTGCCCTAGTAACCAGAATTGGTAAGGGAGAACTGCTGCCACCTTGTGGCCGTTTCACACAACTGCAGGTTTAATGCCAGCGCTAATGGTCAGTGGATATTCCAAATCATTACAGGCCTGTAAATGACACCTGCCCTGAAAACAAATCCTGGGGTCATATATCGACCAAAAAATTCAAAAGACGTCCATATTTCAAAACGACAGTTTCAAGAGGCATATTACACGCACATTAGTGTTCTGCTTCTTTTGCTTTCTTTCTTTCTTTGTTAAAAAAAACGGGAATGGAGAAAGGCAACCCTCAGAATGGGCGAAAACGTTCACAAACGAATCAATGGACAAAGGTTTAATCTCCAATATATATAAACAGCACATGCAGCTTAATATTAATAAAACAAACAACCCAATACAAAAATGGGCAGAAGATCTAAAGAGACGTTTCTTCAAAGAAGACACAGAGATGGCCAAGACGCACATGAAAAGCTGCTCAACATCACTAATTATTAGAGAAATGCAAATCAAAACTACAATGAGGTAAGACCTCACACCTGTTAGAATCGGCATCATCAGATAATCTACAAACAACAAACTCTGGGGAGGGTGTGGACAAAAGGAACCCTCTTCCGCTATTGGTGGGAATGTAAATTGATACAGTCACTATGGAGAACAGTATGGAGGTTCCTTTAAAAAACTAAAAAGAGAATTACCAAAGGATCCAGCAATCCCACTTCTGGGCATATACCCAGAGAAAACCATAAATCACAGAGACACATTCACCACAATGTTCATTGCAGCACTATTTACAATAGCCAGGTTATGGAAGCAACATAAATGCCCACAGACAGACGAATGGAAAAAGATGTGGTACATATATAAAATGGAATATTACTCAGCCATAAAAACGAATGAAACTGGGTCATTTGTAGAGAAGTTGATGGATCTAGAGACTGTCATACAGAGTCAAGTAAGCCAGAAAGAGAAAAACAAATATTGTATATTAATGCCTATATGTGGAACCTAGAAAAATGGTAGAGATGAACTGGTTTGCAGGGCAGAAATAGAGACACAGAGGTAGAGAACAAACGTATGGACACAAAGTGGGGGAAGCATTGGGGTGGTGGTGGTGGGATGAGTTGGGAGATTAGGATTGACCTGTATACATGTCTATGCATAAAATAGATAACTAATAATAACCTACTGTATAAAAAAATAACTAAAATTAAATTTCAAAATTTTAAAAAATAAAATGTAAAAATAAAACAGAAATAAAGTTCTTCCATTCACACTGATGTATTTATACGAATGAATTATTTCCATGCTTATATCTATAAATACATAAATGAGGAATAAAATCTAACTTGAACCAAGAAAGAAAAAAAAAAAACTGAACCTAACAGTTATACAGAGGAAAACACTACCAAGGCACTTGCTCCAGTGGTAAACAATTCTGAAATTGGTCAGAGGTGGGGAATCATCTTCCATACAGCCAGCAGCCCCGCCCGCCCACGCAAGGAGCATCCTCATTGCAAAGCTGGGAGACCGTGCCGAGGCCTCTGTGAGTAAACGTGAGCTGAGCCCCAGGCCAGATGCTGCTGAACTGTTCCCACCCTTCCCAGGTGAAACACCTGAATATGTACAAGGGCTTGAAAGCCTAGAGGAAGGGCCGTGGAGCCACACCAGCGACAGCACGCAGGCCAACTTGGTGCCTGCAGGTCAGCCAGGATGGTACTGGCCACGGGCGCTCTTCTGGAAGCTTTCTATTGGCCTGCCTGAGATACTCCTCCTGTGCCGGCCCCCACTCCTTTTTTTCCTTCCTCACCTCAGCCCGGAGAGATATTCCAGTGGAAGTTATGGGTGACACATCCTCTTCTTTACAGGTGGCATCCTGGCAACTCCTGCCGAAAGTCCAGCAGAGCCCCACTCACACCGGGCCACCCACAAAGCCGTGGACCCTCACACCTTCCCACCATCACAGCCCCGAGACTGCTGACGGGGCAGAGAATATGGAGTCAGGCACAGCTGCAGGGGCTATTGCTGCCTGGAGTGCTGTTTATATTGACCTCAACCCAGGCACACCTGGGGAGGGCTTGCCGGCAGGGTCAGGCTGCCCAGGTCAGCTAATCCTCAGCCCTCAGGGAATCACATTGCAGAATATGGACCTCGCTAAGACAGAATATTCGCCAAGGAAAACAAGGACACAATGCCATTTGCAGCACCGTAGATGAGTATCGAGGTAATCACGTGACTTGGAGTAAGCCAGAAAGTGAAAGACACATATCATATCATATCACTTATAGGTGTTACCTATAAATTGATACCAGGGCAGATATTTCCACGGAGAAGGGCAATCACAGATTCATTAAACACACTTATGGTTCACCAAAGGAAAGGTGTGAGGATTGAATTCATTACGATATTGGGGTTAACAGACATATACAAACACAGTAGACGTATATAATCACCAAAGACCTACGGAGTACCAAGAGAAGACTACTCAACATTCTGTCATAACGTACATGGGAAAAGGATCCCAGGAAGAACAGACATATGTATATGTGTAAAAGAACCACCTCTTGCCCACCTACAACAAGCTAAACGTTGTACTCAATCTTGCTGTAATAAAAAATAAAAAATTAAATTAAAAACACGAACAAGAAGTAGTGAGACAAACTTGAGGGGCTTTCTCCTGGCACATTCCGTTCTACATTCCAATCTAGAACACGACTCCCATTGAGGCTCTGCTGCCCTAGTAACCAGGTTTGGTAAGGGAGAACTGCTGCCACCTTGTGGCCGTTTCACACAACTGCAGGTTTAATGCCAGCGCTAATGGTCAGTGGATATTCCAAATCATTAGAGGCCTGTAAATGACACCTGCCCTGAAAACAAATCCTGGGGTCATATATCGACCAAAAAATTCAAAAGACGTCCATATTTCAAAACGACAGTTTCAAGAGGCATTTTTCACGCACATTAGTGTTCTGCTTCTTTTGCTTTCTTTCTTTCTTTGTTAAAAAAAATGGGAATGGAGAAAGGCAACCCTCAGAATGGGCGAAAACGTTCACAAACGAATCAATGGACAAAGGTTTAATCTCCAATATATATAAACAGCTCATGCAGCTTAATATTAATAAAACAAACAACCCAATACAAAAATGGGCAGAAGATCTAAAGAGACGTTTCTTCAAAGAAGACACAGAGATGGCCAAGACGCACATGAAAAGCTGCTCAACATCACTAATTATTAGAGAAATGCAAATCAAAACTACAATGAGGTAAGACCTCACACCTGTTAGAATCGGCATCATCAGATAATCTACAAACAACAAACTCTGGGGAGGGTGTGGACAAAAGGAACCCTCTTCCGCTATTGGTGGGAATGTAAATTGATACAGTCACTATGGAGAACAGTATGGAGGTTCCTTTAAAAAACTAAAAAGAGAATTACCATAGGATCCAGCAATCCCACTTCTGGGCATATACCCAGAGAAAACCATAAATCACAGAGACACATTCACCACAATGTTCATTGCAGCACTATTTACAATAGAAAGGTTATGGAAGCAAAATAAATGCCCACAGACAGATGAATGGATAAAGATGTGGTACATATATAAAATGGAATATTACTCAGCCATAAAAAGGAATGAAACTGGGTCATTTGTAGAGAAGTTGATGGATCTAGAGACTGTCATACAGAGTCAAGTAAGCCAGAAAGAGAAAAACAAATATTGTATATTAATGCCTATATGTGGAACCTAGAAAAATGGTAGAGATGAACTGGTTTGCAGGGCAGAAATAGAGACACAGAGGTAGAGAACAAACGTATGGACACAAAGTGGGGGAAGCCATGGGGTGGTGGGGGTGGGATGAGTTGGGAGATTAGTATTGACATGTATACATGTCTATGCATAAAATAGATAACTAATAATAACCTACTGTATAAAAAAATAACTAAAATTAAATTTCAAAATTTTAAAAAATAAAATGTAAAAATAAAACAGAAAAAAAGTTCTTCCATTCACACTGATGTATTTATACGAATGAATTATTTCCATGCTTATATCTATAAATACATAAATGAGGAATAAATTCTAACTTGAACCAAAAAAGAAAAAAAAAAAAACTGAACCTAACAGTTATACAGAGGAAAACAGTACCAAGGCACTTGCTCCAGTGGTAAACAATTCTGAAATTGGTCAGAGGTGGGGAATCATCTCCCATACAGCCAGCAGCCCCGCCCGCCCACGCAAGGAGCATCCTCATTGCAAAGCTGGGAGACCGTGCCGAGGCCTCTGTGAGTAAACGTGAGCTGAGCCCCAGGCCAGATGCTGCTGAACTGTTCCCACCCTTCCCAGGTGAAACACCTGAATATGTACAAGGGCTTGAAAGCCTAGAGGAAGGGCCGTGGAGCCACACCAGCGACAGCACGCAGGCCAACTTGGTGCCTGCAGGTCAGCCAGGATGGTACTGGCCACGGGCGCTCTTCTGGATGCTTTCTATTGCCCTGCCTGAGATAACCCTCCTGTCCCGGCCCCCACTCCTTTTTTTCCTTCCTCACCTCAGCCCGGAGAGATATTCCAGTGGAAGTTATGGATGACACATCCTCTTCTTTACAGGTGGCAGCCTGGCAACTCCTGCCGAAAGTCCAGCAGAGCCCCACTCACACCGGGCCACCCACAAAGCCGTGGACCCTCACACCCTCCCACCAGCACAGCCCCGAGACTGCTGACGGGGCAGAGAATATGGAGTAAGGCACAGCTGCAGGGGCTATTGCTGCCTGGAGTGCTGTTTATATTGACCTCAACCCAGGCACACCTGGGGAGGGCTTGCCGGCTGGGTCAGGCTGCCCAGGTCAGCTAATCCTCAGCCCTCAGGGAATCACATTGCAGAAAATGGACCTCGCTAAGACAGAATATTCGCCAAGGAGAAAAAGGACACAATGCCATTTGCAGCACCGTAGATGAGTCTCGAGGTAATCACGTGATTTGGAGAAAGTCAGAAAGTGAAAGACACATATCATATCATATCACTTATAGGTGTTACCTATAAATTGATACCAGGGCAGATATTTCCACGAGAAGGGCAATCACAGATTCATTAAACAAACTTATGGTTCACCAAAGGAAAGGTGTGAGGATTGAATTCATTACGATATTGGGGTTAACAGACAGATACAAACACAGTAGACGTATATAATCACCAAAGACCTACGGAGTACCAAGAGAAGACTACTCAACATTCTGTCATAACGTACATGGGAAAAGGATCCCAGGAAGAACAGACATATGTATATGTGTAAAAGAACCACCTCTTGCACACCTACAACATGCTAAACGTTGTACTCAAACTTGCTGTAATAAAAAATAAAAAATTAAATTAAAAACACGAACAAGAAGTAGTGAGACAAACTTGAGGGGCTTTCTCCTGGCACATTCCGTTCTACATTCCAATCTAGAACACGACTTCCATTGAGGCTCTGCTGCCCTAGTAACCAGATTTGGTAAGGGAGAACTGCTGCCACCTTGTGGCCGTTTCACACAACTGCAGGTTTAATGCCAGCGCTAATGGTCAGTGGATATTCCAAATCATTACAGGCCTGTAAATGACACCTGCCCTGAAAACAAATCCTGGGGTCATATATCGACCAAAAAATTCAAAAGACGTCCATATTTCAAAACGACAGTTTCAAGAGGCATATTTCACGCACATTAGTGTTCTGCTTCTTTTGCTTTCTTTCTTTCTTTGTTAGAAAAAACGGGAATGGAAAAAGGCAACCCTCAGAATGGGCAAAAACGTTCACAAACGAATCAATGGACAAAGGTTTAATCTCCAATATATATAAACAGCTCATGCAGCTTAATATTAATAAAACAAACAACCCAATACAAAAATGGGCAGAAGATCTAAAGAGACGTTTCTTCAAAGAACACACAGAGATGGCCAAGACGCACATGAAAAGCTGCTCAACATCACTAATTATTAGAGAAATGCAAATCAAAACTACAATGAGGTAAGACCTCACACCTGTTAGAATCGGCATCATCAGATAATCTACAAACAACAAATTCTGGGGAGGGTGTGGACAAAAGGAACCCTCTTCCGCTATTGGTGGGAATGTAAATTGATACAGTCACTATGGAGAACAGTATGGAGGTTCCATTAAAAAACTAAAAAGAGAATTACCATAGGATCCAGCAATCCCACTTCTGGGCATATACCCAGAGAAAACCATAAATCACAGAGACACATTCACCACAATGTTCATTGCAGCACTATTTACAATAGCCAAGTTATGGAAGCAACATAAATGCCCACAGACAGACGAATGGATAAAGATGTGGTACATATATAAAATGGAATATTACTCAGCCATAAAAAGGAATGAAACTGGGTCATTTGTAGAGAAGTTGATCGATCTAGAGACTGTCATACAGAGTGAAGTAAGTCAGAAAGAGAAAAACAAATATTGTATATTAATGCCTATATGTGGAACCTAGAAAAATGGTAGAGATGAACTGGTTTGCAGGGCAGAAATAGAGACACAGAGGTAGAGAAAAAACGTATGGACACAAAGTGGGGGAAGCCATGGGGTGGTGGTGGTGGGATGAGTTGGGAGATTAGGATTGACCTGTATACATGTCTATGCATAAAATAGATAACTAATAATAACCTAATGTATAAAAAAATAACTAAAATTAAATTTCAAAATTTTAAAAAATAAAATGTAAAAATAAAACAGAAAAAAAGTTCTTCCATTCACACTGATGTATTTATACGAATGAATTGTTTCCATGCTTATATCTATAAATACATAAATGAGGAATAAAATCTAACTTGAACCAAAAAAGAAAAAAAAAACTGAACCTAAGAATTATACAGAGGAAAACACTACCAAGGCACTTGCTCCAGTGGTAAACAATTCTGAAATTGGTCAGAGGTGGGGAATCATCTCCCATACAGCCAGCAGCCCCGCCCGCCCACGCAAGGAGCATCCTCATTGCAAAGCTGGGAGACCGTGCCGAGGCCTCTGTGTGTAAACATGTGCTGAGCCCCAGGCCAGATGCTGCTGAACTGTTCCCACCCTTCCCAGGTGAAACACCTGAATATGTACAAGGGCTTGAAAGCCTAGAGGAAGGGCCGTGGAGCCACACCAGCGACAGCACGCTGGCCAACTTGTTCCCTGCAGGTCAGCCAGGATGGTACTGGCCACGGGCGCTCTTCTGGAAGCTTTCTATTGCCCTGCCTGAGATACCCCTCCTGTCCCGGCCCCCACTCCTTTTTTTCCTTCCTCACCTCAGCCCGGAGAGATATTCCAGTGGAAGTTATGGGTGACACATCCTCTTCTTTACAGGTGGCAGCCTGGCAACTCCTGCCGAAAGTCCAGCAGAGCCCCACTCACACCGGGCCACCCACAAAGCCGTGGACCCTCACACCCTCCCACCAGCACAGCCCCGAGACTGCTGACGGGGCAGAGAATATGGAGTAAGGCACAGCTGCAGGGGCTATTGAAGCCTGGAGTGCTGTTTATATTGACCTCAACTCAGGCACACCTGGGGAGGGCTTGCCGGCAGGGTCAGGCTGCCCAGGTCAGCTAATCCTCAGCCCTCAGGGAATCACATTGCAGAAAATGGACCTCGCTAAGACAGAATATTCGCCAAGGAGAAAAAGGACACAATGCCATTTGCAGCACCGTAGATGAGTCTCGAGGTAATCACGTGACTTGGAGTAAGTCAGAAAGTGAAAGACACATATCATATCATATCACTTATAGGTGTTACCTATAAATTGATACCAGGGCAGATATTTCCACGGAGAAGGGCAATCACAGATTCATTAAACAAACTTATGGTTCACCAAAGGAAAGGTGTGAGGATTGAATTCATTACGATATTGGGGTTAACAGACAGATACAAACACAGTAGACGTATATAATCACCAAAGACCTACGGAGTACCAAGAGAAGACTACTCAACATTCTGTCATAACGTACATGGGAAAAGGATCCCAGGAAGAACAGACATATGTATATGTGTAAAAGAACCACCTCTTGCACACCTACAACATGCTAAACGTTGTACTCAAACTTGCTGTAATAAAAAATAAAAAATTAAATTAAAAACACGAACAAGAAGTAGTGAGACAAACTTGAGGGGCTTTCTCCTGGCACATTCCGTTCTACATTCCAATCTAGAACACGACTTCCATTGAGGCTCTGCTGCCCTAGTAACCAGATTTGGTAAGGGAGAACTGCTGCCACCTTGTGGCCGTTTCACACAACTGCAGATTTAATGCCAGCGCTAATGGTCAGTGGATATTCCAAATCATTACAGGCCTGTAAATGACACCTGCCCTGAAAACAAATCCTGGGGTCATATATCGACCAAAAAATTCAAAAGACGTCCATATTTCAAAACGACAGTTTCAAGAGGCATATTTCACGCACATTAGTGTTCTGCTTCTATTGCTTTCTTTCTTTCTTTGTTAAAAGAACGGGAATGGAAAAAGGCAACCCTCAGAATGGGCAAAAACGTTCACAAACGAATCAATGGACAATGGTTTAATCTCCAATATATATAAACAGCTCATGCAGCTTAATATTAATAAAACAAACAACCCAATACAAAAATGGGCAGAAGATCTAAAGAGACGTTTCTTCAAAGAAGACACAGAGATGGCCAAGACGCACATGAAAAGCTGCTCAACATCACTAATTATTAGAGAAATGCAAATCAAAACTACAATGGGGTAAGACCTCACACCTGTTAGAATCGGCATCATCAGATAATCTACAAACAACAAATTCTGGGGAGGGTGTGGACAAAAGGAACCCTCTTCCGCTATTGGTGGGAATGTAAATTGATACAGTCACTATGGAGAACAGTATGGAGGTTCCTTTAAAAAACTAAAAAGAGAATTACCATAGGATCCAGCAATCCCACTTCTGGGCATATACCCAGAGAAAACCATAAATCACAAAGACACATTCACCACAATGTTCATTGCAGCACTATTTACAATAGCCAGGTAATGGAAGCAACCTAAATGCCCACAGACAGACGAATGGATAAAGATGTGGTACATATATAAAATGGAATATTACTCAGCCATAAAAAGTAATGAAACTGGGTCATTTGTAGAGAAGTTGATGGATCTAGAGACTGTCATACAGAGTGAAGTAAGTCAGAAAGAGAAAAACAAATATTGTATATTAATGCCTATATGTGGAACCTAGAAAAATGGTAGAGATGAACTGGTTTGCAGGGCAGAAATAGAGACACAGAGGTAGAGAACAAACGTATGGACACAAAGTGGGGGAAGCCATGGGGTGGTGGTGGTGGGATGAGTTGGGAGATTAGGATTGACCTGTATACATGTCTATGCATAAAATAGATAACTAATAATAACCTACTGTATAAAAAAAATAACTAAAATTAAATTTCAAAATTTTAAAAAATAAAATGTAAAAGTAAAACAGAAAAAAAGTTCTTCCATTCACACTGATGTATTTATACGAATGAATTATTTCCATGCTTATAACTATAAATATATAAATGAGGAATAAAATCTAACTTGAACCAAAAAAGAAAAAAAAACTGAACCTAAGAATTATACAGAGGAAAACACTACCAAGGCACTTGCTCCAGTGGTAAACAATTCTGAAATTGGTCAGAGGTGGGGAATCATCTCCCATACAGCCAGCAGCCCCGCCCGCCCACGCAAGGAGCATCCTCATTGCAAAGCTGGGAGACCGTGCCGAGGCCTCTGTGAGTAAACATGAGCTGAGCCCCAGGCCAGATGCTGCTGAACTGTTCCCACCCTTCCCAGGTGAAACACCTGAATATGTACAAGGGCTTGAAAGCCTAGAGGAAGGGCCGTGGAGCCACACCAGCGACAGCACGCTGGCCAACTTGTTGCCTGCAGGTCAGCCAGGATGGTACTGGCCACGGGCGCTCTTCTGGAAGCTTTCTATTGCCCTGCCTGAGATACCCCTCCTGTCCCGGCCCCCACTCCTTTTTTTCCTTCCTCACCTCAGCCCGGAGAGATATTCCAGTGGAAGTTATGGGTGACACATCCTCTTCTTTACAGGTGGCAGCCTGGCAACTCCTGCCGAAAGTCCAGCAGAGCCCCACTCACACCGGGCCACCCACAAAGCCGTGGACCCTCACACCCTCCCACCAGCACAGCCCCGAGACTGCTGACGGGGCAGAGAATATGGAGTAAGGCACAGCTGCAGGGGCTATTGCTGCCTGGAGTGCTGTTTATATTGACCTCAACCCAGGCACACCTGGGGAGGGCTTGCCGGCAGGGTCAGGCTGCCCAGGTCAGCTAATCCTCAGCCCTCAGGGAATCACATTGCAGAAAATGGACCTCGCTAAGACAGAATATTCGCCAAGGAGAAAAAGGACACAATGCCATTTGCAGCACCGTAGATGAGTCTCGAGGTAATCACGTGACTTGGAGTAAGTCAGAAAGTGAAAGACACATATCATATCATATCACTTATAGGTGTTACCTATAAATTGATACCAGGGCAGATATTTCCACGGAGAAGGGCAATCACAGAATCATTAAACATACTTATGGTTCACCAAAGGAAAGGTGTTAGGATTGAATTCATTACGATATTGGGGTTAACAGACAGATACAAACACAGTAGACGTATATAATCACCAAAGACCTACGGAGTACCAAGAGAAGACTACTCAACATTCTGTCATAACGTACATGGGAAAAGGATCCCAGGAAGAACAGACATATGTATATGTGTAAAAGAACCACCTCTTGCACACCTACAACATGCTAAACGTTGTACTCAAACTTGCTGTAATAAAAAATAAAAAATTAAATTGAAAACACGAACAAGAAGTAGTGAGGCAAACTTGAGGGGCTTTCTCCTGGCACATTCCGTTCTACATTCCAATCTAGAACACGACTTCCATTGAGGCTCTGCTGCCCTAGTAACCAGATTTGGTAAGGGAGAACTGCTGCCACCTTGTGGCCGTTTCACACAACTGCAGATTTAATGCCAGCGCTAAGGGTCAGTGGATATTCCAAATCATTACAGGCCTGTAAATGACACCTGCCCTGAAAACAAATCCTGGGGTCATATATCGAGCAAAAAATTCAAAAGACGTCCATATTTCAAAACGACAGTTTCAAGAGGCATATTTCACGCACATTAGTGTTATGCTTCTATTGCTTTCTTTCTTTCTTTGTTAAAAGAACGGGAATGGAAAAAGGCAACCCTCAGAATGGGCAAAAACGTTCACAAACGAATCAATGGACAAAGGTTTAATCTCCAATATATATAAACAGCTCATGCAGCTTAATATTAATAAAACAAACAACCCAATACAAAAATGGGCAGAAGATCTAAAGAGACGTTTCTTAAAGAAGACACAGAGATGGCCAAGACGCACATGAAAAGCTGCTCAACATCACTAATCATTAGAGAAATGCAAATCAAAACTACAATGAGGTAAGACCTCACACCTGTTAGAATCGGCATCATCAGATAATCTACAAACAACAAATTCTGGGGAGGGTGTGGACAAAAGGAACCCTCTTCCGCTATTGGTGGGAATGTAAATTGATACAGTCACTATGGAGAACAGTATGGAGGTTCCTTTAAAAAACTAAAAAGAGAATTACCATAGGATCCAGCAATCCCACTTCTGGGCATATACCCAGAGAAAACCATAAATCACAGAGACACATTCACCACAATGTTCATTGCAGCACTATTTACAATAGCCAGGTTATGGAAGCAACATAAATGCCCACAGACAGACGAATGGATAAAGATGTGGTACATATATAAAATGGAATATTACTCAGCCATAAAAAGGAATGAAACTGGGTCATTTGTAGAGAAGTTGATGGATCTAGAGACAGTCATACAGAGTGAAGTAAGCCAGAAAGAGAAAAACAAGTATTGTATATTAATGCCTATATGTGGAACCTAGAAAAATTGTAGAGATGAACTGGTTTGCAGGGCAGAAATAGAGACACAGAGGTAGAGAAAAAACGTATGGACACAAAGTGGGGGAAGCCATGGGGTGGTGGTGGTGGGATGAGTTGGGAGATTAGGATTGACCTGTATACATGTCTATGCATAAAATAGATAACTAATAATAACCTACTGTATAAAAAAATAACTAAAATTAAATTTCAAAATTTTTAAAAATAAAATGTAAAAATAAAACAGAAAAAAAGTTCTTCCATTCACACTGATGTATTTATACGAATGAATTATTTCCATGCTTATATTTATAAATACATAAATGAGGAATAAAATCTAACTTGAACCAAAAAAGAAAAAAAAAAACTGAACCTAACAGTTATACAGAGGAAAACACTACCAAGGCACTTGCTCCAGTGGTAAACAATTCTGAAATTGGTCAGAGGTGGGTAATCATCTCCCATACAGCCAGCAGCCCCGCCCGCCCACGCAAGAAGCATCCTCATTGCAAAGCTGTGAGACCGTGCCAAGGCCTCTGTGAGTAAACGTGAGCTGAGCCCCAGGCCAGATGCTGCTGAACTGTTCCCACCCTTCCCAGGTGAAACACCTGAATATGTACAAGGGCTTGAAAGCCTAGACGAAGGGCCATGGAGCCACACCAGCGACAGCACGCAGGCCAACTTGGTGCCTGCAGGTCAGCCAGGATGGTACTGGCCACGGGCGCTCTTCTGGAAGCTTTCTATTGCCCTGCCTGAGATACCCCTCCTGTCCCGGCCCCCACTCCTTTTTTTCCTTCCTCACCTCAGCCCGGAGAGATATTCCAGTGGAAGTTATGGGTGACACATCCTCTTCTTTACAGGTGGCAGCCTGGCAACTCCTGCCGAAAGTCCAGCAGAGCCCCACTCACACCGGGCCACCCACAAAGCCGTGGACCCTCACACCCTCCCACCAGCACAGCCCCGAGACTGCTGACGGGGCAGAGGATATGGAGTCAGGCACAGCTGCAGGGGCTATTGCTGCCTGGAGTGCTGTTTATATTGACCTCAACACAGGCACACCTGGGGAGGGCTTGCCGGCAGGGTCAGGCTGCCCAGGTCAGCTAATCCTCAGCCCTCAGGGAATCACATTGCAGAATATGGACCTCGCTAAGACAGAATATTCGCCAAGGAAAAAAAGGACACAATGCCATTTGCAGCACCGTAGATGAGTCTCGAGGTAATCACCTGACTTGGAGTAAGTCAGAAAGTGAAAGACACATATCATGTCATATCACTTATAGGTGTTACCTATAAATTGATACAAGGGCAGATATTTCCACGGAGAAGGGCAATCACAGATTCATTAAACAAACTTATGGTTCACCAAAGGAAAGGTGTGAGGATTGAATTCATTACGATATTGGGGTTAACAGACATATACAAACACAGTAGACGTATATAATCACCAAAGACCTACGGAGTACCAAGAGAAGACTACTCAACATTCTGTCATAACGTACATGGGAAAAGGATCCCAGGAAGAACAGACATATGTATATGTGTAAAAGAACCACCTCTTGCCCACCTACAACAAGCTAAACGTTGTACTCAAACTTGCTGTAATAAAAAATAAAAAATTAAATTAAAAACACGAAAAAGAAGTAGTGAGACAAACTTGAGGGGCTTTCTCCTGGCACATTCCGTTCTACATTCCAATCTAGAACACGACTTCCATTGAGGCTCTGCTGCCCTAGTAACAAGATTTGGTAAGGGAGAACTGCTGCCACATTGTGGCCGTTTCACACAACTGCAGGTTTAATGCCAGCGCTAATGCTCAGTGGATATTCCAAATCATTACAGGCCTGTAAATGACACCTGCCCTGAAAACAAATCCTGGGGTCATATATCGACCAAAAAATTCAAAAGACGTCCATATTTCAAAACGACAGTTTCAAGAGGCATATTTCACGCACATTAGTGTTCTGCTTCTTTTGCTTTCTTTCTTTCTTTGTTAAAAATAACGGGAATGGAGAAAGGCAACCCTCAGAATGGGCGAAAACGTTCACAAACGAATCAATGGACAAAGGTTTAATCTCCAATATATATAAACAGCTCATGAAGCTTAATATTAATAAAACAAACAACCCAATACTAAAATGGGCAGAAGATCTAAAGAGACGTTTCTTCAAAGAAGACACAGAGATGGCCAAGACGCACATGAAAAGCTGCTCAACATCACTAATTATTAGAGAAATGCAAATCAAAACTACAATGAGGTAAGACCTCACACCTGTTAGAATCGGCATCATCAGATAATCTACAAACAACAAACTCTGGGGAGGGTGTGGACAAAAGGAACCCTCTTCCGCTATTGGTGGGAATGTAAATTGATACAGTCACTATGGAGAACAGTATGGAGGTTCCTTTAAAAAACTAAAAAGAGAATTACCATAGGATCCAGCAATCCCACTTCTGGGCATATACCCAGAGAAAACCATAAATCACAGAGACACATTCACCACAATGTTCATTGCAGCACTATTTACAATAGCCAGGTTATGGAAGCAACATAAATGCCCACAGACAGACGAATGGATAAAGATGTGGTACATATATAAAATGGAATATTACTCAGCCATAAAAAGGAATGAAACTGGGTCATTTGTAGAGAAGTTGATGGATCTAGAGACTGTCATACAGAGTCAAGTAAGCCAGAAAGAGAAAAACAAGTATTGTATATTAATGCCTATATGTGGAACCTAGAAAAATGGTAGAGATGAACTGGTTTGCAGGGCAGAAATAGAGACACAGAGGTAGAGAACAAACGTATGGACACAAAGTGGGGGAAGCCATGGGGTGGTGGTGGTGGGATGAGTTGGGAGATTAGGATTTACCTGTGTACATGTCTATGCATAAAATAGATAACTAATAATAACCTACTGTATAAAAAAATAACTAAAATTAAATTTCAAAATTTTAAAAAATAAATGTAAAAATAAAACAGAAAAAAAGTTCTTCCATTCACACTGATGTATTTATACGAATGAATTATTTCCATGCTTATATCTATAAATACATAAATGAGGAATAAAATCTAACTTGAACCAAAAAAGAAAAAAAAAAACTGAACCTAAGAATTATACAGAGGAAAACACTACCAAGGCACTTGCTCCAGTGGTAAACAATTCTGAAATTGGTCAGAGGTGAGGAATCATCTCCCATACAGCCAGCAGCCCCGCCCGCCCACGCAAGGAGCATCCTCATTGCAAAGCTGGGAGACCGTGCCGAGGCCTCTGTGAGTAAACGTGAGCTGAGCCCCAGGCCAGATGCTGCTGAACTGTTCCCACCCTTCCCAGGTGAAACACCTGAATATGTACAAGGGCTTGAAAGCCTAGAGGAAGGGCCGTGGAGCCACACCAGCGACAGCACGCAGGCCAACTTGGTGCCTGCAGGTCAGCCAGGATGGTACTGGCCACGGGCGCTCCTCTGGAAGCTTTCTATTGCCCTGCCTGAGATACCCTTCCTGTCCCGGCCCCCACGCCTTTTTTTCCTTCCTTACCTCAGCCCGGAGAGATATTCCAGTGGAAGTTATGGGTGACACATCCTCTTCTTTACAGGTGGCAGCCTGGCAACTCCTGCCGAAAGTCCAGCAGAGCCCCACTCACATCGGTCCACCCACAAAGCCGTGGACCCTCACACCCTCCCACCAGCACAGCCCCGAGACTGCTGACGGGGCAGAGAATATGGAGTCAGGCACAGCTGCAGGGGCTATTGCTGCCTGGAGTGCTGTTTATATTGACCTCAACCCAGGCACACCTGGGGAGGGCTTGCCGGCAGGGTCAGGCTGCCCAGGTCAGCTAATCCTCAGCCCTCAGGGAATCACATTGCAGAATATGGACCTCGCTAAGACAGAATATTCGCCAAGGAAAAAAAGGACACAATGCCATTTGCAGCACCGTAGATGAGTCTCGAGGTAATCACGTGACTTGGAGTAAGTCAGAAAGTGAAAGACACATATCATATCATATCACTTATAGGTGTTACCTATAAATTGATACCAGGGCAGATATTTCCACGGAGAAGGGCAATCACAGATTCATTAAACAAACTTATGGTTCACCAAAGGAAAGGTGTGAGGATTGAATTCATTACGATATTGGGGTTAACAGACAGATACAAACACAGTAGACGTATATAATCACCAAAGACCTAAGGAGTACCAAGAGAAGACTACTCAACATTCTGTCATAACGTACATGGGAAAAGGATCCCAGGAAGAACAGACATATGTATATGTGTAAAAGAACCACCTCTTGCCCACCTACAACAAGCTAAACGTTGTACTCAAACTTGCTGTAATAAAAAATAAAAAATTAAATTAAAAACACGAACAAGAAGTAGTGAGACAAACTTGAGGGGCTTTCTCCTGGCACATTCCGTTCTACATTCCAATCTAGAACACGACTTCCATTGAGGCTCTGCTGCCCTAGTAACCAGATTTGGTAAGGGAGAACTGCTGCCACCTTGTGGCCGTTTCACACAACTGCAGGTTTAATGCCAGCGCTAATGGTCAGAGGATATTCCAAATCATTACAGGCCTGTAAATGACACCTGCCCTGAAAACAAATCCTGGGGTCATATATCGACCAAAAAATTCAAAAGACGTCCATATTTCAAAACGACAGTTTCAACAGGCATATTACACGCACATTAGTGTTCTGCTTCTATTGCTTTCTTTCTTTCTTTGTTAAAAGAACGGGAATGGAAAAAGGCAACCCTCAGAATGGGCAAAAACGTTCACAAACGAATCAATGGACAAAGGTTTAATCTCCAATATATATAAACAGCTCATGCAGCTTAATATTAATAAAACAAACAACCCAATACAAAAATGGGCAGAAGATCTAAAGAGACGTTTCTTCAAAGAAGACACAGAGATGGCCAAGACGCACATGAAAAGCTGCTCAACATCACTAATTATTAGAGAAATGCAAATCAAAACTACAATGGGGTAAGACCTCACACCTGTTAGAATCGGCATCATCAGATAATCTACAAACAACAAATTCTGGGGAGGGTGTGGACAAAAGGAACCCTCTTCCGGTATTGGTGGGAATGTAAATTGATACAGTCACTATGGAGAACAGTATGGAGGTTCCTTTAAAAAACTAAAAAGAGAATTACCATAGGGTCCAGCAATCCCACTTCTGGGCATATACCCAGAGAAAACCATAAATCACAAAGACACATTCACCACAATGTTCATTGCAGCACTATTTACAATAGCCAGGTAATGGAAGCAACCTAAATGCCCACAGACAGACGAATGGATAAAGATGTGGTACATATATAAAATGGAATATTACTCAGCCATAAAAAGGAATGAAACTGGGTCATTTGTAGAGAAGTTGATGGATCTAGAGACTGTCATACAGAGTGAAGTAAGTCAGAAAGAGAAAAACAAATATTGTATATTAATGCCTATATGTGGAACCTAGAAAAATGGTAGAGATGAACTGGTTTGCAGGGCAGAAATAGAGACACAGAGGTAGAGAACAAACGTATGGACACAAAGTGGGGGAAGCCATGGGGTGGTGGTGGTGGGATGACTTGGGAGATTAGGATTGACCTGTATACATGTCTATGCATAAAATAGATAACTAATAATAACCTACTGTATAAAAAAATAACTAAAATTAAATTTCAAAATTTTAAAAAATAAAATGTAAAAGTAAAACAGAAAAAAAGTTCTTCCATTCACACTGATGTATTTATACGAATGAATTATTTCCATGCTTATAACTATAAATACATAAATGAGGAATAAAATCTAACTTGAACCAAAAAAGAAAAAAAAAACTGAACCTAAGAATTATACAGAGGAAAACACTACCAAGGCACTTGCTCCAGTGGTAAACAATTCTGAAATTGGTCAGAGGTGGGGAATCATCTCCCATACAGCCAGCAGCCCCGCCCGCCCACGCAAGGAGCATCCTCATTGCAAAGCTGGGAGACCGTGCCGAGGCCTCTGTGAGTAAACATGAGCTGAGCCCCAGGCCAGATGCTGCTGAACTGTTCCCACCCTTCCCAGGTGAAACACCTGAATATGTACAAGGGCTTGAAAGCCTAGAGGAAGGGCCGTGGAGCCACACCAGCGACAGCACGCTGGCCAACTTGTTGCCTGCAGGTCAGCCAGGATGGTACTGGCCACGGGCGCTCTTCTGGAAGCTTTCTATTGCCCTGCCTGAGATACCCCTCCTGTCCCGGCCCCCACTCCTTTTTTTCCTTCCTCACCTCAGCCCGGAGAGATATTCCAGTGGAAGTTATGGGTGACACATCCTCTTCTTTACAGGTGGCAGCCTGGCAACTCCTGCCGAAAGTCCAGCAGAGCCCCACTCACACCGGGCCACCCACAAAGCCGTGGACCCTCACACCCTCCCACCAGCACAGCCCCGAGACTGCTGACGGGGCAGAGAATATGGAGTAAGGCACAGCTGCAGGGGCTATTGCTGCCTGGAGTGCTGTTTATATTGACCTCAACCCAGGCACACCTGGGGAGGGCTTGCCGGCTGGGTCAGGCTGCCCAGGTCAGCTAATCCTCAGCCCTCAGGGAATCACATTGCAGAAAATGGACCTCGCTAAGACAGAATATTCGCCAAGGAGAAAAAGGACACAATGCCATTTGCAGCACCGTAGATGAGTCTCGAGGTAATCACGTGACTTGGAGTAAGTCAGAAAGTGAAAGACACATATCATATCATATCACTTATAGGTGTTACCTATAAATTGATACCAGGGCAGATATTTCCACGGAGAAGGGCAATCACAGATTCATTAAACAAACTTATGGTTCACCAAAGGAAAGGTGTGAGGATTGAATTCATTACGATATTGGGGTTAACAGACAGATACAAACACAGTAGACGTATATAATCACCAAAGACCTACGGAGTACCAAGAGAAGACTACTCAACATTCTGTCATAACGTACATGGGAAAAGGATCCCAGGAAGAACAGACATATGTATATGTGTAAAAGAACCACTTCTTGCACACCTACAACATGCTAAACGTTGTACTCAAACTTGCTGTAATAAAAAATAAAAAATTAAATTAAAAACACGAACAAGAAGTAGGGAGACAAACTTGAGGGGCTTTCTCCTGGCACATTCCGTTCTACATTCCAATCTAGAACACGACTTCCATTGAGGCTCTGCTGCCCTAGTAACCAGATTTGGTAAGGGAGAACTGCTGCCACCTTGTGGCCGTTTCACACAACTGCAGATTTAATGCCAGCGCTAAAGGTCAGTGGATATTCCAAATCATTACAGGCCTGTAAATGACACCCGCCCTGAAAACAAATCCTGGGGTCATATATCGACCAAAAAATTCAAAAGACGTCCATATTTCAAAACGACAGTTTCAAGAGGCATATTTCACGCACATTAGTGTTATGCTTCTATTGCTTTCTTTCTTTCTTTGTTAAAAGAACGGGAATGGAAAAAGGCAACCCTCAGAATGGGCAAAAACGTTCACAAACGAATCAATGGACAAAGGTTTAATCTCCAATATATATAAACAGCTCATGCAGCTTAATAATAATAAAACAAACAACCCAATACAAAAATGGGCAGAAGATCTAAAGAGACGTTTCTTCAAAGAAGACACAGAGATGGCCAAGACGCACATGAAAAGCTGCTCAACATCACTAATTATTAGAGAAATGCAAATCAAAACTACAATGGGGTAAGACCTCACACCTGTTAGAATCGGCATCATCAGATAATCTACAAACAACAAATTCTGGGGAGGGTGTGGACAAAAGGAACCCTCTTCCGCTATTGGTGGGAATGTAAATTGATACAGTCACTATGGAGAACAGTATGGAGGTTCCTTTAAAAAACTAAAAAGAGAATTACCATAGGATCCAGCAATCCCACTTCTGGGCATATACCCAGAGAAAACCATAAATCACAGAGACACATTCACCACAATGTTCATTGCAGCACTATTTACAATAGCCAGGTAATGGAAGCAACCTAAATGCCCACAGACAGACGAATGGATAAAGATGTGGTACATATATAAAATGGAATATTACTCAGCCATAAAAAGGAATGAAACTGGGTCATTTGTAGAGAAGTTGATGGATCTAGAGACTGTCATACAGAGTGAAGTAAGTCAGAAAGAGAAAAACAAATATTGTATATTAATGCCTATATGTGGAACCTAGAAAAATGGTAGAGATGAACTGGTTTGCAGGGCAGAAATAGAGACACAGAGGTAGAGAACAAACGTATGGACACAAAGTGGGGTAAGCCATGGGGTGGTGGTGGTGGGATGAGTTGGGAGATTAGGATTGACCTGTATACATGTCTATGCATAAAATAGATAACTAATAATAACCTACTGTATAAAAAAATAACTAAAATTAAATTTCAAAATTTTAAAAAATAAAATGTAAAAGTAAAACAGAAAAAAAGTTCTTCCATTCACACTGATGTATTTATACGAATGAATTATTTCCATGCTTATATCTATAAATACATAAATGAGGAATAAAATCTAACTTGAACCAAAAAAGAAAAAAAAAACTGAACCTAAGAATTATACAGAGGAAAACACTACCAAGGCACTTGCTCCAGTGGTAAACAATTCTGAAATTGGTCAGAGGTGGGGAATCATCTCCCATACAGCCAGCAGCCCCGCCCGCCCACGCAAGGAGCATCCTCATTGCAAAGCTTGGAGACCGTGCCGAGGCCTCTGTGAGTAAACATGAGCTGAGCCCCAGGCTAGATGCTGCTGAACTGTTCCCACCCTTCCCAGGTGAAACACCTGAATATGTACAAGGGCTTGAAAGCCTAGAGGAAGGGCCGTGGAGCCACACCAGCGACAGCACGCAGGCCAACTTGTTGCCTGCAGGTCAGCCAGGATGGTACTGGCCACGGGCGCTCTTCTGGAAGCTTTCTATTGCCCTGCCTGAGATACCCCTCCTGTCCCGGCCCCCACTCCTTTTTTACCTTCCTCACCTCAGCCCGGAGAGATATTCCAGTGGAAGTTATGGGTGACACATCCTCTTCTTTACAGGTGGCAGCCTGGCAACTCCTGCCGAAAGTCCAGCAGAGCCCCACTCACACCGGGCCACCCACAAAGCCGTGGACCCTCACACCCTCCCAACAGCACAGCCCCGAGACTGCTGACGGGGCAGAGGATATGGAGTCAGGCACAGCTGCAGGGGCTATTGCTGCCTGGAGTGCTGTTTATATTGACCTCAACCCAGGCACACCTGGGGAGGGCTTGCCGGCAGGGTCAGGCTGCCCAGGTCAGCTAATCCTCAGCCCTCAGGGAATCACATTGCAGAATATGGACCTCGCTAAGACAGAATATTCGCCAAGGAGAAAAAGGACACAATGCCATTTGCAGCACCGTAGATGAGTCTCGAGGTAATCACGTGACTTGGAGTAAGTCAGAAAGTGAAAGACACATACCATATCATATCACTTATAGGTGTTACCTATAAATTGATACCAGGGCAGATATTTCCACGGAGAAGGGCAATCACAGATTCATTAAACAAACTTATGGTTCACCAAAGGAAAGGTGTGAGGATTGAATTCATTACGATATTGGGGTTAACAGACATATACAAACACAGTAGACGTATATAATCACCAAAGACCTACGGAGTACCAAGAGAAGACTACTCAACATTCTGTCATAACGTACATGGGAAAAGGATCCCAGGAAGAACAGACATATGTATATGTGTAAAAGAACCACCTCTTGCCCACCTACAACAAGCTAAACGTTGTACTCAAACTTGCTGTAATAAAAAATAAAAAATTAAATTAAAAACACGAACAAGAAGTAGTGAGACAAACTTGAGGGGCTTTCTCCTGGCACATTCCGTTCTACATTCCAATCTAGAACACGACATCCATTGAGGCTCTGCTGCCCTAGTAACAAGATTTGGTAAGGGAGAACTGCTGCCACCTTGTGGCCGTTTCACACAACTGCAGGTTTAATGCCAGCGCTAATGGTCAGTGGATATTCCAAATCATTACAGGCCTGTAAATGACACCTGCCCTGAAAACAAATCCTGGGGTCATATATCGACCAAAAAATTCAAAAGACGTCCATATTTCAAAACGACAGTTTCAAGAGGCATATTTCACGCACATTAGTGTTCTGCTTCTTTTGCTTTCATTCTTTCTTTGTTAAAAAAAACGGGAATGGAGAAAGGCAACCCTCAGAATGGGCGAAAACATTCACAAACGAATCAATGGACAAAGGTTTAATCTCCAATATATATAAACAGCTCATGCAGCTTAATATTAATAAAACAAACAACCCAATACAAAAATGGGCAGAAGATCTAAAGAGACGTTTCTTCAAAGAAGACACAGAGATGGCCAAGACGCACATGAAAAGCTGCTCAACATCACTAATTATTAGAGA
This sequence comes from Mesoplodon bidens, assembly GCF_964165515.1. Classification (NCBI taxonomy): domain Eukaryota; kingdom Metazoa; phylum Chordata; class Mammalia; order Artiodactyla; family Ziphiidae; genus Mesoplodon; species Mesoplodon bidens. Next base: position 49,269 of record NW_027672639.1, on the reverse strand, counting down.
AATGCAAATCAAAACTACAATGAGGTAAGACCTCACACCTGTTAGAATCGGCATCATCAGATAATCTACAATCAACAAATTCAGGGGAGGGTGTGGACAAAAGGAACCCTCTTCCGCTATTGGTGGGAATGTAAAATGATACAGTCACTATGGAGAACAGTATGGAGGTTCCTTTAAAAAACTAAAAAGAGAATTACCATAGGATCCAGCAATCCCACTTCTGGGCATATACCCAGAGAAAACCATAAATCACAAAGACACATTCACCACAATGTTCATTGCAGCACTATTTACAATAGCCAGGTAATGGAAGCAACCTAAATGCCCACAGACAGACGAATGGATAAAGATGTGGTACATATACAAAATGGAATATTACTCAGCCATAAAAAGGAATGAAACAGGGTCATTTGTAGAGAAGTTGATGGATCTAGAGACTGTCATACAGAGTGAAGTAAGTCAGAAAGAGAAAAACAAATATTGTATATTAATGCCTATATGTGGAACCTAGAAAAATGGTAGAGATGAACTGGTTTGCAGGGCAGAAATAGAGACACAGAGGTAGAGAACAAACGTATGGACACAAAGTGGGGGAAGCCATGGGGTGGTGGTGGTGGGATGAGTTGGGAGATTAGGATTGACCTGTGTACATGTCTATGCATAAAATAGATAACTAATAATAACCTACTGTATAAAAAAAATAACTAAAATTAAATTTCAAAATTTTAAAAAATAAAATGTAAAAATAAAACAGAAAAAAAGTTCTTCCATTCACACTGATGTATTTATACGAATGAATTATTTCCATGCTTATATCTATAAATACATAAATGAGGAATAAAATCTAACTTGAACCAAAAAAGAAAAAAAAAACTGAACCTAAGAATTATACAGAGGAAAACACTACCAAGGCACTTGCTCCAGTGGTAAACAATTCTGAAATTGGTCAGAGGTGGGGAATCATCTCCCATACAGCCAGCAGCCCCGCCCGCCCACGCAAGGAGCATCCTCATTGCAAAGCTGGGAGACCGTGCCGAGGCCTCTGTGAGTAAACGTGAGCTGAGCCCCAGGCCAGATGCTGCTGAACTGTTCCCACCCTTCCCAGGTGAAACACCTGAATATGTACAAGGGCTTGAAAGCCTAGAGGAAGGGCCGTGGAGCCACACCAGCGACAGCACGCAGGCCAACTTGGTGCCTGCAGATCAGCCAGGATGGTACTGGCCATGGGCGCTCCTCTGGAAGCTTTCTATTGCCCTGCCTGAGATACCCCTCCTGTCCCGGCCCCCACGCCTTTTTTTCCTTCCTTACCTCAGCCCGGAGAGATATTCCAGTGGAAGTTATGGGTGACACATCCTCTTCTTTACAGGTGGCAGCCTGGCAACTCCTGCCGAAAGTCCAGCAGAGCCCCACTCACACCGGGCCACCCACAAAGCCGTGGACCCTCACACCCTCCCACCAGCACAGCCCCGAGACTGCTGACGGGGCAGAGAATATGGAGTCAGGCACAGCTGCAGGGGCTATTGCTGCCTGGAGTGCTGTTTATATTGACCTCAACCCAGGCACACCTGGGGAGGGCTTGCCGGCAGGGTCAGGCTGCCCAGGTCAGCTAATCCTCAGCCCTCAGGGAATCACATTGCAGAATATGGACCTCGCTAAGACAGAATATTCGCCAAGGAAAAAAAGGACACAATGCCATTTGCAGCACCGTAGATGAGTCTCGAGGTAATCACGTGACTTGGAGTAAGTCAGAAAGTGAAAGACACATATCATATCATATCACTTATAGGTGTTACCTATAAATTGATACCAGGGCAGATATTTCCACGGAGAAGGGCAATCACAGATTCATTAAACAAACTTATGGTTCACCAAAGGAAAGGTGTGAGGATTGAATTCATTACGATATTGGGGTTAACAGACATATACAAACACAGTAGACGTATATAATCACCAAAGACCTACGGAGTACCAAGAGAAGACTACTCAACATTCTGTCATAACGTACATGGGAAAAGGATCCCAGAAAGAACAGACATATGTATATGTGTAAAAGAACCACCTCTTGCACGCCTACAACAAGCTAAACGTTGTACTCAAACTTGCTGTAATAAAAAATAAAAAATTAAATTAAAAACACGAACAAGAAGTAGTGAGACAAACTTGAGGGGCTTTCTCCTGGCACATTCCGTTCTACATTCCAATCTAGAACACGACTTCCATTGAGGCTCTGCTGCCCTAGTAACCAGATTTGGTAAGGGAGAACTGCTGCCACCTTTTGGCCGTTTCACACAACTGCAGGTTTAATGCCAGCGCTAATGGTCAGTGGATATTCCAAATCATTACAGGCCTGTAAATGACACCTGCCCTGAAAACAAATCCTGGGGTCATATATCGACCAAAAAATTCAAAAGACGTCCATATTTCAAAACGACAGTTTCAAGAGGCATATTTCACGCACATTAGTGTTCTGCTTCTTTTGCTTTCTTTCTTTCTTTGTTAAAAAAAACGGGAATGGAAAAAGGCAACCCTCAGAATGGGCGAAAACGTTCACAAACGAATCAATGGACAAAGGTTTAATCTCCAATATATATAAACAGCTCATGCAGCTTAATATTAATAAAACAAACAACCCAATACAAAAATGGGCAGAAGATCTAAAGAGACGTTTCTTCAAAGAAGACACAGAGATGGCCAAGACGCACATGAAAAGCTGCTCAACATCACTAATTATTAGAGAAATGCAAATCAAAACTACAATGAGGTAAGACCTCACACCTGTTAGAATCGGCATCATCAGATAATCTACAAACAACAAATTCTGGGGAGGGTGTGGACAAAAGGAACCCTCTTCCGCTATTGGTGGGAATGTAAATTGATACAGTCACTATGGAGAACAGTATGGAGGTTCCTTTAAAAAACTAAAAAGAGAATTACCATAGGATCCAGCAATCCCACTTCTGGGCATATACCCTGAGAAAACCATAAATCACAGAGACACATTCACCACAATGTTCATTGCAGCACTATTTACAATAGCCAGGTAATGGAAGCAACCTAAATGCCCACAGACAGACGAATGGATAAAGATGTGGTACATATACAAAATGGAATATTACTCAGCCATAAAAAGGAATGAAACTGGGTCATTTGTAGAGAAGTTGATGGATCTAGAGACTGTCATACAGAGTGAAGTAAGCCAGAAAGAGAAAAACAAATATTGTATATTAATGCCTATATGTGGAACCTAGAAAAATGGTAGAGATGAACTGGTTTGCAGGGCAGAAATAGAGACACAGAGGTAGAGAACAAACGTATGGACACAAAGTGGGGGAAGCCATGGGGTGGTGGTGGTGGGATGAGTTGGGAGATTAGGATTGACCTGTGTACATGTCTATGCATAAAATAGATAACTAATAATAACCTACTGTATAAAAAAAATAACTAAAATTAAATTTCAAAATTTTAAAAAATAAAATGTAAAAATAAAACAGAAAAAAAGTTCTTCCATTCACACTGATGTATTTATACGAATGAATTATTTCCATGCTTATATCTATAAATACATAAATGAGGAATAAAATCTAACTTGAACCAAAAAAGAAAAAAAAAACTGAACCTAAGAATTATACAGAGGAAAACACTACCAAGGCACTTGCTCCAGTGGTAAACAATTCTGAAATTGGTCAGAGGTGGGGAATCATCTCCCATACAGCCAGCAGCCCCGCCCGCCCACGCAAGGAGCATCCTCATTGCAAAGCTGGGAGACCGTGCCGAGGCCTCTGTGAGTAAACGTGAGCTGAGCCCCAGGCCAGATGCTGCTGAACTGTTCCCACCCTTCCCTGGTGAAACACCTGAATATGTACAAGGGCTTGAAAGCCTAGAGGAAGGGCCGTGGAGCCACACCAGCGACAGCACGCAGGCCAACTTGGTGCCTGCAGGTCAGCCAGGATGGTACTGGCCACGGGCGCTCCTCTGGAAGATTTCTATTGCCCTGCCTGAGATACCCCTCCTGTCCCGGCCCCCACGCCTTTTTTTCCTTCCTTACCTCAGCCCGGAGAGATATTCCAGTGGAAGTTATGGGTGACACATCCTCTTCTTTACAGGTGGCAGCCTGGCAACTCCTGCCGAAAGTCCAGCAGAGCCCCACTCACACCGGGCCACCCACAAAGCCGTGGACCCTCACACCCTCCCACCAGCACAGCCCCGAGACTGCTGACGGGGCAGAGAATATGGAGTCAGGCACAGCTGCAGGGGCTATTGCTGCCTGGAGTGCTGTTTATATTGACCTCAACCCAGGCACACCTGGGGAGGGCTTGCCGGCAGGGTCAGGCTGCCCAGGTCAGCTAATCCTCAGCCCTCAGGGAATCACATTGCAGAATATGGACCTCGCTAAGACAGAATATTCGCCAAGGAAAAAAAGGACACAATGCCATTTGCAGCACCGTAGATGAGTCTCGAGGTAATCACGTGACTTGGAGTAAGTCAGAAAGTGAAAGACAAATATCATATCATATCACTTATAGGTGTTACCTATAAATTGATACCAGGGCAGATATTTCCACGGAGAAGGGCAATCACAGATTCATTAAACAAACTTATGGTTCACCAAAGGAAAGGTGTGAGGATTGAATTCATTACGATATTGGGGTTAACAGACAGATACAAACACAGTAGACGTATATAATCACCAAAGACCTACGGAGTACCAAGAGAAGACTACTCAACATTCTGTCATAACGTACATGGGAAAAGGATCCCAGGAAGAACAGACATATGTATATGTGTAAAAGAACCACCTCTTGCACACCTACAACAAGCTAAACGTTGTACTCAAACTTGCTGTAATAAAAAATAAAAAATTAAATTAAAAACACGAACAAGAAGTAGTGAGACAAACTTGAGGGGCTTTCTCCTGGCACATTCCGTTCTACATTCCAATCTAGAACATGACTTCCATTGAGGCTCTGCTGCCCTAGTAACCAGATTTGGTAAGGGAGAACTGCTGCCACCTTGTGGCCGTTTCACACAACTGCAGGTTTAATGCCAGCGCTAATGGTCAGTGGATATTCCAAATCATTACAGGCCTGTAAATGACACCTGCCCTGAAAACAAATCCTGGGGTCATATATCGACCAAAAAATTCAAAAGACGTCCATATTTCAAAACGACAGTTTCAAGAGGCATATTTCAAGCACATTAGTGTTCTGCTTCTTTTGCTTTCTTTCTTTCTTTGTTAAAAGAACGGGAATGGAAAAAGGCAACCCTCAGAATGGGCAAAAACGTTCACAAACGAATCAATGGACAAAGGTTTAATCTCCAATATATATAAACAGCTCATGCAGCTTAATATTAATAAAACAAACAACCCAATACAAAAATGGGCAGAAGATCTAAAGAGACGTTTCTTCAAAGAAGACACAGAGATGGCCAAGACGCACATGAAAAGCTGCTCAACATCACTAATTATTAGAGAAATGCAAATCAAAACTACAATGGGGTAAGACCTCACACCTGTTAGAATCGGCATCATCAGATAATCTACAAACAACAAATTCTGGGGAGGGTGTGGACAAAAGGAACCCTCTTCCGCTATTGGTGGGAATGTAAATTGATACAGTCACTATGGAGAACAGTATGGAGGTTCCTTTAAAAAACTAAAAAGAGAATTACCATAGGATCCAGCAATCCCACTTCTGGGCATATACCCAGAGAAAACCATAAATCACAAAGACACATTCACCACAATGTTCATTGCAGCACTATTTACAATAGCCAGGTAATGGAAGCAACCTAAATGCCCACAGACAGACGAATGGATAAAGATGTGGTACATATACAAAATGGAATATTACTCAGCCATAAAAAGGAATGAAACTGGGTCATTTGTAGAGAAGTTGATGGATCTAGAGACTGTCATACAGAGTGAAGTAAGCCAGAAAGAGAAAAACAAATATTGTATATTAATGCCTATATGTGGAACCTAGAAAAATGGTAGAGATGAACTGGTTTGCAGGGCAGAAATAGAGACACAGAGGTAGAGAACAAACGTATGGACACAAAGTGGGGGAAGCCATGGGGTGGTGGTGGTGGGATGAGTTGGGAGATTAGGATTGACCTGTGTACATGTCTATGCATAAAATAGATAACTAATAATAACCTACTGTATAAAAAAAATAACTAAAATTAAATTTCAAAATTTTAAAAAATAAAATGTAAAAATAAAACAGAAAAAAAGTTCTTCCATTCACACTGATGTATTTATACGAATGAATTATTTCCATGCTTATATCTATAAATACATAAATGAGGAATAAAATCTAACTTGAACCAAAAAAGAAAAAAAAAACTGAACCTAAGAATTATACAGAGGAAAACACTACCAAGGCACTTGCTCCAGTGGTAAACAATTCTGAAATTGGTCAGAGGTGGGGAATCATCTCCCATACAGCCAGCAGCCCCGCCCGCCCACGCAAGGAGCATCCTCATTGCAAAGCTGGGAGACCGTGCCGAGGCCTCTGTGAGTAAACGTGAGCTGAGCCCCAGGCCAGATGCTGCTGAACTGTTCCCACCCTTCCCTGGTGAAACACCTGAATATGTACAAGGGCTTGAAAGCCTAGAGGAAGGGCCGTGGAGCCACACCAGCGACAGCACGCAGGCCAACTTGGTGCCTGCAGGTCAGCCAGGATGGTACTGGCCACGGGCGCTCCTCTGGAAGATTTCTATTGCCCTGCCTGAGATACCCCTCCTGTCCCGGCCCCCACGCCTTTTTTTCCTTCCTTACCTCAGCCCGGAGAGATATTCCAGTGGAAGTTATGGGTGACACATCCTCTTCTTTACAGGTGGCAGCCTGGCAACTCCTGCCGAAAGTCCAGCAGAGCCCCACTCACACCGGGCCACCCACAAAGCCGTGGACCCTCACACCCTCCCACCAGCACAGCCCCGAGACTGCTGACGGGGCAGAGAATATGGAGTCAGGCACAGCTGCAGGGGCTATTGCTGCCTGGAGTGCTGTTTATATTGACCTCAACCCAGGCACACCTGGGGAGGGCTTGCCGGCAGGGTCAGGCTGCCCAGGTCAGCTAATCCTCAGCCCTCAGGGAATCACATTGCAGAATATGGACCTCGCTAAGACAGAATATTCGCCAAGGAAAAAAAGGACACAATGCCATTTGCAGCACCGTAGATGAGTCTCGAGGTAATCACGTGACTTGGAGTAAGTCAGAAAGTGAAAGACAAATATCATATCATATCACTTATAGGTGTTACCTATAAATTGATACCAGGGCAGATATTTCCACGGAGAAGGGCAATCACAGATTCATTAAACAAACTTATGGTTCACCAAAGGAAAGGTGTGAGGATTGAATTCATTACGATATTGGGGTTAACAGACAGATACAAACACAGTAGACGTATATAATCACCAAAGACCTACGGAGTACCAAGAGAAGACTACTCAACATTCTGTCATAACGTACATGGGAAAAGGATCCCAGGAAGAACAGACATATGTATATGTGTAAAAGAACCACCTCTTGCACACCTACAACAAGCTAAACGTTGTACTCAAACTTGCTGTAATAAAAAATAAAAAATTAAATTAAAAACACGAACAAGAAGTAGTGAGACAAACTTGAGGGGCTTTCTCCTGGCACATTCCGTTCTACATTCCAATCTAGAACATGACTTCCATTGAGGCTCTGCTGCCCTAGTAACCAGATTTGGTAAGGGAGAACTGCTGCCACCTTGTGGCCGTTTCACACAACTGCAGGTTTAATGCCAGCGCTAATGGTCAGTGGATATTCCAAATCATTACAGGCCTGTAAATGACACCTGCCCTGAAAACAAATCCTGGGGTCATATATCGACCAAAAAATTCAAAAGACGTCCATATTTCAAAACGACAGTTTCAAGAGGCATATTTCAAGCACATTAGTGTTCTGCTTCTTTTGCTTTCTTTCTTTCTTTGTTAAAAGAACGGGAATGGAAAAAGGCAACCCTCAGAATGGGCAAAAACGTTCACAAACGAATCAATGGACAAAGGTTTAATCTCCAATATATATAAACAGCTCATGCAGCTTAATATTAATAAAACAAACAACCCAATACAAAAATGGGCAGAAGATCTAAAGAGACGTTTCTTCAAAGAAGACACAGAGATGGCCAAGACGCACATGAAAAGCTGCTCAACATCACTAATTATTAGAGAAATGCAAATCAAAACTACAATGGGGTAAGACCTCACACCTGTTAGAATCGGCATCATCAGATAATCTACAAACAACAAATTCTGGGGAGGGTGTGGACAAAAGGAACCCTCTTCCGCTATTGGTGGGAATGTAAATTGATACAGTCACTATGGAGAACAGTATGGAGGTTCCTTTAAAAAACTAAAAAGAGAATTACCATAGGATCCAGCAATCCCACTTCTGGGCATATACCCAGAGAAAACCATAAATCACAAAGACACATTCACCACAATGTTCATTGCAGCACTATTTACAATAGCCAGGTAATGGAAGCAACCTAAATGCCCACAGACAGACGAATGGATAAAGATGTGGTACATATATAAAATGGAATATTACTCAGCCATAAAAAGGAATGAAACTGGGTCATTTGTAGAGAAGTTGATGGATCTAGAGACTGTCATACAGAGTGAAGTAAGTCAGAAAGAGAAAAACAAATATTGTATATTAATGCCTATATGTGGAACCTAGAAAAATGGTAGAGATGAACTGGTTTGCAGGGCAGAAATAGAGACACAGAGGTAGAGAACAAACGTATGGACACAAAGTGGGGGAAGCCATGGGGTGGTGGTGGTGGGATGAGTTGGGAGATTAGGATTGACCTGTATACATGTCTATGCATAAAATAGATAACTAATAATAACCTACTGTATAAAAAAAATAACTAAAATTAAATTTCAAAATTTTAAAAAATAAAATGTAAAAGTAAAACAGAAAAAAAGTTCTTCCATTCACACTGATGTATTTATACGAATGAATTATTTCCATGCTTATAACTATAAATACATAAATGAGGAATAAAATCTAACTTGAACCAAAAAAGAAAAAAAAAACTGAACCTAAGAATTATACAGAGGAAAACACTACCAAGGCACTTGCTCCAGTGGTAAACAATTCTGAAATTGGTCAGAGGTGGGGAATCATCTCCCATACAGCCAGCAGCCCCGCCCGCCCACGCAAGGAGCATCCTCATTGCAAAGCTGGGAGACTGTGCCGAGGCCTCTGTGAGTAAACATGAGCTGAGCCCCAGGCCAGATGCTGCTGAACTGTTCCCACCCTTCCCAGGTGAAACACCTGAATATGTACAAGGGCTTGAAAGCCTAGAGGAAGGGCCGTGGAGCCACACCAGCGACAGCACGCTGGCCAACTTGTTGCCTGCAGGTCAGCCAGGATGGTACTGGCCACGGGCGCTCTTCTGGAAGCTTTCTATTGCCCTGCCTGAGATACCCCTCCTGTCCCGGCCCCCACTCCTTTTTTTCCTTCCTCACCTCAGCCCGGAGAGATACTCCAGTGGAAGTTATGGGTGACACATCCTCTTCTTTACAGGTGGCAGCCTGGCAACTCCTGCCGAAAGTCCAGCAGAGCCCCACTCACACCGCGCCTCCCACAAAGCCGTGGACCCTCACACCCTCCCACCAGCACAGCCCCGAGACTGCTGACGGGGCAGAGAATATGGAGTCAGGCACAGCTGCAGGGGCTATTGCTGCCAGGAGTGCTGTTTATATTGACCTCAACCCAGGCACACCTGGGGAGGGCTTGCCGGCAGGGTCAGGCTGCCCAGGTCAGCTAATCCTCAGCCCTCAGGGAATCACATTGCAGAATATGGACCTCGCTAAGACAGAATATTCGCCAAGGAAAAAAAGGACACAATGCCATTTGCAGCACCGTAGATGAGTCTCGAGGTAATCACGTGACTTGGAGTAAGTCAGAAAGTGAAAGACACATATCATATCATATCACTTATAGGTGTTACCTATAAATTGATACCAGGGCAGATATTTCCACGGAGAAGGGCAATCACAGATTCATTAAACAAACTTATGGTTCACCAAAGGAAAGGTGTGAGGATTGAATTCATTACGATATTGGGGTTAACAGACAGATACAAACACAGTAGACGTATATAATCACCAAAGACCTACGGAGTACCAAGAGAAGACTACTCAACATTCTGTCATAACGTACATGGGAAAAGGATCCCAGGAAGAACAGACATATGTATATGTGTAAAAGAACCACCTCTTGCACACCTACAACAAGCTAAACGTTGTACTCAAACTTGCTGTAATAAAAAATAAAAAATTAAATTAAAAACACGAACAAGAAGTAGTGAGACAAACTTGAGGGGCTTTCTCCTGGCACATTCCGTTCTACATTCCAATCTAGAACACGACTTCCATTGAGGCTCTGCTGCCCTAGTAACCAGATTTTGTAAGGGAGAACTGCTGCCACCTTGTGGCCGTTTCACACAACTGCAGGTTTAATGCCAGCGCTAATGGTCAGTGGATATTCCAAATCATTACAGGCCTGTAAATGACACCTGCCCTGAAAACAAATCCTGGGGTCATATATCGACCAAAAAATTCAAAAGACGTCCATATTTCAAAACGACAGTTTCAAGAGGCATATTTCACGCACATTAGTGTTCTGCTTCTTTTGCTTTCTTTCTTCTTTGTTAAAAAAACGGGAATGGAAAAAGGCAACCCTCAGAATGGGCGAAAACGTTCACAAACGAATCAATGGACAAAGGTTTAATCTCCAATATATATAAACAGCTCATGCAGCTTAATATTAATAAAACAAACAACCCAATACAAAAATGGGCAGAAGATCTAAAGAGACGTTTCTTCAAAGAAGACACAGAGATGGCCAAGACGCACATGAAAAGCTGCTCAACATCACTAATTATTAGAGAAATGCAAATCAAAACTACAATGAGGTAAGACCTCACACCTGTTAGAATCGGCATCATCAGATAATCTACAATCAACAAATTCTGGGGAGGGTGTGGACAAAAGGAACCCTCTTCCGCTATTGGTGGGAATGTAAATTGATACAGTCACTATGGAGAACAGTATGGAGGTTCCTTTAAAAAACTAAAAAGAGAATTACCATAGGATCCAGCAATCCCACTTCTGGGCATATACCCAGAGAAAACCATAAATCACAAAGACACATTCACCACAATGTTCATTGCAGCACTCTTTACAATAGCCAGGTAATGGAAGCAACATAAATGCCCACAGACAGACGAATGGATAAAGATGTGGTACATATACAAAATGGAATATTACTCAGCCATAAAAAGGAATGAAACTGGGTCATTTGTAGAGAAGTTGATGGATCTAGAGACTGTCATACAGAGTGAAGTAAGTCAGAAAGAGAAAAACAAATATTGTATATTAATGCCTATATGTGGAACCTAGAAAAATGGTAGAGATGAACTGGTTTGCAGGGCAGAAATAGAGACACAGAGGTAGAGAACAAACGTATGGACACAAAGTGGGGGAAGCCATGGGGTGGTGGTGGTGGGATGAGTTGGGAGATTAGGATTGACCTGTGTACATGTCTATGCATAAAATAGATAACTAATAATAACCTACTGTATAAAAAAAATAACTAAAATTAAATTTCAAAATTTTAAAAAATAAAATGTAAAAATAAAACAGAAAAAAAGTTCTTCCATTCACACTGATGTATTTATACGAATGAATTATTTCCATGCTTATATCTATAAATACATAAATGAGGAATAAAATCTAACTTGAACCAAAAAAGAAAAAAAAAACTGAACCTAAGAATTATACAGAGGAAAACACTACCAAGGCACTTGCTCCAGTGGTAAACAATTCTGAAATTGGTCAGAGGTGGGGAATCATCTCCCATACAGCCAGCAGCCCCGCCCGCCCACGCAAGGAGCATCCTCATTGCAAAGCTGGGAGACCGTGCCGAGGCCTCTGTGAGTAAACGTGAGCTGAGCCCCAGGCCAGATGCTGCTGAACTGTTCCCACCCTTCCCAGGTGAAACACCTGAATATGTACAAGGGCTTGAAAGCCTAGAGGAAGGGCCGTGGAGCCACACCAGCGACAGCACGCAGGCCAACTTGGTGCCTGCAGATCAGCCAGGATGGTACTGGCCATGGGCGCTCCTCTGGAAGCTTTCTATTGCCCTGCCTGAGATACCCCTCCTGTCCCGGCCCCCACGCCTTTTTTTCCTTCCTTACCTCAGCCCGGAGAGATATTCCAGTGGAAGTTATGGGTGACACATCCTCTTCTTTACAGGTGGCAGCCTGGCAACTCCTGCCGAAAGTCCAGCAGAGCCCCACTCACACCGGGCCACCCACAAAGCCGTGGACCCTCACACCCTCCCACCAGCACAGCCCCGAGACTGCTGACGGGGCAGAGAATATGGAGTCAGGCACAGCTGCAGGGGCTATTGCTGCCTGGAGTGCTGTTTATATTGACCTCAACCCAGGCACACCTGGGGAGGGCTTGCCGGCAGGGTCAGGCTGCCCAGGTCAGCTAATCCTCAGCCCTCAGGGAATCACATTGTAGAATATGGACCTCGCTAAGACAGAATATTCGCCAAGGAAAAAAAGGACACAATGCCATTTGCAGCACCGTAGATGAGTCTCGAGGTAATCACGTGACTTGGAGTAAGTCAGAAAGTGAAAGACACATATCATATCATATCACTTATAGGTGTTACCTATAAATTGATACCAGGGCAGATATTTCCACGGAGAAGGGCAATCACAGATTCATTAAACAAACTTATGGTTCACCAAAGGAAAGGTGTGAGGATTGAATTCATTACGATATTGGGGTTAACAGACATATACAAACACAGTAGACGTATATAATCACCAAAGACCTACGGAGTACCAAGAGAAGACTACTCAACATTCTGTCATAACGTACATGGGAAAAGGATCCCAGAAAGAACAGACATATGTATATGTGTAAAAGAACCACCTCTTGCACGCCTACAACAAGCTAAACGTTGTACTCAAACTTGCTGTAATAAAAAATAAAAAATTAAATTAAAAACACGAACAAGAAGTAGTGAGACAAACTTGAGGGGCTTTCTCCTGGCACATTCCGTTCTACATTCCAATCTAGAACACGACTTCCATTGAGGCTCTGCTGCCCTAGTAACCAGATTTGGTAAGGGAGAACTGCTGCCACCTTTTGGCCGTTTCACACAACTGCAGGTTTAATGCCAGCGCTAATGGTCAGTGGATATTCCAAATCATTACAGGCCTGTAAATGACACCTGCCCTGAAAACAAATCCTGGGGTCATATATCGACCAAAAAATTCAAAAGACGTCCATATTTCAAAACGACAGTTTCAAGAGGCATATTTCACGCACATTAGTGTTCTGCTTCTTTTGCTTTCTTTCTTTCTTTGTTAAAAAAAACGGGAATGGAAAAAGGCAACCCTCAGAATGGGCGAAAACGTTCACAAACGAATCAATGGACAAAGGTTTAATCTCCAATATATATAAACAGCTCATGCAGCTTAATATTAATAAAACAAACAACCCAATACAAAAATGGGCAGAAGATCTAAAGAGACGTTTCTTCAAAGAAGACACAGAGATGGCCAAGACGCACATGAAAAGCTGCTCAACATCACTAATTATTAGAGAAATGCAAATCAAAACTACAATGAGGTAAGACCTCACACCTGTTAGAATCGGCATCATCAGATAATCTACAAACAACAAATTCTGGGGAGGGTGTGGACAAAAGGAACCCTCTTCCGCTATTGGTGGGAATGTAAATTGATACAGTCACTATGGAGAACAGTATGGAGGTTCCTTTAAAAAACTAAAAAGAGAATTACCATAGGATCCAGCAATCCCACTTCTGGGCATATACCCTGAGAAAACCATAAATCACAGAGACACATTCACCACAATGTTCATTGCAGCACTATTTACAATAGCCAGGTAATGGAAGCAACCTAAATGCCCACAGACAGACGAATGGATAAAGATGTGGTACATATACAAAATGGAATATTACTCAGCCATAAAAAGGAATGAAACTGGGTCATTTGTAGAGAAGTTGATGGATCTAGAGACTGTCATACAGAGTGAAGTAAGCCAGAAAGAGAAAAACAAATATTGTATATTAATGCCTATATGTGGAACCTAGAAAAATGGTAGAGATGAACTGGTTTGCAGGGCAGAAATAGAGACACAGAGGTAGAGAACAAACGTATGGACACAAAGTGGGGGAAGCCATGGGGTGGTGGTGGTGGGATGAGTTGGGAGATTAGGATTGACCTGTGTACATGTCTATGCATAAAATAGATAACTAATAATAACCTACTGTATAAAAAAAATAACTAAAATTAAATTTCAAAATTTTAAAAAATAAAATGTAAAAATAAAACAGAAAAAAAGTTCTTCCATTCACACTGATGTATTTATACGAATGAATTATTTCCATGCTTATATCTATAAATACATAAATGAGGAATAAAATCTAACTTGAACCAAAAAAGAAAAAAAAAACTGAACCTAAGAATTATACAGAGGAAAACACTACCAAGGCACTTGCTCCAGTGGTAAACAATTCTGAAATTGGTCAGAGGTGGGGAATCATCTCCCATACAGCCAGCAGCCCCGCCCGCCCACGCAAGGAGCATCCTCATTGCAAAGCTGGGAGACCGTGCCGAGGCCTCTGTGAGTAAACGTGAGCTGAGCCCCAGGCCAGATGCTGCTGAACTGTTCCCACCCTTCCCTGGTGAAACACCTGAATATGTACAAGGGCTTGAAAGCCTAGAGGAAGGGCCGTGGAGCCACACCAGCGACAGCACGCAGGCCAACTTGGTGCCTGCAGGTCAGCCAGGATGGTACTGGCCACGGGCGCTCCTCTGGAAGATTTCTATTGCCCTGCCTGAGATACCCCTCCTGTCCCGGCCCCCACGCCTTTTTTTCCTTCCTTACCTCAGCCCGGAGAGATATTCCAGTGGAAGTTATGGGTGACACATCCTCTTCTTTACAGGTGGCAGCCTGGCAACTCCTGCCGAAAGTCCAGCAGAGCCCCACTCACACCGGGCCACCCACAAAGCCGTGGACCCTCACACCCTCCCACCAGCACAGCCCCGAGACTGCTGACGGGGCAGAGAATATGGAGTCAGGCACAGCTGCAGGGGCTATTGCTGCCTGGAGTGCTGTTTATATTGACCTCAACCCAGGCACACCTGGGGAGGGCTTGCCGGCAGGGTCAGGCTGCCCAGGTCAGCTAATCCTCAGCCCTCAGGGAATCACATTGCAGAATATGGACCTCGCTAAGACAGAATATTCGCCAAGGAAAAAAAGGACACAATGCCATTTGCAGCACCGTAGATGAGTCTCGAGGTAATCACGTGACTTGGAGTAAGTCAGAAAGTGAAAGACAAATATCATATCATATCACTTATAGGTGTTACCTATAAATTGATACCAGGGCAGATATTTCCACGGAGAAGGGCAATCACAGATTCATTAAACAAACTTATGGTTCACCAAAGGAAAGGTGTGAGGATTGAATTCATTACGATATTGGGGTTAACAGACAGATACAAACACAGTAGACGTATATAATCACCAAAGACCTACGGAGTACCAAGAGAAGACTACTCAACATTCTGTCATAACGTACATGGGAAAAGGATCCCAGGAAGAACAGACATATGTATATGTGTAAAAGAACCACCTCTTGCACACCTACAACAAGCTAAACGTTGTACTCAAACTTGCTGTAATAAAAAATAAAAAATTAAATTAAAAACACGAACAAGAAGTAGTGAGACAAACTTGAGGGGCTTTCTCCTGGCACATTCCGTTCTACATTCCAATCTAGAACATGACTTCCATTGAGGCTCTGCTGCCCTAGTAACCAGATTTGGTAAGGGAGAACTGCTGCCACCTTGTGGCCGTTTCACACAACTGCAGGTTTAATGCCAGCGCTAATGGTCAGTGGATATTCCAAATCATTACAGGCCTGTAAATGACACCTGCCCTGAAAACAAATCCTGGGGTCATATATCGACCAAAAAATTCAAAAGACGTCCATATTTCAAAACGACAGTTTCAAGAGGCATATTTCAAGCACATTAGTGTTCTGCTTCTTTTGCTTTCTTTCTTTCTTTGTTAAAAGAACGGGAATGGAAAAAGGCAACCCTCAGAATGGGCAAAAACGTTCACAAACGAATCAATGGACAAAGGTTTAATCTCCAATATATATAAACAGCTCATGCAGCTTAATATTAATAAAACAAACAACCCAATACAAAAATGGGCAGAAGATCTAAAGAGACGTTTCTTCAAAGAAGACACAGAGATGGCCAAGACGCACATGAAAAGCTGCTCAACATCACTAATTATTAGAGAAATGCAAATCAAAACTACAATGGGGTAAGACCTCACACCTGTTAGAATCGGCAT
Organism: Mesoplodon bidens; assembly: GCF_964165515.1. NCBI lineage: Eukaryota > Metazoa > Chordata > Mammalia > Artiodactyla > Ziphiidae > Mesoplodon > Mesoplodon bidens. Next base: position 32,798 of record NW_027672639.1, on the reverse strand, counting down.
CATCAGATAATCTACAAACAACAAATTCTGGGGAGGGTGTGGACAAAAGGAACCCTCTTCCGCTATTGGTGGGAATGTAAATTGATACAGTCACTATGGAGAACAGTATGGAGGTTCCTTTAAAAAACTAAAAAGAGAATTACCATAGGATCCAGCAATCCCACTTCTGGGCATATACCCAGAGAAAACCATAAATCACAAAGACACATTCACCACAATGTTCATTGCAGCACTATTTACAATAGCCAGGTAATGGAAGCAACCTAAATGCCCACAGACAGACGAATGGATAAAGATGTGGTACATATATAAAATGGAATATTACTCAGCCATAAAAAGGAATGAAACTGGGTCATTTGTAGAGAAGTTGATGGATCTAGAGACTGTCATACAGAGTGAAGTAAGTCAGAAAGAGAAAAACAAATATTGTATATTAATGCCTATATGTGGAACCTAGAAAAATGGTAGAGATGAACTGGTTTGCAGGGCAGAAATAGAGACACAGAGGTAGAGAACAAACGTATGGACACAAAGTGGGGGAAGCCATGGGGTGGTGGTGGTGGGATGAGTTGGGAGATTAGGATTGACCTGTATACATGTCTATGCATAAAATAGATAACTAATAATAACCTACTGTATAAAAAAAATAACTAAAATTAAATTTCAAAATTTTAAAAAATAAAATGTAAAAGTAAAACAGAAAAAAAGTTCTTCCATTCACACTGATGTATTTATACGAATGAATTATTTCCATGCTTATAACTATAAATACATAAATGAGGAATAAAATCTAACTTGAACCAAAAAAGAAAAAAAAAACTGAACCTAAGAATTATACAGAGGAAAACACTACCAAGGCACTTGCTCCAGTGGTAAACAATTCTGAAATTGGTCAGAGGTGGGGAATCATCTCCCATACAGCCAGCAGCCCCGCCCGCCCACGCAAGGAGCATCCTCATTGCAAAGCTGGGAGACTGTGCCGAGGCCTCTGTGAGTAAACATGAGCTGAGCCCCAGGCCAGATGCTGCTGAACTGTTCCCACCCTTCCCAGGTGAAACACCTGAATATGTACAAGGGCTTGAAAGCCTAGAGGAAGGGCCGTGGAGCCACACCAGCGACAGCACGCTGGCCAACTTGTTGCCTGCAGGTCAGCCAGGATGGTACTGGCCACGGGCGCTCTTCTGGAAGCTTTCTATTGCCCTGCCTGAGATACCCCTCCTGTCCCGGCCCCCACTCCTTTTTTTCCTTCCTCACCTCAGCCCGGAGAGATACTCCAGTGGAAGTTATGGGTGACACATCCTCTTCTTTACAGGTGGCAGCCTGGCAACTCCTGCCGAAAGTCCAGCAGAGCCCCACTCACACCGCGCCTCCCACAAAGCCGTGGACCCTCACACCCTCCCACCAGCACAGCCCCGAGACTGCTGACGGGGCAGAGAATATGGAGTCAGGCACAGCTGCAGGGGCTATTGCTGCCTGGAGTGCTGTTTATATTGACCTCAACCCAGGCACACCTGGGGAGGGCTTGCCGGCAGGGTCAGGCTGCCCAGGTCAGCTAATCCTCAGCCCTCAGGGAATCACATTGCAGAATATGGACCTCGCTAAGACAGAATATTCGCCAAGGAAAAAAAGGACACAATGCCATTTGCAGCACCGTAGATGAGTCTCGAGGTAATCACGTGACTTGGAGTAAGTCAGAAAGTGAAAGACACATATCATATCACTTATAGGTGTTACCTATAAATTGATACCAGGGCAGATATTTCCACGGAGAAGGGCAATCACAGATTCATTAAACAAACTTATGGTTCACCAAAGGAAAGGTGTGAGGATTGAATTCATTACGATATTGGGGTTAACAGACATATACAAGCACAGTAGACGTATATAATCACCAAAGACCTACGGAGTACCAAGAGAAGACTACTCAACATTCTGTCATAACGTACATGGGAAAAGGATCCCAGGAAGAACAGACATATGTATATGTGTAAAAGAACCACCTCTTGCCCACCTACAACAAGCTAAACGTTGTACTCAAACTTGCTGTAATAAAAAATAAAAAATTAAATTAAAAACACGAACAAGAAGTAGTGAGACAAACTTGAGGGGCTTTCTCCTGGCACATTCCGTTCTACATTCCAATCTAGAACACGACTTCCATTGAGGCTCTGCTGCCCTAGTAACCAGATTTGGTAAGGGAGAACTGCTGCCACATTGTGGCCTTTTCACACAACTGCAGGTTTAATGCCAGCGCTAATGGTCAGTGGATATTCCAAATCATTACAGGCCTGTAAATGACACCTGCCCTGAAAACAAATCCTGGGGTCATATATCGACCAAAAAATTCAAAAGACGTCCATATTTCAAAACGACAGTTTCAAGAGGCATATTTCACGCACATTAGTGTTCTGCTTCTTTTGCTTTCTTTCTTTCTTTGTTAAAAAAAACGGGAATGGAAAAAGGCAACCCTCAGAATGGGCGAAAACGTTCACAAACGAATCAATGGACAAAGGTTTAATCTCCAATATATATAAACAGCTCATGCAGCTTAATATTAATAAAACAAACAACCCAATACAAAAATGGGCAGAAGATCTAAAGAGACGTTTCTTCAAAGAAGACACAGAGATGGCCAAGACGCACATGAAAAGCTGCTCAACATCACTAATTATTAGAGAAATGCAAATCAAAACTACAATGAGGTAAGACCTCACACCTGTTAGAATCGGCATCATCAGATAATCTACAATCAACAAATTCTGGGGAGGGTGTGGACAAAAGGAACCCTCTTCCGCTATTGGTGGGAATGTAAATTGATACAGTCACTATGGAGAACAGTATGGAGGTTCCTTTAAAAAACTAAAAAGAGAATTACCATAGGATCCAGCAATCCCACTTCTGGGCATATACCCAGAGCAAACCATAAATCACAAAGACACATTCACCACAATGTTCATTGCAGCACTATTTACAATAGCCAGGTAATGGAAGCAACCTAAATGCCCACAGACAGACGAATGGATAAAGATGTGGTACATATACAAAATGGAATATTACTCAGCCATAAAAAGGAATGAAACTGGGTCATTTGTAGAGAAGTTGATGGATCTAGAGACTGTCATACAGAGTGAAGTAAGTCAGAAAGAGAAAAACAAATATTGTATATTAATGCCTATATGTGGAACCTAGAAAAATGGTAGAGATGAACTGGTTTGCAGGGCAGAAATAGAGACACAGAGGTAGAGAACAAACGTATGGACACAAAGTGGGGGAAGCCATGGGGTGGTGGTGGTGGGATGAGTTGGGAGATTAGGATTGACCTGTGTACATGTCTATGCATAAAATAGATAACTAATAATAACCTACTGTATAAAAAAATAACTAAAATTAAATTTCAAAATTTTAAAAAATAAAATGTAAAAATAAAACAGAAAAAAAGTTCTTCCATTCACACTGATGTATTTATACGAATGAATTATTTCCATGCTTATATCTATAAATACATAAATGAGGAATAAAATCTAACTTGAACCAAAAAAGAAAAAAAAAACTGAACCTAAGAATTATACAGAGGAAAACACTACCAAGGCACTTGCTCCAGTGGTAAACAATTCTGAAATTGGTCAGAGGTGGGGAATCATCTCCCATACAGCCAGCAGCCCCGCCCGCCCACGCAAGGAGCATCCTCATTGCAAAGCTGGGAGACCGTGCCGAGGCCTCTGTGAGTAAACGTGAGCTGAGCCCCAGGCCAGATGCTGCTGAACTGTTCCCACCCTTCCCAGGTGAAACACCTGAATATGTACAAGGGCTTGAAAGCCTAGAGGAAGGGCCGTGGAGCCACACCAGCGACAGCACGCAGGCCAACTTGGTGCCTGCAGGTCAGCCAGGATGGTACTGGCCACGGGCGCTCCTCTGGAAGCTTTCTATTGCCCTGCCTGAGATACCCCTCCTGTCCCGGCCCCCACGCCTTTTTTTCCTTCCTTACCTCAGCCCGGAGAGATATTCCAGTGGAAGTTATGGGTGACACATCCTCTTCTTTACAGGTGGCAGCCTGGCAACTCCTGCCGAAAGTCCAGCAGAGCCCCACTCACACCGGGCCACCCACAAAGCCGTGGACCCTCACACCCTCCCACCAGCACAGCCCCGAGACTGCTGACGGGGCAGAGAATATGGAGTCAGGCACAGCTGCAGGGGCTATTGCTGCCAGGAGTGCTGTTTATATTGACCTCAACCCAGGCACACCTGGGGAGGGCTTGCCGGCAGGGTCAGGCTGCCCAGGTCAGCTAATCCTCAGCCCTCAGGGAATCACATTGCAGAATATGGACCTCGCTAAGACAGAATATTCGCCAAGGAAAAAAAGGACACAATGCCATTTGCAGCACCGTAGATGAGTCTCGAGGTAATCACGTGACTTGGAGTAAGTCAGAAAGTGAAAGACACATATCATATCATATCACTTATAGGTGTTACCTATAAATTGATACCAGGGCAGATATTTCCACGGAGAAGGGCAATCACAGATTCATTAAACAAACTTATGGTTCACCAAAGGAAAGGTGTGAGTATTGAATTCATTACGATATTGGGGTTAACAGACAGATACAAACACAGTAGACGTATATAATCACCAAAGACCTACGGAGTACCAAGAGAAGACTACTCAACATTCTGTCATAACGTACATGGGAAAAGGATCCCAGGAAGAACAGACATATGTATATGTGTAAAAGAACCACCTCTTGCACACCTACAACAAGCTAAACGTTGTACTCAAACTTGCTGTAATAAAAAATAAAAAATTAAATTAAAAACACGAACAAGAAGTAGTGAGACAAACTTGAGGGGCTTTCTCCTGGCACATTCCGTTCTACATTCCAATCTAGAACACGACTTCCATTGAGGCTCTGCTGCCCTAGTAACCAGATTTTGTAAGGGAGAACTGCTGCCACCTTGTGGCCGTTTCACACAACTGCAGGTTTAATGCCAGCGCTAATGGTCAGTGGATATTCCAAATCATTACAGGCCTGTAAATGACACCTGCCCTGAAAACAAATCCTGGGGTCATATATCGACCAAAAAATTCAAAAGACGTCCATATTTCAAAACGACAGTTTCAAGAGGCATATTTCACGCACATTAGTGTTCTGCTTCTTTTGCTTTCTTTCTTCTTTGTTAAAAAAAACGGGAATGGAAAAAGGCAACCCTCAGAATGGGCGAAAACGTTCACAAACGAATCAATGGACAAAGGTTTAATCTCCAATATATATAAACAGCTCATGCAGCTTAATATTAATAAAACAAACAACCCAATACAAAAATGGGCAGAAGATCTAAAGAGACGTTTCTTCAAAGAAGACACAGAGATGGCCAAGACGCACATGAAAAGCTGCTCAACATCACTAATTATTAGAGAAATGCAAATCAAAACTACAATGAGGTAAGACCTCACACCTGTTAGAATCGGCATCATCAGATAATCTACAATCAACAAATTCTGGGGAGGGTGTGGACAAAAGGAACCCTCTTCCGCTATTGGTGGGAATGTAAATTGATACAGTCACTATGGAGAACAGTATGGAGGTTCCTTTAAAAAACTAAAAAGAGAATTACCATAGGATCCAGCAATCCCACTTCTGGGCATATACCCAGAGCAAACCATAAATCACAAAGACCCATTCACCACAATGTTCATTGCAGCACTATTTACAATAGCCAGGTAATGGAAGCAACCTAAATGCCCACAGACAGACGAATGGATAAAGATGTGGTACATATACAAAATGGAATATTACTCAGCCATAAAAAGGAATGAAACTGGGTCATTTGTAGAGAAGTTGATGGATCTAGAGACTGTCATACAGAGTGAAGTAAGCCAGAAAGAGAAAAACAAATATTGTATATTAATGCCTATATGTGGAACCTAGAAAAATGGTAGAGATGAACTGGTTTGCAGGGCAGAAATAGAGACACAGAGGTAGAGAACAAACGTATGGACACAAAGTGGGGGAAGCCATGGGGTGGTGGTGGTGGGATGAGTTGGGAGATTAGGATTGACCTGTGTACATGTCTATGCATAAAATAGATAACTAATAATAACCTACTGTATAAAAAAAATAACTAAAATTAAATTTCAAAATTTTAAAAAATAAAATGTAAAAATAAAACAGAAAAAAAGTTCTTCCATTCACACTGATGTATTTATACGAATGAATTATTTCCATGCTTATATCTATAAATACATAAATGAGGAATAAAATCTAACTTGAACCAAAAAAGAAAAAAAAAAACTGAACCTAAGAATTATACAGAGGAAAACACTACCAAGGCACTTGCTCCAGTGGTAAACAATTCTGAAATTGGTCAGAGGTGGGGAATCATCTCCCATACAGCCAGCAGCCCCGCCCGCCCACGCAAGGAGCATCCTCATTGCAAAGCTGGGAGACCGTGCCGAGGCCTCTGTGAGTAAACGTGAGCTGAGCCCCAGGCCAGATGCTGCTGAACTCTTCCCACCCTTCCCAGGTGAAACACCTGAATATGTACAAGGGCTTGAAAGCCTAGAGGAAGGGCCGTGGAGCCACACCAGCGACAGCACGCAGGCCAACTTGGTGCCTGCAGGTCAGCCAGGATGGTACTGGCCACGGGCGCTCCTCTGGAAGCTTTCTATTGCCCTGCCTGAGATACCCCTCCTGTCCCGGCCCCCACGCCTTTTTTTCCTTCCTTACCTCAGCCCGGAGAGATATTCCAGTGGAAGTTATGGGTGACACATCCTCTTCTTTACAGGTGGCAGCCTGGCAACTCCTGCCGAAAGTCCAGCAGAGCCCCACTCACACCGGGCCACCCACAAAGCCGTGGACCCTCACACCCTCCCACCAGCACAGCCCCGAGACTGCTGACGGGGCAGAGAATATGGAGTCAGGCACAGCTGCAGGGGCTATTGCTGCCAGGAGTGCTGTTTATATTGACCTCAACCCAGGCACACCTGGGGAGGGCTTGCCGGCAGGGTCAGGCTGCCCAGGTCAGCTAATCCTCAGCCCTCAGGGAATCACATTGCAGAATATGGACCTCGCTAAGACAGAATATTCGCCAAGGAAAAAAAGGACACAATGCCATTTGCAGCACCGTAGATGAGTCTCGAGGTAATCACGTGACTTGGAGTAAGTCAGAAAGTGAAAGACACATATCATATCATATCACTTATAGGTGTTACCTATAAATTGATACCAGGGCAGATATTTCCACGGAGAAGGGCAATCACAGATTCATTAAACAAACTTATGGTTCACCAAAGGAAAGGTGTGAGGATTGAATTCATTACGATATTGGGGTTAACAGACAGATACAAACACAGTAGACGTATATAATCACCAAAGACCTACGGAGTACCAAGAGAAGACTACTCAACATTCTGTCATAACGTACATGGGAAAAGGATCCCAGGAAGAACAGACATATGTATATGTGTAAAAGAACCACCTCTTGCACACCTACAACAAGCTAAACGTTGTACTCAAACTTGCTGTAATAAAAAATAAAAAATTAAATTAAAAACACGAACAAGAAGTAGTGAGACAAACTTGAGGGGCTTTCTCCTGGCACATTCCGTTCTACATTCCAATCTAGAACACGACTTCCATTGAGGCTCTGCTGCCCTAGTAACCAGATTTGGTAAGGGAGAACTGCTGCCACCTTGTGGCCGTTTCACACAACTGCAGGTTTAATGCCAGCGCTAATGGTCAGTGGATATTCCAAATCATTACAGGCCTGTAAATGACACCTGCCCTGAAAACAAATCCTGGGGTCATATATCGACCAAAAAATTCAAAAGACGTCCATATTTCAAAACGACAGTTTCAAGAGGCATATTTCACGCACATTAGTGTTCTGCTTCTTTTGCTTTCTTTCTTCTTTGTTAAAAAAAACGGGAATGGAAAAAGGCAACCCTCAGAATGGGCGAAAACGTTCACAAACGAATCAATGGACAAAGGTTTAATCTCCAATATATATAAACAGCTCATGCAGCTTAATATTAATAAAACAAACAACCCAATACAAAAATGGGCAGAAGATCTAAAGAGACGTTTCTTCAAAGAAGACACAGAGATAGCCAAGACGCACATGAAAAGCTGCTCAACATCACTAATTATTAGAGAAATGCAAATCAAAACTACAATGAGGTAAGACCTCACACCTGTTAGAATCGGCATCATCAGATAATCTACAATCAACAAATTCTGGGGAGGGTGTGGACAAAAGGAACCCTCTTCCGCTATTGGTGGGAATGTAAATTGATACAGTCACTATGGAGAACAGTATGGAGGTTCCTTTAAAAAACTAAAAAGAGAATTACCATAGGATCCAGCAATCCCACTTCTGGGCATATACCCAGAGAAAACCATAAATCACAAAGACACATTCACCACAATGTTCTTTGCAGCACTCTTTACAATAGCCAGGTAATGGAAGCAACATAAATGCCCACAGACAGACGAATGTATAAAGATGTAGGTACATATACAAAATGGAATATTACTCAGCCATAAAAAGGAATGAAACTGGGTCATTTGTAGAGAAGTTGATGGATCTAGAGACTGTCATACAGAGTGAAGTAAGTCAGAAAGAGAAAAACAAATATTGTATATTAATGCCTATATGTGGAACCTAGAAAAATGGTAGAGATGAACTGGTTTGCAGGGCAGAAATAGAGACACAGAGGTAGAGAACAAACGTATGGACACAAAGTGGGGGAAGCCATGGGGTGGTGGTGGTGGGATGAGTTGGGAGATTAGGATTGACCTGTATACATGTCTATGCATAAAATAGATAACTAAAAATAACCTACTGTATAAAAAAAATAACTAAAATTAAATTTCAAAATTTTAAAAAATAAAATGTAAAAATAAAACAGAAAAAAAGTTCTTCCATTCACACTGATGTATTTATACGAATGAATTATTTCCATGCTTATATCTATAAATACATAAATGAGGAATAAAATCTAACTTGAACCAAAAAAGAAAAAAAAAACTGAACCTAAGAATTATACAGAGGAAAACACTACCAAGGCACTTGCTCCAGTGGTAAACAATTCTGAAATTGGTCAGAGGTGGGGAATCATCTCCCATACAGCCAGCAGCCCCGCCCGCCCACGCAAGGAGCATCCTCATTGCAAAGCTGGGAGACCGTGCCAAGGCCTCTGTGAGTAAACGTGAGCTGAGCCCCAGGCCAGATGCTGCTGAACTGTTCCCACCCTTCCCAGGTGAAACACCTGAATATGTACAAGGGCTTGAAAGCCTAGAGGAAGGGCCGTGGAGCCACACCAGCGACAGCACGCAGGCCAACTTGGTGCCTGCAGGTCAGCCAGGATGGTACTGGCCACGGGCGCTCCTCTAGAAGCTTTCTATTGCCCTGCCTGAGATACCCCTCCTGTCCCGGCCCCCACTCCTTTTTTTCCTTCCTCACCTCAGCCCGGAGAGATATTCCAGTGGAAGTTATGGGTGACACATGCTCTTCTTTACAGGTGGCAGCCTGGCAACTCCTGCCGAAAGTCCAGCAGAGCCCCACTCACACCGGGCCACCCACAAAGCCGTGGACCCTCACACCCTCCCACCAGCACAGCCCCGAGACTGCTGACGGGGCAGAGAATATGGAGTCAGGCACAGCTGCAGGGGCTATTGCTGCCTGGAGTGCTGTTTATATTGACCTCAACCCAGGCACACCTGGGGAGGGCTTGCCGGCAGGGTCAGGCTGCCCAGGTCAGCTAATCCTCAGCCCTCAGGGAATCACATTGCAGAATATGGACCTCGCTAAGACAGAATATTCGCCAAGGAAAAAAAGGACACAATGCCATTTGCAGCACCGTAGATGAGTCTCGAGGTAATCACGTGACTTGGAGTAAGTCAGAAAGTGAAAGACACATATCATATCATATCACTTATAGGTGTTACCTATAAATTGATACCAGGGCAGATATTTCCACGGAGAAGGGCAATCACAGATTCATTAAACAAACTTATGGTTCACCAAAGGAAAGGTGTGAGGATTGAATTCATTACGATATTGGGGTTAACAGACAGATACAAACACAGTAGACGTATATAATCACCAAAGACCTACGGAGTACCAAGAGAAGACTACTCAACATTCTGTCATAACGTACATGGGAAAAGGATCCCAGGAAGAACAGACATATGTATATGTGTAAAAGAACCACCTCTTGCACACCTACAACAAGCTAAACGTTGTACTCAAACTTGCTGTAATAAAAAATAAAAAATTAAATTAAAAACACGAACAAGAAGTAGTGAGACAAACTTGAGGGGCTTTCTCCTGGCACATTCCGTTCTACATTCCAATCTAGAACACGACTTCCATTGAGGCTCTGCTGCCCTAGTAACCAGATTTTGTAAGGGAGAACTGCTGCCACCTTGTGGCCGTTTCACACAACTGCAGGTTTAATGCCAGCGCTAATGGTCAGTGGATATTCCAAATCATTACAGGCCTGTAAATGACACCTGCCCTGAAAACAAATCCTGGGGTCATATATCGACCAAAAAATTCAAAAGACGTCCATATTTCAAAACGACAGTTTCAAGAGGCATATTTCACGCACATTAGTGTTCTGCTTCTTTTGCTTTCTTTCTTCTTTGTTAAAAAAAACGGGAATGGAAAAAGGCAACCCTCAGAATGGGCGAAAACGTTCACAAACGAATCAATGGACAAAGGTTTAATCTCCAATATATATAAACAGCTCATGCAGCTTAATATTAATAAAACAAACAACCCAATACAAAAATGGGCAGAAGATCTAAAGAGACGTTTCTTCAAAGAAGACACAGAGATGGCCAAGACGCACATGAAAAGCTGCTCAACATCACTAATTATTAGAGAAATGCAAATCAAAACTACAATGAGGTAAGACCTCACACCTGTTAGAATCGGCATCATCAGATAATCTACAATCAACAAATTCTGGGGAGGGTGTGGACAAAAGGAACCCTCTTCCGCTATTGGTGGGAATGTAAATTGATACAGTCACTATGGAGAACAGTATGGAGGTTCCTTTAAAAAACTAAAAAGAGAATTACCATAGGATCCAGCAATCCCACTTCTGGGCATATACCCAGAGCAAACCATAAATCACAAAGACACATTCACCACAATGTTCATTGCAGCACTATTTACAATAGCCAGGTAATGGAAGCAACCTAAATGCCCACAGACAGACGAATGGATAAAGATGTGGTACATATACAAAATGGAATATTACTCAGCCATAAAAAGGAATGAAACTGGGTCATTTGTAGAGAAGTTGATGGATCTAGAGACTGTCATACAGAGTGAAGTAAGCCAGAAAGAGAAAAACAAATATTGTATATTAATGCCTATATGTGGAACCTAGAAAAATGGTAGAGATGAACTGGTTTGCAGGGCAGAAATAGAGACACAGAGGTAGAGAACAAACGTATGGACACAAAGTGGGGGAAGCCATGGGGTGGTGGTGGTGGGATGAGTTGGGAGATTAGGATTGACCTGTGTACATGTCTATGCATAAAATAGATAACTAATAATAACCTACTGTATAAAAAAAATAACTAAAATTAAATTTCAAAATTTTAAAAAATAAAATGTAAAAATAAAACAGAAAAAAAGTTCTTCCATTCACACTGATGTATTTATACGAATGAATTATTTCCATGCTTATATCTATAAATACATAAATGAGGAATAAAATCTAACTTGAACCAAAAAAGAAAAAAAAAAACTGAACCTAAGAATTATACAGAGGAAAACACTACCAAGGCACTTGCTCCAGTGGTAAACAATTCTGAAATTGGTCAGAGGTGGGGAATCATCTCCCATACAGCCAGCAGCCCCGCCCGCCCACGCAAGGAGCATCCTCATTGCAAAGCTGGGAGACCGTGCCGAGGCCTCTGTGAGTAAACGTGAGCTGAGCCCCAGGCCAGATGCTGCTGAACTCTTCCCACCCTTCCCAGGTGAAACACCTGAATATGTACAAGGGCTTGAAAGCCTAGAGGAAGGGCCGTGGAGCCACACCAGCGACAGCACGCAGGCCAACTTGGTGCCTGCAGGTCAGCCAGGATGGTACTGGCCACGGGCGCTCCTCTGGAAGCTTTCTATTGCCCTGCCTGAGATACCCCTCCTGTCCCGGCCCCCACGCCTTTTTTTCCTTCCTTACCTCAGCCCGGAGAGATATTCCAGTGGAAGTTATGGGTGACACATCCTCTTCTTTACAGGTGGCAGCCTGGCAACTCCTGCCGAAAGTCCAGCAGAGCCCCACTCACACCGGGCCACCCACAAAGCCGTGGACCCTCACACCCTCCCACCAGCACAGCCCCGAGACTGCTGACGGGGCAGAGAATATGGAGTCAGGCACAGCTGCAGGGGCTATTGCTGCCAGGAGTGCTGTTTATATTGACCTCAACCCAGGCACACCTGGGGAGGGCTTGCCGGCAGGGTCAGGCTGCCCAGGTCAGCTAATCCTCAGCCCTCAGGGAATCACATTGCAGAATATGGACCTCGCTAAGACAGAATATTCGCCAAGGAAAAAAAGGACACAATGCCATTTGCAGCACCGTAGATGAGTCTCGAGGTAATCACGTGACTTGGAGTAAGTCAGAAAGTGAAAGACACATATCATATCATATCACTTATAGGTGTTACCTATAAATTGATACCAGGGCAGATATTTCCACGGAGAAGGGCAATCACAGATTCATTAAACAAACTTATGGTTCACCAAAGGAAAGGTGTGAGGATTGAATTCATTACGATATTGGGGTTAACAGACAGATACAAACACAGTAGACGTATATAATCACCAAAGACCTACGGAGTACCAAGAGAAGACTACTCAACATTCTGTCATAACGTACATGGGAAAAGGATCCCAGGAAGAACAGACATATGTATATGTGTAAAAGAACCACCTCTTGCACACCTACAACAAGCTAAACGTTGTACTCAAACTTGCTGTAATAAAAAATAAAAAATTAAATTAAAAACACGAACAAGAAGTAGTGAGACAAACTTGAGGGGCTTTCTCCTGGCACATTCCGTTCTACATTCCAATCTAGAACACGACTTCCATTGAGGCTCTGCTGCCCTAGTAACCAGATTTGGTAAGGGAGAACTGCTGCCACCTTGTGGCCGTTTCACACAACTGCAGGTTTAATGCCAGCGCTAATGGTCAGTGGATATTCCAAATCATTACAGGCCTGTAAATGACACCTGCCCTGAAAACAAATCCTGGGGTCATATATCGACCAAAAAATTCAAAAGACGTCCATATTTCAAAACGACAGTTTCAAGAGGCATATTTCACGCACATTAGTGTTCTGCTTCTTTTGCTTTCTTTCTTCTTTGTTAAAAAAAACGGGAATGGAAAAAGGCAACCCTCAGAATGGGCGAAAACGTTCACAAACGAATCAATGGACAAAGGTTTAATCTCCAATATATATAAACAGCTCATGCAGCTTAATATTAATAAAACAAACAACCCAATACAAAAATGGGCAGAAGATCTAAAGAGACGTTTCTTCAAAGAAGACACAGAGATAGCCAAGACGCACATGAAAAGCTGCTCAACATCACTAATTATTAGAGAAATGCAAATCAAAACTACAATGAGGTAAGACCTCACACCTGTTAGAATCGGCATCATCAGATAATCTACAATCAACAAATTCTGGGGAGGGTGTGGACAAAAGGAACCCTCTTCCGCTATTGGTGGGAATGTAAATTGATACAGTCACTATGGAGAACAGTATGGAGGTTCCTTTAAAAAACTAAAAAGAGAATTACCATAGGATCCAGCAATCCCACTTCTGGGCATATACCCAGAGAAAACCATAAATCACAAAGACACATTCACCACAATGTTCTTTGCAGCACTCTTTACAATAGCCAGGTAATGGAAGCAACATAAATGCCCACAGACAGACGAATGTATAAAGATGTAGGTACATATACAAAATGGAATATTACTCAGCCATAAAAAGGAATGAAACTGGGTCATTTGTAGAGAAGTTGATGGATCTAGAGACTGTCATACAGAGTGAAGTAAGTCAGAAAGAGAAAAACAAATATTGTATATTAATGCCTATATGTGGAACCTAGAAAAATGGTAGAGATGAACTGGTTTGCAGGGCAGAAATAGAGACACAGAGGTAGAGAACAAACGTATGGACACAAAGTGGGGGAAGCCATGGGGTGGTGGTGGTGGGATGAGTTGGGAGATTAGGATTGACCTGTATACATGTCTATGCATAAAATAGATAACTAAAAATAACCTACTGTATAAAAAAAATAACTAAAATTAAATTTCAAAATTTTAAAAAATAAAATGTAAAAATAAAACAGAAAAAAAGTTCTTCCATTCACACTGATGTATTTATACGAATGAATTATTTCCATGCTTATATCTATAAATACATAAATGAGGAATAAAATCTAACTTGAACCAAAAAAGAAAAAAAAAACTGAACCTAAGAATTATACAGAGGAAAACACTACCAAGGCACTTGCTCCAGTGGTAAACAATTCTGAAATTGGTCAGAGGTGGGGAATCATCTCCCATACAGCCAGCAGCCCCGCCCGCCCACGCAAGGAGCATCCTCATTGCAAAGCTGGGAGACCGTGCCAAGGCCTCTGTGAGTAAACGTGAGCTGAGCCCCAGGCCAGATGCTGCTGAACTGTTCCCACCCTTCCCAGGTGAAACACCTGAATATGTACAAGGGCTTGAAAGCCTAGAGGAAGGGCCGTGGAGCCACACCAGCGACAGCACGCAGGCCAACTTGGTGCCTGCAGGTCAGCCAGGATGGTACTGGCCACGGGCGCTCCTCTAGAAGCTTTCTATTGCCCTGCCTGAGATACCCCTCCTGTCCCGGCCCCCACTCCTTTTTTTCCTTCCTCACCTCAGCCCGGAGAGATATTCCAGTGGAAGTTATGGGTGACACATGCTCTTCTTTACAGGTGGCAGCCTGGCAACTCCTGCCGAAAGTCCAGCAGAGCCCCACTCACACCGGGCCACCCACAAAGCCGTGGACCCTCACACCCTCCCACCAGCACAGCCCCGAGACTGCTGACGGGGCAGAGAATATGGAGTCAGGCACAGCTGCAGGGGCTATTGCTGCCTGGAGTGCTGTTTATATTGACCTCAACCCAGGCACACCTGGGGAGGGCTTGCCGGCAGGGTCAGGCTGCCCAGGTCAGCTAATCCTCAGCCCTCAGGGAATCACATTGCAGAATATGGACCTCGCTAAGACAGAATATTCGCCAAGGAAAAAAAGGACACAATGCCATTTGCAGCACCGTAGATGAGTCTCGAGGTAATCACGTGACTTGGAGTAAGTCAGAAAGTGAAAGACACATATCATATCATATCACTTATAGGTGTTACCTATAAATTGATACCAGGGCAGATATTTCCACGGAGAAGGGCAATCACAGATTCATTAAACAAACTTATGGTTCACCAAAGGAAAGGTGTGAGGATTGAATTCATTACGATATTGGGGTTAACAGACAGATACAAACACAGTAGACGTATATAATCACCAAAGACCTACGGAGTACCAAGAGAAGACTACTCAACATTCTGTCATAACGGACATGGGAAAAGGATCCCAGGAAGAACAGACATATGTATATGTGTAAAAGAACCACCTCTTGCACACCTACAACAAGCTAAACGTTGTACTCAAACTTGCTGTAATAAAAAATAAAAAATTAAATTAAAAACACGAACAAGAAGTAGTGAGACAAACTTGAGGGGCTTTCTCCTGGCACATTCCGTTCTACATTCCAATCTCGAACACGACTTCCATTGAGGCTCTGCTGCCCTAGTAACCAGATTTGGTAAGGGAGAACTGCTGCCACCTTGTGGCCGTTTCACACAACTGCAGGTTTAATGCCAGCGCTAATGGTCAGTGGATATTCCAAATCATTACAGGCCTGTAAATGACACCTGCCCTGAAAACAAATCCTGGGGTCATATATCGACCAAAAAATTCAAAAGACGTCCATATTTCAAAACGACAGTTTCAAGAGGCATATTTCACGCACATTAGTGTTATGCTTCTTTTGCTTTCTTTCTTTCTTTGTTAAAAAAACGGGAATGGAGAAAGGCAACCCTCAGAATGGGCGAAAACGTTCACAAACGAATCAATGGACAAAGGTTTAATCTCCAATATATATAAACAGCTCATGCAGCTTAATATTAATAAAACAAACAACCCAATACAAAAATGGGCAGAAGATCTAAAGAGACGTTTCTTCAAAGAAGACACAGAGATGTCCAAGACGCACATGAAAAGCTGCTCAACATCACTAATTATTAGAGAAATGCAAATCAAAACTACAATGAGGTAAGACCTCACACCTGTTAGAATCGGCATCATCAGATAATCTACAATCAACAAATTCTGGGGACGGTGTGGACAAAAGGAACCCTCTTCCGCTATTGGTGGGAATGTAAATTGATACAGTCACTATGGAGAACAGTATGGAGGTTCCTTTAAAAAACTAAAAAGAGGGCCTCCCTGGTGGCGCAGTGGTTGAGAGTCCGCCTGCCGATGCAGGGGATACGGGTTCGTGCCCCGGTCCGGGAGGATCCCATATGCCGCGGAGCGGCTGGGCCCGTGAGCCATGGCCGCTGAGCCTGCGCGTCCGGAGCCTGTGCTCCGCAGCGGGAGAGGCCACAACAGTGAGACGCCCGCATACCGCAAAAAAAAAAAAAAAAAAAAACTAAAAAGAGAATTACCATAGGATCCAGCAATCCCACTTCTGGGCATATACCCAGAGAAAACCATAAATCACAAAGACACATTCACCACAATGTTCATTGCAGCACTATTTACAATAGCCAGGTAATGGAAGCAACCTAAATGCCCACAGATAGACGAATGGATAAAGATGTGGTACATATACAAAATGGAATATTACTCAGCCATAAAAAGGAATGAAACTGGGTCATTTGTAGAGAAGTTGATGGATCTAGAGACTGTCATACAGAGTGAAGTAAGCCAGAAAGAGAAAAACAAATATTGTATATTAATGCCTATATGTGGAACCTAGAAAAATGGTAGAGATGAACTGGTTTGCAGGGCACAAATAGAGACCCAGAGGTAGAGAACAAACTTATGGACACAAAGTGGGGGAAGCCATGGGGTGGTGGTGGTGGGATGAGTTGGGAGATTAGGATTGACCTGTATACATGTCTATGCATAAAATAGATAACTAATAATAACCTACTGTATGAAAAAATAACTAAAAATAAATTTCAAAATTTTAAAAAATAAAATGTAAAAATAAAACAGAAAAAAAGTTCTTCCATTCACACTGATGTATTTATACGAATGAATTATTTCCATGCTTATATCTATAAATACATAAATAAGGAATAAAATCTAACTTGAACCAAAAAAGAAAAAAAAAACTGAACCTAACAGTTATACAGAGGAAAACACTACCAAGGCACTTGCTCCAGTGGTAAACAATTCTGAAATTGGTCAGAGGTGGGGAATCATCTCCCATACAGCCAGCAGCCCCGCCCGCCCACGCAAGGAGCATCCTCATTGCAAAGCTGGGAGACCGTGCCGAGGCCTCTGTGAGTAAACGTGAGCTGAGCCCCAGGCCAGATGCTGCTGAACTGTTCCCACCCTTCCCAGGTGAAACACCTGAATATGTACAAGGGCTTGAAAGCCTAGAGGAAGGGCCGTGGAGCCACACCAGCGACAGCACGCAGGCCAACTTGGTGCCTGCAGGTCAGCCAGGATGGTACTGGCCACGGGCGCTCCTCTAGAAGATTTCTATTGCCCTGCCTGAGATACCCCTCCTGTCCCGGCCCCCACTCCTTTTTTTCCTTCCTCACCTCAGCCCGGAGAGATATTCCAGTGGAAATTATGGGTGACACATGCTCTTCTTTACAGGTGGCAGCCTGGCAACTCCTGCCGAAAGTCCAGCAGAGCCCCACTCACACTGGGCCACCCACAAAGCCGTGGACCCTCACACCCTCCCACCAGCACAGCCCCGAGACTGCTGACGGGGCAGAGAATATGGAGTCAGGCACAGCTGCAGGGGCTATTGCTGCCTGGAGTGCTGTTTATATTGACCTCAACCCAGGCACACCTGGGGAGGGCTTGCCGGCAGGGTCAGGCTGCCCAGGTCAGCTAATCCTCAGCCCTCAGGGAATCACATTGCAGAATATGGACCTCGCTAAGACAGAATATTCGCCAAGGAAAAAAAGGACACAATGCCATTTGCAGCACCGTAGATGAGTCTCGAGGTAATCACGTGACTTGGAGTAAGTCAGAAAGTGAAAGACACATATCATATCATATCACTTATAGGTGTTACCTATAAATTGATACCAGGGCAGATATTTCCACGGAGAAGGGCAATCACAGATTCATTAAACAAACTTATGGTTCACCAAAGGAAAGGTGTGAGGATTGAATTCATTACGATATTGGGGTTGACAGATACAAACACAGTAGACGTATATAATCACCAAAGACCTACGGAGTACCAAGAGAAGACTACTCAACATTCTGTCATAACGGACATGGGAAAAGGATCCCAGGAAGAACAGACATATGTATATGTGTAAAAGAACCACCTCTTGCACACCTACAACAAGCTAAACGTTGTACTCAAACTTGCTGTAATAAAAAATAAAAAATTAAATTAAAAACACGAACAAGAAGTAGTGAGACAAACTTGAGGGGCTTTCTCCTGGCACATTCCGTTCTACATTCCAATCTCGAACACGACTTCCATTGAGGCTCTGCTGCCCTAGTAACCAGATTTGGTAAGGGAGAACTGCTGCCACCTTGTGGCCGTTTCACACAACTGCAGGTTTAATGCCAGCGCTAATGGTCAGTGGATATTCCAAATCATTACAGGCCTGTAAATGACACCTGCCCTGAAAACAAATCCTGGGGTCATATATCGACCAAAAAATTCAAAGGACGTCCATATTTCAAAACGACAGTTTCAAGAGGCATATTTCACGCACATTAGTGTTCTGCTTCTTTTGCTTGCTTTCTTTCTTTGTTAAAAAAAACGGGAATGGAAAAAGGCAACCCTCAGAATGGGCGAAAACGTTCACAAACGAATCAATGGACAAAGGTTTAATCTCCAATATATATAAACAGCTCATGCAGCTTAATATTAATAAAACAAACAACCCAATACAAAAATGGGCAGAAGATCTAAAGAGACGTTTCTTCAAAGAAGACACAGAGATGGCCAAGACGCACATGAAAAGCTGCTCAACATCACTAATTATAAGAGAAATGCAAATCAAAACTACAATGAGGTAAGACCTCACACCTGTTAGAATCGGCATCATCAGATAATCTACAAACAACAAATTCTGGGGAGGGTGTGGACAAAAGGAACCCTCTTCCGCTATTGGTGGGAATGTAAATTGATACAGTCACTATGGAGAACAGAATGGAGGTTCCTTTAAAAAACTAAAAAGAGAATTACCATAGGATCCAGCAATCCCACTTCTGGGCATATACCCTGAGAAAACCATAAATCACAGAGACACATTCACCACAATGTTCATTGCAGCACTATTTACAATAGCCAGGTAATGGAAGCAACCTAAATGCCCACAGACAGACGAATGGATAAAGATGTGGTTCATATACAAAATGGAATATTACTCAGCCATAAAAAGGAATGAAACTGGGTCATTTGTAGAGAAGTTGATGGATCTAGAGACTGTCATACAGAGTGAAGTAAGCCAGAAAGAGAAAAACAAATATTGTATATAAATGCCTATATGTGGAACCTAGAAAAATGGTAGAGATGAACTGGTTTGCAGGGCAGAAATAGAGACCCAGAGGTAGAGAACAAACGTATGGACACAAAGTGGGGGAAGCCATGGGGTGGTGGTTTTGGGATGAGTTGGGAGATTAGGATTGACCTGTATACATGTCTATGCATAAAATAGATAACTAATAATAACCTACTGTATAAAAAAATAACTAAACTTAAATTTCAAATTTTTTAAAAATAAAATGTAAAAATAAAACAGAAAAAAAGTTCCATTCACACTGATGTATTTATACGAATGAATTATTTCCATGCTTATATCTATAAATACATAAATGAGGAATAAAATCTAACTTGAACCAAAAAAGAAAAAAAAAATGAACCTAACAGTTATACAGAGGAAAACACTACCAAGGCACTTGCTCCAGTGGTAAACAATTCTGAAATTGGTCAGAGGTGGGGAATCATCTCCCATACAGCCAGCAGCCCCGCCCGCCCACGCAAGGAGCATCCTCATTGCAAAGCTGGGATCCGTGCCGAGGCCTCTGTGAGTAAACGTGAGCTGAGCCCCAGGCCAGATGCTGCTGAACTGTTCCCACCCTTCCCAGGTGAAACACCTGAATATGTACAAGGGCTTGAAAGCCTAGAGGAAGGGCCGTGGAGCCGCACCAGCGACAGCACGCAGGCCAACTTGGTGCCTGCAGGTCAGCCAGGATGGTACTGGCCACGGGCGCTCTTCTGGAAGCTTTCTATTGCCCTGCCTGAGATACCCCTCCTGTCCCGGCCCCCACTCCTTTTTTTCCTTCCTCACCTCAGCCCGGAGAGATATTCCAGTGGAAGTTATGGGTGACACATCCTCTTCTTTACAGGTGGCAGCCTGGCAACTCCTGCCGAAAGTCCAGCAGAGCCCCACTCACACCGGGCCACCCACAAAGCCGTGGACCCTCACACCCTCCCACCAGCACAGCCCCGAGACTGCTGACGGGGCAGAGAATATGGAGTAAGGCACAGCTGCAGGGGCTATTGATGCCTGGAGTGCTGTTTATATTGACCTCAACCCAGGCACACCTGGGGAGGGCTTGCCGGCAGGGTCAGGCTGCCCAGGTCAGCTAATCCTCAGCCCTCAGGGAATCACATTGCAGAAAATGGACCTCGCTAAGACAGAATATTCGCCAAGGAGAAAAAGGACACAATGCCATTTGCAGCACCGTACATGAGTCTCGAGGTAATCACGTGACTTGGAGTAAGTCAGAAAGTGAAAGACACATATCATATCATATCACTTATAGGTGTTACCTATAAATTGATACCAGGGCAGATATTTCCACGGGGAAGTGCAATCACAGATTCATTAAACAAATTTATGGTTCACCAAAGGAAAGGTGTGAGGATTGAATTCATTACGATATTGGGGTTAACAGACAGATACAAACACAGTAGACGTATATAATCACCAAAGACCTACGGAGTACCAGGAGAAGACTACTCAACATTCTGTCATAACGTACATGGGAAAAGGATCCCAGGAAGAACAGACATATGTATATGTGTAAAAGAACCACCTCTTGCACACCTACAACAAGCTAAACGTTGTACTCAAACTTGCTGTAATAAAAAATAAAAAAATTAAATTAAAAACACGAACAAGAAGTAGTGAGACAAACTTGAGGGGCTTTCTCCTGGCACATTCCGTTCTACATTCCAATCTAGAACGCGACTTCCATTGAGGCTCTGCTGCCCTAGTAACCAGATTTGGTAAGGGAGAACGGCTGCAACCTTGTGGCCGTTTCACACAACAGCAGCTTTAATCCCAGCGCTAATGGTCAGTGGATATTCCAAATCATTACAGGCCTGTAAATGACACCTGCCCTGAAAACAAATCCTGGGGTCATATATGGACCAAAAAATTCAAAAGACGTCCATATTTCAAAACGACAGTTTCAAGAGGCATATTTCACGCACATTAGTGTTCTGATTCTTTTGCTTGCTTTCTTTCTTTGTTAAAAAAACGGGAATGGAAAAAGTTAACCCTCAGAAGGGGCGAAACGTTCACAAACGAATCAATGGACAAAGGTTTAATCTCCAATATATATATACAGCTCATGCAGCTTAATATTAATACAAGAAACAACCCAATACAAAAACGGGCAGAAGATCTAAATAGACGTTTCTTCAAAGAAGACACAGAGATGGCCAGGACGCACATGAAAAGCTGCTCAACATCACTAATTATTAGAGAAATGCAAATCAAAACTACAATGAGGTAAGACCTCATACCTGTTAGAATCGGCATCATCAGATAATCTACAAACAACAAATTCTGGGGAGGGTATGGACAAAAGGAACCCTCTTCTGCTATTGGTGGGAATGTAAATTGATACAGTCTCTATGGAGAACAGTATGGAGGTTCCTTTAAAAAACTAAAAAGAGAATTACCATAGGATCCAGCAATCCCACTTCTGGGCATATACCCAGAGAAAACCATAAATCACAGAGACACATTCACCACAATGTTCATTGCAGCACTATTTACAATAGCCAGGTAATGGAAGCAACCTAAATGCCCACAGACAGACGAATGGATAAAGATGTGGTACATATATAAAATGGAATATTACTCAGCCATAAAAAGGAATGAAACTGAGTCATTTGTAGAGAAGTTGATGGATCTAGAGACTGTCATACAGAGTGAAGTAAGCCAGAAAGAGAAAAACAAATATTGTATATTAATGCCTATATGTGGAACCTAGAAAAATGCTACAGATGAACTGGTTTGCAGGGCAGAAATAGAGACACAGAGGTAGAGAACAAACGTATGGACACAAAGTGGGGGAAGCCATGGGGTGGTGGTGGTGGGATGAGTTGGGAGATTGGGATTGACCTGTATACATGTCTATGCATAAAATAGATAACTAATAATAACCTAGTGTATAAAAAAATAAATAAAATTAAATTTTAAAATTTTTAAAAATAAAATGTAAAAATAAAACAGAAAAAAAGTTCTTCCATTCACACTGATGTATTTATACGAATGAATTATTTCCATGCTTATATCTATAAATACATAAAAGAGGAATAAAATCTAACTTGAACCAAAAAAGAAAAAAAAAAACTGAACCTAACAGTTATACAGAGGAAAACACTACCAAGGCACTTGCTCCAGTGGTAAACAATTCTGAAATTGGTCAGAGGTGGGGAATCATCTCCCATACAGCCAGCATCCCCACCCGCCCAGGCAAAGAGCGTCCTTATTGCAAAGCTGGGGGACCGTGCCGAGTACTCTGTGAGTAAACGTGAGCTGAGCCCCAGGCCAGCTGCTGCTGAACTGTTCCCACCCTTCCCAGGTGAAACACCTGAATATGTACAAGGGCTTTAAAGCCTAGAGGAAGGGCCATGGAGCCACACCAGCAAAAGCACGCAGGCCAACTTGGTGCCTGCAGGTCAGCCAGGATGGTACTGGCCAAGGGCGCTCTTCTGGAAGCTTTCTATTGCCCTGCCTGAGATACCCCTCCTGTCCCGGCCCCCACTCTATTTTTCCTTCCTCACCTCAGCCCGGAGAGATATTCCAGTGGAAGTTATGGGTGACACATCCTCTCTTTACAGGTGGCAGCCTGGCAACTCCTGCCGAAAGTCCAGCAGAGCCCCACTCACACCGGGCCACCCACAAAGCCGTGGACCCTCACACCCTCCCACCAGCACAGCCCCGAGACTGCTGACGGGGCAGAGAATATGGAGTCAGGCACAGCTGCAGGGGCTATTGCTGCCTGGAGTGCTGTTTATATTGACCTCAACCCAGGCAACCCTGGGGAGGGCTTGCCGGCAGGGTCAGGCTGCCCAGGTCAGCTAATCCTCAGCCCTCAGGGAATCACATTGCAGAATATGGACCTCGCTAAGACAGAATATTCGCCAAGGAAAAAAAGGACACAATGCCATTTGCAGCACCTTAGATGAGTCTCGAGGTAATCACGTGACTTGGAGTAAGTCAGAAAGTGAAAGACACATATCATATCATATCACTTATAGGTGTTACCTATAAATTGATACCAGGGTAGATATTTCCACGGAGAAGGGCAATCACAGATTCATTAAACAAACTTATGGTTCACCAAAGGAAAGGTGTGAGGATTGAATTCATTACGATATTGGGGTTAACAGACAGATACAAACACAGTAGACGTATATAATCACCAAAGACCTACGGAGTACCAAGAGAAGACTACTCAACATTCTGTCATAACGTACATGGGAAAAGGATCCCAGGAAGAACAGACATATGTATATGTGTAAAAGAACCACCTCTTGCACACCTACAACAAGCTAAACGTTGTACTAAAACTTGCTGTAATAAAAAATAAAAAATTAAATTAAAAACACGAACAAGAAGTAGTGAGACAAACTTGAGGGTCTTTCTCCTGGCACATTCCGTTCTACATTCTAATCTAGAACACGACTTCCAATGAGGCTCTGCTGCCCTAGTAACCAGATTTGGTAAGGGAGAACTGCTGCCACCTTGTGGCCGTTTCACACAACTGCAGGTTTAATGCCAGCGCTAATGGTCAGTGGATATTCCAAATCATTACGGGCCTGTAAATGACACCTGCCCTGAAAACAAATCCTGTGGTCATATATCGACCAAAAAATTCAAAAGACGTCCATATTTCAAAACGACAGTTTCAAGAGGCATATTTCACTCACATTAGTGTTCTGCTTCTTTTGCTTTCTTTCTTTCTTTGTTAAAAAAATCGGGAATGGAGAAAGGCAACCCTCAGAATGGGCGAAAACGTTCACAAACGAATCAATGGACAAAGGTTTAATCTCCAATATATATAAACAGCTCATGCAGCTTAATATTAATAAAACAAACAACCCAATACAAAAATGGGCAGAAGATCTAAAGAGACGTTTCTTCAAAGAAGACACAGAGATGGCCAAGACACACATGAAAAGCTGCTCAACATCACTAATTATTAGAGAAATGCAAATCAAACTACAATGAGGTAAGACCTCACACCTGTTAGAATCGGCATCATCAGATAATCTACAATCAACAAATTCTGGGGAGGGTGTGGACAAAAGGAACCCTCTTCCGCTATTGGTGGGAATGTAGATTGATACAGTCACTATGGAGAACAGTATGGAGGTTCCTTTAAAAAACTAAGAAGAGAATTACCATAGGATCCAGCAATCCCACTTCTGGGCATATACCCAGAGAAAACCATAAATCACAAAGACACATTCACCACAATGTTCATTGCAGCACTATTTACAATAGCCAGGTAATGGAAGCAACCTAAATGCCCACAGACAGACGAATGGATAAAGATGTGGTACATATACAAAATGGAATATTACTCAGCCATAAAAAGGAATGAAACTGGGTCATTTGTAGAGAAGTTGATGGATCTAGAGACTGTCATACAGAGTGAAGTAAGCCAGAAAGAGAAAAACAAATATTGTATATTAATGCCTATATGTGGAACCTAGAAAAATGGTAGAGATGAACTGGTTTGCAGGGCAGAAATAGAGACACAGAGGTAGAGAACAAACGTATAGACACAAAGTGGGGGAAGCCATGGGGTGGTGGTGGTGGGATGAGTTGGGAGATTAGGATTGACCTGTATACATGTCTATGCATAAAATAGATAACTAATAATAACCTACTGTATAAAAAATAACTAAAATTAAATTTCAAAATTTTAAAAAATAAAATGTAAAAATAAAACAGAAAAAAAGTTCTTCCATTCACACTGATGTATTTATACGAATGAATTATTTCCATGCTTATATCTATAAATACATAAATGAGGAATAAAATCTAACTTGAACCAAAAAAGAAAAAAAAAAAACTGAACCTAACAGTTATACAGAGGAAAACACTACCAAGGCACTTGCTCCACTGGTAAACAATTCTGAAATTGGTCAGAGGTGGGGAATCATCTCCCATACAGCCAGCAGCCCCGCCCGCCCATGCAAGGAGCATCCTCATTGCAAAGCTGGGAGACCGTGCCAAGGCCTCTGTGAGTAAACGTGAGCTGAGCCCCAGGCCAGATGCTGCTGAACTGTTCCCACCCTTCCCAGGTGAAACACCTGAATATGTACAAGGGCTTGAAAGCCTAGAGGAAGGGCCGTGGAGCCACACCAGCGACAGCACGCAGGCCAACTTGGTGCCTGCAGGTCAGCCAGGATGGTACTGGCCACGGGCGCTCTTCTGGAAGCTTTCTATTGCCCTGCCTGAGATACCCCTCCTGTCCCGGCCCCCACTCCTTTTTTTCCTTCCTCACCTCAGCCCGGAGAGATATTCCAGTGGAAGTTAAGGGTGACACATCCTCTTCTTTACAGGTGGCAGCCTGGCAACTCCTGCCGAAAGTCCAGCAGAGCCCCACTCACACCGGGCCACCCACAAAGCCGTGGACCCTCACACCCTCCCACCAGCACAGCCCCGAGACTGCTGACGGGGCAGAGAATATGGAGTCAGGCACAGCTGCAGGGGCTATTGCTGCCTGGAGTGCTGTTTATATTGACCTCAACCCAGGCAACCCTGGGGAGGGCTTGCCGGCAGGGTCAGGCTGCCCAGGTCAGCTAATCCTCAGCCCTCAGGGAATCACATTGCAGAATATGGACCTCGCTAAGACAGAATATTCGCCAAGGAAAAAAAGGACACAATGCCATTTGCAGCACCGTAGATGAGTCTCGAGGTAATCACGTGACTTGGAG
The DNA here is from genome assembly GCF_964165515.1 of Mesoplodon bidens. Taxonomy (NCBI): domain Eukaryota; kingdom Metazoa; phylum Chordata; class Mammalia; order Artiodactyla; family Ziphiidae; genus Mesoplodon; species Mesoplodon bidens. The sequence continues at coordinate 6,278 of NW_027672639.1, read as the reverse complement.
TAAGTCAGAAAGTGAAAGACACATATCATATCATATCACTTATAGGTGTTACCTATAAATTGATACCAGGGTAGATATTTCCACGGAGAAGGGCAATCACAGATTCATTAAACAAACTTATGGTTCACCAAAGGAAAGGTGTGAGGATTGAATTCATTACGATATTGGGGTTAACAGACAGATACAAACACAGTAGACGTATATAATCACCAAAGACCTACGGAGTACCAAGAGAAGACTACTCAACATTCTGTCATAACGTACATGGGAAAAGGATCCCAGGAAGAACAGACATATGTATATGTGTAAAAGAACCACCTCTTGCACACCTACAACAAGCTAAACGTTGTACTCAAACTTGCTGTAATAAAAAATAAAAAATTAAATTAAAAACACGAACAAGAAGTAGTGAGACAAACTTGAGGGGCTTTCTCCTGGCACATTCCGTTCTACATTCTAATCTATAACACGACTTCCATTGAGGCTCTGCTGCCCTAGTAACCAGATTTGGTAAGGGAGAACTGCTGCCACCTTGTGGCCGTTTCACACAACTGCAGGTTTAATGCCAGCGCTAATGGTCAGTGGATATTCCAAATCATTACAGGCCTGTAAATGACACCTGCCCTGAAAACAAATCCTGGGGTCATATATCGACCAAAAAATTCAAAAGACGTCCATATTTCAAAACGACAGTTTCAAGAGGCATATTTCACTCACATTAGTGTTCTGCTTCTTTTGCTTTCTTTCTTTCTTTGTTAAAAAAATCGGGAATGGAGAAAGGCAACCCTCAGAATGGGCGAAAACGTTCACAAACGAATCAATGGACAAAGGTTTAATCTCCAATATATATAAACAGCTCATGCAGCTTAATATTAATAAAACAAACAACCCAATACAAAAATGGGCAGAAGATCTAAAGAGACGTTTCTTCAAAGAAGACACAGAGATGGCCAAGACGCACATGAAAAGCTGCTCAACATCACTAATTATTAGAGAAATGCAAATCAAAACTACAATGAGGTAAGACCTCACACCTTTTAGAATCGGCATCATCAGATAATCTACAAACAACAAATTCTGGGGAGGTTATGGACAAAAGGAACCCTCTTCCGCTATTGTTGGGAATGTAAATTGATACAGTCACTATGGAGAACAGTATGGAGGTTCCTTTAAAAAACTAAAAAGAGAATTACCATAGGATCCAGCAATCCCACTTCTGGGCATATACCCAGAGAAAACCATAAATCACAGAGACACATTCACCACAATGTTCATTGCAGCACTATTTACAATAGCCAGGTAATGGAAGCAACCTAAATGCCCACAGACAGACGAATGGATAAAGATGTGGTACATATATAAAATGGAATATTACTCAGCCATAAAAAGGAATGAAACTGGGTCATTTGTAGAGAAGTTGATGGATCTAGAGACTGTCATACAGAGTCAAGTAAGCCAGAAAGAGAAAAACAAATATTGTATATTAATGCCTATATGTGGAACCTAGAAAAATGGTAGAGATGAACTGGTTTGCAGGGCAGAAATAGAGACACAGAGGTAGAGAACAAACGTATGGACACAAAGTGGGGGAAGCCATGGGGTGGTGGTGGTGGGATGAGTTGGGAGATTAGGATTGACCTGTATACATGTCTGTGCATAAAATAGATAACTAAAAATAACCTACTGTATAAAAAAAATAACTAAAATTAAATTTCAAAATTTTAAAAAATAAAATGTAAAAATAAAACAGAAAAAAAGTTCTTCCATTCACACTGATGTATTTATACGAATGAATTATTTCCATGCTTATATCTATAAATACATAAATGAGGAATAAAATCTAACTTGAACCAAAAAAGAAAAAAAAAAACTGAACCTAACAGTTATACAGAGGAAAACACTACCAAGGCACTTGCTCCACTGGTAAACAATTCTGAAATTGGTCAGAGGTGGGGAATCATCTCCCATACAGCCAGCAGCCCCGCCCGCCCACGCAAGGAGCATCCTCATTGCAAAGCTGGGAGACCGTGCCAAGGCCTCTGTGAGTAAACGTGAGCTGAGCCCCAGGCCAGATGCTGCTGAACTGTTCCCACCCTTCCCAGGTGAAACACCTGAATATGTACAAGGGCTTGAAAGCCTAGAGGAAGGGCCGTGGAGCCACACCAGCGAGAGCACGCAGGCCAACTTGGTGCCTGCAGGTCAGCCAGGATGGTACTGGCCACGGGCGCTCTTCTGGAAGCTTTCTATTGCCCTGCCTGAGATACCCTTCCTGTCCCGGCCCCCACTCCTTTTTTTCCTTCCTCACCTCAGCCTGGAGAGATATTCCAGTGTAAGTTATGGGTGACACATCCTCTTCTTTACAGGTGGCACCCAGGCAACTCCTGCCGAAAGTCCAGCAGAGCCCCACTCACACCGGGCCACCCACAAAGCCGTGGACCCTCACACCCTCCCACCAGCACAGCCCCGAGACTGCTGACGGGGCAGAGAATATGGAGTCAGGCACAGCTGCAGGGGCTATTGCTGCCAAGAGTGCTGTTTATATTGACCTCAACCCAGGCACACCTGGGGAGGGCTTGCCGGCAGGGTCAGGCTGCCCAGGTCAGCTAATCCTCAGCCCTCAGGGAATCACATTGCAGAATATGGACCTCGCTAAGACAGAATATTCGCCAAGGAAAAAATGGACACAATGCCATTTGCAGCACCATAGATGAGTCTCGAGGTAATCACGTGACTTGGAGTAAGTCAGAAAGTGAAAGACACATATCATATCATATCACTTATAGGTGTTACCTATAAATTGATACCAGGGCAGATATTTCCACGGAGAAGGGCAATCACAGATTCATTAAACAAACTTATGGTTCACCAAAGGAAAGGTGTGAGGATTGAATTCATTACGATATTCGTGTTACCTGACAGATACAAACACAGTAGACGTATATAATCACCAAAGACCTACGGAGTACCAAGAGAAGACTACTCAGCATTCTGTCATAACGTACATGGGAAAAGGATCCCAGGAAGAACAGACATATGTATATGTGTAAAAGAACCACCTCTTGCACACCTACAACAAGCTAAACGTTGTACTCAAACTTGCTGTAATAAAAAATAAAAAATTAAATTAAAAACACGAACAAGAAGTAGTGAGACAAACTTGAGGGGCTTTCTCCTGGCACATTCCGTTCTACATTCCAATCTAGAACACGACTTCCATTGAGGCTCTGCTGCCCTAGTAACCAGATTTGGTAAGGGAGAACTGCTGCCCCCTTGTGGCCGTTTCACACAACTGCAGGTTTAATGCCAGCGCTAATGGTCAGTGGATATTCCAAATCATTACAGGCCTGTAAATGACACCTGCCCTGAAAACAAATCCTGGGGTCATATATCAACCAAAAAATTCAAAAGACGTCCATATTTCAAAACGACAGTTTCAAGAGGCATATTTCACGCACATTAGTGTTCTGCTTCTTTTGCTTTCTTTCTTTCTTTGTTAAAAAAACGGGAATGGAGAAAGGCAACCCTCAGAATGGGCGAAAACGTTCACAAACGAATCAATGGACAAAGGTTTAATCTCCAATATATATAAACAGCTCATGCAGCTTAATATTAATAAAACAAACAACCCAATACAAAAATGGGCAGAAGATCTAAAGAGACGTTTCTTCAAAGAAGACACAGAGATGGCCAAGACGCACATGAAAAGCTGCTCAACATCACTAATTATTAGAGAAATGCAAATCAAAACTACAATGAGGTAAGACCTCACACCTGTTAGAATCGGCATCATCAGATAATCTACAATCAACAAATTCTGGGGACGGTGTGGACAAAAGGAACCCTCTTCCGCTATTGGTGGGAATGTAAATTGATACAGTCACTATGGAGAACAGTATGGAGGTTCCTTTAAAAAACTAAAAAGAGGGCCTCCCTGGTGGCGCAGTGGTTGAGAGTCCGCCTGCCGATGCAGGGGATACGGGTTCGTGCCCCGGTCCGGGAAGATCCCATATGCCGCGGAGCGGCTGGGCCCGTGAGCCATGGCCGCTGAGCCTGCGCGTCCGGAGCCTGTGCTCCGCAGCGGGAGAGGCCACAACAGTGAGAGGCCCGCATACCGCAAAAAAAAAAAAAAAAAAAAAACTAATAAGAGAATTACCATAGGAATCAGCAATCCCACTTCTGGGCATATACCCTGAGAAAACCATAAATCACAAAGACACATTCAACACAATGTTCATTGCAGCACTATTTACAATAGCCAGGTAATGGAAGCAACCTAAATGCCCACAGACAGACGAATGGATAAAGATGTGGTACATATATAAAATGGAATATTACTCAGCCATAAAAAGGAATGAAACTGGGTCATTTGTAGAGAAGTTGATGGATCTAGAGACTGTCATACAGAGTGAAGTAAGCCAGAAAGAGAAAAACAAATATTGTATATTAATGCCTATATGTGGAACCTAGAAAAATGGTAGAGATGAACTGGTTTGCAGGGCAGAAATAGAGACACAGAGGTAGAGAACAAACGTATGGACACAAAGTGGGGGAAGCCATGGGGTGGTGGTGGTGGGATGAGTTGGGAGATTAGGATTGACCTGTATACATGTCTATGCATAAAATAGATAAATAATAATAACCTACTGTATAAAAAATAACTAAAATTAAATTTCAAAATTTTAAAAAATAAAATGTAAAAATAAAACAGAAAAAAAGTTCTTCCATTCACACTGATGTATTTATACGAATGAATTATTTCCATGCTTATATCTATAAATACATAAATGAGGAATAAAATCTAACTTGAACCAAAAAAGAAAAAAAAAAAAACTGAACCTAACAGTTATACAGAGGAAAACACTACCAAGGCACTTGCTCCAGTGGTAAACAATTCTGAAATTGGTCAGAGGTGGGGAATCATCTCCCATACAGTCAGCAGCCCCGCCCGCCCACGCAAGGAGCATCCTCATTGCAAAGCTGGGAGACCGTGCCGAGGCCTCTGTGAGTAAACGTGAGCTGAGCCCCAGGCCAGATGCTGCTGAACTGTTCCCACCCTTCCCAGGTGAAACACCTGAATATGTACAAGGGCTTGAAAGCCTAGAGGAAGGGCCGTGGAGCCACACCAGCGACAGCACGCAGGCCAACTTGGTGACTGCAGGTCAGCCAGGATGGTACTGGCCACGGGCGCTCTTCTGGAAGCTTTCTATTGCCCTGCCTGAGATACCCCTCCTGTCCCGGCCCCCACTCCTTTTTTTCCTTCCTCACCTCAGCCCGGAGAGACATTCCAGTGGAAGTTATGGGTGACACATCCTCTTCTTTACAGGTGGCAGCCTGGCAACGCCTGCCGAAAGTCCAGCAGAGCCCCACTCACACCGGGCCACCCACAATGCCGTGGACCCTCACACCCTCCCACCAGCACAGCCCCGAGACTGCTGACGGGGCAGAGGATATGGAGTCAGGCACAGCTGCAGGGGCTATTGCTGCCTGGAGTGCTGTTTATATTGACCTCAACCCAGGCACACCTGGGGAGGGCTTGCCGGCAGGGTCAGGCTGCCCAGGTCAGCTAATCCTCAGCCTTCAGGGAATCACATTGCAGAATATGGACCTCGCTAAACAGAATATTCGCCAAGGAAAAAAAGGACACAATGCCATTTGCAGCACCGTAGATGAGTCTCGAGGTAATCACGTGACTTGGAGTAAGTCAGAAAGTGAAAGGCACATATCATATCATATCACTTATAGGTGTTACCTATAAATTGATACCAGGGCAGATATTTCCACGGAGAAGGGCAATCACAGATTCATTAAACAAACTTATGGTTCACCAAAGGAAAGGTGTGAGGATTGAATTCATTACGATATTGGGGTTAACAGACATATACAAACACAGTAGACGTATATAATCACCAAAGACCTACGAAGTACCAAGAGAAGACTACTCAACATTCTGTCATAACGTACATGGGAAAAGGATCCCAGGAAGAACAGACATATGTATATGTGTAAAAGAACCACCTCTTGCACACCTACAACAAGCTAAACGTTGTACTCAAACTTGCTGTAATAAAAAATAAAAAATTAAATTAAAAACACGAACAAGAAGTAGTGAGACAAACTTGAGGGGCTTTCTCCTGGCACATTCCGTTCTACATTCCAATCTAGAACACGACTTCCATTGAGGCTCTGCTGCCCTAGTAACCAGATTTGGTAAGGGAGAACTGCTGCCACCTTGTGGCCGTTTCACACAACTGCAGGTTTAATGCCAGCGCTAATGGTCA